>NC_044245.1:38129919-38789919 GCF_003957555.1 Calypte anna
TTGCCTCAGGTCAGTGAAAATTCTCTCATCCAGTGAGATAAATGAATGTTTCAGCAATATGGCAAATATATTAAAATGCAGCAAAGGAAGAATAAGGATATGAAGCATTCAGAAGTAATCTTGAAGTCCATAGAGAAATACGGCTACCTTTTGTTATTTAAGGTGAAAGATGGCTGAAACATCAATGAAACACAGGGACTAACACACAACTAAGATTTGTGGAATCACTCTTTACATGGAATGCTCTTTACAGTCTTGTTTCTTTGTCTGCTATTCATCAAACAGCCCTTCCTTGAAGTAACTGGTTCCTCCAACCCTTACAAAACTCAGTACTGCAGGCTGAAGGCTGTCTGCACGCTGTTGGGCAGAGTAGAATATTAAAATTAGGTCAAGAAAAACCTTTCATGTGGGGGGACCAACAGCAGGGTTTCAGCAGCAGGAGGCTGCAGCGGTGCCCTGTGGGGAAGGCAGCCCTGAGCTGGTCACACCTGGTTCCAAAATCCACATAATATCCCCATTTGCCCCCCAGAACCTCAGGCAGGTTTTGGAGGGGAGATGGAAATGCAGCTGGAGACACATTGTGGGCAGGAAAGCTCTCCACACTAAACGGAGCCCACCCAGGGACAAGGATGACCCTGAAAATCCCAGCCAAGGGTGGCCCATGATGGGGCCGGGACACCCCCATGGGCTGTGGCTGTAGGGATCCATGCCTGGGCAGGGACACTCCCAAGGGACTTAGGCCTTTGGGTATCCTGCTAGGGCAAGGACATTAAGAAAGAAAAAAGCAGGAAAAACAGTAAAACCAAGAAGAGCAGAAATATACCTTTATGGCACATGACCCCATCTCTCACACTTCACTAAAGGAGCTCAGGTACACTGAACCAAAGTTGAGGTGAAAATAAGTGAAGCCAAGACTAGGAATGGGTTAGGATAGGTAGTTGGGTTAAGCTGAGCCTCAGGAAAGGGAAGGAAAGGAGCTGACTTGTTTGATTGATTTTTTATGTTCTTTCCTTTTTTTTCCCCCCTCAGTACCCAAACCTATGGTCAGACATTTCTCTTAATTGGTAAAAAATTAAATTCAACAAAGACTCCCAAGTCAAGACTTCTGCTCATACCAAACCACAATACCAAGATGAGAGATCATTTATTTAGGCTTGATATGAAGCAGAAAAATACTAGGCTTTAGCTTGCACAGACCATCCCTGGCATAATTCTTGACACAGCATACTCAATAGCTTGGGGAAATACAAACAGATTGCAGAGATTTCCCCTTTAGGTTATCTCTGAACATATGCCTGAGCTAAACAGAGCTGAAAGAGTTCATCAAAATAGGCTTCTCCAGACTGACCAGTCTGGATTAGGTCCCTATCCTTACCCTACTTAAGAAGCACTGCCATTCTAATTCAGAAACCCATATGGCACAAATCACAACATTATTTCATTTTAGATGGTCTCAGGCAGTAGCGTTTTCTTCTCAGACTGTGTCACAACCTGAAAATTGTGTCATTTACAACAGGAAAGAAAACGACAGGATTTTCACCTCATGGTTCTGAAAAACCCTGCCAATTCCTAATGCTGGGAGATTTACTTTAACGTTCAATTCACATTTTAATTGACAGTGAACAGACCCTTTAATTGTGTGGTTTCTCTTCAATTACTTCGTTCTAGTTCAAAGGTGTTTAATATTTGCTGATGATAATTGGCACCCTCCTTGGTAGATACCAAATACTGAAAGAATTAAGTCTAAAAGGCTGAAGTCCCTAGTTTCCTAAATTAGGTCAAACAGTTTAAAATACTGCAGTGCATTACTTTTTCCCACAAGGAAATTATAATATTCTTTAATTTATTATTTTCAAGGACTGGGAAAAAATGAAAAAAAAATTAAAAGGAAACAAATCCTTGCATTATAGACTCTTTAGGAAACATTTGTTCTCGAATTCAAAATTCCAGCCCACACTGGCATTAACCAGACACCAAAGATTGCTTTTGTTCATTAACTGAAGGATTCTAACTAACCAAGTCAGCTTGTAATTCACAATTTGCAATGTTACAATTTCAAATTGATTTTTCTCTGAATTTATCTAATTTTTACTCAAAGGTGCTGATATTCTGGCAGTCTTTAAGAGTAAACCCCATACACTGTTGCTTTTGTAAATGCAGGTAGACAGTTACCATAGGTTCATTTAAGATTTAGAAGGATAATTTAAAAATTTTACACACATATGCATAACAGATGCATTGCAAAAAATGCAGGAGTAGAAGTAATCTGTGTTAAGACATGAAGTGATACGTTATATATCATGTATCTGTAAAAGACCACTTTTTCTTACAACAGATTATTTCAAAACCAGCAGCCTACTTGTACACCAGCTTTCCAACTTAGATTACAACGTTGACCATCATTAAGGCAACCAATTATTTTCTCTTCTTCACTGTTCTACACTAGCATAGTGTTGCACAAGCTAGGAAATGTTTATGAGAACAAGGAACTCTATGAGGTAAGGATCAAAAAGGGTATTTTCCAAATGTTTTCCCAGAACAACTTCATTATTCTTGAATACTTTATGTCTTGATCGGCTAAACAGGGTTTGTTCATCAAATTAAGATTCTAAATCTGTGACCACCTGTGGTAACACAACTTCTTTAAAAAAAAAATAAAAGAGAGAGAGAGAGAGAGAGAAATACCTCCATTGGAAACTATTTCCAATACCACTCCATCAATATGAGAGCTGTTTCTTAACATGATGCTAAGCATGGTCATTGCAATCTGGAAATTCACCACTTACATTCCTATCAACATGCAGCTAACTAGTTTTGTTCTGACACATCAATCCAAGTAGCCAGTCTCAGAGAGGCAACAGCCACCTGCTTGAGATTTACAGGGTTTTTTGAACACTAAAGAGCATTCATTAGCCTGTCCCATGAACTTGCAAGGCCAATACGAGAAATGAGATCTTAGTCTTCCTCAGGGCACTTCTCAGCCTGGTTAAATGGTGGGTGCTGGCCCCTACCCTGAAGTAAATAGACTAGAGGAAATAGCCTGAACTTGCACCAAGGGAGGTTTAGACTAGATATGAGGAAAAATTTCTATACTGAGAGAGTAGTTAGGGGTTGCAATAGACTGCCCAGGGAGATGGTAGAATCACCATCCCTGGAAGTATTTAAAAAAAGATGTAGATGAGGCACTGCATGCTCTAGTGGGCATAGTGATAAATACTGATATATATATATGTATATATATATATATAAAAAAAATTAATTTTAATGGGGGGGGGGGTGTTGATGGTTGGACACAGTGATCATAGAGGTCTTTTCCAATTATGACAATTCTGTGTTCTGCATATATCATGATTAACACGGAAAGAGAGAGCAGGGAGGTCATTTAGGCCAGTTTCTTTGGAATCTGAGCTCTGCTCAGACAACTAGCTGTTTGTAAGACTGAAAATAAACTGGAGGTGACAAGGCTTGGTACTTGTAAGCAACAGCTGTTTCTGTCATTCATGTCTGCTGTGTTTTGCTGTAATCTGTGCAGTTACATCAGAGATCACTTTTAATGGATTGGGGGGCAAAGCTGAAGAGCTTCCATGGATGTTAGAAACAGTGGAAAAGGATGTTTCTAAAAGGTAGTCCAGATGGTAGGTGAATCTGGGTCAGAGCTGCATCACATGCTCCCAGTTGGAATCTAGAGGGTAGAAGGCAGGAAAAATGTTTCTTTACTGTAAGTAAGAAAATGAATGCTCTGTCTTTACATAAACAAACTACTAGGAACTAATGTTATAAGGAGAAAGCTTCATTTCAGAGAGAAGGTTTTGCCATATATTTCATAATAAAAATGTTTTATTAATTGAATAACACAACAGAACATAAAACCTCAACAGAGCTGTGGCAGAACATACCCAAAATTCCATCAGCTCCTATATTACTGCCAACAGGTTATAAATCATGATGGTATAGTCTCCCTTTCCTAGGTGGTAAAATGCTACAGACAGATGTGACAGCTCACTGGTCACCCACTGGCCTCCTGTCCTCATCACAGCACGCAGTGCTTTGTTTTCTAGGGATGTTCACCATCAACAGTCTCCTGAACAGTTGTTTATGTGTTTGTCCAGGTGCCCTTCCTGCATGGCCTTGCCTTTTCCAGCTACATCCCTCAGCTAATCTGCTTTCTTGGCCTTCTGCTTACTCTAGAGATCAAAACCACATCTTCTCTGCACTCTTTCATTCCTTATAGGGATGTCTTAGATCCTCAGCAGCTATTTGAAACTTTTCTCCATAATGGCCATGCTATGCTAAACACTTTAAAGACACTCTATACAAAACCACTGTTTCAATAAAGGTCTCCATACCTACTTTTTGGTGTCATATAACAATCCTATCTTATCTTATTAGCACTTGGGTGATCATAAAGCCTTTTTGTACAGAGCTCTGGTACAATAACTGCGATACTCCTGACTGGAAGGGTGGATAATAGAACCAGATAAAATGTACAACTCCATAAGACTTATCAGCATGTTGCCCTGAGGCATGCCTTCAAGAGCCTTAAATTGCAAAAGAGTGGAAAAGGTGATATGGCAGCAGGGGAAAAAAAACAAGGCATAAATATCACCTAGTTCTTTCTGCCCTGTTTACAGATAAAGGAGGGTGATTTGTCACCTAATGTTGTACATACACCTGAAGCAGTCCAAGTGGGTCTTAACTGTGGCTACCAGTGCTGCATTTTCTTCCCAGCCATGAACTCCAATTTCCTCTCTGGCCCATATGTACTGATGGCATGAACCATTTCACCCAGACAGAGCAGCAGAAAACCAGGACACTTCACTTGCTTCTTCATCTGCAGCTTCAGCTACTCCCCAGTCAGCCTTTATAAGATACCCCCAGTGCCAGGGTGGTCACAGTGATGGCCAAGCTCATCTTGATGACAATTTTCAGTTTTGCTCCCAACCACTCCACCTTCTGTAAATTATCCCAGGCCAAGCTATTATTTCAGTCACCTCTAGCAAATTTCGTTGACTTTTTAATGAAACTACAAGGGATGCTGATGGTTGGACAAGGTGATCATGGATGTCTCTTCCAACCATAACAATTCTGTGATTCTGTGAACAAGATAAGTGGGAAGAAATTCTAAGTTTGCTCTCCCCTGCACCTGGGAACTAGGAACATCCACTCACACCTTTATGGGAATGCCTTACAACAGTGCCAAACACTGTGTGTAACCAGGACACTTGAGCTTCTTCCAGTGGCTCATCTGGCACCAGGCAATGGGAAGACACTTGACTTGAATCTATCTTTAGGACACAACAAGCTCACTGCAGTGAAGATAAAGATGTTTCAAGGCAAGTCTAGGAGCATGGCACATTCTTCCCATCACCCTGCTTTTAGCCCTGCACTCCATCAACAAGCATAGGTATGGAGGCAGCTTGCATCCCTACAATCATCCCAAGGCACTTTCTTTGGTTGCTTCCTTGCTTGTTTGTTTTGAAGCAGCCCTGGCTCTCTTCTGTGTTTCTCCATTCATGCTTCTAGATATGTCTAGAATTCTGCATTTCAGTGTTCTCATTGCTGAGACATGTTTCCTTCACTCTGAAGAGAACTTCTGGACTACTATGGATGTGAACACACATTTTAAGGAAATACAGTGATTTAAAAATGATGTGATTCAACCTGCATTAACCTCACACATGAATTATGATACCAAGGGGACAAAATTGTCTCTGTGCCAGCACTGAAACGGTGAGTGACAGGAGAAATGAAGGGCATGCAGACAAACTAATTCAGGTGTAAAGCTATCTCAGTCTGGGTAAAATCAAGACTGTCTGATGGAGGAGCGTTATTGCATATACAGACTTTTCACTGAATTAAGAACTATTTCTAGAAGATAGTTACTCTAACTCCCAGGCTGAAACAGTTTGAAGTAAAAACTAAAATACATATATACATATCTTTCAAGTCCAATTGTGTATGAAATTGAAATGACTTATCCACTAAAATGAAAAATTGTTCAGATAAAATTCTTTATACTAAGGAGATATTAAAAAAATTAGCTCATTCACTTAAAGACAAATAAGACAATAAAATATGGTTTAGCCAATTCACTGCTGACTTTCTCAAATTAAATTTATTCAGAGTCAAAAAGGAAATTCAATGCATGTTCATCTGTTGCATCTGCTTTTTTTTTTTTTCAATTATGTAATGTGGTAATTCATTTTTTCAAAATTAGTACTGAACAAGATCCATACAAATCCCACAAAACACCATCAAACATACAATACATTAAAGACAAAAAATAATGCATTTGCTCCTTTAGTCATAGTATCCTTGACTGTCATGTCTAAGAACATTAGCCAAGAGTGTCCCACAGAAATGTATTCTTAATCCCCATCTATCTTCCTAAGTCCCTTTCTTTCACATGGCTCCAATTACTCTGAGCTGTGAGGCCTAGGCATAATTAGTTCCTCCAAACCTCTGACATTTTTTTTTTAGTCAATATATATATGAAAAGTTGTAATTACAGAGAGAACTGATAGCACTGCAAATTAACACTGCCATCATCATTTGCTATCACGAAGACCCCATTTTGAATTGCTTAGAACTCTACCAAACTTTGAATAACAGAAAAACTCATTGCAATTAATGTCTGTTCCAGATGGAATTTTCTTAAGAACATGGCTAAAGACTTGTTGGAAAAATTAGGCTTGGGAAACATACTGTTTGCCAATAAATCTGGTAAAGATTGCTGGATATGAATGGCATAAAACAGAGCTAAGAAAAAACAGGATGCAACTGAGAGTGTTAAGGAGCCCAGTGAAGGAAATTTTGGTTGGGAACCAGGAAAAGCAGAACCAAGAGGCTGCAACATAGGCATAAAGGCTAAGAAAAAATTACTTCCATGTGTTGTCAGTTGTTTGGAAGTGGCATGGACTGCAAAAGGCTACTGCAGGAAATAAACTCTTCTAACTCACTGCCAGTCCCTGTGCTACTGTCTTGTTTTCAAGTACTGTGAGTAGTCACACACCCTCAGCTAGGGACCTGCCATTTTAACCTTGATCATACCGATCTTGGTAGCTCTGCTGCCAATTCTACTGGGCTGTAGCTTCCTGGGCCTCCAAACACTCCACTAGCAAACACCATGGTATGCAATCTACATCAGCGCCTGTTTGGGGGGAATTTCCCCAGGTATCACAGTGGAGCTAAAATTGCGCTGTTTACACAAAATTTTAGAACTGCTGACACCCTCAGGATTTCCTTTGGTTTCCCACAAATGCTACTTTCCCTTTGATCCCTTTGATTTAGACACGAGCATTGACTGACATGCCCCAAAGGGTTGCTATCATCCAGTAGCATCATCTTCCACTGCCTCTTCCCTGACTTCTTCTTTTCCTTGCAACAAGAACGTTACCAGCAACAATTTGAAAATGTAAGAGTTCCCCTATTGCCTGGCTCGATTTCCTCTGAACCATCCCAAATACCAGGCTACCTGGCATTATTATTTAGCAGTATCTTGTGACAGGTAACAAAAAGCTCTAGGAGCAGCTCAACTATCTGTGTGCTGAAATAATATTTTTGGACTCATGGTGGAAAAAGAAAAAATAAAAGAGAAAAAAAAGAAAAGAAAGAAAAAAAATACACACATGCACCCTTTCAGGCTGGATTGATGAATTGCCCTGTCTTTGATCTTTGATGAGGACTGGAGTCACAATTCATTCATTCACTCTGTATTAAATGATCTATTGAAAAATTCTGGTCTCCTAAGTTATTCTGTCCTCTTACAGAAGTTACTAAAACAAGTAGCTCATTTAGTTATGGTAATAGCTCATCTAAGTGACTTGATCTTTTTGTGGGAAAGCTACCCTCACTGTTTGCCTCCAGGTTAAAGACAAAGCAGAGAACATTCCACAGACACAGAAACCTGAAACAGTTTCGCTGTATGAATTATGTATCTCACGACCATCATACTTCTCCTTGAAAACCAGAGGTTTCCATAGGTAGAGCACAGATACCAGAAGATCTTCAGTTCAGGATTCTTGTTTGCTTCCTGGCTTCAATTAAGAGAAACTTAAAACAGCCTATCTCCCCTGTTTTATTCTGTCTGTGATTAGGACATTTGTCAAATAACCTTTCCAGCTGTTGAACTGAAATGATCATAGAATCATAGAATGGTTTGGGTTGGAAGGAACCTTAGAGATCATCTAGTTCCAACCCCCTGCATGGGCAGGGACGCCTCCCACTACACCAGGTTGCTCAAGGGCCCATCCAACCTGGCCTTGAACACTTCACTTCCAGGTATGAGGCAGCCACAACTTCCTTGGGCAAACTCTTCCATCTTACCATCACAATGAAGAATTTCTTCCAAA
Source organism: Calypte anna (assembly GCF_003957555.1). Taxonomy (NCBI): domain Eukaryota; kingdom Metazoa; phylum Chordata; class Aves; order Apodiformes; family Trochilidae; genus Calypte; species Calypte anna. The sequence goes on from NC_044245.1 coordinate 38,138,271, forward strand.
TGCCTAACCTAAATCTCTTCTCTTCAAGTTTGAAACCATTTCCCCTTGTCCTCTCACTACACATCCATGTAAAAAGCCCTACCACAGCTTTCTTGTAGGCCCCCTTCAGATATCAGAAGGTTGCTATACGGTCTCATCAGAGCCTTCTTTTCTCAAGGCTGAACAATACCAAGTTCTTTAGCTTGTCTTCACAGGGAAGTGCTCCAGCTTTCTGATCATTTTAGTGGCTTGCCTCTGGGCATGTTCCAGGAGCTCTGTGTCCTTCTTATGCTGGGGAAGCCAGAATTGGACACACACATGAACATTATTGCTGATGACCCTATATTATACTCTTCTTTGCTTTCTTAAACCAGTTAACTATTTCACCTCCTCCACATCTTTTTTTTAAATCTACGATACTTAATTTTGTGCAAGCTCAGCTGTAGAATGACCTTTACCCAGAAAAAATCCTTCTGTGTGAGGCTTTACAGTCCTCCTCCTGATTTTTGTTGCCTTCTAAATCAAGCTTTTTTGCTACTGCCTTCCCTTATTACTGCTATAATATTTCATATGTCACAATTTAAAAATATTCCACACTTGTAAAATTAAATTTTACAATCAAGAAGCTATTGATAAGCAATTTTGCAGTGACAGCATTCAAGCTCTAAGCATGCAGATTTGGTCAGATGCTACCTTTTTCCCAGTGTAGGCATCTTTCTCCACACTCATAAACCTCAGTAACTTGCTTTAGTGAATTCATTGGACACATGTTCCCATTTCTCAAATGCAGTCAGACACTATACAGACATTGCTTATGTGCCGCTATATGTTTGAGTTATTAAATGCAGCTCCTCACTCCCTGTCAGAAAACCACCTATAACTGGCGGAAAGAGTCGGGCAATGCTGTGTCCCTTCTCATACAGGGTTTTGCATGTTGCCTTCCAGAAAAGGTCCTCTACTTTCATACATTATTACAGAATTTGTACATCTATATATTAAATATGAATAAATTATATAGAATTCATGTTTTTATAGCAATTGTTTTGCTTTCAGTAATAATCCCTCCAAAAACCTCAAGCAATTCACTTTCAGTTGACTCAGTCTCTACCACCTTTCACCTAAAGTTGCAAAATTTATAATTCTAAGATAATTAAAGGTCAATTCGCAGGCTGGCAGAGAAGACAATGGTAATCACTTTTGTCTGAATGCTGATTTATTTGCAACTTGTTCCCATTTGTTGAACTCTATGCCAGCTTTGTCTTTGGCCATACACATTGCAGTTCCTTCATAGCAGAAGGTTCTCCTGTGCTTCATGGTCAGCTGGGCACTATGTTTGTAGGACCAGCTCACTCCAAGTATTCACCCTCAATGATTGACGTATATAGTCTTTTACCCATAATTCCAACAACTCAATTGTCAAGATATTTAAAATTAATTCTAAGTGCAAGAGAAGAAATGCACTCTCTGAAGTAGAAAAGTTTGCCAAAGGGAAAAGTAACATTAATAAGGAAATTGTAATGCTCATTTAATGCATGAAACTTTTCATTATTCTTCTCAAAGTTCTGGAATAGCATAGCCAGTGAGAACCCAAAAGGCAGGTGGGTGGAACAGTTACAAAAACTGACCTAACCAAAAATTGATCTTTTACCATTTGCCAGTAACAAGCACTAATGCAGTCCCTCACTACCCTGCACAGTCTGCAGCCATCTCTCAAATCAGATTCTCCCTTTCTATCAGTAATTTCCAGAGTTCTGCAAGTCACATGTATTAAAAACCAACAAAGACATCTGCCCACCAGCCATCAGTAAGAAGAGCATCTTCCACAGACTACAACCATCACTACCACTTGTCTGCATATCTCGTTATTCGAGTTTGGTTTTGATGTGCATAGTTTGGATGGTGGTTTCCTCACAGTAATTCTTCTGTTGAATTTGTAAAGTTATTAAAAAAAATTTGCTTTGCTTAAGAAGTAAGTATTGATCTTCCTGGAGCTGCTGGCATAAAACCAAAAGTGAACAGAGAAAACATAAAAATCTATGGTGCCATGATACAGGTAAGTGTGCAGAGCTACATAATTTAGGACAATTTAGAATCTTGTTACAATTGTGAAAGAAAAACTTAAGCTTCTGAAACACATGAAAGAAACCACAGATCTCTTTAAAATAATCCCATTAAGGGATATAACTTGGCAACATATATTATATTTATCTAATAACATATTATATTTATCTAATTGAAGCATGTTCAGTGCTTCAGATAGAAATCTGAATAGGAAGGTAGAAGGAACACCAAATCCTAAAAAGGAAAAGCAAGAGGTTAAACAGGAGGAGAAACCACATTTCAGTTCTTAAAATTTGACAGTAAAGCTCGGATTGAACTGAGGCTATAAGGAATAAATAGAAGGGGGAAGAATTTTTGCAGCAGCAAAGACATGGAAATTAGTGTATCATGAAAAGTAAAGTGAGAGACAGAGAGAGAGAGAATATAGTAATGTATTTAGAGGCTTTTCCTTCCAAGATTGGAAACAGAAAGATTTGAGGCAAACAGGTTGCAATGGGATAATGCCAGATTTTTAAATAAGAACACAAAATTAAAGGGGTCATGTGGCCAGATAAAAATATTTAAAAAAAACAAAACAAACAAAAAACCCCCCACAATTATGAAAAAGGGTAGATAACATCTTAAAGTTTGGACAAAATTGTTTTATTCCATAGGCATGGGTTAAGGTTAACATAACCTGACTATACACTTAATTTTGTGTATGTTCCTAACCTTCTGTACTTTGAATACTCTTACTATGATAACTTGTGGCAAAACTTGAGCTTTAAGATTACCTAGAGAATGAATTTAAAAGCAAAGAGAAAGCGTTTTTCCATTTTGACAGGGAGCTAAAGAGATGCAGAAGTTATGCATTTAACATATATACACAAAACTGTATTTAAAAAAAAAAAATAAAAAGCATGACAGACGTTTGCTAAATACAGCTATTAAACCTATTGTCATTCCCTTAACTGTAAGGTTTTCACTGACAGAATTAAAACCATTCAGGAATGTTTTTGTTCAGGAATCAAAATTATAATGTACATGTCAAATATCTTATTTCAGGTTGTACTTGAAATCAGTATATTATCAGCCCCTGGGAAAACAGTGTAATTAATCAAGTTGACATAAAATTGCTTCCCACAACATCAAAACATTAGGAAGCAAGTAAAAAAATATGCCTTTTCCTTTTTCAGAGGGGAAAAAAAAATACATTATTCCTTGTAAACAGCTGCACCTGGAAATGGCCTGAAACTCGGCAGCTTTAAGCTTTAAAGTTATTCACACTTCACAAATAAAATTTTATCTCACCAGAGGAGTGAGGAGAGAAATGACAGCTCTCTACCTTGTTATAGAGTCTCACATCGAGATATTTACCACCATCCTATCACTGTCAAATCTGATTATAAACCAGGGATCAGCAAGCAGGAGATTAAAGGCTCATCTGAGAAGGTGGAACAAATGAAATTGATGAAAACTGCTCACACTATATCAGTTTTACAGAAACAGTCATCTAGGCAGAGGAACTATTGGAATTACAGATATGAGAGCTCTCAGTCTCTCCCCAGCTTTGAAATGTAAATGAAAACTGCTAGAATTGTCAAACAGAAAGTGCTAACTTTTATATATATACATATATTGCGGGAGTCTCCTCACGTTAACAAGACTTGTGGAGAAGAGAATTGGTGTTATATTAAACTGAGATCCTTGCTGATCTTTGGGCTTTCTCTGTTCTTATTGGTGATTTTTTTTTCTACACAGGCATCATGTGCATTTTGTTTCTACTATGTAAGAAAAGGAAGTACTGACTGCTCTAAGGTCTGTTTGGCATGTACTCAAGGTATTACTTGAGCACTACGGCCATTTGAGCATTTATCTACCTGAGGATGCTTTCAAGAAGCCACAGCCCAAAAAAGAAAGAATTGGACAGCTGTAAAAGCTGTAACAAAGCCAAGCAATAGGGGATTATGCACATATTCTCCACTGGGTGATGGATGAAGAGTTAGAGAGTGAGATTTTATTGCTTGAGAAGAAAACAGAGCGTAGGGGTACTTTAAGTTACCTTTTCCACTGCTACCCAACTAAACAAAAAGATGACAGTCCTCTCTTTCAGTTGCCAGTGTGGCATTTGCCAATTACTTCTACTGATTTTACAGTCTAAAACCCAACTATGTTCTGAAGATGAGACAGATGCAAGGTGAGAATGGGTGTCCTCCAGTTGCATGATGCTCTCTAAAACCATCATCTTCCTCTGCATGTCCCAATACATCCCAGAACAGCAATGAGTCTCAACCTCTATACTCAAAGTGACACATTTGAAGTCTCCCATTCCAAGAGCAACACCTCAGAGGGGAAGCAGACACACACACAGGCTCTCCACACAGCACCTAATTCTAATTTGAGAGCTACGTGGGCCTGAATCTGTGCCTGTTCCTTCATGCACAAGAGCAGGTGCAAGCACATTCAAGTCACTGGCTCCTATAGCATGCATGAGTCTCTCCAAGCAATGTGCTGGGTGTAGGAGGAGTGGATCATCAGGACAGAGCAAGTTTAATTTCATTCTCTGTGAACTGCAAATGCAATTTCTCTTGCTGCATCCTGGGAAAAGTACAGCAGCAAAACTATCCTCCCACGGTGGACTTACAAAAGTGATTTTTTAAATTTTTTTTCTTTAATGAATGGAAACAGAGAAAAAGAAATCCTATGCAGAACCAAATGCACTCCTTATACATTTTTTTTAATTGTAGAGTCTAAAATGAAAATTCCATTCTGACATTTTAAAATAATTTATTTTCTTTCAGCTATCAGTAAAGATTAAAAAATAAAGTTTTGGGGAAAAAGAAATAATAAATCACAACACAGAAAGCCAGAATAATCACTTTTCCTGTCCTCTCTATCCTCCCACATTTTCCTTTATGGGTTTTTCTGATTTTACTGCCTACATTCTTCACCTGCAGTCAAACCCTCTGTTTATGGCATCACAGTGGTTGCTGTGGAGGTGATTATGATGTACAAAGCCAAACGTGGCAAGTTCAGATTTGGAACAAGCAGCAGTATCTCATGAAACTTGTCTAAAGCAGTAAATTAAAAAAAAAGAAAAAAAAAAAAAAAAAAAAAAAAAAAAAAAAAGAGAGGGGGTGTGAAAAAATAACAAAGGACATACAAAGAAAACAAGTAAATTATCTTCTTAAATTACTGTTTGCCACTGATTTTAATTATCACAACTGTTTTCAGATATGTTACTCCAATGGTTGTAGAAACTAAGTGCTTAACTACACATATTGAAAAAAAACAACCCCACAACATGAACAGGCAGCACTAACACAGATGGCAGCAGAGTTCCTAGCCAGGCTCCTCAGTAGTGCCTGCTGTGATCACTGTCTTCTCATGTAGCAAAAACATGAAAACAACAACACATGGTAACATAGACAGGCACTTCACCATGCTGCTCTGACAATGCAAGTACTTCATGTCAGCCTTCACCTAGCACGTTTCTATACACCAGGTTCAAAACTCAGTAAGTTATGGCCAGAGAACACAGATTTCTGAAAAAGCTATTAGTTCATTACAGTTCTTTCTGCAACATGGATTGGTTTCATACACACCTTCTTGCACACAGGCACACTTAAAAATACAACTGTTGGAGTAAAGATGTTAATTCTCAAGAAACGTGTTTAGGATTATGAACCAGAGAAATCTGCCTTGACATTTGTGTCACAAAGCCACCCATTGCCAGGTTTTCACAACACTAGTAGCAGGTACAGTCCTCATTTTTTTCTTATAATAGGAAAATTATAAGTTACTTAAATTAACTTCACTTGTTTCTAAATCATGTGTTGCCCCTAACTTTGATGCCTCAATTATTACTAGAAATACAAGTTACAAATAAAACTAAAGAAAAAGGACTTTTCAATCAAATGCTTACCCATCTACCTGTTAAAAACAAAACATGCAAAGATCGATGGGACAAAGACATAATCAGATAACATATTTATTTAGGTATTGTTAAACCAAAAGTTGGGTACAACACAGGCAAGAAAAAATTTCAAAACTGAAGCTTCAATGATCCCAGAACTCAAGGAAAGGTCTTATTAAAAAATTATCAAGCAAAGAAAGTGTTTCTTTCAACAATATTATAACAGGAGTACCTTAAGCGTGCCCAGGGCCCAATGTATCCTATTGCATGATTGCAGAAGCATTAAAAAACTATTTTTAGTTTTTGTTGTTGTTGTTATTTCCCTTGAGAGATAAAAAAAAGTACTCTACTTATTATTATTTCCTTGGAAAGAAAAAGAAAAAGACTACTCTACCATACCAGGAAAATATATTGCCAGCAAGGTTGTACAGCTGTATGTAGGCTGTGTTGCATGACAATTAATTACACAGGAATATAATTGGAAAACAGTGAAATTCACTGGGAGGCTTATACACAAGATACCAGGACATAAAGATGAAATGGAGCTGAACTTTCTTCCTCAGATTCCTGAAGCCAGACAGAGGTGACACCCAGAGAAAGCCACCTACCCACCCACCCTGCTAGCAGCATGGTCTGTGGAGCCTCAGAGCATGCAGCCACATTGCTAACCCAAAGCTGGGACCCAGAGAGTACTGGGAGCCCGCAGCCAACAGGACCATCAGGGTTCCAGATTCCTTGGCAGAGGAACCAGAGACAGACCCCAGAAAGTTTTTCATAGAATCATAGAATCATAGAATTGGCTGGGTTGGAAGGGACCTCAGAGATCATCGAGTCCAACCCTTGAACCACCGTTGCGGTTGCTAGACCATGGCACTGAGTGCCACATCCAGTCTCTTTTTAAATATCTCCAGGGACGGAGAATCCACCACTTCAGTGGGCAGCCCATTCCAATGACGGGTCACTCTTTCCGTAAAGAAATTCTTTCTAATATCTAACCTAAACTTCCCCTGGCACAACTTAAGTCCATGCCCTCTTGTCTTGTTGAAAGTCGTTTGGTAAAAGAGCCCAACCCCCACCTGGCTACACCCTCCTTTCAGGTAGTTGTAGAGAGCGATGAGGTCTCCCCTGAGCCGCCTCTTCTTTAGGCTGAACAACCCCAGTTCTCTCAGCCTCTCCTCGTAGGGTCTATGCTCGAGTCCCTTCACCAGCCTGGTTGCTCTCCTTTGGACCTGCTCCAGGACCTCGATATCCTTCCTGAACTGGGGGAAAGTTTTGAAAGGCTCCTGATGTTCATGAGCATATTCAATGGACATCGGGCAAGCAGCTACAGGGCTACAACTTTTTTCATGGCTTCGTTGCTTTTGGTTAGAGAGTTCAACAAGTGAAGATAAGAGTTCACCAAAATGTCTGCCTCGTGGACACTTATTTATTAAACTCAAAACAGAGTGGCCTGAAGACTGAAGCAACTTTTCAATTACTCCAGTTGCCAGGACCCTTCTTGTCACAAAATCTTACCTTCACTTCCGATTTATGCAAGGAATAGCTCCAGGATACCTGGCATGCTCTTCCCTGTATCTCAAAAAGTTATTATGTTTCTAGATGTGCTCTAATATGGGATTGCAAGCTCGGGAGTGGTTACCACTCTTTTTACTCAGAGAAACAAGCTTTCTATGGTATATTTTCTGGAACATTCCAAAATGAGGCAGTTTGCACTAAGTTTTGCAAGAGATACTTCAGATCAACAGCAGAATCGTTTTAGCACTGCTTACTCTTGGCCTGACTTATGGGACAATGGGGGCATTATCTAGAATAGCCACTTTTCCAAAGTTTTAAGGCTCAGTTTTGAATTTCAGTTTGTGAGAAAGCAACCAGATGACAGATTTTATGCATTCTCCTACTTTGGATGTTTTAAAGACTGGACTGAAGAGAGGAACCTGACCTGAGTTCACAGCTGACACAGATGAGGAAACTGGACTAGAGACCTTCCTTAGGCCTCTTCAACCTGATTTATCCCATGCATTCCTCAGGTTTCCACTAGAAACACTGAATATGATGTTAAGTTAATGAATCTAAATATTTTCACTTGGTTTTTAAAAAAAGTCCTATACCTTTGCTATACTATACTATAAAGAATTTTGCAACTTTCCTCTTTTTACAATCAGAACATAGTAAAATAGAATTTTAGCTTGCAGAATACAAAAGCCATTGGCTAAAAATCTACTATCAAACTGGCATCATGGTGCTTCAGGAATAAAAAAGGGGAATGAAGCAAGCCATGATCCAAGATGAATCTTCAGATTTTGCCTCCCTGAAGTGAAACAACTGCTCAAGGCTGTGAAAAACTCTGAAAACTCTCAGGTGTCGCTTAATCATCACTTCTGTGAGATCATTTGTCTTCTTCAGTTCCTGGAACAAGTGGTAAATCAGAAGAATTTAAAAAGCCAGGAGAATAAGCTCACTGACTGTGTGGTTTGCAAGCAGCTACATCCCACAAGGTCAAGTCATTTCAAGATCAGAATCTCACTCCAGTTTCTGCCAGGTGATCCTTTTCCACCTACACATTTGTAATATATCCCTCTCCCAAAAAGTAAAGTGATTCAGCTGATTTCACTTCTCAGTGAAAGCTAACAAGGTGTCCTCCTACTGCACAAGGAATAAAACTGGCAGTAAGTTCTTTTTCACTTTGTTAGAACTTGCCTTGGTAAGGCCAAAGGCTTGAAGAAACTCAGGCTGCATGCAGCTGAACCACTAACACAACCAACTGACCATCCCTCAGGCTGCTTCAATGTTAACTGGAATCAATACTTGGACTGGAAGCAGCCTGCTGTAAAGAATCTATAAAAGTCCAGCATCATCCAGTCTGGAAAAGAGAGTGTTTCCAGAAAGCAGTTATTGTCTTCTAAAGACCATATTCCTCCAGTTTTTAAATGGATTTGCAGACCTGAATATCTCTTGACATTCCAAATAGCTAGACAGACAAAAATTCACACCTCTAGCTTAAATTAAAAAAAAAAAAAAAAAAAAAAAAAAAAAGAAAAGATTGCACTCCAATTCCCTCTAACTCAGGCTTGAACACTATAAGCCATATATTAATCACATCAAGACTTACCAGAATGCCTCATATTTAAAAATCATGCAGAAGGCCTGGAGACATTCTGCCCAGCACAGAACGCAGCATTTCATCTGTTTTGTGATCTTGGCTGATATGAATGCATTGCCAGGGTCCCTTGATCTTTCTGCACACACCTTCTGAATACAGAATGTTGTCTCACTTACCTCCTAAAGAATTTTACTAATGTTCACTTCTTGTCTATCAGCAACCATGACCTCTCACATGAACCCACAGTGACCATCATCCAAAAGATTAAACTAGTAGGTACAGCTGGTTATACCACCCAAATTTACTCAATCCGACTTCTAGAGAAAGAGTATCTCTTCTCAATCTCCCATTCCTCCCCCTCACTACCAATGCCAGCATTTTACACAGCTCTGGAGTTTCAGAACTTGAGTGGATAATCAATGAACATAAGAGTGGAATGGTTTATATGGCAAAGCTTGATGCAGTCACTGACATTAACAGGTCTTTTTTCTTGCTTCTTTCCACAGGTTCTTGGGTTTGTTATCACAAACTAACATTTCTACTTCAATTTGCCTTTAGAAGAAGGTTCTGCCCACTAATTCTACTTCTTGCTCCTACTTTTTGATACTTTCCACCAGAATGTGACATCAACAACTCCTAATGAAAACTGGCCATAGAGGGCATACAGAAATAATCTTAGACCTTACAGTACACAAGAGAAGATCTCAAAGTCACCTTAACACAAACACATATGCTTTACACAACATTTTAGTTTTATTTATTAAGCAGATCCTTCAGTATTTACTTTCCAAATACAACAAAGCTTTTTTTTTTTTTTTTCATGGAAATGAAGAAAATAATTTCAACTTTACTACCACTAAGTAAGTTAAGGCTAACTGTTGTTAAATGAGTCAAGGTACAGCCAGTGTTAATATATTTTTACAAAAGGACACTTATTTGCCAAACTCTGCTTAAATAGCAATAAGAACTCTACAGCAAGCCCATTCACATGGCAAGAGATGTGAGTTTGCATTTGCTGGCAAAATGCCAGCACCACCCTGCCATGTGGTCCCATCATTTGCCCTGTGTCACTTTCCTGCTCTATCAACATTATTAAATTAATCAAAAAATGCCTCTAGTCTTGTTCACATTTTGTTTAATGCTTCAATTTTTTAATCAGCACTAATTTAAAACCCATAAAAAAACCACAACATGTCAAAGGAAACCTACAATAACAACATTCCTGATTTAACTCTTATACACGTGCTGCAATGCTGCTGTGATTTTAGATGACTGAAAATACTACAGCCCCTGCCTGATTTCATATATACAAAGACAGAATATGAAAATGCTACGCTAGAGTTTCATGAGAAAAATTGAATCCTAAGAGGATAAAGATATTCCAGGTTTTGAGATGGCTTATCCTCCTGCTGCTCAGCCCAGCACTGGGTAAAGTCCAGTCCAAATACATATGGGAAAGCAGTCAGAGTTGCCACAATTCCCATCAATTCTTACGGCGCCGTGATGAAACAAATTCAGTGCATAAACAGACATTCCAGCTTTAGTTAATGGACAAGATGATTCATTGTTATAACATGGCAAGGCTAAATGGAAAGACAAAGGCAGGGACACTAAACTGAATCCTAAGACTGGAAACTTCCAGATGCGAGTATAAAACTCTTCTGAGCCAGGGTTACTCAAAATATGAAATACTTCAGAATGTACTAAAATGAGATAGTTTCTCTAGTTCTGTCAGAGTAATCATTTCACCTAGCTTCATTACTTTAAACACCAAGAGCCAAATGATCAGGAAAGTGATTCCCCTCCCACCCCCCACCCTGCCCCACCCCAAGTTTTAAAGCACACATTGCATTTTCCAGCAAAGTGATTTGTGACCTCTGTCTGATTAAAACTCTCCAAATCTTCTGTAGAAAAAAAAAAAAAAAAAAAAAGTCAGGAAAATAAACCTGGTTATGGAATGGATGGGAAGTCTTTGGTTTCTTAACTACATTTCTGTGCCAAAATTAGACTTAAATGCATATCATAAAACTGTATGCAGTTTGTACAAAAAACAGTCAGCATCTAAGATCTAGATAATGGGTTTGTCATTCCACTGTAAATTGAAATTTAGAATAATCTATGGATTTATGGCTTTGACTACTTAGTTCTAATTGTGCAAGTTGTAATGCTAGGTTTTTTCAATACCATAAATATCCTCTTCTGTAAGCCAGGGGAAAAATGCCATGTAACAGGCATCTACTGTTTATCACACTCAATTATGGCAATGAAGGGTATTACCTTTTTAACAATAACACTATTGTAACCTACTTTGGAAAAAAATAAAAACAAACCATGCACAGAACAGAACTTAATTCCTTAATAACAAAGCTCTTAATGAAGTTGTACCTATTATGTATAATGTCTAATGAAGATAAGTTAAGAAGTATCAGCTGGCACTTGCATCAAAACACCAAGGAAGAGGCTAAGCAAGTTAAAAAATGTTTGGTAAACCAACCTTTCTTGCTCTCCAGGCCAAATCCTTTACTCATCCACCTGTTTTGAAAGCCTGCAAGGTCTGCATTACACATGGTAAACACTCACTCACTGTCTAGTGACATCCCACAAGGGGCTAGGGCATTAAAGTAGAAATAACATGAATGTTTGCGCTTTCTGAACATACAGGGTAGAAAAAAGATTTAAAGTCTACCTGCAGATTATTCCAGCTGATCACAAAAAAAGAGGTTTCCCTTGCTTCAAGAAGAGAACTTCTATTATTTCATATTAAACAGATTTATATACATATATAAAAATATATATATAAAAGCCAACATGAATTTCAGACACTTACTTTTACAAATAGTACAATAAACCACACATAGAGTGAGGGGTGGTGAAGCATGCCTCCAGCAAAACAGAAGATTTGGTTATGACTACCTCAATGTGACCAAAACCATTATTTCCCAAGAGACAGAGGAGGTAAAAAGCAACAAGCCAACAGAAAACACTGAAACACATTCTTGAATAATTCAAGAAGAAATGTGCGAAGATGAGAACATCTGAAACTATAAAGCTCAAGCATAACTTCAATTCCCTCACATCAGCTATGGAATTAGTCCTGTCCAGTAGCAACCAGACGTTGCTAGCATGAGTACATACATCTATGCTTATGCAGAAGAACACATGAAAGAGGAAAGAAGGGTGATTTTTTTCCCCTCTCTGTTGTCCCATCAGTTCAACACTGTTAGAGTCCAATTCTCTGGAGCTATATTCCGATTTTTGTCCTTACCATGCTCCAGCCATTCCATCACACTCAGATGGAATAAAGACCAAACAGAAACAGGCAATATCTTGTCTTCTTCTGTGACAGCTCTAGAGAGATGAAGACTAAAGTGGGTCAGTCTACCTGGGTGAATCAAAGGTCTGTGTTGCTACAGCTCATGTTTACTTATCCAGCCTACCTGGCCATGAGCTAATGAATTGGTACAATACCAATGGATTCCATTGTGCTGCCTGAAGCACAGAGGACTTCTACTTCCCAGCCTGTGTTGGACACATTTTGTGAGGGAAAAAAAAAAAAAAAAAAAGAAAAAAAAAAAAAAAAAAAAAAAAAAACCACAAAGAAATTAAGTAGTCATCATTTTCTGACTAAAATATCACTTGGGTATAGACAGACACTCCTACACGTACATATAGAACTATTTACTTGTGCTATTTTCCCTGGTAATTTTTTTAATGCTATGGACGTAGAACTACTTTGTCACTATAAAACTTTCACATACCTTTCTAAAGGGATATAAACTATTGCTTTCTCTCCAGAAGCTATTGGTGGTAGTGTTGAGTTACTCAAAACATCTTCCTGTTTCATATCTTCTAGTCACAAACTTTCCATGTCTGCTCCTCAAGGGAGGAGATTTTTTCATACAAGTACTTCAAACTTTTCTTAAGCAGTACAGTGAAATATAACTTGATTTACAGTGTGGTTTCCATTATGCTACTTCTTAACATCTTCTGCTTAGAGCATATCTGTAACACAACTCTGGCTGCAGCCATCCATCTAGGTTTTCAAGCTTTCAGGAGCTTTTACATGTAAGGTCGCAATGCTTTACCCAACATGAAATCATTTAAAAATAAGGCTTTTTGCAAGACTCTTAATATTCATCATCTTAACAGGATCTTGAACTATTTGCTGGAGTGTTTACAGAGACTTTGTTTACTGTCTAGACCACAATGGTGGTATGCTAGTTCTACTTTACATTGCTTTACATGGTATGAAACCACAGAAAGTGTAAAATAAGGACTTACATAATCCTATTAAGGATTTCACATGAAATCATCGTGAAAACTTCACATTTGTTTTTCAAAATATTTGAAAAGTATAGAAAAGTTTCACTAACTCCTCGCATAAAAGATGAAAAGAGTGTCAAAGCTGGCAAATACTTATAACTTGACTCAGTTAAATGGCAGATTTGCTCAGGTGTTCATAAAATCAATATGCACCCTGCCAGTTTAGAGCACTAAGTGATGCCCAAATAAACATACCTTAATCCAAACATACACAGAAATATTGTACTTGGTCTTCAGCTGGTGTCAATTATAACAGAACTACTGAAATTCATAGAGCTACTTTTTACCAATATAGACTGGTGGCCCATTGAAATTGTTTTGCAGCCAAAAGAATAGGAAAGAGCAGCATTACTTTGCAAACTAAAAAAGAGTTCATACTTTTGATACTTCTTGTGAACAGATCTCATTTTATTTAGAGTATTGCATGCATATATGAGTCAAACCTATAAGTCTGCCAGATAAAAATTGCAGGTCACATATCAAAATTTTACTTTTTAAGTGTATCTTACAACCTCTCTAATTCTTTAACTTTAAAATTTTAAGTAAATTTTCCATTCCTGCATGAAGTGGTCAATATTGCCTACAAAAGCCAAAATTTAATCAAAATTAAATTTTACACGGACTTGAAAAACAGAATGCTTCTATAACTTTGAAAATTTAAGAAGGATACTAAAGGTATACTACATTTCTTTTCCTCCTCAAAATTTTGTATAGACCATAAACATTAGGGATGGACAGATTGGGTCTAGTTTTGTTTTTACCTTAAATTCAGAGTGGTTAAACGACATCAAATGATCTGGTCAATAAGTCCAGTGCACCTTCCAAATACTGTCCAGGGAAAGGAGTAATTACCTTTAAAGCACAGCTTAAAATTAATTGGGATGCAAATTATACGTGCTGCAGTGTAATTTAGTGTTCCATGTTCTTACAGTAATTGCTTAACTGAGAATATAGTGGCATATGATAGTTTTCAAAACATTTATAAGAAGTAACTCTGACAGACTGAATCACATTGCACCTTTCTGTTAAGGTGTTAAAGCAAGTTATACCTCCCTAAGGTAACTAATTTATGGTAGAGCTACTTCAAAAATATTTTAATCAAGGCAGCAAACTGCAGTATTATAAACTTTGCCATAACTGCATAGCTCTACCAGTTGAAGATTTTCAGTTTTGCACAACACCTTACACCATCCAGTCTGTGGGTTCAAACCTGGATATACTCAGTTCAGTTGCAAAATTCCCACTGACTGTACTGCATCCAGAATTTTGGTCTGTGTGCTTAACTACTATATAACAGCCTCTCATAGGAGATAGAGATCACAACCAACATTACACTCAGAATTAACAAGACAAAAATTCAGGACAATCTTTAAACAGACACTTTTATTCCTTAACTGGATAACACCTCCTTTCATGAGTAGCCATTAATTTTAGAGGGAATTTTGATACCCACTGACAAAGCAAACCTTTACATAGACTGTTAGTCTGTTTCCTCTTTGCTTTGCCTCTTTGCGTAAACAAGCAAAAGAGAAAAGGAGGTGTGGATGCAAAACCACTCTAGTTAAGAAATATCCAGGTGGCAGCCAGTGGGAGAAGCAACTTTTAGTTTTCTTTCATTTCAGACCTGCATTGGGGGTATTAGCTTCATAGTGAGCACCTTCAGAACGCCACCATGTAAGACACCAGGCTCCCAATCATCCCAACACCTCTGTCATCAAGATTACCACACATGTTGTTACAGCACTCTATATACTTGGGAAGAGCCCAAATTACTCCTTCAGCCAAATTATCTTCTCTGAAAAAGGCACCAAGTTATTTTGGAGACTAATATATCCGACAGCCAAGAAGCATGAATTAAATTAGAACTCAAACACAACTTAAGCGGTTACTTTATCCTTGAGGGATTAGATCAGAGACTTCTGCAACCAAGTAGCAGGTTTAAAACCCACGGGAAACTCAGAGCTAGAACAAATTCTAAGGAGATTTCCAGACACTGTGACCGTATCTCCTCAAGCGGTTGGGTTTGTTCATCAAAGCAGGCAACAGTGACAGGTAACTGGTACAGTAAGGAAACTGTACATGACAGCTTCAGCTCTGAGTAACTGCATTCATCATTCAGCACACGACGGGTCATGAACCTGAACACTCGTTTTCAATAGTTCGTGTGACACCATTCCCTTCTATATTTTCAGAGCCAGGATCTGGTCTTGGAAGAACTGTTTGCTGCTTAGCCCAGGAAGAGAGAGAGCATCTATCTCCCAAACAAGTAAGGCGAGGGACAAGAGCACAAAGGGCAAGTATTTTTAACAGCGCTTCCCGGGTATTAAGACCAGCCAGATGCAAAGCCAAAAAAGATTTCGAGGACTCTTCCCAGATTCACTAGCGTTTGCCAGGCTGTAAATGCTTTCTACAAAAATCAAAGCCGCTACCAAAGCAAGATGCTACAACACACATGAACACCGTCCCTCTCCCCTAACCCCGGTGCGCGGTAAATAAAAGGCATGAGGCGCAGCTCGGCGGAGTTTGGGCGCGGGGAGCTCTCCTTCCTTCGCACCCGCCGGAGGGGACGGGAAAAGAAGCTCCCCCTGCCCCAAAGGAGCCGGAGCCGGCAAAACAAGTCACAGACAAGTTGGCCTCCGGGGTGCCCCGCACGGACCTCGGGGCTCCCTCGTCCCACCACCTCACCCGCTCTCCCCACCGCGGCCGCCCCCTTACCGTGCGGCGGCTGGGGCTTGCCGCCCGGCGGCTTCTCCTTCCTGCCTCCCGCCGCGCTCCGCATCCGCCAGCCCGCCGCCCCCCTGCCCAGCGAGCCGGCCATGCCGCGGGCGGGGGCGCCCCCGCGCAGCTCCGAGCCTGGCGGGGAGAGCGCGGGGGCGGCGGTGGAACGCGGGACCCGATGCCCGGCGGCGGCGGCGGCGGGCGGGAGCAGCGCGGTCCCGGCGGTCCCGCCTCCGCCCGTCCCGATGTCAATCAGGGCCGGGAGGGAGCGGCGCGGAGCCCCCGACAGCACCGCCCCGCACCCCTCTTCTCGCCTCGCTCGGGGCGACCGGGATACCTGCCCGGCCGCGTCCCGCGGGAGCGGGGGGCAGAGCGGCGGCAGTCCCCCTGTTGGTACCGTAAGGGAGGGAGAAGATCAGAGGAGGCGGTCGGTGGTGGGCTCCCGGGACCAGAAGGTTTCCACGCTTGGGAAATGACAGTCCCAGTATAAACCTCCTCCTACAGTACCTTCGCTGTAAAGAATGTGTACGTTACCTCCTGCCATCAAAATAATTGGTTCTGCACACTCCTGGCTCCATAACGATGAGTAACTCAACCTGAGATTCCCACTTCCCACAAGCCCATGTGTGGTGAGGCAGCAGCCCCCCTTTCTTCCCTCCCTCACCTCCCCGGAGCACCCTCTTCCTCGCTCCAGAGCCGGGGACTCTGCCCCCACCCCAACAACCCCCCCCACCACCATCACGTTCCTCCCCTTGCTTTGCTTCCAAAATTTCTGCTAAATGATCATTGCAATGTGAGAAAAGCAATGTTCTCTGAAAATTGTTGTCTTTTTAAAATCAGATTTAATGATTAAAAAGTTACAGGCACAGAGAGATGGAATATTAGCAGTTTTCAGGCAGGAAAAGGACCATTCGAAATGCAGTTGCAGTCCTGAGCATTTGGCAGAGCTATATGATTCCTAAGTACAAATAATGCACTTTTGCTTGTAACCTTGATGATAAATACACCTGTATGTCAAATTATAGCAGTCATTGCAACAGTCCTCAGCTCATTTTTATTTCATACACATATATATCTGTATATCATCAACACCTCCGCCAGGCATATCCTTCTTTCTATGTGGGCACTTGGAAATACAGGGAAAACGTGTGTGGAATCTGCACTGATCCTTCTTCCAGGCGAAAAAAAAGAAAAGAAAAGAAAAAAAAAAAGGAAAATAAAACCTTCCTGTGCATTCTATCTCTGTTTTCTTGACTTCAAGAAGCTTGTGGAGAAAGATAATTAGGATTCACTGTTACCATAGCTTTAAAACTTATTTTTTGGAAACTGAGTCAGAACTGAAAAACAAAAAAAAAAAAAACCCAAAAAACAAAACAAAAAAACCCCAAAAAACCAAAACAAACAAACAAAAAAACAAACACCAAAAGAACAAACTGCCAAGGTGTACAGCAGTCACAGCCCACGATGCAACAGCACTGTTTTCTCCTCCAGTTAAAAATTATTCACCTTCTTTTTTCCAATGCTTGATCTCCACCTCTGCTAACCCATTGCTCATCTCAAGCTCCCCTCAGCCTCACCTGTGAATTCTGGCTCACAGCAGTGACTCAGTCCGGTGTTCTCCTCTGCTGAAGCTGCTGGGTGTTCGAACACACTGCATCAGGGGTGGTTTTCATTAGCACTGAGAATGATTCATGTGAACAAGGATTGCTGACCTTGACCTGACATGTACAGATACACCCTCTGGTGATGAATGTAATAGAGCAAACAGTTAGATATGACTGCTTATTCCCTCTTGTAGTGTTGTTCTTGCCCGGCTTTATTGGACTGTAATACAAATAATGATTCATTTGCTTATCCTGATAATATCACATTTAGAAGCCTGCTATTCATTGCTTGAAGGATCTTGAATAAACACAGTCCCCAAATGACTGATTTTACTCACAGATATTTCTATTACTTGATCCTGTTTCTGTTGTTACTGGTAGAGACTACACGAGTCAGCGTGTGGTGTATCATGTCACTGCTATTCTACATGAGGATGTCTTTTTTAGTGAATAGTCTTTTGTTCAATGAACTTTTATAAGAATATTTACGCAGGGGAGAAGGCAGAAAAAGAAAACCAAAAAAAAAGTACATCTGTAGATATGTCTCCTTTTGCAAAAGACATGAAACTCCTACAGTAATTAGTCGGAATACAAATTAACAGGGCATAAAAGTTTTGTAGGAAGCAATATTTTTACATGGTGGAAAAGTATATAGCATATAAAACAAGGAATTAGTGAGGCAATTGTTGTATGTACAACTAGTTCAGAACAGGTTTAATAAAGAGGAAAATACAAAAGGACTTATACCTACATTACATACTTAAATTGCAAAGACATATTTTTTGCAGAAACTTCAACAGTGGAAAAAAGTCTCTGCAACCTCTTCCTGAAAGATTTGGTTTTCCACAGACAACAGTTAATAATTTTGTTTTTTTGAAGGAGTGGAAGACACATGAGTCTACTTAAATATTTGTGTACAGTGTAGTTGTGATGTAAAGGACCATCACACTTACTCATCCTCTGCAGAAAAAAGGTGTAATGGAGAATATGAGCAGCCTATGTTTAAAAGAAAAAATACAGATATCATAAAAAGATCATAGTGATATTTCTACATATATTGTAGCATCATAAGTCACAGGATAATTTTTTTGTTTGTTTATGTTTCTTCTCATTTAATGTTGAAGTTGTACAAACATTGTCATGTACTAACTGGGAGCTGGTTTTCCAATCACAAAGGAATATTTGGATGTCATATCTCTGTGTTTAAGGTGTTCCTTGCATAGACACGTTAAACAGACTGGTGATTTGAAAATACATGTTCTAAATTTTGCTTTCTGCTAAAATGACTTATTCACACCTGCACAAATAGGAGCACTGCCATACTTAATTTTTTGCTTAGGCATCTGTCGTTTTACCTAAGAAGAATTTTGAATAATGTCATTTCTCGGTACTGAAATTGTTAATCTTGCTTTCTTTGGAAGGCAGAATACACAGTACCTTCTGAAGACATGACCCCAGATTTGGAAGGCTTTAGCTCAGTACATGGTAGCAATCCAGCCCTAGCCTAGAAATTCTTCCCCTTCTCACCTTCCAGTCCAAAACTTGCTGGCAACCTTTGTAATATCCCATTTGCCAGGATTGCCTCTTACGGTCTTTTTCTCCTGAAGATGTCTACCTTATCTACCTTATCCTGACCTGGCCAAACAGAGGAAAGCCAGATGAGGTAGAAGAACACTAAATTATGCTGATTCCTTGCATAGCACCACTTCATATTCTACATGGAAATCTACGACCCTTCAGAAGATGTCTGTGGGTTACGATGCATTATGTAAATGTGCAAGTAATTTTGTACAAACCAGCCTAAAACAGAATAACTGCAAGCATCTTCTTGCTGGCCTAACTAACCTGCCTGCAGCTACCCTCCACTGCTTCATGCAGGTGTGAAGTTGTGATAAAGCAGCTAAACTGGCACCTGCACCCCAGCTTGCTCTGTGACAGCAGCCTCAGCTATACCCATGCGTGGCTGTGGATCAGGCTGTATACACTGCTCTTACACTTCCCGGTGCTAAAGGGACTGGAAAAACAACGGGGTGGCTTTGGTACCATCTACAGGGCAAAGGACAGAGCAGGAGTTAGGCTCTGTTGGATCTTGCCTTTGGGGTAGAAGCTCCACCCCCACCACATCTTGCTAATCCTGCAATGCAATCTTTTCCTGAGCCTTCTCTCTTCCATGTGCTAACAGCAGCTGTGCACATTTTAGCACCAAGGTCCAGCAAAGGTACAGAACCTGCACAGTGGGCAGCAGGCATCCCCACCAGCTCCAAACCACAGGAGCACTGCAGGCCAAGGTTTTTTGAGGAAAATTTCAAGAGCAATTTTAAACAAGTCATATTCTTTGCTTCCTTTGCTTCCTCTGCTCATAACTGCTTCACAGAGCCGGGGCTGGTTCGGATGAGTAGATATTCATCATAAAAGGGAATGTGCAATGGAATCAGATCTTAGTACTGAAAGTCTCTCTAAAAAGACAGCTGCTATAATTTTATTCTGAATAAAGCAGAAATAATGACCTCTCTCTGTATCTACAAAGTTTAATCTTCAGGTTACAAATTCCCCAAATTCAACATCCACCCGGCTTTCTGGAATAGAGTGTAATATTTCTTCTGCTCCTAGACTCTGGGGAAAAGAGTCTGTAACTGTGAAACAACATCAAAATGGAAAACAACATATCTGTTCCTTATGCCCTCACCTGTGTTTCTTTCAATGCACCTCTGTTCCTTCAGTTATTATGCTCAACAGCAGAAAACTTGTTTTCCAGCAAGTGGAAGCAAGGGGATGCATTTCCAATGGGTAGGACAGAAGATACATAAACTGAACCTAAGTTTTTCACACCCCACTGAGTTTGATCCAGTTATCTGTCAAAAGTAATCAAGGCTCTGCCCAAAGAGGCAGGGGTGCTGGACAGATGCCCAGTTAGGCAGAAATCCTATTTAATGAAAAAAAGGGGGATAAATTTGAAGATGCAGAAAGCCAACAGGCTACAGCTTTGACCTTAGAGAATTTCAGTAACTATTCTTGAAGTTCAAATTTGAAACTATCATATTACATGTTGAATGACCTGCCACAACTCCTTTTTACTCAAAATTTTACTCAGATTTGATCAGAGCTACTTGAATCACAGGCATGTGTCTAAGATATTTTTGTGGGACAAACTAGCTGCACATTTTTGTCTTTTCAGACAATATATTGTAAAACAAGATTTGCAATCTCAGGTTTATTTATCCTAGTACTGATGTTTAAGATGTTTCAGTATTTCACTATGTAACTTAGACCAGACTGAGGAACTTAAATGCACAACTACATCACTAACCCCAGGACCAAACATCTTGAAAGATACAAGCATGCATTTCCAAGTATCACAATTTAGTAGCTCAGAGATAAAGTGTGAGGTTCTTGAATGAAATAACAGCTGCAAAAAATTAGAATAAACATATTTACCATTCTGTCAGGGCCAGGCAAGTTTTGGTGACTGAAGCACAGAAGTTATGTAAAACAAGTTTTAAAGCTATGAGTTATTGCCTCATGTTGGCTAATGAAAGAGAAATTATACTTGAGTTGGATCAGAAGATAGATAATCTTTAGGATAAGTAAGAGACAGGATCCCAAGGAGCACAGCTCTCCCAGGTACTTACTGGTGCTTCTGCTCTGCATACCCTGAGGAATGGGATTTTAGGTAAATATAGAGTAAGAGCATTTTCAGGGATCTTTGAGAGAAGAATTAGGTCAGTCATAAAAGGCTAAATTCAGCTTACAATTACCAGAGACACAGAATTTAAGAAAGAAATCGCTACTGTAAGAAACTTAAAGAGATCTTCCTTTCTATCTCATTCTAAAATGAAATAGTCTTTCCCTGAATTTTCTGAATTCCTTAGCAAACACATTGAGCAGTTTGAGCAAAAATTCCCATTTCTTCCTTTCTGACACACATTTTGCGTGGTCTTCAACTGGTACCATATTTCCTATGTCAGCTATTAGACTTTGTTCAGTTTCATCCCAGTTATAAATATGTTTCCCTGTCACTATGTCAGAAACATATTTGCTGTGCTTTATTTTAAAAAAATCAGAGTAACAGAAATGGAAGTCAGTTCAACATAGTATAGCTGATGATAAAATCTGAACTGAGAGTGTTGTCCTTTAAAATGTGAGCACTTCATATCCTAACCAGAATAAAGCCATTGCCCTGCTGCAGTGGGAACTCACCCTGCAATTAAAAAAAAAAATTAAAAAAGGCTAGCCCTTTTTCACTTGTCTTCCTCTTAAAGCTTCAGTGAGTCAGACACAGCCTTAGTTTCTATTTGCAGCTCTGTAGGAAACTGCAGAAAACCTACTGCCAGAGGAGCATGTTGAATGAAACATTACCTCTCCTGCCTGTGCATCTCCTTGCCAACAGCCACAACATCTGTAGCATCCCTCTGGCATACAGTGGGTTGCAGGAGTTTGCATAAAACCTCATGCAGGTTTTATGGTACTAGCAACTGCAAATCATTTTTTTTGTTGTTCTGTGCTTCTGTGATCATAATTCAGGAATTCACTCTCTATTTCACCAGTTATTCTTGAACATTGAGTCCAGGATTGGCCCCTAACTGCAGTGGCTAAAAGCACATCAGACACAGGTTATGCTACATCCTTACTGAGTAGCATGTTAATGCAATTAAATTCATACAGCTACAGACAATTAATCATCTA
The DNA here is from genome assembly GCF_003957555.1 of Calypte anna. NCBI lineage: Eukaryota > Metazoa > Chordata > Aves > Apodiformes > Trochilidae > Calypte > Calypte anna. The sequence continues at coordinate 38,160,634 of NC_044245.1, forward strand.
TTAAATCCTCTACAACTACATTATAAGACTTTTCCCTGGCTTTTTGTCAAAAACTCTTTCTTCAGGGTTTTTTTGTACAGAATGCACCAGTGTGAAGAAAGATGAAGTAAGACAGATTTGCAATTTTTAAACATGTTTGAAAATGACATAATTTGGTCTGTGTTTCTCTCTCCTTTGACAACCATCTAATCATTGAAAGAACTATTATATTAATATTTAAAGCAAGCATAAATAGGTAACTAAAAACCACTCCAATACAATTTTTAGAAAACGTTCTCTGTGCTCCTCTATAACATCAAATGAAGAACATGGAACCAAAATAAGGAAATTCCTTTGGAATTAGGTGCACAGGAGATGCCTGATCACTAGCATTAATTCTTGCTCCTTTCATTGGTTCCCTGTTAGTTGCTGTATAGAAACATTTCTTTAAATTTCCAGCTGCCTTTCATCATTCTTCAGATTTCTTTGGTGTTTTCACTTCCAATGGAACCACTTCTTTTCAGGGTTAATTCTCTATTCTGTTTAATCTGGGACTCATACAGTGTTAAGGAATCATTCAGAATCAAGGGAATGATGGCCAAAGCTCTGTCACATTCAGTAGCTGAATTCCAGGACATTGACACTGATGACCTGACTGTATAGCAGATCATGCTAATGGCCTCCTAGGTTACTGCAATATTACTGCATGACACCTCTGTGTCAATGTTTCCTCTTTCTTTGATGCTCTATGAAGAAAACTACCACAATACAATGGTACATGTTTTTTAACCTCTTTGAAATCTACTTCCCCTGAAAAATAAAATTTCTGCAATTGTGCTCTTTTGCCCTGTGGAGGAATGGGTTCAGAGGTAGAAGGGTGACATTTACACTGTCAGCAGAAGGCTAACCAACGTGTCCCTTTTCCCTGTGAAAATTTTGTTCTCCTTATGCACACCAGAAAAATAACCTCATTCTGGATTGAGAAGCAGATGCTGGTAATGTTCACAATTATGATGCATGTCAGGTCATGTGCTATTTGATTGGCACATCTCACAGCTGGCAGAGACCAGAACTGTGTGAAATGAAAGATGAGGTTGCTGTCAGCACTTACTCACCACTGCATCTGCAGCAGCAGGGGCTCTACCACCACCCACAGTTCTGATGGATGCATTTTGGCCTTACCTATATGATCTTCCAGACCTGGTCAAAACAAACCTCTCCACAGTTCTGCATGAATAAAGAAAAATGTAACAGCATTTATGTCCTGTGTAGGAAACGGGGACAGCAGACAAGAAGCACCTTATACTTTAAGCAGTGCACAGCTGAGATGTGTAAAAACACTGCTCCCAGAAGCCAGTGCTCTGTTGCTTACCACAGAAAAGCAGCATTCCTCTCCAGGGTTGTTTCAGCCTCTTCCTTTCCTACAGACTCGAGATAAAAATACAATTTAATGTTTGACACCTCTTGAGTTTCCAACACATTTTTTCACCTTGAGCTTTAATAGCCCTGGCACTAAGGGATATGGAAATACATGACATGTATCAGATACACATCATAGAGCCACCTGACTTTTGAAAACTGATAAACCACAAATAGACTTGTTAATAATGATGTGTGCCTTTGTTTTTTTCCTGTCTAGCTACAGCAAAACAAAAAGGCACTGCACATGCATAGCTGCTCTAAATATGCCTCTGCTATTTCTATTTCCATCTCATTTTTTTCAAAACTAATACACTGGATCTTTCAAGATTTCATAAGCCTATACCTCTCAGAAGCATTCTCTGTATAGATGTGGTTATACACATGTCTTATTTCTTATGTAGTAGGATGGTTCATCACCATTTAGGTCACTCATTGACCCATGCTAATATAAAACAAGCAGTGATTCCTATCAGAAATCAGAGACTTAAAACTCTCACAGTTGTTCTTAACATGCTATTTTTCTGTGGCATGAGTTTGGTTTAACAGCAGAGAAGATAATTCTAGATGACTCCAGTCTTCAACACACAGCACAGGAATAAAAATCTAGTTTTGTCAAGCCAAAGATGTAAAGCAGTTACACTAGGTTTTGTTTCTGAAAACAGTGCTATATATTTGTTTTCAGAACTCAATACGCATTGAGCACAGCTGCTCACAAAAAGAGGAAATAAACATTGATAATTCAAGTCTACAAACCTAGAGTCTACAAACCTTCACTTCTAGAAGCACTTTGTGCCGTACTTGTAAGAAACCAGAGACAAAACCCTGAATATTAAAAGCTTCAGCTCAACAGAACAACACAACACCCTCTGAGACTTAGGGGTATCTGGCACTGCACTAAGTCTTTTCACTAACATGGAGCAGTATGAAGTATTCATTCATACAGAGGGAAACATTTCTTAAAAGGTATCATATTTTGCTCTACAATTACCTAGTTTGCCATAGAAAAAAAAGAATGTGAACCTCTCCAATTGGTGAAGTCAATTGACTTGAAAGGGCTTGGGACCATACCCAGAATTTTCAACATTTAGGACGTTATCATAGTGAGGTCAGGACAACATTAGGTGGAAGTCTGAAAACACTACTCTGATTCTGTAAAAGTTTCATGTTAAATGATGAACTGCCGGATAGAACATACGCATATGTTGAATACTGCATAGCTGAAAGTATTACTTGTTCTGATAGGATGGAAGTTCACCAAACTGATTTAGAAACACTGGAATTATATTTAGTGATGTTTCAGAGATTAGAACTTTCCTACCATGTGTATGATAATTAAATTTTGTAAATCATACCTGGCTGAAATTTTAGGTAAAATATATTTTAAAAGCCCATTAAGAATACAATAAACCCAGTACACAGGAAATATTAAGTAGGATTACCATGCTTTGGAGCAGGTTAAGGTTTTCTGCATCCAAATCTATGTTTAGATCCTGAAACTCACTTGAGATCATATTACCTTGTTTAATCTTTATTAAACAAGGAAGTCTCTATTTCCTCTCAAAAGAAAATCTAATATATAGCACATATCTAAACCATAGTACAGTCACCTAGAATTAAGACATTCAATGTCTAAATTATAAATATTTCACTCCCAAGAGACAATCAGTAATGTTGTGCTATGTGTCTAGGGGAAGACCAGTCTCAAAGGTGGAATCAAGGGGAACTTTATAGAAAATTAGAAAACTGATAGTTCACAAAGCTGTTTAGAGACTGCTAGTAGTGAAACACAGAAACAGTCAAGGGAGAGCAAGTGAAAATTCCCAAAGGTCTTTTTAAAAAACAATATACTGACTCTTGTTTTTTCTATGACTTAAATATGTCAGTTATTTATGATTTAAGAATGTATATGTCTTGTAATAATAATCAGCTGAAACACTGAAAATATGCTCCTTCCTTAGAGGACTCTCTAGGCCCAATGGCTACTGTCCAACCCAAAAAAAGACATAGATTTAATACTGAAAATTGCAGAAAACAGATTTGAACCAGAATTTGTCACTTTCTTAATAAGTATTTCAACCACCAGACTATCAACTAAAAGTACATATTCTTGCAAGCAAGAGATTTACAGGAACAGTCCCTTAACTTTCCATGTTCCAAGTTTCACATGCCAGAAAAATGTAATAGACCATTCTGTGGTTTTGAAATCAAGCTGAATATAGACTTTGTGCCAGCAGTTTTTAAATAATTTCCTTTACTATTAGACATAACAGTGTGGTGGAGGTTTGAACTAAAACTTGTTTCCTTGGTTAAATATTATCCCCCTGCCATTCTGACCCACGGCTTATAAGGAAAGCTCTAGAGTATATGCTTAAGCATGCACATAGTCCCATTAACTTCAGTGAGCATAATGAGAAAACCAAATGAGATTTTTATGTTTAAGTTATTAGTTTAACATTTTTCAGAAGGACTGCACAATTAAATGTTCCTTTGGAGAGATACATTGAAGATATTGTGCTCACTCATGGATTTTTTTTTCAACAGAGGATTCTATTTGTTTAATAGCAAAATCTGGATTTTCACAAATATTCTCAAATGATGGGATACCTCGGAACCTGTGGAGGGTCTGCAAAAGTTGGCATTTGAAAAAGCTATGTGTTGACATATAAATGACTCCACATTTCATTTTTTACTATGATAAATCCTGTTATTGGGGAGCAGTTGAGCAACTGAGGATGAATAAAAATATTTGTGGTCCTAAAATCATCATGGAGTCAGTAACTGTTATTCAGTAACTATTGTCTAAAGTTCAGCTTCTTCGTTTTTATCCTAGGAAAAAAAAAATCAGTCACCTGTTTGCAAAGGAATATGGCATCACATGATCAATTCTCTATCCCATACCAAAAGCTCATGCATAGCAGAAGTCCTTCATCTAATGACTCAGAAGTATCACGTACTTCTGTAATAAGATGTAATACCAAAGGTAATGAGATGTATACCAGTGATATAACAGAAGGGGAAATATCACAGCTTTAGGTTTTGACATGTAACATTGTACCAGCTTGTAATCTGTGGAGTTACTGTACTGAATTCCATTCAGAAATCCTACATTTCACCATATGCTAATCATACAGCTCTCAAAAAATGTAGTGTTAAATGCACCTTTTAAAATTACTTGGTCTTTCATTTATTGAAAAGACCATAAAAGAGCAAATAAAAAAAATCATAGTGTTATTATTAGTCATTAGGAAATAGCAAAAGTTCTGGTTGCTGTCAGTTTACAGATTCCTGGTCAAAGGAAGTAAATTTTTGTTTTCAAAAAAAAAAACCCTCCAAAATTAAGCTGATCATTTGCACTGCATGCTATATTTAATTTCAAAATAGTCCCTCTTGGGTTATACACCTACTTGTCAATATTATGCACCATTTCTTGTTATGCACTCTAGAACTCTCTCCAATCAAAGTACTTTTTTGTGCCCCAGTGCCAAATAGAGATGAGTATGGTGCTACTGGACATGTAATGAATGATTAAGTGCAACTTAAAGCCCACTTACTTTGAAATATTGATACTGACAAAATAGCTGTTCAGCAGGAGGAAAAATACATCTTAGAACACATCTTAAACAAAATGGTTGTTACTTTTAAATAGGATTCTCGTACCCTCACCACCTCGCTTGAGCTTGGGAATCTTAGCCTGTTCCTGCCAATTTTGTCTTAGTGACTCATTCAAAGCTTTTTGGATATTGGTGTTTGTGTTTTTATGTTCTATGGTACTGTGCCATTTTGAGAGCACAGGCTGTATTTTTATTAATAAAATGGGATTTATAGAGTCACTCAGTTATAGAGAATTAGTCAGTGGCCCATCTTGCCTTATCCAAAAACCTAAAAGGAAATTTAAAAAAGTGAGAGCAGATCAAGAAAGCAATTAAATTGGGATAATTTACATGATTCCAGACTTCAAAAGTGTTCACTTGGCTCCTAGTTCTACATTTAATGAAGTATTTGTTTGCACAACCCATCTGTGAGTAAGTGCTTGAGAAAAAAAAGATAGACAGAAAGCATAAACAAAGCTTTTAATAGATCCATTAACAAATAGATAAGTTGACCCTTATCTTCAATATGTCAACTACAGATGAATCTCATTACTACATTAACACACTCCCCCATCAATTTCCCTTGGGCACATGAGGCTTTTTTACTGCAGCTCATGTCTTAAACCCAACTTGTCATTCAATGTGCACTTTGCAGATGGGGAAATAGCAATTCCTACAGGATGCTGTGCTTCAGTGTGCCTGCCTCAGTTTCCCTGTGGGATTCAATTGCTCTTTGTCTCTCAGCTTCACTGCTCTTAGCTTGGAGCTAGAAAAAGTTGGGAAAGCAAATGTTGTAGAAAACTCTGCACTGGTAACTATCTTGAAAGTACAAATAGAAGGCCAAGTTGGTATCTGTGGCTCCAGCTGCTCTCCTATGTTAAAGAGCACAGAACTCAGCTTAACCACAGGGGGGCCAAACAGAGGCCAAACAAGAATGGGCAGATAAGTGAATGAATCTGTTTAATGAGGGAAATGTCTTTCTTAGTTTTCCCTTTGTTTGTTTTTTACTCTCCAAGATAGGATTTGGGAGGCATGGCTAAGTAGTTAAATGACAGCAGCCAATCATTTTATTCTAAAAAAGCCAATGACTTGATTCCCATCTTTGATCAGAAGATCCTGTACGCTTTTTCTCAGAGGTGCACTCGACCGTCTCCCCGCCAGTGGGGATGCTGGTTACTCCTCAAGAAGTTGAGAGAAAGGGACACCCAGCTGCATCCAGAGAAGGGTAAAAAGTATCAAATCTCTATATATGAATTTTTGTTGATATCTTCATTAGATATTTTTAAATGTTAAAGAAAATTTTTACTTTCAAGCTTTGGAACTTTGAAAATTTAGGATTCTTCTAAACATAAGACAGAAGGCTGCAGTCACTATCTTACCTCATTGCCTTATTATTTTAATAATTTTTCTAAATGCAGGAAAGGACTTATTAATAAGTAATCTGTGAAATTAGCCTTTGTATAATAGTTATTATTTATTTCATCATTTGTGTATTTTCTTGGTAAGGTACCTTACTCTTATGTTAACTGAATTTCCCAACACCTAGATAATCCAACACATGCCTTTTTAGACTAATTTTTAAGATCTTTTACTATTTACAATAAATCTTGGGTTTGTACATATATGGCTTTATGGGGAATATGTAAAAGCATTCAGGAGTGCACATATTCTGTATTGTAACAATATCCTCACAACTGCAGATTTCTACCAGCTCTTTCAATTCCCAAAATCTTTTACCACTTTGCATGCTGTGTCACTTGGGATTCCTGCAGTAGCATCCTCAGAGAGCTGGGGAAAGAATCTAGATAAAATCAATAATTCATAGATTCCCCTCTACTGTTCCTCATTTTCAGAAACCATGTACCCCTCTCCTCTGCTTGAAGTGCACATTTCCATTGCAAAGTGGAACTGAAGCTACTTCCACACAGTGCTCCTCGTATAACTTTTTGGTTGCAAAGCTGAATTGGTCACCTTTTTGTCTTCAGGCATTAGTCTAAGGATAAAGTTCAATATTAGCCTTTCTTCCTGCAGATTATGCCGCAGAACTAAGGATTTTGCCACCCTCCAGGTTCATGATATGCTTCAAGCAAATCTTTACAGTTTCTGCAAGGTGATGTTATTTGTTGCAATCCTTCTATCCTTTTCCTTATGTGAGCTGTTTCCTTACCTTGTCCCGTTTTCCAAAGTGTATATAGCTTAATGAATTGTTCTGTGACCCAAACTGGAGCTCTGCATGCTTTTTGCCTAGTAGTTGGGATTCTCTTTGCATTGGAGCATTGTTCACTGTCTACAGTTTAAGCATGTCCCAGGTAACTTCTCTTACTGCACAAACACTAATGGGTTTTGCATTGGTTTAATACTGAGTCACCTAGGAGTGTGTTTCATTCAATATTCCATGGAAGGTCTCTCCCTTATCAGGCATTCAAGAAACTAGCCCCTCTGAGTTGGGGGATTTCAACCCAAACCCCTCAGTGAGTACCATGTAAAAAAAAAAATCTGTATATCTGAGCAGCGAGTCATTTCAAAACCAGCAGCAATCCACTCACCTGAGAATATTCACTCAGAATGTTTAGGAATACTCCTAAAATGGGTAACGAAAGCAGTTCCAGTGTGCCTTGGCTCAGCTAATGTCAGTCTTTGCCATTCTCTTTAAGCCAAAGCATATTTTTCAGCAAAAAAGAAACCTCCTCTATGATGCACTGGTAGAGACAGAGAATCTTTTTTTGAACAGATTTAGACCAATCTCTCTGATTTAAAGTGTTTATAGGTTTATGTAACACCTCTTTGTCACAAATATGTTCTGAAATATATTACCCTGCACAGTAAATTCAGTAAAGGTGTTCTTCTGCAAAGATAATTTTGTTGGAATATGGAAGGTATATATTGGACATGGCTTCATCCAAAAGAAAACAAGATTTGACATGGGTTTGGTAGCTTTCTGCTTTTTTTACATATATTCTGTGTAGGTAGGTGAGCTACAGCTGAGCTGAGCTGGCCACACACACACACATGAGCCAGTAGCAGTAAGGAATGTGAGACCCAGCCTAGCAACACATGAGGCTGGATCAAGGCTGGAAGTGGTACAGCAGTGCTGTGTAAATGGCTTTTGTGCCAGAAAGTATGCTGGTAAGCTGCTATGCATCTGTCCATCTTTATCTATTCAAAGCCACATCAACCCAAGGAGCTCTGTGCCAGGCTCCAGTGTTTAGAGCTGACATATCCTTACAGAAAGCAGGGATGATTTAATCTCTTCTCTCACTGCTTGTAAAATAAGAGTGAAAGCAGTCGCATAGATGCAATACAGAACAGAGGATCAGAGAAAAAGGGGTAAAGCAGGGAGAGAAAAATGAAAATTACACTTGCTGGTGGGGAACAAGCTACAAGTACTGACTGTTTAATCGAACTAAAAATCAAATTTAAAAAACTGTTAATAGGCTATTTTTAAAGAGTTCTGTGTGAAAATTCAAATCTAGTCTCTCTTTTCCCAGTGGGTCGTTGTTTGCATGTTAGATATTTATGCTCCCCTGGGTGTTTTTTTTCCCCAAAATTATCCTATTGGACTAAATATTATCTTCTTAAAGTGCAATCCCAAAGTACACCACTTAAGTACTTGATAATGTATCCAATACATCTTCAAGTACCATGGCAATGACAATTATTGCACTGAAAATATAAAGCACAAACACTAAAATGCAACCTATTTCTATAAAGAATGCTCAACTTGCAGCAACACAAATGAATATATATATAATTTCCATTATGCAGAAATAGGATGTTGGATATCACAGAGCCTGTGTGTACACATACACACGAAACAGAAGAATGAGTATTAGAAATGCTGACTTTTTTCTTACATTTCAACCCTTTAGAAATTTTCCATTGATGCATTCTTAAAAAAAAAAAAGAAAAAGATCATCATTTGTAAGCATCCCAGTGAGAAATTACCCCATGGCTTTTGAAGTGAAGTGTGATGCATACCCTTTAGGCTATATTTTCCTTTGAATAGAAGTTTTATTACATTGAAGTCAAATGCTTTTAAACAAGACTGATATGATCATATAAATTGCACATTATTACAACATGGTTACTAGGTTCCAGCATTTTTATTTCAATATTTAAGACAGCAAACAAGAGATTCAACCATGTTGACATAAATGTTGGCTAGATTACTAATATGCTTTAGTCACACTACTTCAAAGCAAATTTGAGAAGCAGCATCAACTTGCTCTTTTTACTTTTAATATTCAAAATCATACTTTTTCTCTGATATAGAAAACCAGGCCAGATTTCTTTCTACTTTTGTTTCATTCAGACCAGAGGAAACTATGTCACAGTCAAACTGAGCTCAGATTGATCAAATCTGTAATACAGCATAATACCTATGCCCAGCTAAATGCATACACTGAAAACCAATTGCTCCATTTCTGTGTCAGATCATGGATCTGACCCTGAAAGAGTCATATCAATCAATCGATCATACAAAAAACAACAACAACAAAAGGCTAAAAAGGCTATGAAACAGAAAATCCTCTACAAGAGCAGGTTTGAAATACATGACTTTATTTAAAGCAGAAGCCTTACTGATTTTACCCTCACAGTCCCAAGGTCAAGCACTGTTGCCAGTGAAATCAGGGACAAAATTCCTATTGTGTATGATGTGAGTTGGTTGGTTTCTATATTAGGCTTGCATCAGAAAGACATTGAGCTAAACTTTGGCCCTATCAACATCGACAGGTTTTTTATCACTCACCAAGTGAGTAACAAGAATGTGTTTCTTATATCTGCAAAATGAAAGCCAAGTAATTACCCTTTCTCTTGCTTCCTGGGTGGATACTGTTGGCACTGATTGCAACTGACATTTCTCAGAATTCTTTTCTTACTCTTGAAGATTTTGGTACCTGTGAGTGGTACTACAAGCCTTTTATATACTTTTTTATTTAGTTTTCTCTCTAGCCCTTTTCTGATCTCTTTTATAACACAAGTTCTTTCTTCAACCTCTTTTACTGCAAGCACTGTGATCTGGGGGTCACATAGGGAGCACAGATTGGTTTATAGTTCAGCAGATTTGAGAAACTAAATGACTCTGGGGAAAACTTAGTATATCATTGTTCAAAGGATAAAACCAAACTAGGAGATTTTTAAACATGCCAAAATGGTGTTAGAATCTACCTTTTGATTAGTTGCTTTTGATAATGCTTTTGATTAGTTAAGGAAGTAGTAGCTAGTTAATTTTATAAACAATGTTTACTATTTTTTCCTCCTCCATAGATACTTTCTGTCCACAGAGATGATTAATCTATTTCCTTAATATCTTGTTCATTTCTACATCAGTGATAAAACTAGACCAATACTATTTTCTAAGTATAGTGAGAATAAGAAAAATACAGTTGTAATATTGAGGCCAATCTCTGCTTCCCAAAAACCTATCATAATTCTACTATTAAAACCCATGGTATCATGAAATGACTTGGCATAGACTAGCACATCAAAGTATTTTCAGTAATGAGACAAGAAACCAAGACATTACACAGTCATGGGAGGATGATCAAAGCTTAACATTTGATGATTCATTAGAAATTGTGTAGCATGTTTACAATCTTTTTAAGAGTCAGAGGGGGAAAATTGGAATATGTATTAGATAAATAAATAAATAAATAATATCTTAAAGACTTTATGTTCCTGAAACTTTTTATACTGTTAAAATGACAGATATGCTGTATATTCTTTTCCACTCATTAATATGTTTCCTTTGATCAATGACTTACATTTGTCTGCTTGTTTCATTATGCCATTTAATACAGAACTTTATGATAAGAAGGGTTACACTGCGATTCACACTGAGATTTCTGATTACCTGAAGAAAAAAAACTATTCAGGAAAATGCCATGGTGTCCTCTCAATTCAATTGCTATGATGCGATTATAATTTCCTGGTATAAGTGCATTTTTATTGAAGTTTAACTTTTAACATTTTCCAAATAATGTAAAAATGGCATTTAAGCTGTAAGGATGCTCTTCACACCCTTGTCATCACCTCACACCTCAGATCTCATCTCTATTTACAGAAGCAGAGCGCAGGATAGGATACAGTTTGTGTAGGAGAGAGAGGAATCACAGATGTCCAACAAAGAAACAAGAATGGAAGATAATTTATAAAAGTTTAGGACCTTCCAAGAGTAAAATAATTTTTGTTCCATATCTAAGAGATGATGAAGCAGATGGGAGTCTCCAGAAAAAGCTTTGTGGATAAAGGAAAAGCTCATGTCAGCACACAGCCCAACCATCCGCCTGGAACTCCATGCTGTCTGTTCTCTTCTCAACCAACCTTAGGTAAGCAAATCCTGTGCAGTGTATCTCTACAAGTATAAAGGAAACATTGCTACTTTAACTATCTGGGGTAATCTATAATATATGTTTCCCTGGCATATCAAGTAGACAAGACGAAAAGCTTTGTCTACACAGAGATTAAGTCCTGCATTGAAACTTCTTATTCAATAGAAAAGACACTTTGTCCCCTACGGTTTGTATTTTTATGTAGAATAGCACATGCATTAGAATTTTAAGGTTTTTATTCATGTAAAAGAGGATTAAAATGTAAGTGAACAACTTCTTTCAAAAGCTGTTGAGGTAGGAAAATAATCAAATACCAGGCAAGATATTTGTACCTAGTGAACGTTTTATATCAGTATTTTAATACCTCTGCAAAGCAATAAAGCTGGAAATAAAAGCCGTTCTTAACCAGAGAAAAGCAATTTCATTCTAGATCCCAGCCTAACACCTGATGTCAATGAAACCTATACAGTTTGAACACTATGCCCAGTCCTGAATGAAAACAGACTGTTAAATGCATCCCTGATGTAAATGCTGAAATCACTGGAAGCATGCCCACTCATATTAGGCTGGAATTTTTCTTTAGCTACTAGGTCTTAAAGTATTTATTATCAGCTGCACCATTTAAGAACATATGGTTTGGCAAAATATCATCCTTTGCTTTAATGTTTCTGGAGTTGCTGTTAAATAGATTTTATAAACTGTTAAAGGGAAAGAAAAAAAAAAGCTGAAGAGTAAAATCACAAGAACAATTTGAGAGATGAAAGCATTCTTACATGGGACTTGTGTTTAAAGGCAGCAGAGTGCTATTAAAAAGACTGGTAATAGAAGCTGCAGTAAGTCAAGCATCTACTTATCAGTTAATGTCTGGCTGGGTAGCTCACAGCCCTCCACTCTACCCAGTTAGTGTTTTTTTTTATTTTGAGGACTGTCTTACTGTCTTTGTGGCAAAGCTGCCCCTGCATGGACACATCTTCCTTGTCTTCTTCATCCTTGCAGATGAAAAAGCAAACTTTCATCTAAGTTGTTAGGCACTGGGAACACATTTGTAAACAATCTCATTTTAAAAGGACAAGCAATGGACCTGAATGCCAACTTCTGTTAAAGGAGTTATTTGATACGCTTGAAGTGAGAGGCAGAGAGGCAGAAGAAAGGACACAGTCACTGGAACGATATAACTGAGTGCTTAAAAAGGAACTTAGAAGCAGATCACAGCTATAATTCAGGCTAATGTTTAATTTCATTCTAAAAGGGAGTCATTAGAAAATGCTTTGAAGCATAAGAATGTCTGCCCATTGGGCTTCCAGACTGGTCTAGGAAGGGAACTTGTGAAACAGTTTAATAGAAAGTTATATAAAGATCTAGACTTCAAGATAAAAATAGATAATGTACTATGCAGAAAATTATTATCTTTTCTGGTGCCCTTGGGTTTTGCCCTGCAAGTGCTTACTCACTTAAAAAAAAAAAAAAAAAAAAAAAAGCAAACTCCAAATGTCTCCAAACCCCACTTACTTTCTAATTAGTGTATTATTACCTACATGAGCAAGCAGGTACAGCATAAGTGCTTTTGCAAACAGTCTGAGAGAGACCAGCAAATAATTGAGCATTGGAATGGAATGATCCATTTAGCTACCCAGGAAGCCTGGATATGTCTGACTCTGGCCCTGTAAGCAGTATATTACCTTTCTGTGAATAAGCAGGACTTGTAATCAGCAAAGGCCCTTAGGGGAGAACTACATTTGCTTGTGCAATTACTGTAAATCTAAATAAATTAATCCATAAATAGTAATAGCAAGTCGTAGGTGTCTGACAGCACTTTGGGGATCAGGTCATCTCAGGTGGTTAAACATAAGTAAAGTTGTAGCTTCAACTGCAGTTTGGATTTGGGAGCTGCAAAGACTCCACACAATGGCTGTGTTGTAGCATCTCCAGATAGGGAAAGCTGCAACCTCTTCACCTGCCAGTAAATCCACATCTGCTTCCAGGAGTCCTATGTATTTATCATGTTCAAAAGTAATTTGGGTTAAATGTAGAAGAAGAAGAAGAAAATATCCTGGATTGATCATCAAGAATATCAAGAAGGACTCTTTCTACTGGTTAGACAGATATACACACCCAGAGAAACCAGAAAGTAGCAGAAACAACAAAATATTGATGCTCCACTGATGTTAAATTTCTTAGGTGGTCAGCATGGCTGTATTTCTCAAATACAAGAGATTTTTGCATTGAACCAGTTGCCTGTGCCAAGGTCTGGCACCATTTGAGACCTCTGTTATCAGACATCTGTTCAGGGATGGCAAAGACAGGTCAAGATCAACAGGAGTCCACCCCCAGGACAAGAAACTGAAGGAGAGGGAAAACTGCAAAGAATATCAAATAGCATCAGATGTCTATATTTAGGATACTGAATCAAGACACTCATAACCTGAAGTTATTTCATAGCAGCTGCCTGACATACTAAACTCCACTATGAAAGACAGGTATTGCTGATCAAGCCCTGTGAACTGGAAAGGTCAAGCATGAGGCTACAGTTCACAGCCTTGTTTAGAAATAGACAGACAGGCACTGACTACAGAAGAGGCAGACTCAAGCAAAGTGAGCGAGTCCAGGTCTGATTCTATGCCTGAGCACAGACACACCAACATCTTGGTATACAGGTTGTTGATGGTAATTTGTTTGCCAGAAGACACATAAAAGCTGCTGGGTTGAGTCCAGTACTTTCCACTGCATCTCAGCAAGTTCAAACCAACAGCTGCTCAGGACTTTGGATGGAAATGCAAAGCACTTTAACTCCTCATGGATTTCAACACAGAATCATGCAGTCTGGCATTTCACAGAAGCAAAGAATAGTTGATATCAGAAGGGAAGTCTGGAGGTCACCTGGTCCAACCCCCATGCTCAAGCAGGGCTACATAGAGCAGATAGCCTAGGACCTTGTCCAGATGGCTTTGAGAATCTCCAAGGATGGAGACTCCACAACTTCCTTGGACTCATGTCAGTGCTCAGTCATACTCACAGTGAAAAATGTTTCCTGATGCTCAAAGGGAACATCCTGTGTTTCAGTTTGTGCCCATTGTCTCTGGTTCCTGTCATTGGGCACCACTGAAAAGAGCCTGGCCCTCTTTTTGCACCCTACCTTCAGGTATTTATATAGATTAATAAGATATGCCAGAGCCTTCCCTTTTCCAAACTAAACAGTCATAGCCTTTCCTCATAGTAGATAAGATTCAGTCCTTTCCTCATCTTTGGGATGCTTCACTGGATTTTCTCTAGCATCTCCAGAGACCAGAGCTGAACCCAGCACCGCAGATGTGGCTTCATCAGTGCCGAGAAAAAGACACCTCTACTATACTTAAAGATAACCTAAAATATACACCTGGTGGAAAGGAGCTTTTCTTTAGAATTCACAGCTCTGTAGGTAGGAATTTTTTCAGTGCTATATATAAGCCAACAAGAAAGAGGAGAGTCTTGCATGTTACAAAACTACCAGCATGTAATAAAAAATCCCCCAAACCTTTAAAACAGAACAAACAAATATGAAAAAAAGAAATTTGCCTAGTGTTGACCTCCATTACTTCAAATGTGTATTTTCTACAGGTATTTTCTTATACAGGAAGTAGTTCCTTCCTCAACATGGTAAAACTCCACAAATCATGAAGCAGTGTGCCTTAGATGGACATACTTATACAATGTTAACATATAAAAAAATCCACCTCAAACTAACATAGTTTCCTGTCAAAGCCACGAAAGAATGAGAGCCACATTAAGAGCTACTGAACTTATAGAATCATAGAATCATCAAGGTTGGAAAAGACCTCTAAGATCAAGTCCAACCATCTACCCTACAACCCCTCCACTGTAGCTCTTCATCTATCCATCTTTTGAACATCTCCAGGGATGGTGCCCCCACCACCTCCCTGGGCAGCCTGTTCCAATGCTTCACCACTCTTTCTATGAAGAAGTTTTTCCTAATATGTAACCTGAACCTCCCCCTGTGGAGCTTTAACCCATTTCCTCTTGTCCTATCACTGGTCGCAAGAGAGAAGAGGCCAGTGTCTGTCTCACTACCACTTCCTTTGAGGTAGCTGGATGATTATAATGAGGTATTATTATTATTATTATTAGGTAGTTGTATGATTAATATGATTATTCTAGAAATTGAGCAAGAAAAGTCTCAATGCACATTGCACTGACTACCCAAGTTTAGAGACAAAATGAGGCATTTCAGGAGCCAGATGCAGAAACAGTGCCAACTTGAAGAGCTTTTCTCTATATTGGATACAGAAGTGACCTTTGAATTCAAGCAGTCTCTAAGAAAACAAGTCTCATTTCTCTTTCAGAATACAGCTTTCCAGACTTTCTGTACTTTCCAGTTCATGTTGCATTCTCTCCTTTTCTCATATACTTGAAGATACCATCTCCTTCAGAGCTATTTGATCTATTTAGGATGTTTAATTCAGATAATAGGTGCCTTTGAAATCTAGACTTATTCTTGATGAAGCAGCATACGAGTCATATAAGTGAAAAGTACTAGATATGATCCCTCAGGAGTTTATGCACAGCTCAGAGACATTGATCTTACAACTGAAGAGGAACATTTGCCCTCAGTGGATAATGTATGGCATTTCAAGCACCTGACTATCTATTATTGAGACTGATTCCTACTGTGGAAGCTTTTCATGAGTTCAATCAGTATTCATCCTGGGGCTTAGTAAGCATCTCTTACGAGTAATGGGTTGACTGGGAGAGCTTCAGCAAATTCCTGGCCTTCATTTAATACTACTATACATTACATGGCTCACTTTGGCAGTACCAAGAGTTTGAGGAAAACCCCAGATGCCACTTCTAACAAGACAGACAGAGCTGATGTGCTCTGTTGAGCTAAGGAGGTGTGTGATGCATCTCTCCTTAGCCCTTCAAACAATGCTTACATCCCCTAAACTTAAAATGATGCAGGAGAAGAGTTCAGGTCTTCCTGGTGACATCAGATTCTGCTTGAGCAGCACAGAGGGGAAAGATGCAAGTTCCAACTTAGAATCATAGAATCATTTAGGTTGGGAAACACCTTTAGGATCATCAAGTCCAACTATCAACTTAGCACTGCCAAGTGCACCACTGAATGATGTCCCTAAACACCGTGTCCATACATCTTTAAAATACTTTTAGTAACAGTGACTGAACTACTTCCCTTTCAGTGAAGGAACAGGCCCTTTCAGTGAAGAATGTTTTCCCAAATATCCAATCTAAACCTCCCCTGATGCAGCTTGAGGCCATCTCCTCTCCTATCACTTATTGCTTGGACAAAGAGACCAACCCCCACCTCATTACAACCTCCATTCAGGTAGGTGTAGAGAGTGATAAGGTCTCCCCTCTGCCTCCTTTTCTTCAGACTAAACAATTCATTTTCCCTCAGACTCTTCTCATAAGACTTGTTCTCTAAACTCTTCACAAGCCTTGTTGCTCTTTGCAGTCTTCACCACCTCCATGCCCTTTTTAGTGAGGGCCCCAAAACTGGGGAGGTGCAGCCTCAAGAGGGCTGAGTACAAGGGGACAAATGTTTCCTTTGTCCAGCTGGCCACGTTATATCTGACACATACCAGGATGCCTTTGGACTTCCTGGGCACCTGGTCATACTGCTGGCTCATATTCAGCCAGATGTCAACCAACAGTCCCAGGTCCTTTTTTACCAGCCATCTTTTCAATCTTCCACAAGCCTGTAGTGTTCCAACGGGGTTGTTGTGACCCAGGTGTAGGACTCAGCACAGAGCCTTGTTGAATGTCATATAATTGGCCTCAGATGATTGATCCAGCCTGTTCAGTTCCATCTGCAGAGCCTTCCTACCCTCAAGCAGCATCAACACTGCCACCTAACTTGGTGTCATCTCCAAACTTACGGAGAGTGCACTTGATCTCCTCATATAAATCATTGATAAAGCTGCTAAAGAGAACTGGCCCCAACACTGGGTCCTGGGGAACACCACTTGTGATCATCCACCAGCTGGACTTAACTCCATTCGTCAAAACTCCTCAGGCCCAGCCATTCAGATGGTGTTTGTCCCAGAAAAGCTCTCAGCCTCCCAGGCCACAAAGAGCCAGTTTCTCCAGAAGATCACTCTGTGAAACTGTGTCAAAGGCTTTACCAAACTCCAGGTAGACAATGTCCATTCCTTCATCCACTAAGCAGATCAACTTGCCATAGAAGGAGATCAGGTTAGTCAAGCAGGACACCCCTTTCATACACACGTGCTGACTGAGCCTGATCACCTTTTTTTAATCCTCTCTATGCTATGTGACAGCATTCAGGATGATCTGCTCCATAACCTTCCCTGGCACTGAGGTCAGACTGACAGTCCTGTAATTCTCTGGATCCTCCTACTGGCCCTTCTCCTAGATGGGTGTTACATTTGGTAACCTCCAGGCAACCAGGACCTCTCTGGTTAGCCAAGACCACTGATAAATATTGAAACTTTTTTGATGGGTGAAGCTTGATGCCACTGTAAGTTTTGAAGTCCAGAGGGAGACGGGAATGCCACAGTGCTGGTGTAGTTCTTGAGAGGTTAAACTCCCTAAAACAAGAGTGTAGAAAGGGAAGAGTCAAGGAAGATACATGGTTTTTTTTTATATACATATATAAAAAACATAGCTGAGATCAACCAAAAAAATCCTTTTATCATTCTGTACCAGAAGCAAGACCACAAAAGCAATGCCTTTCATCAAAATTTCTTAACTCGTTATTATTCTGCTCACATAGTTATAAGTAAATAGCCACACTTGTTCAAAAAGTATGACTACTTATCCACTCTGTTAAGCAGAGCATCTTAATGAGCAGCTAGCAGACTGTCTTTTTTAATAAAATGTGAACCAGGGGGCTGGGAGGAATTTTTGAATGAAATTCATGTGATTAACATGCAAAATCCTCTATGAGCTCAAAGAAGTCAATGGATTCAAACTAGATCTGGATTTGCCCAGTGCTCTCTATCATTTGCAGTGATAATTAACATGTTTGCCCGGCTGGCTCCAATTCCCCAGCTGACATCAATTATATCAATGGATTCCCAAGAATTAATTCTTTACAATAAATGGAAAATTTTAAATACAGTTACCAATATATGAAGGTGCTCACTAAGTAATTCCCAGGATATATTGTTCTTCAGTGTTGTATAACTAGCCTATTTTGTTGATCTATGTCACCAGAGCTAAGTTTTTGCTCAACTAATACACATCTAAAAGGACCAGATCTCTACAAATACAGGAGGTGCTGCAGCTTCAGTAAAGAAAACTGATCTATTAAGGCTTTTTTTCAGATGACTTTCAACAGGCCTTGGGGGCTGCTACGTCTGGCAAAAATGAACATGTCAGGTTTCATTGAAAATCACTGCCTGGCTAAAATGAGATTTTGAAAGATGACTCACCTGCTTTACTAATAACACCACCACCAGATTTTTTTTGTTTGTTTTATAGATGTAAAACTGTGTTCCACAGATCATTTTAAAATGTGAACAAAGGTTTAAAAGCAACTGGAGTTATTTTTTTAAAAGATCTTCCCCCTCTCTGTCATCATAAGCTTCATAAATATGGGAGTTTTACAGCAAAGATTTCCCCTTGCTTTCTGTTTTGGCTCCAGGGAACATCCACTGAAAAATAAAACTAAGCCTACAATGTGAGGGAATCAAAACTATAAAATGTGAGCAACATTACTGGAGAGACTGCTGAAAGACTAGGCACAAATCTCACTATAGGCAAGACGACAGGTACCTTAACTTATCTGGAGACCATTTTAAAACCATTTAAAAAAAAAACCACAGCAGAGCACAGGAGTTGGAAAGGTGGCAGAAGTTGACCATAGGCTAAAAGGTCACCATTTTAACATATGTGACATCTGCTAAACTGCACTCCAGTCCTCCACCTGGAGCCAGGGTTAATCACAGCTGACCACAGGGAGGTCTGCATTATTTCAATACAGGTCATAGCACTTCTCATCAGTTTTTAGTTAATTTTGTTCCTAACCCATTGAAAAAATAAGCAATCCAACTTAGTATGGTTTGTAGAGAATTTAAACAGCATGCATATATTTGAGACAGCAAAGTGCACTTGCAGAAAACCTAAGCGTGTTTTGGGTTCCATCAGGGGTGTGTCCAGCAGATTTAGGGAGGGGATTCTTTGGCTCTATTCTGCTTTCCATTTCTAGAACCCCCAACACAAGAAGGACATGGAGCTGCTGGGGGCAAGTCATAGCTGGGAGGACCACAAAGACAATGTGGGCTGGAGCAGCTCTTTTGGGAGGAGAGGCTAAGAGAGTTGGGGTTGTTCATCCTGGAGAAGAGAAGGCTCAAGGGAGACCTTATATTGTACTTCCAGTACCTGAAGGGGGCCTACAGGAAAGCTGAAGAGGGACTTTTTACAAGAGCATGTAGTGATAGAACAAGGGGTAATGTTTTCAAACTGAAAGAGGGTATACTTAGATGAGGTATTAGGAAGAAATTCTTTATTGTGATGGTGGTGAGACACTGGAACAAGTTGCCCAGGGAAGCTGTGGATGCCCCCTCGCTGGAAGTGTTCAAGGTGAGGTTAGGTGGAGCTTTGAGCATCCTAGTCTGGTGGAAGGGGCCCTTGCCCATGGCAGAGGAGTTGGAACTAGATGATCTTAAAGGTCCCTTCCAACCCAAACCATTCTGTAATTCTATGATAGCAAATCCTTTACCCACATTCAAACCAGGTACCTCTCAGCTGGACCAAAACAGCTTTTTATGACTGTGAAGCAACAGCAGTACCTCCAGAATAGGAAAAGGAGGAATGTATCTTACATTCAACTGAGATGCTGTGGGGAAATTCACAGGCAAATGTCACAGAGATAATACTAAATTGATGGGGGGCCAGGGAGCTCAAGGCAAATGACATACTTCTTCATTTTGTTTTCTAAAAAAATGTGGGAAACACATATAGATGTGTGTGAATGTAACAGCTGTGGCACATTCATAAGATGGAGTAGAACAGTTTTCAGAAAAAGCATCATGGATAACCTTTCTTCTCCTGTTGCCATTTGGATCGATTAGTTCTTGTGACCAACTACCACTCACAGCAGTTTTCTTCATCAAGTCATGAAATTAAAAAATTACAGATATTTCTTTTAACTCTATTTAAGATGTATAAACCCCAGCATAAGTGTATTTCTAGCTACTGATTACTTGAAAGAATGATGGGCTAACAAAGAACTATGTTCTCTGTACTTTTTGCAATCTCTTCTTATATTTCAATTTCTAAACCATCAAAAATACTAATTATTTTATAAAGCTTTTCTTTTTAATTCACTCTTATGTACATACATATGAGCTGAAGTCAGTATTGGAGAAAATATTTTGACAGTAAAAGAGAAGTCTACAGGGAAAAAAATGCAATACAAGATTTTCTGAATTGTTCTACTTTTCCAGCACAGAAATAAGGTGTGATCCTGGAGTGACATATGCTCATCCCTCTGCCTTTCAGCATAGAAATATTAGATAGTAACAAACATCTTTATTCTGTTTTCCAAAACAGTTATCTCAGCCTCTGAAAAAGATACAACATTGTGAATAAGATCCAGGGCAGTCATCACCAGAACACTGCTTTATAAAAAGCACTGGTTTCTTGTTGGGAGGGAGGCACCACCCAAACTGATACTGTAGCCATCTAAATTGTTAGAGTTCAGCACAAGAAAAATACTATCATAACCTTTGAACTGACTCCAGCAATGCATTACAGCACTTTGGGTTTTTACTTCAGTTAGTACTGGCTGCCAGCAGCATTTTGACTGAAGCCAACTTCAGCCTCATAGAAAGTGAATGGATGCAGAATTGCTTTTAAATATGATGTATGGCTGGAGAGGGTGGGAGGCTGCTTATTATTTGGAGACTACTGATTTTTCAAAATTGCTTTGCAAAGACAGAAGGATTCCTGTGAAGCTTGTTTAGAGATGAAGTAGATTTCAAACAGCTCCTGTTTGCCCCTCATTCTCCTTACTCGTCTCCCTAGCAGCATGTCTGAGGGCCTTGGGTCAGAGTTTGCAGATGGCAGTTCAAAATTCTAATGAAACTGAACCTCATGAAAATACTCTGTAGAGAGTTGTGTTTCTGCTTACTGATACCACAAGGTATTGTAAAATTAAAGCCACACAGCCTTTCATTACTGTTAAGCCTATGTTAGCTGAAGAGGTATCACAAGTTAGGTGGTCACTCAGCATGAGTAAGCAACAGATGAGACAGAATCTGGGATGAAGGTCTTTTTGTTTGTACTTCTCTCTTTGGACACAGTACTGAGATGTGACAACAAGCATCTTGGCAACACAGCCCACTCAAAGAATTTACATTCTTTGCCTCTGTCTCCACTCTTTATTCCCATCTTAACTGGATTTCTTCCTTTACCTGAAAAACAGGCACCTGTGCTGCACTTGTTTCCCATCTTCCTAGCCCTGAGCCCTGGTTTCTGTTCCTCTCTCACATTTTCCTGCTGATTCGTAGCTCCAGTTGCTTCTCCAGGCTGCTCTGTCCTTGACTGTGATTTCCTCCTGCATGATTGCCCTGCCCCACTTCTTTTCCCCATAGAAAGCAATAAGGTTGTTTTGTTCACAATCATCAAGTAATGTGTCTCAAATATCAAATATCTAGGTTATCAACTAACATCCTGAGTATTGTGTGGCCTAGTGGTTTAATTCACAGACCACTAACATGATTTGACAATCATGGTTTGGGAACTTGAGATCTGACAAGAACACAGTTTGATGTTGACACTCAACCAGGCAATCACAAAAAAGACAAAAAAGGGAAACCTTACTTTAACTGCCTTTACCTGACTGATCCCTAAGGTGGATTCCCACAGCTCATTGTTCCATTAACAGTGCCAGTACATCAGAGTGAGTGACATTACTTGCCAAAACCTCCCCAAGCCTTTGTGAGACCAAAGGGGGACATCAGCAGACCAAAGATGTTTTCAGCTTCTTCATTTAAAAGGCTCTCCCCCTCCGCCCCCCCAAAAAAAACCCAAACAAAAACAATCAAGTACATAAAACAGGACACATGTCTTTCACTGGCTATCACATACCTAGTCTTGTTAATGACACCTGGGCTTCTAATGGCTTCCAAGGTTGGTTCTGTTTACTAATCCATTTTTCAGTCTATTTCCCACATGGCATTTACATGTTACAGTTTTCTCTCGTTTCAGAGAAAAGGTGTAAACCAAGATTTTCTATTGGAAATATCCATTTTGTTATGTTCCCCTGATACTAAGAGATATTTCACATAGACTTCAAAGCTCATTGATACTGCTATTTTTATTTACTAGTGTTCCACCAGAACCAGTAATAGTGCAAAAAAAACCCCCAAACCAAACAACAAAGAAGATATATTTTGCAGATATAGTGCTTTTCTACATCTTTATAATTTCAGTCACGGCAGTGTAACATACAACGTACTGATCCAAATGCCAGGATAGAAAATGATGATATTAATCATCATGTAACAGAAAAAATACTTACATGGAAATAGGAAAAAAAGTATGTTGGATAGCCAGACTACAAGCAGGGGAAAAAAGGTGCAACTGAATACATTGAATTAAACATTGTATGTACCCAAAGCAAGATTGCCACTTTATTTTTGGATACGATGCAAGTACCATCTTCAAATCAAGCTCTTTCATTGTCCATGTGTCTAGAATTTTAACTGATGACACATTCCAGGGAATTCTGTCTTCCTTATCTTCCTTTGCTACTTTTCATGAGAAAATCTGTCTAAACTGTTTGGAATGCTCTATAGCTAAGACTGATGATTAAAACATGACACATTATGTTTCAAACTCATGAAGCCCCTGAAGAAGGTCTTAGTATAACAAGTCCCTCTCATCCAAAAGGTGCCGTGTTGCACCACAGCAGACATTGTATACAGCACCAATTAAAATACAGTCAAGCCAATACTTTTCATATGTAAATCTGACTATGATAAAATAACCAGTAATGGCTAGAAAAGCCATTGTTTTAACTAGTTCCTTATAAATATCTTCACTTTTTGATGTGCTGTCCCTCTTTCTCTTTGCTTCTATATATGAATCTTTTTAAACCTGATCTCAGAAAAGAGGCTTATTGCCTCTTGTCACCTAAAAAATAATAAAAATTACCTATCTTATTTTTTAATAGCAATCCAGTTTGCTCATCGCCTTTGGAAAAACTGGGAGAAATGAGGCATCAGTAACACCTCATAAAACTAGACAGTGGCACTGAGAACAAGGACCAGTAACTACAGGTGTCACCAGGAATGTAATTATTGAAGATCGAGATCTATTTTGCACTAAACCAACATAGGGTACTGATACATATATGAGAAAAACTAAACAAAAAGGTATAGAATTAGAGGTAAGAGAATTTTAGATGAAGAATGGTAGCAGTAAATATAAGTAAATTAGGGATTTTTGTTGTGTTTTGCATTTAGGACTGATCCTTCCCCTTATTACATGCAGAGAATCTAAACAAATTTGTCTCATCTTTTACTATTTAAGTGAACTTCATATTGTTAATTAAAGTAATGGGGGGTGCTATCTGACAACACAGAGGCAAAAAAAATTGCATACAAAGTAATTAAAGCATCTGGTTACTTAAAAAAATACCCAGACAATGCAGGCAATCTGTTACTAACATGTTAATAAGTTTCCCCATAAGAAAAGTTACTCATGATAGGTTTAAAGACATGCAATGTGACAAGAAGGGAAATGGAGAGACACATCATTCAGCTGTGGAAAATATGTGAAAGCTCACTGAGACACTCTGCATCCTCCTTTGAAGCAGACCAATGCTGCAAGCTGTGTCATGTGCTTGAATTTATGAGCTTTATGAGTGATAGCATTTTAATTAAAAATTTTTTAAAAAGTGGAAAAAAACCCCTCAAGAAGTGAAATAACAACAGCTATATCACATGTCCATGTGACAAAAGGCTTCAGCTCCTGTGCTCAAAACATCCCATTGTCCTAGCAGAGAGGAGCTGCAGTTGCAGCGCATCGGATGCTCATCTAATTCAGACCTCATGCTAACGATAAGGCCGATGTAATATCAAAGCTCAGTGCTCAACAATTGAGGCCCTTTTGTGAGAGCAGGAGAACTAACGCAGTCAGTGACAAGTATCCCAGTTAGGCAATCTAAAAATTACAATGAAGGCTGATGTGATGGGATTGCCTCATACGAGTGTATTGTTTCATCCAAGTCCCATCCCCTGAATAAACATGCTCAGGGAGACCTATAAATTGAGAACTTCAGTCAACTTGTGTTACCACAACAACGAGATTGTAAAAAACACACATGGACCATGCAAGGGTAAATTAAGGCAGACACCAGAAAGATTCATTTTATCACAAAAAAAAAAACTTATCTGAAGTCTCATGTACTTCAGTATTCCTTCTCATCCGAAGAATCTGGCAGGCATTTGGGCATTTCTTATGCAACAATCATTTAGCTTTTCTGTTTAAGCATGTCATGAAGGTTTTGCTTAGTTGTTTGTGCATCCTGTTACTGCTTTGACTACTTCCTCATCAACTTTGGAATTAGTATTATCACAAGAAGGATTCTTCAGCAATAATGAAAGGATACAAGAGGTGTGCGACGAGCGCGGTTCATAACTGTTGAGTGTTAATACAGCTGCATCAAATTCTGTGATGTTGCATAAAACTATGATTGATTATTGTATCCTTGTGAATACCCAGGCAACAGGGATGAAGCTTAACAACTGTACCCTGCAGCAGTATTTCCCCTTGGTGGGCAAAAAAGCATACACCAACTCTGAGGTCACTCATAAGGCTTTCTAGCCAGGTGTTTTTTTAAAATAAATTGGATAAATTACGTAGTGGAGCTCTTTCCCTCATTTTAAAGCCAAATAAATATAAAAAGTGTTAAGAATATGAATTTTCTAAGAAGAAAGAATTTATAAATAACAGACTACATTTTGGTAGAAAAATATTTAGTTTCAGCTACCCCAAACCAAGTGATTTATGAAAGATTTTTTGACATAAAAAAGTCAATTTTTTGTTTTAAACTTCCATCCAGAACTGCCTCTGTTTAGCAGTTGCTAGCCTTGACATTTCTCCACCTGAAAACAAATGAAACCTTTGGCTTAGTTTTTGTTACTTATATTTAATAAAGGACTTGAGAAGTAGCCAAACTTCTACTGAACCTGGGAGAAGGCGTTAGTTGCAAATAAAAAACCCAATATGAGATGCCTTTTTAATTTAACTTTTTTATTACAGTATTGGCCTACCAAGGAAGAAGTAGAATTTGATTAATAGATAAGAGCACCAGAAGGTTTACAGCTGCCTAGCATAGACAAGGAGCACCCATGGCTCAGCAACATCAACTGTTTTAGCACTGATTCACTGCTCATCAAACTCTCTCCCTGAAACATGTCCAGGCTTAAACATAAAGCAAGTGCAGAAATCTGGTCACCCCCAACAGATGGTAAGTGCCCATCCACCCATGTAACTAAAAGTACATACACTGAAACAGAATGTGGAGGCTCTATCCAGCCCTGGCGTAAAGGGTGGCTGTGGCCCCATGGTGGGCACTCATATTTTCATCTGGCAGAGGAAAGCTGAAGATTTATATCTCCTGTGTTCCTCTGTGAGACTTGGCATCCACTTGATTAAAAGGTCAGACACTCCTGAAGTACAGGATTCAAGCAGAAATTTGCAGATGGAATGAAAGAAGTTGGGCATTTCCTTCCATTGTCTTATTTTTTGTCAGCTAAAGGCTGCTCCTTGGTGTTAGTGCTTTGGAGGAATTAATATCTCATCTGCAGTAAATTTATGTTCATAAAAACCAACACAGTTTAATCAAACTTAAAACACTGAAATCAATGAAGTTAGGATGGATTTATACCACTCACTTTGCGAATGGAATCTAGTTCTTAGGTTGCTTACTATACTATTTTTATACTGTGACCTATTTTAGTAGTTATCTTTGGAGAGGAAGGTTTAACTAAACATCATTGTAAAAAAATGTGCCACATTTACATACTTAACCTACTATTTAATTTATTAAATGATCATATATATGTGTGCATGTTTAACCAAATAAATATTGTAAACATTACTTAAAAATTGTCTTAGAATATTTAAAATTTAATAAAAATCTTATTAAGCTATATCTGGAGCCTTCAGAAAGGGTCTAGAGGTTTTCATTGGTATGCAGATGCCAGCTTGCTTTATCTTCATCACAGCTCTCTGACTTAATCACTTCTATTTTACTTGAGATGTTAAGGTGAGATGTTTCAGATAGCTTAGGATCTGCATATTCATGCAAGACATTACAAAATATTGCTCATGTGTATATCAAAATATGTTGAATAAACCATTTAAGAAATAATAGTCTGAATCTATATACAAATTAGTCCCTGCAGAAAGATCAAGTTCTTTATATCCAGGTAAAACAAAAGCCTCTAAAAATATTTTTTTTAAATTGCAATTTTTACACTGCCATAAATATTTCTAAACAAAAATCTACTTATTTAATACTGCATACAAAGTGAAATAATATTAAATGAAAAAACACTTCAAGATTAAACATAATCTTCATAACCAAGAGGGAAATCAAGTAGGATTTTGAGTTGGTTGCTCTGGAAATGCAGATTACCTTTGCTTTTTATGATATGCTACGTGAAAAAAATAGTGCACATTTCAATCCTATTTTTAAAAGGATCTATGAATAATCCCTGGACTCATCCATCCATGTCACACCTAAATCTTTTTATTTCTTCCAAAATAGCCCAGACCCCTCCAACAAGGTCTCTGGGCCTGTGCTTCATTAAATTGCTTCAGTCCAGCTGCATCTCTCCCCACCTGAGTCCTTCCACAGCCCCATTAACAGCATCACCTCTCAGTATCTATTCTGGTCAAGCTATAATTTCCAAAAGCAAATACAAATAAAGATATTTTTGTGGGGATTTCTGTCAATATTTCTCATCTGCCCATTTGCACATACCTCTGACAGGCTGTTTCCTGTGGTGTCTGACACACTCTTCTCCAGACAAAAAAAAAAGCACGTTAGTACATAAAATCTTACTGATACTCATCTGCTCATCTTGCACATCACTGCATTCATTTTCCTACTGAGATTAAAACATTTATCAGAATTTCTTAGAGCCAGCTGTATTTGACTGGGTTATGTTTAGAAACAAGAACTTTGATCCAGACATCATTCTTCATACTACATCTGTTAGTTCTTCTAAAAGGTTTTTGAATACATATATGCTTTTCACATTTAAAAAAAATGCTTAGTTTGGTTTATTCTTCCTTCTACCAACATAAATAATGGTCAAAGGGTATTTATGATGTGCTTGCTGGATCTAAAAACCTTCTTATGCTTTTTCGATCCCAGGCTTCGTCAAGAGTTCCAAGTTGTTATATAATTGCCTTCGGTTTGAAGAAGAGTTTCATTTTTAAATCTTTTACATAAAAACGTTAAAAGATCTTTTTAATGTGCCCTCTTCCCTTCAGATAAAACTCATACTAAAAATTGTTTTTTTTTGTTAAGTGATTTCTGCATTACACTGAGGTATGTGCAGAGTTCATATATTATTAGAAAAGAAAAAAATTTTAGAGAGTATTCCTAAAATTTCAAGATTTTGTTATATTTTTTTAAATATGGGAAATAAAGATAGCCTGAAACATATTATTCCAGTGAAATGAGAAAAAAGGAGATTTAAAAAAAATGTATATGAGTCTAGTTTTGATACCAGAAGGGTGAATTTATAAAATAAAAAATTGAAAAATATATTCTGTACAATGGAACCAAAGTTTGCCATTATGTAATGGGTAGGTTCACTTAATATTTATTCTGTTCTTTGCTGAAAATATAAATGCAACTCATATTCAATGACTGATCTTCAAGACTGCCCCATTTGTTGTTTTTCGGGAGGCAGGGTTGAAGGGGGGCATTTATTTATTTTTCATAATCCACTGAACATCATAGATTAGACAGATACAACAATTTTGTTACCATTGTGAAAGTCTGGTGGTAAAGAAAAGCAACAAACCTTAGTTTTCAAAATATTTGTGGTTTTGTGTAGGATCATTTTTGCTATAGCTCTAATAATGAAGAAAAAGAGAAAAGCTTCAATTCAGACTCAGTCTGATTCCTTTTGTAATGACTGCACTCTAATATTGTTTAATTGCCTGTGAAGATGCAAACAGGCCTAAAATCCATAATAATTACCTTAAAATAACTGGCTGAGGTTCAGCCAAATCATCCGACACCAGCATGTCTGGTTACGGTAACAGGAGAAAATTAGGAGGGATAGTCTTTGAATGCAGTGGAAAGAAGGGGTTTGTTTGCTAACAATTTCACTTTCCAGCACCCTTTCTAGCTTTTCCCACATTCTGCAAGATAGTACCCATAAGGACAAACAGACCATACTAAGCATTTTCATTTGAAATTCATATGTGCAGGCTAGCCATAAGACAATATTTACAAGGAGAAAAAGAAGCTACGATGAATGACACCAAAAAGACAAGAACCAGTCTTGGCCTGGTTGGTGTCAGTTAGAAAGTGGAAAGATCTGTAGCCTACCAAATTTCCTGTGTTTGTTTTTAGGGCAATGAACCATTTATACTTCTGCCTGTATTTCACAGCATGCATTTAGCACCACAAGTTGCTACTATATTCCAGCTGATCAGCTAGTTAAAATGGCAATCCAATTCTGTTCATCTCAGAGTTTAAAACCACTTCTTTTTATATTTCATCTAAAAAATGATTATCAAAAGACTTTACTGCACAAAAATAGGTCACTGTGGAAGCCTATAGTATCTATAATCCAACACACTGCTTCAGTGCTATATATGGGAATTTAATCAAGTTTATAAATAGAAACTTTTCTTACACTATGAAATAACACAGTGATATAAGAAGTAAAGATAAAAAAATAAATAAATGCATATAAACATACATACCTCAGGTAAAGCCTAAACAGTATTTGGTCAGTTTCTGGTTAACAGAAAAAGATCAGGTCTTTTTACGCCATGTTATATCCCCTCCAGTTTACTTCCAGCTAATGAGCATATGTGTATCCCGTTGAGATGAAGAATATACCTTGCCACTTGTGATTTGTGCAAGAGGATCATGAAGTAATAAAAAAGGAGTGGGGGATGAAATAAATAATGCATATATTCATTTAGCTCCTTAGTATCATTGCTGTGGAGCATAATATTACCTATATAGAGTTGCTTGGTTTCCCACCAATGTGTTTATTCCAGTAAATATTCTGCTTGACTTCAAAGAAAATAGAAGGGAAGAGTAACATGAGCAGAGGTCTTTCAAAGAAAGCTTCTGGGCATGATTATATTTTGCCATATACATTTTTATTTTAATAAACTTTGGTATCGTGAACACTGACATTAGAAAATATATTAATCACCTTATAATAGTGAAATAAAATTGAGTAATGGCTGGCTGTCCTTTTTAAAAAACTTGTCAGATGTCTAGGGCTAAGAGCCATTATTGACTGTCTCTCAAATATTCTTTAGTGATTTCAAGGAAAGAGCTAATTTTATGTCAAGCTTTTTAAATTGCTGCAGCCAAGTACAGACATATGCACCATAATGTACTATAACATTTTGGCTAAAACAACACAACTGAAAAAGTAGCCACAGTCACAATACACATCTGAATTCTTCACAAAGACATACAGATGAAAGTGTGGTTGGAGAAACCTAATGAATCTCCTTTACCATAGTAATATCCTTCACTTTTTACCGGTAATTGTCATGAAGGATGGCTACAAAGAAGATAGAGACTCCTTTTTACAAGGAGTCAAATGGAAAAGATATGGGGTAATGGCACACGTTACTCCAGAGAAGATTCTGATTGGACACCAGAGAAAAGTTTTTCACAGTGAGATCAGCTATTGAAATAATCTCCCCAGGAGAGCACTGGATTCCCTAATATTGGACACCTTTAAGATTCAGCTTGACAGGGTGCTGGGCCATCTTGTCTAGACAGTGCTTTTGCCAAGAAACTTTGGCCAGATAATCTTCAAGGTCCCTTCCAGCCTGGTATTCTGTGATTCTATGATTTATTTGCAAAGGCAGGGGAATGACTTTCGGTATGTTTGGGTGAAGCAGCCAACTTGTATTCTGTGGTTTTAAATCAAATATTTTGCTAGTGCCTATAAAATTACTGTCAAAACTGGTTCCACAGAGTTAATGGTAAAAATCCAACACATTAATAGGGCTGTACTTCACTCACCACTTAAAGTATTCACTATGTATTCAATTATATATGATTTTTTGAAAGAACAAAATTATACACAACAGTGAAGTGCTGTTCCGTTTGTCTCCCTGTCATATGAAGAAGAGAATGTACTGACTAAACACTATGGGGGCTGATTTCCAGAAGCCTACACAAGAGAAGCTTACAATGAACTCTTAGTTCTATTCAGTTTTGTCTGAAACACTTCAAAATCTATGAAACACACACACTATTTCCATTCCTCTGACCATTCCAAATCACAATTCAATATACATCAACTGGGATTCTCTCAACATAATTGGCTACAGCAGTCAGATTTTCAGAAGAGCTTTAGCTTCAGCTTTGCCACCAAAACAAATCCAATTATCAGAACAAGGTCTGCATACAAGATGCTGACTTCTTTGAAAAAGTTGTGCACAAGTGTCATGGTTGGAGCTGCTTGATGCTGGCCTTTTCTAAACCTTTGACCTTCATCTAAGTACCAAGGTTGTGCCAAATTCTGTTTAGAAAGCCCATTCCCTTTCTTTTCTCCTTGTAAAAACCCACTGTATTGCTTCTGCAGGATTAGCAGAATAAAACAGGATATGGAAAGGATGCCATATGTAGCCCAACCATTTCACTTTTTACCAGTTATCCCTGCTGTTCACTGCTCCATCCCACAGGAATATCAATTTTAACTATTATACAGCAGAAAAAACAGAAATGACCTGAACTAAATTGTCTGTTCTTGGGAATTTCTGAAAATGGGTTCAGTCTAAAGGAAAAGCTTCTATACGCTGATGTGAATTCCCATTCTGATGGATTTTTTTTATTGATTGCCAATGAAAATGTGAAAGCATGTGTTTATTTGGGCCTGAAGAAACATTTTATAAAAATGGGCATCCATCTGCCTAGCAGGCATTGAAATCAGAGTGACAGCACAGAGATGCCCATTTGCTTGTGATTTCCCTTTTTTCTTTCTTCCTTCTTACATTCAGTAATTTCTAGAGGTATTTCATCTTCTGTCCCTATAAGAACCATGTAAATACTTTTGTATTATTAAATACAGGACATATGTTGATCAAATTAAGTATCCCATAGAGCTGCTTAGTTTCTTACCGATTTTGATCAACAAGAAGAGAAACAAAGTTCAAGAGTCCGCTCCCAGGAACAAAGAGAAATTAGAAATTTATAAGCACACTTTCTGTCCCCTTAAAAAATGGAGAACCGAGGATTTTACAGAACCATGTACCTTTTTCATTTATTACCTAGAGGCAGAAAGAACATGGAAAAAAAACAAGACAAGCACTGAATTACAGAAGATTACAGAAGTTTAATAATAGATGACTATTCATAAATGCTAAAGACCAGTAGTATATATATTTACTATATCTGGGACCTCCCTGTGTCTCTATCCATTAGCATTTCCAGATCAATTGAATGATGATATAAATGACATTTCTGTTATGATTCTTTCAGTAAACACCCATGTAAAACCTGCAGTTGAGATATCAGGCAGGTACACATCAGTCATACCCAAAATGACCACAGTCTGTATAAGGAAAATGAACAAAATTAATGACCTCAGAGAAGATTGCCTGAACACAGAGATCTGAAAGTCCTTCTTGAACATATAAAGTACAGTATGGGTGTATGTTAAATTTATACTAGAGATGAAAAGGTAAGAAATTGGAAAGAGTAACTGGAATATCTGGTTGTGAGTTGGGGCACCAATTCTTAGTTTCTTTTTTTTTCCAATGTGAAAGTCTATTTGTTTAAAACTAATTACAACTTGGGATGGAGGCCAGTACATTGCATATTAGAAGATAATAGCAACATTTTGTATAAGGAAAAAAGACCAGCATGGCAGAGACTTGGAATTCATTATTACAGCCACTTGCTTTACTATGGTTCAATTTAACTAGATTCTGTAAAATACAAATATACACTGTGGATTTCCAGACAAGCTGCTGTAGAAGAGAAACAAAATAGAGACCAAGAAGGGAAAGAAAATAAGGTAACTAATGGGAATACACTTTGCATAACAAAGGTTTTGTCCGAGTATGTGTAGAATGCAAAAGACAAGACTATTGCCTCTGTCCTTTAAGATTAGATCACATTTGCTGGAAAACACATCTTGAAGAAGCAGCATTTGAGACTTTGCATGGAATTTATCTTCTTTGTGCATGTCAAAAAACAGATTCAATAAGCGTTTTCATGGTGCACTAGTTTCTTAATGTTTGGTTTTGACATTTTACCTGTTCAAAAACAATTAAGTGTAACTTAAAATGAAATGCAGCATTTAATTGTGTATTTAAATAAAAAATATCACTCAGTGTGTAAACAGCCTATGTGTTAGGGCTTTGTATAATTTTGTGGAAAATAAAAATGGGTATCAGTTATCCCTTAAAATTCTTGTTTTGGTTGCTCAGGCAAGCTCGAAATGAAAATTAAAAATGAAGAACTACAGTCTTTGACAGACCTGTAGTCCTGTCACAAATGATCTGTCAGTGATGAGACATTGGTTAGGAACTCGCTCTTTGAAGAAGCTCTTCCTGAACCTTCATTTGTGCTCGTTTCTTTATATTACTATAAAAGATATGCCACTGTTTCTTGTGAGAGCAGTATGCAACACATTAGCTCTGTCATATCAAATCTGTCAGATTTTTAGATTTATAATATTATAGAAGAGAGAGAAGATGAACCCTATCATACCTGATAGGGTTAATAGTGACAAACCAGGCAAGTAGAAACCAATAAGTATAATAATAACTGCATAATAATAATAACAATAACTGCAAGTAGCTGGCACTGTGCTAGGTGAAATCATGTTACTCCCAAGGTCAGGGATGCCAATACTATCTTTCCTATTGACTCCAGTAAACTAAAAAGAGCCCATCTTTACATCCTGAAAAGAATTTCCCAGCCAAAATACTCAGTCAGTCCAAACACAGAGATCATGAGACAAACCATATCTTGTTTTGTAATATAAATCTCAATTGAGCTCTTACAACTGTCTTAATGTTGTTATCAAAGAAGTAACTTGATATTGCTGACCCCATTCAATAAGGTGATGAGAGGTAATAAAGGGAAGTATTCATCATGGTTAACACACCCTTACTGCAGTCAGTAAAACAAAATTGATTCGTGTGGATATCACTCCAAGGAAGGGATCTAAGCTAGTGTTTCCTCCTGAATCATGTAGAGTAAAAAGCAGTAGAAGCTCAGCCTCCCTTGAGTAAGTCTTTCCCTTTCTCCAACACTCAGAGTGAATATCTAGAGACTATCTGCACTGTGGAGACATCACTGCTGGGTGAGGACAAAAGTGGGCTCGTGCAAACATAAAGTTCAGTGAGACCAAGTGCAAGGTTCTGCACCCTGGCAATCCCATACACAAGTACAGGTTGGGAGGAGAAAGGACTGTGGACAGTCCTAAGGAGAAGGACTGGGGACAGTGGACCAGAAGCTTAACATGAGCCATCAGTGTGCACTTGCAGCCCAGAAAGCCAGCTGCATCCTGGGCTGCATCAAAAGAAGCACAGACAGCCTGTTAAGGGAGGTGATTCTCCCCTCTGGTATAGAGGAAGGTTTCCATGCCTATGAAGAGGGGTTGGAACTAGACGATCTCTAAGGTCCCTTCCAACACAAACCATTCTATGATTCTAAGGAGAGGAACTATCTATACAGATGAACACCTTCAGTAGTCCAACAGTAATATACATATAAAAAATACCTATATATCCCTAAGAATATACAGCAGAAGACAAAAGACAACAACGTCAAATTAAAGGGAGGTAAAAATAAAATAAAGAATAACTTTACCAGAGTATTGATTAGGTGGCTATTCTGGTTATTTTTTCATTCATTCATTCCCTCTCTCTTTTTCAACTCTTTGTTGTGACTGTTGTCATTGTTTGAGAGTTGAGAAGAATTTCAAATGAAGGAGTTACATTTTCAATAATACATTAATCATAATCTCAACACATTCAAAAGTGATGGGACCCATAGTAAATTACATGTTGCAAAGCCTCATCAGCTGAGGCGATTACTCCACTTCTTCAAACCACTTTAAAAGAGCCAAGAAAGTGATGCTATTTACATCATGTGTATAAATAACATGTATCTCATATTTATATAAAATGTGTGAGATGGGTGAACATTTCTGCAAGTGTTCATTTGAATTTAGCTTGAATTCATATTAGCAGTGATTGCACAAAGGAGACAATGATTGTACCCAGCCTCTTTTGAATTTTCTCCCCTTTGGATTTCAATGAGTCTTTGCTTTTTACATGAACTTTCTCAGAGGCAGGAGCTCGTCATGAGAAACGCAGTATTTACAGAGAATAATATTTAAAAACATCATTTCAGAAGTGCTCCTGAAGATACAGCCATTTCAAGACAAGCTCATTGTATTCTGAAGATTAAGAAGGGAAAAAAAGAAAAACAAAGTATGAGATTTTTTTTATTTTATTTTCTGGTACCTCCCTTGGTGGTTACTTTGATTTAATTTAAAATGTGCATATAAGCATTGTAAAACTCAAAACTTTATTTTACAGGTTTCAGAAATGTTATAAAAGACAAGCAACATGTCAGTAGAGAGTTTTAATCCTGTAGAAAGAGAGATATGCAAGTTATTTTTCTTCTTGTGCACGTTAGCACAACTGGTAAAGGTTAAGTATTTTTGCAAGAAACTGCAGCTAATCAATAAAAGTATGTAACAATAGACTATGTAGCACAGCGGGTTTGGTACACAACAATGCTTCACATTCCAAGTGGGCAACATTTCCAAAACTCAGTACCAGAGAAAAGAAATTAACCACCCACACAAGTTACTGAAGCACCTTGCAGAAAAGAACTTTACTTTGCTAATGAAAGCTTTAGAACTAATGAATATCACTGCCTGGTATTATTTTACATGGTGTAGAGATAATTCATCACATGAACAAAATTCCCAAAATCCCTTACTCAAGCCCTTAAGACCAGCAAAGTAGCACATTGGAGGGGGGATGAGAGTGAGGGTTTCATCTATGGGGGGCTGCAGAGATGGAGCAGAAAAAGTAACAAAAGAAGCTATGCTCTCTCATTCAGAGAGTGAAAACAGCACATACTCTGCTGATGGCTGAGGAGTATGGCTAGAATTCCAGCTACCACTTTAATTCATTTTTCAGTCTGCACAATAAATAATAACACTTAAAAGAAAATAGAACCTCAGAACAAGATGTTTAAAAAAATATTAGGAATCCTGAGAAATACTAGAATTATAGAGTTTAAATTGGCTATGTTATTTACCACAGCTATTTAAAGTTCCATTATGCAAAACCGTGTCATGCCAGGCTAGTGTTGACCACCAGAAATACCAAATTAAAGGTCTCACTGAAGTCCCAATTGGATCAAACCAGTAGCACAAGAGGGCTACTTTTGTAAAATCTGGTTTTTTGTTTGTTTGCTACATACTTTGGAACCTGCCTTCAAATTTCTATCCTTTGACATGCTTTCTACTAAAAAGTCAACGAGGATTAGTTGGACCCTTGAGACTCAAAACCACAATGACTGAAGAACATAAACTTTGTGAAAATTGTGGTGGCTTCCCAAATGATTTCCAAGCACCTCCACAAGCTGGCAATGTCACTGGAATTTCCAAGCCTATTACAAAATTAATCAATGAAGTCTGATACCTGCTTGACATACAGAAGCATTCTTATTCATGTTTAACTCTTAACAGAGTCAGAACTCTGGGCTCCAGAAAGTTAAAAACCAATATTTCAGCTAGGTATAATACTCTTGATATTGTAATTTGCATTGAATTGAGACTGATTTTTCAGAGCTAGAAAGCACTGCTTGCCCATGATGAACAACCAAATAACAGGCAAATAAATCAGGTTTAGAAAACACTGACCATAAAGAACTCTACTGCAAAAAAATTCAGCATGTCATAAAAATACAGTGAGGAAAAGCTATTTCTAGTCCTGTAGCTAAACCCCAAGGCAACCTGTTGCCTACTATACATATGGGAATAGTAGATTTGTATAATGGCTTTTTACAGTTTATATGCATAATATAATCATGGAGATGGCTTTGTACTTTAATTCACATTTGACCTTATATTATTCAACCTGAAATAACAATGAGCCTCTGCATATGTGAAGAGAAGGTTGCAATGTAGCATGGCCCTGGAACCACTGCTCATTCAGGTCTTTATCTGAGAGGAAGTTTTGAGGGAGAATAGGAAAAAATAAAAACACCAGAACTAAAGTAACTGCATACAAAACGTTCCTCTAGCATGTGAAGGCAGAAGAAACTTTAATTATGTCAAGAAGAGAGAAGGAAATGTACTCAATAAAAACAGGCCAAAAGAGTGGTGACTCCAAGTTTGGGCACAGGTTCTGAGGTTCTTTGCAAATAAAAATTGGCTATTGGCACCAAGCCACTCTTGTAATGACTCAGTGCCGAAGCTGCTACTACAGCCAATGCTTTGCCACTCTTGAGTAACAAGCTTTGTTTGGAGACTGTCAGCTCAATTTATTATATACAGATTAAATTTGATTTTCTACTACATTGACAAATTATATACAAACAAGCTTAAGAAAACCTCCTTTGCTGTTAACATACTTTTGCTCACATTTCTTATACCTGCAATGGCCGAGGGTCATCAGAATTCTTAGAATATTACTATCTACATTTGTAAGATAACAAAAACAACATTCCAAACCCATACATGAGCACTTGATTTTCACTCCATTAAGAAAAATATCTAAAAGTTTAAAATATATACTCTGATGCTTAAAAAGCAACTCAGGGAAAAAAACCCAAACAACAAAAAAACCAAACAAAAAAACCAAACAAAAAAACATCAAAAAGTTGGTGTTTCCATGCAGGTCTTATAAAAAAAGAGGTCCAAGTGTTTATAATACCCCAACATCAGGAAAGATTTATGTGCTCAGCTAAAATGCAGAGCAGTCAATATGTCATTTGCTCATCTTCTTACACCCTATAAATAAGGTATAAACAAATTAAATGGACTTGCTTCATAGCCAGGGTAGCACCAGAAGCAAAACAGTGACTTTTTAAAGTGTCCTTTCACAGGAAAGGAACACACAGGACAGATTCTCTACAATAAACTGAATCCACCCAACTTGTCCGTGGGGTAGCAGTTTTCCTCTTCTCCCTGGCCAAATCTTCAGCATTATGAAACTTAAAAAATATTCTGCCTGCACAAGCTTTCTTGATAGACTTTTGTCTGTTTTCCACTATCATAGTGCTTCTTGTTTGTACCTACCTGAATATTTGTCACCCTGAATAAATGTTTAACTCACTGGCTGGTTGAATATGAACTTGAAAGATCAAGATGAGAAAAAAAACCAACAACAAATTATGAAAAATAGAGAACTCCTTGGAACATCTACATAAGAAAGTAACTCTCCATACCTATTCCCACTATGGAAAAGCTGCAGGGAGAGTTTATGCTTTCTTAGACAAGAAAAATCAAACAGAAAAATCAAGTCCATAGAAGAAAAGATTTCATTTTTACAGTTATGGGAACAGTCTTAATTACATGCCTGCATAACGAATAAGATACCCATGGAGAAGTTAATTTCCTAGGTCCACCTGTATGTTAAAGACATAACCCTGGTCCAGCTACTTATGGAAATGTAACTCAGCTATCATGTGGCTCCATGAAGCCTTAGCTCATCTGTACTGCATTCCCAATCCTTTCCTACTGTACCTCAGATGAACCAGCATTTTGAAGGGATCAGGTAAGATCATTCATCTGATAGGTCTGGCTCTAGCCAGGTTAAAACTCTCTGTGTCCCTTTTCAGCAGTGCAAAATAATCCTATCAAGTGAAACACCGTACACTCTGGTTTTCTTGGCAGGGTCTCAACAGGCTGTCTGAGAGCATCCCTGTACTCTTGAGCCCAATGTGCTGCTGCTCCTGTAGCTGCACCTCCTTGTCCTTCAGGGCAATAGAACTGCAAAACTAGTGGCAGTCCATAGGAGTTCAGATACCATAATCAAAAAAATACTTAGGAAATCCTCAAATTTAAAATCACTTTCTTTGCCATTTGAAATGAAAACAAACAAACAAAAATATCACAGAAGAATATTTCAATATTTCATGGATGCTTTGGGGCAGTGTAGCAGATCCACATGAATTCTTCTATAATCCTGCTTTGTCTGCAGAAGGAAACAGAGACATAACCTCTAAAGAAATGTTAAAAAGCCTGTGCTTAAATGGAAGGTAAATGAATGAAATTAAATGTGTTTGGGGGTGGCAGGGACATTGTTCCTTTTTTTTTTTTTTTTTTTTTTTTTTCCTTTTTTAAATGTAGCTTAAAATGGGTTCTCAAGAATGAAACAAGGTTATGCAGCAACGTCAGCATGGGCAAAACAATGTATTTTCAGTTGAAAAACTCAGGTGGTGGATTTATGGCCGATTGCTACCATGAAGGAAGGCATAGAGAAGTCTTTTTCACAGCAAGTGGAAATTATGAAATGGTGGTGTCCCACAGAAAGACTGAAATGAAATAGCTTTTGCTCAAGACAAGACTCCTGAGCACACTTTCAGAGGCAGTTAAAATGGTGACATTACCATCCTTAATGAAGAAACATTAAGAAGTGCGATTCCTGATTGTGTTTCACAGAAAATTCACTGTAAAGGAATTTAAGATAGTCTGAAGAGGTTGAAATTATGAACCCACACTAGAAAAAAGGAAAAAGCCTTCAAGTCCAGAGCTGACAGCTTAAGATGAGACTAAAGCCCAAGCATCTGGCTCCTTCTGTTACTCCTTTAACACAGAGTATTTTCATGATAATTGTTTTCCTTCCTTGTTTTTTTTCAGTGTCATTTGACAGCAACACTGAAATGGTAATAATATATGAGAGATCTAAGGTAACACTAAGTCAAAGTAGTCAAATAAATAAGAAAAACACAAAACTAAATCATTATTTTGTCTATTAATCTCTAATATCTTTCTTCATGTCACTTATGATTGTTTTAAATATTGCTTCATTATCCTCTCTCCAATATTAACAATCTTTAAAACACACTCTTTAGTTTAAGTAAAATTTAAGTTCTAATTTGAAGTAAAAACTGCTTCAATACTCCCATGAGAGACACAAGTCTTTCTGTGATGATAACTCTTCAGGGATTTGCTTTTTCAGTCATCTTGGTTTTCTCCAATATTATTGGAAGAACTAAAGTTTTTTTTTAGAACAGAAGTATAAAGGTGTATTGAACACTTTTTTAAAAAGCAGCTGAAGCACAGGAACATTCACAATACACAATTTTTTCTTCAAGTTAATGAAAAAAATGTAAGACAAGAAATGTCAGGGGAAAAAAACATGGTTTATATTTACACAGATAACTTTTCAACTTCCATTTTCACCTCTCACTACCTAGAAGTTTATTTGACATAGGTACACAATATCTAAAGAAGGTGGAGAAGTGCCAATATCTTACTAAAGAAAGCCTTTGTTGAGCAGGACACAAGTCCAGCAGTGGTCTTTTCTTTTATTTTCCTGTATTTAATTGTGTCTGAAAAAAATATTACTGTAAGCAAATCTACCTTATCTGCAGAAAAAGTTTATACTCACTAATGAGTGCTCACTTTTTAGCAAAAAAGTTCTTAGCCATTTCCAACCCAAGCACTGAAAATGACATTTCTCCTCAGTAAATTACAAGGACAGCTTAGGCATTTATAGCTACATTAAGGCATTAATAACACCATGACTTCATTTTGTAACATGGATTTTTATAAACATTACTTTTCCTCTTTGGGACACACTATAAAAATAAAGATCTAAATCAAACACTTGAAATAAAAAGTAAGGGCAGCTACACAATACTGCAATCCCCTAAGTCTCCATAGTCCTGAAGGTGCAGAGTCAGGAGTGATTCTGTGTAACAAGGCAAACAAAATCTATTTGAATGAGGTTCCCACGAGCACCCAAGGTTCCCCATGTACTGTAGTGAACGTGCTCAGCTCATCAGCACATACTTTCT
This sequence comes from Calypte anna, assembly GCF_003957555.1. Taxonomy (NCBI): domain Eukaryota; kingdom Metazoa; phylum Chordata; class Aves; order Apodiformes; family Trochilidae; genus Calypte; species Calypte anna. The sequence continues at coordinate 38,201,181 of NC_044245.1, forward strand.
ACCTATTATCTGGATGTATGGAAGTGTTAATGGGCAGATATCTGGAAAAATACTTGGTTGCTGAAAATACCAGTGCTAGGTTAAGGAGCTTAGCTGTCCTTATGAAGCACAGGGTCTCTTGCTTATCAAGTATATGGAGATCTTCATGAATGCTGTTTGAATACAAGAGCATACAATTTGGATATAATTTCCAACTAGATACATTCCACAGTAAAGTCCATTTTAATGGACTATGAAGGATGCATATCACAAGAATACAGAAAGACTATCTTGGGTGACACAAGTTATATATTCAGCTCAATTCCTAGAAGTCACGTTAGGAGCCTCTAAAATGCATCTTCTTTCCCTACGTTAGGAACATGCTGAATCAGTGTATCAAGAAGAATCAACTCAACTGCCAGTGCAATTGCCACAGGGAACTGTCTCCATCATTGCAACACAATATACTTGCCTGAGTACATCACACTAACTAGCTATCTCACTACATTTAGCAGAAGAGACTGCCAAATTTGTGTTTAATTCAGTGAAGATACAGATCTAAGCAACCTATTAAGATCTTTGCTTTGACTTATGGGCTGATTTAAAGTGACAATTCAAATCTGCTCTTGTGTAACCATAAAATAATAGATATTAATAATACAGTTTATGCATCTAGTGCCAAGATAAATTTAAGTGTATTATCAAGATGCAATGAAATATTTAAAAATTAAAGTAGAATCACAAATGAGGAGGCTGAAGAAAGGTAACTAAAGAATATGAGTTTTAAACTGTTCTTTTCGTGTGCACATTCTCAAGCTTTGCTATGGGTAAATGCAATAGAACAACCATTTTTTAACCTTCAATATTAAATGAGTAGCCAAGCTATGAGAGATTATTCATACATTTTTTTTTTACTCTGTGCATTTCAAATACAGTGCCAAGCACTGTCTCCTTCCAAGCCTTGAAAGAAGATGCTGAAATGAAGACAAGACTATTAAAGAGATCAGCCAAAAATAGAGATGGCACATGTTCTAAAACCTAAATGCTCCAGAACTCCCCTGTTGGAATATGAAGCCTTCATAAAGTTTGTTATATAGTTGAGAACTGGAAGGAGAATAAATTAATGAGTTTCCCAAAAGCAGCAAAGGGTCAAAAACATGAGAAAAAAAACTGAAAGCTGGAAGCCATATTATGATTCAGGCTATCTTTAGAAACACACATGCAAGTATGAATGCAAGCAGCTTCTAAACACTACTGAAATCCAAGTCTTGATTAGACACTGAAATCAGAAGTATTCATTGTTCTACAACATCCTTGTTTTGAATGTTTTCCAAGTCTGCTTGCCAATAAGGGAATTTTTCCTGTGATGCCAATGGACAGACAGATTCACATCTATGATATTACACAGGTTAGGCTGCCAGTAGAGAAAGTCAGACCAAAGAGCATTTATGGGAAGAACAAAGTCAGTCTTTAGGGTAAGAGTAGACAACAGTAGTACGAGTCAACTACTATCACCCTTCAAACTTCTGTCCTCCTTGAGTTTCACATTGACCCATACACCTTAAAGGTGTACATATACTTTCTACAATAGTTTTGCAACAGGAAAGTCTAGAAACCAATGAGGGATTTCAGCTACAGAGGGCAGTACATTCTTTATCCTTTGAAGAGACTGGATAATTGCATCTCCTCCTCCTGATCCTGCTAGGCAGTTGAAACTTAATGAGAAATTAAGTTTGAGAAATGAGAATACCACCTGTAAAGAAAGGCAAATCCTCAGGACACTCGACAGCAGCCAGGTTGTGAGCCTTGAGCTGACTTGGCTTTTAGACAGCTCAAGTTTCATTCCATGTTACAAACCATGCAGGGATACTTCTTTAAAAAGAGACCATCCAGTTAAGATATCCATGGCTACCAGCTATGATTTTTATTAAAGCAGAGTATATGTTTAATACAAAATGAATCTTTAAAATCTATACAAATGAAATTGTCAAGTCCTTGTTGTACAAAGTAAGCTCTTTTTTTAATATTGCAGGCATATACTGTGACTACTGCAAATGTCAGAACATGAAAGCTCACCTTACAATGCCCAGACTTGGCTACAAAAAGATTTTCACTGCTCTCGATGAGTGAGAACCAGTTTAATAAATCAGTGACATTCATTCTCCCAAGGCAATGTTTCAAATCTGTCCTGTGCAAAGCATCCAGTCAAAGCTGTACAAATAGACTTCATGCACTCATGAATCCACCCCAGTGACTTTAACAGAATTTATTTATTATACTCTAAAACATTTCAATACACTTCTGTTTGCTAGCCCTGTTTTTCCATTCTCTAAACTGGCAAACTTTCAGTTCCAGGAACTTTCATGACTGATTTTGCAACACTAAATTAATTCAAACCAAGCAGGGCTTTGGAGATGTATGGTTATGGTTAAAAGTGGCAAATCCTACAAACCATGTGAAAAGCATACCGTGTTAACATCATCTCATAACTTTCTTTTATTCCTTGTACCCCTTTAACATTTTTTAAATATTATTAAAAATTTATTATGGCTAGTTACAATTGTTGCAAGACAAACCTCTCTTAGGGCACGGCGCTCTGAGGTCCAACAGGTGTTCCAGCAGAACTGCACAAACAGGGCTCTGAGTCTGTTGCCCTCAGGACTGGTCAGCCTGGCTCAGTGCTACTGCTCCGGATTTGACTGACCTCTCTGCTGGCTTGCTCAGGAATGAGCTGAGCCTGAGCTTCAAGCCTCACCTTTTATTGGCCCCCTAATCCTGCTCATGCCCAGCTGGGGCCCACCCTAATCAGGCACAGGTGGGCTTAACACAAGCTCATGCCCACTCCATGGGAATTAGTGGCACCTGGTTGCCTCATTTCACTACAACAATTGCTAGCACAAAGAGACATTTTAAAACAAGGGTAGAAGTCTTAATTCAATAAGAACAGGATGTGTGTGCAGTGCTTTGTTTTTTCAAATGTATGTAGAGAATAAAGCATCATAAAAGATTTAATTGCTTTTTTTTTTTTTTTCAGTAGGATTTCCATGCTTGTATATGACAGTTATTAGTTACAGAAATCTGAACAATGTACTGATAGCCTGTCAAGGTTATGATGACAGAATAAAACCAAAAGAAAGAATGAGAGAAAAATATTTGTTCAGGCCACCATATAATATGAAGCTTCTTCTCATCACTAGTAGTATAAGTATCTCCCATATGAATACTTAAAGATATCTAATTTCTATCCACTACATAGTATGTAATATTTTCTAGTACAACCTTTTGTGAAGTATGCTTTATGAAGAGGCTATCATGTCCCTTACAGACAAGCAAGCCAAGCTCTAATTGTTCAAGTTAACCCCAAAAATCAAGAAAAAAATTAGAGGCAGAGGTGAGAGCAGGATACAGATATTCTGCTTCTAATGCTTTGATTTGTGGTGCTCAGTGGAGATAAACCTTTTCTGCTCCATGAATGGACCAATGAGTAAACACTACTTAAAAGTAATCTCTAAACTTCTATTTAAAACACAAGTGAAATCTTATTTAGCTGGGATGAACTCAGCAATTTACTTCAGATTTCAGTCTTTTATCAGGCTTTCTGGGCTGCCAAATTCCCGTGTGTCTGTAGGGAGACTGAGGTTTCCTGCTTCCTATTTCATAACAAAGAGGTCTGAAGCAGCATTGGACTTTAAAAAGTATTCTCAAACCAAACTGGGATTTTGCCTAGGAACACTTCACACAGTGCTACCTGGACCACCTCCCCATGGCATCTGGAAACTTTTACATCATTTCACATCCTGCTTCTTTGTCCTCCCTTTCTGATAAATGGTCCCTACCTTCAACAGAAAATTTCTCTTGTTTCTAAGGAACTGCGCTTTGTTCCTAATTTCAGATCTAAATGTTGGCTTTTTTTCTGTCCTCACATTCAACTCTAATTCTCATTTACACCACTATGAGAAAGCAGAAATGAGGTGGGTTTCAAAGATTCCTTTCACCTTCACTTTAGGCATTCTCATGGATGTGCTCAATTTACAGTTCAGGCACAGGGGACTGGTGCCTGCCATTCACCTTGAAGTCTGGCTAACAAGGAACCTTCAGCATGACCCTGTCCTCAGAAGTAAATCACTGAGGTTTAACTCTGTTGATACCGATACAGATATATTGGTGTGTTTCTCCCTACCACTAAAAGCATAAGGACTGCACACTGAAATAATGTAGCCCTGCCATTTCTAGGCTGGCCAGGTCCATTCTTACAGATTCGTGATCTTGGAGGAAGCCCCTTTTCTGTTCCTTGCACATTTTAATTTATCTATTACACTCTAGACAAATACAATCTATACGTTCTCTTAAAGAGCTCTGTATGCCAACTCCATACAAACTAGAGAGCAATATTGCCACCAGCACTGGGTGATCGAGTTCCTGGCAATAAAATTCCTTGTTCTGTTGTCACTTCTGCAGCCACGTAAAAGAAAAGGACAACTCCACTAATAAGCTACAAAGTATTCTTCTAAAAACAACACTAGGTAATGGAAAAAGTGAAGTCCAAATAGGCCCAGGCAAGGAAGAAGTCAAAATCTATTACATAGGCTCTCTAGAGGAAGTGATGCTGGCAGCCTGCAGCTGTGTAATATTTCTGGTTGCCCAGCAAAACAAAAACAAAGGTGTTTATTTTATTTAGTTTTAAACAGATGCCTGAAAAGCATTTTCCAATCCCTTTTTCCACTTAAAATTGAGACACCATGAAGTCCCCAGAAATGTTGAATTAAAAGCATCACTAAAGCCAGAAAAGTAAAAAAATTAAGAAATGGAGCAGACGTATTTTTTGGCCAGACTTCCCTAAAGGTTTTATTATTCTTATCAATACCCCTTTAAATGCATTGCTTAAATTTCTTGGAAAAAGTCTCCCTTATTTTATTTAAGACTAAAGACCTACATTCTCTCAGGAGAGAAGATAAAACCCTAGAGTCTTCCACAAAAATAGAGGAACATAATTGCCCTTGCCACAGTGAAGGCTACTGGTATCCTGGGTGCCCTAGGAGGAGTGATGCCAGGAGTGCTGCTTCCCATCTACTCAGCATTGCTGAGAAAAATCACAGTACTGGGTAAAGTTCTGGACTCCCCAGGATGAGTGACAGCTGCCAAAAAAAGTCCAACAAAGGGTCATGAAGATGAGGAGGGGACTGGTGTGTCTCTACAATGAGGGAAGGCTGTTGCAGTCCAAAACAGGGACCCAGTTTGATGCAAACAAATGTCCTACTTTATTGAATCAGAAGGCGATATTTATACACTAATCTAAGAGCTAATGCCACGTATACATATTGCTGATTGGTGATTTCTACATCTCGTTACACACGTTTTAACTTGATTGGTTACAAAGCATTTAGCAACAATTAACTAACAAAGCTTGTCTTTCACACATTTGAGCTTCTTTGAAGACATAACAATCGTGCCGAGTCCCTTAATCTAATCGTCTTGCTTACTCCTTAACCTTCGAGTGTTCTAACGTACTGGTCCCTGCAGTTACAAAAGTTGCTTTACGCAGAGCTGTCCTTGCGCTTAGCCCAGGGCCCATGGTCGAACCGTTCCATCAACAATTGCTCGGCACCAACAGTTCGAGATTGTACTGCCTCAATTCCCCCTTCTGACTGAACAAGGTAAATTCTTTTCATGGCACGATTGAGCATCCGTTGAAAACATTGGAAGATACAAGGTAGCAATGTTAGCAAAAGCAAGAAAGCAAATAAAGCATAACAAACAGTCTTAACTAAACTTCTTAACCATCCTGTTAAACCCCATACTGAAAAAAGTTTATCAAACCAGTCCCAATTATCTTGTGATTGCAAATGCGTGATCCCTTTTTTAAGTGATTGTATTGCAGCATGTATAGATTGAGAGTGCTCAGAAAGATTCATACAACACATTCCATTAAAATCTTCACAAACATGACCTAAAGGCTAACAATAAAAAGAGCAGTACAACAGAATAGCACAATCAACAATCAACATATAGACGAGGGATCCCTTAGTCGACATATAAACGATCACATGAATTACAACACTAACAAAAGATGTTATCAATACAACACAATACTAAAAGGACATTTCACACTGCAATGGAAGGACTTTAACAACTTTTTAGTATGAGGAAGTTCAGATGTCCACTGGTGCATAGAACCAAGGGGGTAGAGGAGGCTTATCCGACAAAAATTGGTCGGGGGGCCCCAAAAGCGTCCCCAGACCCCTCCCAGATCACAGCACGGTGGAGTCCTAGTTTCCTCCATGGTTGCCAAATTGAAACCTAAAAAGCCAAATAAAATTGTTAAGAGACAAAACTCCAAGCCTATAAACAGCAAAGGCACACACACACTTTTTTTTTTTTTTTTTTTTTTTTTTTTTTTTTTTTTTTTTTTTTTTTTTCTGACTCTGTGTTCTCTGTACGAGGAGCAGTTCTCACTTTCCTCAGCAACTTTTAGGCCATGGTCTATAAAAAAAACAAGCCCAGGGGAAGCAATAAAAGTTTGTTAGTGGATTTAGATACATTTTTAGAGGTATAATTATAATAAAGGTCCAAGCCTGCGCTGCCACTGGTGGCCCGAATGGTGTTTGGGTCGGAATTGCCACGGGCGCTTGCGGTTGCGGAAGGTTGCGCGTCTGCTGGTTCGGCATGTAATTTGGTGTCGGGGCGCGGCGCCGACCCGCGCTCTGCCTCCAGTTTCCCTGAAAAGCATTCTGCCGCTGAGGTATCGGGTTTCCATAAACATCAAATCTAGAACGGTATTGGTTATTATAGTGCCGACCTTTTTGACACCGCTTTTGCGAATGTCCCATTTTCCCGCAACCGTAACAAATAGGGGCGAACCCGGGGGGTGTAGGTTGTGTTGGAGTGAGCTGGATATTTTTAAATGCAGTAGCCATAACTTCATATTTATGTTCGGAGGATCCAAACCTATTACAGGCTTCCATCATTTCAACTAAAGTTGGATTGGGATTAGGTAAAGTTTTCAGGAGTTTTTTGCAATCAGAATTAGCATTTTCAATAGCCAATTTAAGAAGGAGAATGTTTCGGGCTTCGGTATTATCAATTTGTTTTCCTAGGGCATCCTGCAATTTTGCAATAAAATCCATATAAGGTTCCTTTGGGCCTTGAGTAATTGCCGTAAAGGCTTTCTCAGGCTTATCTGCGTCAGGGATTTGTAACAAGGCTCTTTTTGCTATCTGCATATTGTCTGTTAGTGCCCTTCTCGGAATATCACGAGCCTGTCTCGCGGGGTCGCCAAACTCACCCGTACCCATGAGATGGTCAATTGTAAGGGCTTGCAGTTGTTGGTTATCTCCGGCGGCATACTCTCGTAGCAGTTTTTCAGCCGCCGTTCTCCAGCGTGATTCCCATAATGATTGTTGCGCGGGATTTAGGAGAAGAGCAGCAATAGATTTTAAATCATAAGGAGTGAGTACATGCCCCTCGCAAACGTTTGCAAACAAGCCTTGAAAATAGTGGGAGCTTAAGCCGTTATCTGCTGCAGTGCGGCGAAGTTCTTTTATAATAGAGAAATTCAGCGCAGACCATTGAGGTTGCCCCTTCTTGGCATACAATACAGGCGCAACTATCATGGATCCTCTGTTTATCCTACGTTGTTTCGGCTCTGGGGGGATTTCAATTAAGCAAGCAATGTCCATATTCCCTGATTTTTGTGCCTCAACTTTAATCGCCGCCCATACACTTCGCGGGTCATTATAGTCATCAGGATACAAGTCAGGCTCTGATTCAAGATCGATAGGCTCTGGGTCAGAGGAATCGGAGTTCGAGTCTGCATTCACCGCGGCGGTGGTTAGCAGCGGGGGGGGGGCAGATGGAGTAGCAGACTCTTTTCCTTTTAAACCTTCAAAGAGTATTCGCCAAGGTGCTAAGAGTTTGGCAGTTTCATTATTGCCCCGCGTAGTGGCATCCCACAATTTAACTCCGACTTTGTCCCAAAATGTAGGGTCGTAAATAGACACCGAATTGATGTCGGGAAAATGCTCACGGGCCCATTTTAAAATTAGTTTTAGATCATGGCCCGATATAACTTTTTTATCCTTATTAAGTAAAGTCTTTAAAGTATCATAAACGTCTCGTTCTTCTTTTGAAATATTTGAACCCATAACAAAAAGTTTCTCCAAGCTCACCTGCCAATCGCGAGGAGGTGATGAAGGTGCGCACCACAATTACCGGCTTCCTTTCAGCCTTTTTCTTCACTCCCGAGTTCTTGGAGACCTGCGACCGGATAATCTTCAATCTTCAATCTTCTTTTTTCTTTAATATTTCTTTGGCAATTTTTTAATTTTTATTTACAGTCTTTAGCCCGTTCTACGTCGGGGTCCACCATTTGTCGCAGTGAGAGTTTGATGCAAACAAATGTCCTACTTTATTGAATCAGAAGGCGATATTTATACACTAATCTAAGAGCTAATGCCACGTATACATATTGCTGATTGGTGATTTCTACATCTCGTTACACACGTTTTAACTTGATTGGTTACAAAGCATTTAGCAACAATTAACTAACAAAGCTTGTCTTTCACACATTTGAGCTTCTTTGAAGACATAACAATCGTGCCGAGTCCCTTAATCTAATCGTCTTGCTTACTCCTTAACCTTCGAGTGTTCTAACGTACTGGTCCCTGCAGTTACAAAAGTTGCTTTACGCAGAGCTGTCCTTGCGCTTAGCCCAGGGCCCATGGTCGAACCGTTCCATCAACAATTGCTCGGCACCAACAGTTCGAGATTGTACTGCCTCAGAAGGCTGAGACAGCTACGGCTGTTCAGCCTGGAGAACACTCAGGAGAATCGTATCAATGTGTAAAAATATCTGAAGGGAGAGTGCAAAGGTGGCAGAGCCAGGATCAGTTCTGTGATGTCCAGTAACAGAACCAGAAGGCACACAAACTCAAATACAAAAGGTTTCAGTTTGTGTGAAGTCTGAAAACACTTACTCACTGTGAGGGTGACCAAGCACTGGCACACGTTTCCCAGGGATGTTGGGGACTCTTTATCCTCAGACATATCCAGAGGCAATCTGGACATTGACCAGAATCAGCTCTAAGTGTCCCTACTTGAGCTGGAGGCTGGAGGGTTGGGCAGGATGACCTACAGAGGTTTCTTCCAAGCTTAACCATTCTATTATTCCACAGTCATGATGTTTTGATACCATAGAAGGGATTTAAACACACAAGTTCTTAAAAAGAAAAAAACAAAAACAAAAAAAAAAAAACCCCAAAACCAAACACAAGCGAACAAAAAACCCCCAACAAACAAACAATCAAACAAACCCCACTGATTTGAAAGACATCTTTAAAAGGAGGACTGTGGAACTTCACTAAATCAAACTTGACAGTGAGTTCCTGAAAGACAGATAAGGCAAATCTCCAGAAGGAAAGCCCTCCAAACACTAGTGGAAATTGTTTAGGTGTCAAGCCTCTAAAATCCCAGATGCTGTCCCTAGCCTCTCACAAACTGCTTATGGAAGCTTCAAGTAATTTTGAGTCTCCAAAGTCTCCAGTTTTCCGCTAGAGTCTTACCTCCTAGGGGTTTTATGTAGCCAAATTAGAGTGAGATGCTTAGACACTGAAATGAGAACCAAGGAATGGCAAAGGCTTATAAGAACAAGGAGAAATATCAGCCCGAGAAATACACTAGCCAAAAGAGCTTAATTTAATCACTTGTTAATAAAAAATCTCAGAAAAGGAAGCCTTCACAGATGTTCCTTGTCCTGAAACTGACTGTGTAGTCTGTGTAGTAGCACTACATGTGTGTAGTGCTTTGCTCTGACCCTAAGATAAAAAGCTGAGCTTGTAATAGGTAAATTCAGTGTATAAACAGCATATCCAGCTTGCAAGAGGTGACTTGTGTCAGCTTGGTCAGAGGTCAGTGACTTGTCCAGGCTGACGCAGGCTCCAGTTTGGACACACAGCATCACTGCCCCCTGTAATTTGTTCCTTTGCCTTCCATGGAGCTGTTTAGGATAAGTAAGGATTTGAGTGTGACAATGTGTGGCAGAACCAGGATGAGAACAATGAAAGATTCAGTCCAGAAAATCTGAGCCACAGATCCATACTGATTATGTCCCACACACTACTCATTTCAAGAGGCATGATTCTGCCATGTATTTCAGAAGAGAACATACAAGCAACTATGCTTGTCCTTTAGCTTCCCAAACCTCACTGTCTATAGTATACTGGAGGGATAATGCAGCCATACGCATGCTTTAGGAACACAACTTCCTGTTTCAGTACTGGGGATGTTTCTGATGCATAGAACCTTGTTCCTCTTGCTTGGGGTGGGGGATACAACCAACCATGTCTCCAGGTAGATCTGTACACCGTGTTTCCATATACTGCTACCGCTGCTCACATCCAGCTACCATGAGGTTCGCTCTTTGTATGCCATGACAAAAAAACCACAAAAAAACCCAACCAAACAAAAACCCAAACCCAAAACCAGCTCTTAAGTCTATCTTAGATGCAAAGAAGATAGTTCTCAGTCTGTCTTCTGATATCTGAAGTCACCCTGTCACAATCAATTGAATTGTCTTTGACACCACAGGGCTTTGGTAATAAACATGTACACGCACGCATGGCTAGAGAGCATAAAACTCAGTGTTCCCTAGGGAAAAGTAACTTTCCATGCTTGTAAGAAAGCTAACAGGGAGAATAAAAACCCTTCAAGACTAGCATTTAGAGGATAGTTGGAGCTGTGCAAGGATATGACAGCCAAACAGATAATCAAGGCTGGAGAAAAGTGATGGAGATGATATTGCAATGTGCCAGTCAAACAACTCACTGACCTAAACAATCTCTTTAACTGCTGAAAATTTTGTACAGAAAGGAGGCATGGAAAATCTATTGGGAAGGCATTGTGCCAGACTTATTAAATAGTAAGACAGACAATAAGATCAATAAAACATAACAGAATGCTTAAGAAACTGATAAACTATCTCCAGTGAAAAAGGTATTAAATTAACCAAAAGAAACCAGACTTCCAGTGGGAAGAAGAGGAACAAGAACAGCTCAGCTACTTCTACAAAATGTGATTTACTACTGAGATAGAAAAGGGTAAACAAGATAACAGTATGGCTGAAGCTCTAGGGGAGCCCAGGATCCAAGTTGTTCAGACTGAACTGAAGAACAAAGAAAATAAGACCCAGTATATTGCTAAAAAAACACACAGCATAACATGAAATCACTAACAGTAAGCCATGGGAAGCAAAGGCCACCATTTCAGTGCTGGCTTTTTCCCCTCCCCATTACTTTATTTTTAACAAAGGAAGTTACTGAAGCTTTGAAAAAAACCACAAAACATTAGTGTGACCATACTGTTATTAAGAAAAAATCTTCCACTCCATATCGAAAAGGGTTAAGATCTTGAGACCAGGAACAGCAAGCACAGACCAAGACAACCTGCTCCCAATCTCAAAATAATAAGGCAGCAAAGGATACGAAAGCTCTGAACTGAAGGAAAAGAGGCAAAACTTCATCTTTCTCTAATTTGAGCACCTAGGCATCCTCTCAGTTGGAAAGAGGTCATGTTTGCACAATGATACAGCTATAATCTCTCAATGCTACTGCAAGATGCTACTGTAACACACAATACAGAAAGACCTTCTTAGGGGTAAACCACTTGTGCATTAATCAGGCTGTAAATACTGCCTCATTTCTAGAAGAAACCTCTTCTGGCTACCTCCTACTCTGAGACAGCTCATTGAGAATGCTTCTGCTGGGATATTTTACACATATCTTCTTAAAAAAAGGAAAAAAAAAAAAAGGAAAAGGCTAAGCTGTCAAGAAATATGTGAAAACTGAAAATGAAGAACACAAACTGAAGTAGTTCAGTGTTCTAAATAGTGTCTGAATTTTTGGGAAATGTGGAAGGAGTGTCTTACCATGCTGTTATATAGATCTGTATTTACCCAGATGGTGGGTAGACATTAAGTTAGTTCTCTCTGCTGATGTTAGGATGACAAAATGTGTCAAAGGAATTTTAACAAGTAGACAAAAGGGAGGGGAAATCTAGAGGGTTGTTGAATCCCTCACTTGATTAAGAAAGGTTTAAATTGCCAAGATTGGAATAGGCTTTGCTTAGTCATTCCCTATAAAATACTCTCTTTAAACAGCACAATCCCACCTGTGCCTAAACCAGTTTTTTCCTCAAAGGTCTAGTGAGGCCTACAACCAAGAGCAGCAAACATTATTTTGGCAAGGAGTTATTAATTTCCCTTAAGTTGTCTAAGAAAGAAGTTTTGTTTTGTAATAAGGAATACTCCTGAAGAACTTGGAAGACTTATCTATCTGGCTTGACTTATAAATACCATTCCTGCTGTGCCACTGAAATTGGTGGCAGCATTGTAACTGCCGCTGCCTCAGCACCCGCTGCTTCTCCAAATGCTTGCAAGATTTCAAGTTTTTGGAGCTTGTTTAGGAAGTCTCAACACACAAAAAAAAAAACCCAGCAAAAAACCATAATGCAACATGGAAAGAGTTACTGAAGGGATAGCAGCTCTTTATACACTAGGTTGCAAGCAACGCACCTTTAGAATACTGCAGAGTAAACTTGATCTAGATTCTAGTTCCACAGATTCCTTACCAGCTATAAAGATCATAAAGTTCTGGTCTATAAAGAAAGCAGGAGGCATTCCTACGAAATAGCTGCCTTGTATAAGGTAATTTTTCAGCTGCATCAAAGCTGCTGAAGGCTCCCAGCAGGAGAAACATTAAGCTCACCAACTCACTCTCACCAACTGAGGCCAGACTGCAATTTTCCACCTATTTTCTCTTAGAGTTTGATGCCCACTGAGTAATGAGACAGCCGGACCACTTCCATGCTTGCTCAGATTGCAAGAATCTTCTCTGAAGTATACTCAACACAGACCTTTCCATCACCTGTATTCTAAGGCTGTCAATCCCATTTGCAGGAAAGTCTTTTGGTTCCATACAGAACAAGTTGCTCAAAACCTCAGACTCTGTGTGACACACAGAACAGGGCTGTTAGTGGTTCAGTTTCCACAGAGCAACCAAAACAGTGGCCATCTAATTGCACAATGCTGGAGACACTTTGATAAAATGCACTTACAGACTCAGCATCCTGACTCTTCAGGGACATGAATATTTACCTACTGTGGTCCAGACATTAGGCATGAAGACATTATTTCCTCCACTTTGGTCTCCTTAGGATCTAATTGTTTAAGACAGCTCACAGCATGCCCACTGCATAAAGACCACCTGCAGTCCACCACAAAGCACAGCAGGTTGGGAAGATTTCAGTAAAATCAGTTACTTTAGTACTCTCTTTTTACTAAAGTCTTCACATAGGTATCAAAAGATCTGAGTCAAAAGTTCCCTTCTCAGTCCAGTCTTAATGCCACAAAGCATTTCCTTTGACAGAGAGGTAATTTCACTTAACTTTAAACATCTACCTGACCTTTTTAGTGAACAGTGCTACAAGGAACACCTAAAACATCACAAACTCTGTGGTAGGACTGTCCATTCTATTCCTTGAAGATGCAAAGGGGCCTAGAGGACTAATCAACATTATGATCCCAGGTAGCCATTTATGTTCTAGCTGTTCAGGCACAATAGCCTCAACAGCTTCATTGGTCATTTCTGTCTCCAGTTGTGACAAAAGCTTTTTTACCTCTATTGTGATCAGGTTTTTGCAGCATCTACAATCTCCATCCTGTGTGCTTTAGTTGGTCTTGTGAGATCCAGGTGGCAGCATGCCATTTACTGGAGACAACATGCCAGCCTAAATCAGAGAGGATATCGTGGAATTTGTTAATGCCCACCATTACCTTTTCTCCTATTTCATCACTCCAGCCTGTTAAGGGTGAAGGAGGAAATTACTTTACTACTAAATTCCTTCCATAAAAACACCTTGAGATCTTAAAATGAAGCAACTAATATAAGTGCAAAGAAGCAAAGTCATCATGTGCAAATGACAAAGTCATTTATACTTTCAAATATATGTTACAACCACTTCAGAAGTAGTCTCTCATCATTTTATATATCTTTATATTTGTTCCTAATTGTAATTTGTTCTTCATGCTGGGATGCTTTTTTCCCCCCGTGAGTTGTCACTGTGTTGGCTTTTTTTTTGCAAGTATTTGGGAATTAGAGTCACACTTTGAGATTTCTGCTGAGTAAAAGGCAAACGTATCTTTGCTAACCATGTACCATGGAAGTAGTTCAACAGCAACCAGCAGGGTCAGAAACAGTTTTTCAGCAACAACTACTCAAAGAGTGCTGATTTCTCAAGTCAGAAAATTAAAGCTGGCCAAGATAAACAAAAATAGTCTTGCAATATAATTTCAGAAATTGATTTCCTGATTATGTTCTCATACTATCTGTTGTTATCAATATCTTCCTACCTGTAAGAACAGATCCTTCTATATATGGGGTGGGGTAAAAAAGTAGGTCAAATGCCTGACTCATCCAAAAATGGATCTTCCTTTTTTCCAAATAAAAATTTTAATTAGATTTATAAGCACTTTTACATTCCTAAGGGATAGAAGTGTGCTTTAGCAAGGAATTAAAACCCAGCACACAGATTATAATGTAGGTTTACATTGCCTGTGTCAGGCTGTATTTTCACTCTTTATGCTGAACTCCTGACACATAGCAGTTCCATAGCAAACAGGAGCTTTAATGTAATCTTGAGACTGACTCCAAGAAGCCATTCCCTGATAGAGAGGTGTCTCTAAAGTAGATATGAAATCTGATGCAGTAGAGATGTCAAATTCTGAGTTCCAAATAAACTAGTTGTATTCAATTTTTTAGGAAAGATAATTGTAAGTTGTTAAAAAAAAGTGTAAAAGAAAAAAAAACAAAACAAAAAAAATACTAACATACTGAACAGATCCTTAACCACAAACTGAACTCAAGTTTTTCTTTTGGTTTGGCCTTTTAACTCAACTGATGCCAATGAAGGAGGTCTTTCCAACACAACCTTTCACCACCTGGATGCCATATTCAGGGCCACAATCCCACAAGCAGACAAGTTTTTTCCAGAAATATCTAAAGATACTTGGCTGTCCAAGTCCTAGGACATGCTAATTTTTTCCTCAAAGAGGTAAAAAAAGAGTTTTAAAAAAAAAAAATTTTAAAAAAATGTTCTCATTTAGATAGTAGATAGTATATCCAGGACTGCTGTTTGTAAAGGGCAAAACTGTGTTGAGTTGTAACATCTCTTTGAGATATAACTGTATGAAAAAAAATTAAACTTTTTCATCCTTAAGAAGCTGCATATATTGTGCAAAAAATTAGATCATTCCACATTTATCTAATGAGTTTAGTTGCTTAAAGTTGGCCCTTGAGCACAGGTATGCCAGCCACCACTGCACTTAATGCAAACTTTTCAGCTATCCAGTTGCTTAGGATTTTCTTATCTTTTCTTTCTAAATACGTCTTCCATGATAACAATACAAACGATTCTTTCAGTTGTGCATCATTAGGAATATTCCAGAAGCAGAAACCTTTTGAACCTATGAGAAAGTTCCTGGAGCCTACCAGAAACAGCAGTTCAAACTGATCATATGCATTGCTTTATTGAGAGTGGCCTGAGCTAGATCTTAAAGCTCAAATAAGCCATACTTTCTATATTTTTATTGTGATAATCATATATAATCACTTGCAATCGTAAAAAGAAACTAGGAAAGCAGTCAGTGTTTATTATACTTCATGTCACAGAAATGAACATAACTGGAGGTCAGATGAAGTACTATCTGTACAGTCAATGAAATCTAGTATCTGGCTATATAAATAGGAGATGAAAACCTAAAATAAAAATAAGTGTTCAAGTAACATATCAACTGTGTGCCGGTTAATTTTTAATATAATAAGCTTCAATATTTTAATAACAAAGTAGCAAGATATCAGGGAAAAAAAAACTACACATATTCTGGTCCACCAGCAATTTCCTAACATACAAAACAGAAGGACAAGAGAATATAATTTTTACACTACTGGTTTTATAAATGTCACAAGCCTTCTGCTTCCTGAACTCTCTCTTTGCTTTGTTCCAACATATATCCTATCATATAGCTGAGCAAGCAAAGTCTGAATTTGCTTCTGTCATCCTGTATTACCCTATTAGATTTGTAATGTATTAGATGTGGCACCTTGTCTTTGCAAGTTAAAGATACCACTACATATTCCTCCCCATAATTATACTGCTGTTTGATATCACTACAAAAGAAAATGAAAACTACAACCTGTAGAATTATTTGTGACATATTTCCATAATTATGCAGATATATACATTACAGGGAAACAATTTGTGTTAATACAACCTGGAGAAAAATATTTTTGAGAATAAAGAACATAGATAGGCTTATGAGACACTGGGAGGCTGCCCAGGAAAAGTGTATCTTGAAACAGAAGGCTCTACAGATAAGAGGAACCCATACAAAGAAACAACTTACAAGTGCATTTATTTCTTATATATAGTCATATATAAGTTAAAACAGAAACAATATAATTTCCCATTGTGATATACCCTTTATAGCAGTAAAGCCACACAAAATCCAACTTTGCTACTATTATTTGTTACAGTTGACCACTACTGATAAAAGCTGCAATATGCATGCAATAATTAAGGATTCTATGTGGTGTCTTGCTGATAAAGAGTGAATCCTTTTATTATTATTATTATTTGTATGTCAGGGAACACAAGCAAGCTATTGACAAAAATATTTTTGCTTATTTTCTTCCTTATGTAAAAAATTAAATAAGGTAAACCAAATACAATTTCCCTGGGAAAAAAATTGCAGGTGAAAAAAAGAAAAAATTATATTAAATTAGAATATTAAATTTCTACAACTAGTGAAACACACTTGGGGCTCAAATAAGTTCCTGCTTCATTGGATTGGGACTGTATTTTATTTCTCTAAAAGAGTTTTTTTTTTTTACCTATGAAATGAGGCGCTGCACTGCAGCATTAAAGCTTTCCTATCATTATTTAACCAATCATATTTTTACATCATTCCACAGCAATGAGTACATCATCATCATTTTTACATTGTTTATAATAGTTATGACATAAGTTTGAATTGATAGCCCTAACAACAGCACCCACCTTAGAAGTGCAGGCTACGTTTAACATTAAATATAAGGTAAACACAAATAACATACCATTTCTTTCAGGGAACTGAACTTCAAAATAAAACGCACACAAAAGAAAAATATTTTACTGTGTCCTGCTCTTAAAATTGTACTTGTCTGCATTGTATGGACACTGATGTTCAGCATAAAAAATAATATAAGTAAAAAGAAAAACAAACCCAACAAAAAACTCCCAACAACAAAAGAACAACAAAGCAGAAGAGAAATTATAAAAACCTACAGTACCTACAGTATATTTCGTTTGTCTGTCTTACAAAATAAACAGCCCAAGGAACACCCAAAGGGTGAAGCAATCACTGTAAATTAATCCAGAATACCAAGAACATCTTGTAAGGAGAATGCTGAATGATATCTGCTGTTTTGAGCTGTGGTTTCAAGAGTAACTTGATACATCAAGCAGAGATGCCCCACGTTGTGATCCTGCCTGGTACCAGCCTAAAGCCATTATCAGCCACCTGCTGGGCAGTTTATTTGAGATGAGTTGGTAATATCTGCTCTGTACTCCAGAGACTAAGCAAGCATGTGGTAATGATTTTTATTTGGTGGCTAATGTGGGTTTTATTTATCTAGCAAAAGCAAATTCTGCTACAGCTGATGCCTGAAGCTGATTCTTCCACCACAGGATATGAGCAACTTCCTCAGTCGGGGTAGTGGTTATTCTTGCGTGTTAGAAATATGAGTATAAAGCCCTGTGAGACTAAACTTTATGCAAATACCCTCAGCCATTTGGTTTGCCTGAGCAATTGATTGCTCCATGTTGCCTGTCTCCTTTTCCATCACATCTTTTTCATCTTTACCTTGTTCTCTTTCTTTCCTCCACGTTTTGGTTTAGCTCAGCCTTTCCAGAGCCCCCCACCCTCACACAGCTCCAGGTGGTGTGATAAGAACCAGGGAATCCCCTCACCACTTGCAGCCACTACTTTTCTCCCTCTTCCCATGGCTTATGTTTTCCTCTTCAGCCCTGCATCCTCCTCAGGTCACCTCTTTCCTCAGGACAAAGCAGAAATTTGACTCACAAACCTCAGCCCCCAGCTTGTCCGTGGGCACCTTCATGTTAAATTCAGCCACCAATAACCCCATGCTCTGAACCCTAAACTCAGTTATCAATCACAACTGAAAACCTAGAGGCTTTATTAAGTTTAATATGAAGTCCAGCATTTAATTAGGCACCAAAGCAGAAGTAGTTTCTTCCTTTCAGCAAATGCTCAAGCGGGGCAAGGATTTCTCCACTCCAGGAGAATGGGGGAAGTCCATTTGCAACCTGGATCATGTAACATCTGTCCTCTTTATAAAGCTTTCTAGGAACTACACTCTGACAAATCTGAAGATCTTAAATTCAGCAAAAAAACACAAACAAACAAAAAAACCAACCCCCACAAAACCCCTGAAAAACTTGTTTGTTGTCTGCAATAAAAACAGAGAATATTAATGGTGTGTGCTCCTTTTTACAAGCCTATTGATTTTGCAACAATTAAACCTTAGAATTTTACAGACTTTTAGGTATCTGTAGTGTGTTTATTTGGAACCATCATTTACCCTGAAAAGTATCACAACAAAATCTACGATTGCTTCCTAAGTGGAAGGCATTCTTTTGGATACACTTCATCCACTAACAAATAAAAAAACTAGTATTTTTATTCTTCAGTCCCTTTACTCACTGTGTAGTTTTGCTCTGGACTGAACTGTATCACTTCCATCAGTTTAATTTTTTCAGCAACAGAGAGCTAGTGATAGTAACTGCTAATGCCAGCATTTACAAAGTAATTGAATTGACCAAAGCAAATAATTAATTCTGACAATTTTTGTTTTGTATTTGTAAATCACCTGCAAATAAATTTAATTTTTCCTGTAATCTTAATTACTAAAGCTATTTCAACAGTCAGTAGCATAAAACTGATTTATGCAGCGGGAAATTTCCTCCCTAAATGCCAGATAGGTCTTTCATGAAATGTAATCCACTGTGAAAACAATGACAAAATTCTCATTAGCTTTGTGGCATTAAAATTCATTACTGTATACTTTGTGTCTGTTTCCTGGTTACCTGTAATTACCTTCTACAGAAACTCCCTCACACTAGTCCTAATTTACTGACCATGCTCTCCAACTAATGCAAATAACCAACACATGGTTTAACCTGTAAATTTTAAAAGCAGATAGATATGCAGTTTAAAATGTTTTCAGCAAATACCTGAAAACCAAAGATTAATATTTGCCTTCCTTGAAGTTTATCTTATCTTCACAATATTCCTGTTAAAAGATGAGCACTTGAATACTCATATGATGAATATGAAAGATCACTGTACCAGTGAACAGAGGGATTCTGCTGGGCAGCCCATGAAGAGATTACATAGAAATCTATCTAAAGCTGCAAAGCTGTGCTGCTTTGTTGCAGCAGGCAGTAATAACCACCCAGGATAGATGAAAGGATTATATCCAGTCTTTAGGGAATGGGTAATGGAGGTCCATAATAGACGAGACCCGCAAGAAAATCTTTGAAACCACCAAGCTCAGGAAGAGAATTAGGTCAAAAGACTCAAATAATGTCAAATCCTGGAGATGAAGAGAAAATTCTGAGTTCACTATGGGTTTGCTTCTGCTCATCTAGCAGTAATTGCTTAAAGGTTAGGTATCAGATCTAATACAGATATCTCTGTGAAGCTAGTGGAATAAAAGTCTGCAGAATATTATTAACTTCATTATAAGAAAAGTATACTTAAACAAAAACAAACCCCAAAATACCAGCCAAACACAAAAACCACAAGAGGCTGCCAGGGAGAAAGAAGAGCAGGTCTTCTCCCTAAGGAAAACTGAATCAGGAGAAGAAGGGGTTTCCCATGAAGAGCAGCAGCACAGGGTGTCACCAGCCAGGGTCCATCCACCACCCTGAGGTGGGAAGCAGGGCAGAACCTAAGATTGTCACTAAGTACAACCAGAAGTCCAAGTTACGAGGCAATACCATGTTGATAAGGCAAGTCCAAGGTCAAACCCAGAGCCAGACCACAGTCTGAGCTCTGGATTAAGGAAATGCATGACCAGGGTGGGCATTGCTGTGTCTGTGCTGGTCGTGCATCATCCTTACACCTATTAGAAGCTTCATCCCCTGACCTGAGCTACACTGGATGAAGTTTTTAATAGGTGTAAGTCCCAGGCAAGGCTGGTTAGTAAGGACAACTAATGTCCTCAGGGTCCAAATACAAATCCAGGCTTCTACATATTTACAAAGATGGTAAAAGTGTGCATTTTAACTAGAAATGCTTAAGTTAGGCTCTTGTCTCTCACTGATTTCAATGCACCTTTGAATGAGCCTGGTCCCACCATTACAAATAGTCTCAACATTTCAAAGCAGTCAAATGCTTACCTGTTTTGCTCAAACAAGGCTTTTTGCAGAAATCTTCCACATTTCTCCTTCCTTTTCTGGCTATTTATCTTCAGCTATGTATTCAATCAGCCTAGAGACTTGACTCCTTTTCATGACTACTCCATCTTTGAGGCAGCATACAGGAATTGGCTCAGATGTTAGTCAAGTTTCTCTGTAATAAACAGAGCAAGATTTAAATTATCATATGCCCTTCCTGAGCAAAGACTCCCAACTGAATTACACACACACACACACACACAAAAATCACGTTGCTTTCTTTTAATTATCACACTCTGGTGTTCTGACCTGACCTGAATTTGCTGTTCTGAATTTTTCAGTATAACCTGGAAAGTTGTTCCATTCTTGGTCTCCAAAAGCAAAGCTCAGTATTTATTTATTTATTTTTAGGAGATACTAGTGATTCACCTAAAACAAAACATGCCCACAAAATAATCTCCTTAATGCATTCCATCTGGCAGCTAAAATTTCACATCAGTCTACAATCAACCAAGTTCTGGAATCACTTTCCATTTCTTAAATGCCCAGAAGTGCCAGTGTCTTTTCATGCATAAACAGGAGGGAAAAGTGCTGTAAATGGAATACTAAAACCCAGTAAAACCACATTCAACCAGTGGCGAAATGTGAGGTTTAGTATTATGCAAAATACTTATTACTATTTTATTGTTTGCTTCCCAACAGTGTGGTGCATAAATAGGTGCATTTATCAGAATAGAGGTCATCCCAACCTTCTATCTCTAGGTTCCAATTCAGTTAATTACAAGCAGTTTGATCATTTAGCCCATTCTTGTTCTTAATGTCCTTGTGTAGGTATGGTTTAAAATAATAAGCCTATTTGTTTTACTATTATAATCACTCCTAAGGGTATGAAGACAAGGCTGTAAGAGTTTCAAGAATATTCTCAAGACTAGGAAGTTCTGATGAAGTTCCTTCCATTATGAAGTAGGTGGAAAAAAACACACTGTCAAACCTATTTATATACTCTGCTCTAACTTCAGGTATATTTTAATGGTAAGGAGAACAGACACTTTACTCAACCAAAATATTTTTTAAATATGACACTACTTAACTAAAAGTTCTGTGAAGAATACCTATAAATTATTTGTTAGTGGTATTTAAAGGAATATCTATGTTTTCGATTCAGTGAATCAATAGCAATACCCAATGGAGTGCAAGAAAAGGCATAAAGTTAGAAGAGTTATTTGTCTTCACAACTTCTGCTTTTTAGCTTTCATCACAAACACCTCCAACCCTCCTGACCTTTACACTAAGAAGTCCCCTGCAACTGCCAGTGTCTTCTGTAAGACCAAGATAGGCTCAGGAGACCACATTGGGCCATCAGGAAAGACAGGGAGAGGTAACACATATTGCAGACTGATCGAGTTCCTTTTCAAGCTCAGTTTTTAACTGGGGTGAGGAAAGAACCAGGAGTTTATTAATATCTTTTGAGAACCTGGTGCAAATTCTACAACTCATCATATGTATGGGTTTGTCTAAGGGCCTGATCCTTCAGCTATTAATGGCTCACCATAAAATCCCATGGCAAAAAAGAAGCTGGGTCCATATGTTGCTTATTCAAAACACACTGTGATATTTTGAAAACAAGCAAATGCTTCCAGATCAAGCTCTTAACTTTACAGTGCAGTCCATATTACATGAATGGATTTCACCTAAAAATAGAGGAAATTTCAAATAGTCTTTCCACTATAAAACTTCATTAGCTTTCAGAGAACCAGAGAAAAGGTTAACATGAAGTTACAATGTCAGGCCTGGTCATGATTTGTGTCCTCAGTAGAATCTAATGCTGACACCATCACCACCATAGCAATGCAGTCAAAATCAGCATCCTGGAGCACATTTGTCACTGTTACCTAAAGAAACCCTGGTAATATTTTCTCTTTCAGGATGAGAGGAAATGGTCTCAAATTGTGCCAGGGGAGGTTTAGATTCGATATTAGATGAAACTTCTTCACTAAACGGGCAATTAAACACTAGAATAGGCTGCCCAGGGAGGTGGTTGAATCTCCATTCCTGGAGGTGTTTAAAAGATGTTGAGTTCATGTTGTACTCAGGAACATAGTTCCTGAGGCTTAAGGCACTGGACTGGGCAGAGTTAAGCTATGGCTGTACTCAGTGAGCTTAAGATCAATTCTGTGATATCAAGAGTAATATAAAAGCAATGGTTTGCCAGTTGTTACTTTCTGCATCTGGGCTGGGGAACAGTGGAAAGACAAGGATTGGTAAAAAAAAAAAAAAAAGTGACTCCTGCAAAACACATTATATTGAATCATAGCCTCAGTAATCAATTATCATAATCTTTTTGAATCTTCCATTTGGATTTAATTTCTTATACGTGTTTAGCTTTTTCTTTCTTTACTAAATACTTAAGATTCATTGCATGAAAGAGTAAGAGGGAAAATGAACTCTTCTAAGTAATTTTTCCCTTTGGACACCTGAAATGTCACTTTGGTCTCCCCCTTTTCTATCCAAATTTTGTGCATTCAAGACTAGAAGAAAAGTTACTAATTAACTGAGAGAAATAACCAGCTCATGCTGAGTGACAGTAAGAGTATGCCAACCAAGACCTAGAGATTTGATCTTGGATGTTTTCAGGTTTTCCTCAGATCTTGGACCCTATTTCCAGCATGTGAGTAAATCCAGCAAAGCAAATATACTGTGACTGTACATCTTGTAGCAGAGCAGGAAGAGCAATAGAAGGTGAAAACTATAGAAACTGTTGTTCTTGAGAGGGAAGAGCTTTAACAAGGAGGACACAGACATCTTGGCCTCAGATCACAGCCTTGCTACAGGCTTCCTGCCAGGGGCGAGACAAATCTGGAAAATGCTGAGGCCCAGTTCCCCAGCTACACAACAGGGTCAGTTCTTCCTTTCTCCCACGCACATTCTGTCTCCCTCAAGTAACCAACTCAGCAGAGCTTCTCCTGCCACAAAATTTCCTCTGCACAAGCCTGTCTGAATGAGGTCCCCAGAGCCCTGCACATGTGGGTAGAGGAACCATCACCAGGAAAGAGTGGATGAAGAAAGGCAATACGTGCACCACAAGATAGCATGTGAAGGTCTCACAAGAACTGGCAAACAGAGGACACCAAGAGACTGGTGAAGTTGTCCATCAAACAGTGATGGACCAATGATGAACCAGTGGTAGCATAACAAGGTGTGCTAAGAAAGGAAAGGGGCTGCTACATGCAGACAGAAACTGCAGGTACAACATACACCTGCTGACAAAACCCATTTCCAAACACCTGTCTAGAAACCATGGTTGTGTCAGGCTGACCATCAACTTCTGATTAAGTGATGGCCTCTTGCTGTTGCTCCAGCTGTGTGAAGTGTGCAAAAGGGTACATGGATTAATACTGAAAGTAGTTTTATTCATAGACTCAAGCTTTTAATAGCAGAAAAAGAACTTTCTAATAAGTGTTCTAACAAATCTGGTTGTGCTCTGTGTCCCTCCAGGCTTGACCTCCTTTCAGGGAAATTTCCAACGCTTCATCAGATGTGTTTGAAGTGTGCAAAAAAATACCATTGCAATCCTTTGAAGACTTCAAGGTACTACTTCTATAGTAATTGTATTATTATTGCTATTACTGACAGGAGCAAGAAATTGTTGCAGTTCAGGAAAAAAAAAAAGTCTCCTCTTTACTATCTTGATTTATACCAACAGAGCATAGGCTCTAATCTGCTTCACTTGTAAACAAGCATTTGTTCTGAATTTTAGAAAACGGCAGTGAAATGTAATAAGCTAGTATCATGATGTAGACAAATAGGAGACTAGAAACAGGTTGCACAAGCATTTCCAGATTGATGAATCATGCAATTTGCAGTTTTATTGCTCTTTTACTGTGGAGCATGAGCCAGTGTAGTTACTAGACATTTCTTTTATAAAACAGCATAAAAAATAAAATCACATTAAGGATAGTCTAAGTAACACATTAAATGAAGTTGAGAGAAAAGATTTTTTAAGTTTACTGTACTGATAATAATAGGGACCAGAGCCAGTAAATGATAAAATAAAATTCAGCTGAGGAAAAAGGCATTCATTTTGTTGAACAAGCCTTTGTAACACACATCTACCACATAACAGCCAGTCCATGTCCTTGGACTGTCCTGAGCTGTCCAGGCAAGATTCACAAGGTAAGCGAGATTAGCAGAAGGAGCAGCTGGAGGTTTGGAGGTAGATCTGAAACCTCATTCATCTACAGAATTGCATGCTGATTTACCTAATTCACATATCTGTAATCAGAAATCAACAAAGATTCATATTTGACACTTCATGCTTCAGGTATCTTCACACGTTTTAAATAGTTTTTATTCAACTGTAACTGATGTGTATTTATGCAAAATATTTTTTTTTCTTTTGTAAGCCTGTAAAAAAACAATGTTTTAGACAGAAATTCCAGAGGCAGCCTGATGCTTAAAACTACATTAAAAGTTCTCATGGTCCAAGACAGAATTATTCAGAGTAAAAATTGCAAACACCGAAGGAGAAACTGTATCTTCAAAAAGAAAGTCTCCTTCTGCAGACCAGTTCCAGATTTTTGGGGGTGTGGTTCCCTCCTGCCACTCTCTCCCGAACTGATACCAGTCACTGAATCTAGGAGGACATTCAGCTCTAAACCTGACTTCAGTTCTCAGTGCTTTGATGATGCTTTCCTATTTAGGTCAAAGGATTACATGAATACAAAATCATGGCAGAGAAGTTAAATAAAGGGGAATGGTAACACTTCACAGAACAAATCACCACATTCTGTGCCTTACTGACAGAATGAATGGCTAATATCAGTGCCAAAAAATGCCTGCAGTGTCATTCACCCACAGCAGGGGTTGGAATTTCCTGATTTCTTTACACTTAGAGCCATATATGCTATCAGGCTGCCTGCTTACGCATTATGCACATATGGTTTTGATTATAATTATAGATGATAATGTCCAACTTCTAAGTAACATTTTTCAGCAGTGAATTTCACATCAGAAACACAGGCAACATTATACTTATACAAGTTATCTTCAGCCCACCAGCACAGAGCCCAAAATAGTACATAGCCCATAAAACAAGTTTTGTCACAGCTGCTAATCTGTTATCAACAGTTGTGACAAACCACAGAGAAAACACTTGGATATTGGAAAGAGTTAAATATTTTCTGTGCTCTGACAGTGAGAAAAGTATTTTCCTATCTGTCTGCTGAACTGATGTAAGAGAGAGCCTAGCTAAGGGCAATAACATTTTTAACTAACAGACAGACTATCTGACCAGGGTCTTGGTCCTGCTCCCTCTAAAAGTAAATTGGAAGACAAGACAGGAAGTTTCAGCAGTGCAGAGACAGATAAGCCTGGAAAAGAAACAGGCAGAAAGTAGGAGAGAGAAAACAGTATGGTTGGCAACACCAAAGGACTATCTGGATGTTTAGAGAAGGAAGAAATCAGCTCAGCCATGAAGCTAGTCTGAGAGGCACGTTTCTCTGATGAGTGGAGTCAAAAGAAGACCACTGATCTCAAACCCTCCACCAAGCACCTTCTCTCAGTCTTGGGCTAGCCACACAGTGGTGGGGTTTGCCAAGACTATGGTTTGGTGCCTGAGCCTGTAAATTACATTAACACAAGAGGAAATCACTAGAAACACTCTTCAGCTATCATTATTTATATAACTGCCTGGATTCTCAAAAAAAAAAAAAAAATTTTTATTTTTGTTTTCAAATGTAAAAGCACAGAGAGTGTCAATGGTGGAGCTACTAAGAATGTTCAGGCTCAGAAAATTAGTCCAAAGAGACCATACAGGAACCAGTTCTTGTCTGAGTAAGCCAGCAACTGGAATTTAGTGGACTGGTACCCACCAAATAGCTGGTCCATCCAGCTCTGATTTAGTGGATTACTCAAAGCCAAACAGACCCAGCCTTGTGAAGGCAAAGGAAAAGAAAGCCTTGGAAAAGAAAAAAAAAAAAAAGGAGAAAAGGAAAAAAGGGGAAAAAAAAAGGGGGGGGGGAGTGGGCAGAGGCAAAAATACTTCACATTAAATACTTGAGGAGAGAAACAACCAGCTAGAGTGAACTACATGAGTTGGAAGAGGCATCTGCTGCCCATGGTACCACTCAGGGGCTCATTAGGAGTCAGTTCTCTCTAAATGCCATTTGTACAACTCATTCTCCCAGACATTTAGGTACCAGATCCTGCCAGAGGAGCAGTGGGCTCAGCATGGTGTCCCTATCTGAAATCTGATGACATCGATAGAAGAGTTTCCCCTGGCATCAGGAGGTTTTGGATCACACCCAGTATCAACAACAGCTTTGAACTGGAGCAAACTTTCATCATTGCACTGATCTTCCTTGAGTTTCTTCCTTTTCCAGCTTTATTTAAACAGAATGATGAACTTCTTTACAAATAAACAGCTGCGGAACAAATTAGCCAGATCTATTTGTGGTGTAGGAGATTAAGAATTTAAGTTAGATTTTGCAACATCAGGGAGAATACTCTTGAAGGTCCCAAAATAAATTAAAATTGATGCTGTGAGCTGAGTTCATTGATCTGTCCAGTCTCTTCACACCTTCCTGTACATCACTTAGCATAGCAGGACTACAAACCACAGGCCACCTATGCTCTGCACATTTGCAGGGCATTGTTCCATTTGATGCCACATATACTCAGTAACCTTCCCACAGGTCTATAATTTAAGAAAGGTAGAAAAACTCAATTTAATACAAAGATAGAGACAGAGGATGGGATGTGAGGAAGAGTGAAAGGGGAACTTGGTTTCACAGAGGAGTTGCATGCAAAATGAACATTCTCACAGATATTTGGTGAAATACAAATGCACAAAGAATGTGAATTTTTTTTTTTGTCTCAGACATTTGGTTTTTTCTAGATAGCTCCTGACAGCAGTCATTTCTGACATTTTTACTTCATATCAACTAACATATTCTTAGGAAACTCTGCACATCAATAATTGAAATAACCAAACTGGAAATAGCAAAAGGACCTGCAAGACATGGAAAATGGGACATATGCAATGGACTGTGGCCACAGCTGGGGAGGGGTACCCTCCATCCCTTCCTCCAAAAGTTTGTTACCTGATATATTCCCATAAATAATTCAATTTACTATCAGTTTACTATTCACTAAAATAAATATATTTAAAGTATGATGTTGTTTTTGTTCCTTATATTTTCATTTCTTGTTGGCCAGTAGAAAGAAGACAATGTAAGGCAGTAGAGTGGAAAAAATGACAGAGATAGAGTCATTAAGGAGTGAAGGAAAAAGTCAAAATGTTAGGCAGGGAACTGTCACAGGTGGATTAGAAACAGATCTAGATAGGTAAAGGAAAGAATTACTGCACAGAAAAACCTGGATCTAGAAATGAAAACATGGTAAGAGAGTCAATAAGGAAAGACAATACCAGGTGAGAAAGAGACAGAACATTAAAAAAAGAAAATAGAACGACTAACACTTAAAAGTTGTCATAATATAGGCTGAACAGAGATGAATTAAGGATTCATTACCAATATTCAGTCAGTCAAACTTTTCTTGGCAAGCCCTCACTTCACAGCTATAACTGATGTTCTTCTAAATATTCTTTTGTGTGCTTAAATACCTTACCTGAGAAGCTGAAATGTAACCATCATAATTGCAGTTTCCAGATTTAAATGCTCCTGGAGAAACCAGAACATAGAAGTGTGCCAAAACAATCCTTCTCATGCCCAGCTCACTTAAAGCTAAAATGACTTTTTTTTTAAATTCTTTTAAAAAAAAAGTAACTTCTGAGAGAACAACAAGCATGAAAAATTGCACTAGAAGTAATTTGGGGGGATGTTACAGACCATGTACAAAGATAATTTAGAATAAGTCACCATTTCTGTGCCATCTAAATCATGGAGTATCTCTATAAATACAATGTATTTGCCAGCAATCCCCAGGGAAGTCATCTCCAATAACAAATTTCATATAAAAGATTTTTTAAAATGTGTTCAATGTAATCTATGGTTTGGAAGTCTTAGGACTCAGAAATTGAATTATATTCCCTTTTGTGGATGACATCCAAACATGAGATATTTACTTAGCATCAGAGAACTCCTGTGCTCAGTATGGCTGGATACACTCCTGGCTACATCCCTGTAGATCCCTTTTTTAAGGGTGCTGTGACCAAAAAACTGCTGCAAATAATGTGTGCGTTGTGGAACTTTAAGATCTTCTCCCAGTGGAAACAATTAAAAGTTGCAAAACATGCAAAGACCTTAAGTAGGTCATTTCATTAGGAGCAAACACCCTATTTTCATTCCATGTTTATTTATTTCATCTTATCTTTCTAAGTTTGACAATGTAGACAAGAACTTCTAAAGTCAGCTTATAAAACAATCCTAATAGGATGCCTTTTGAGATCTTTTCTTGATATCTATTGTGCTTGATCTTGAGCATCCTACAAAATATATTATTCAAAATGCCAATTGCAATAAGCATCAAGGGAATACTTTCTTCACCCAGAAGATGGAGATCACAGATCTCAAATAACGAAGCAGATAACGAAAGTTCAGAGCAGATGAGAGCACTAAGCAGTGCATGATCAGCAACCTTGGCACAAGCAGTGCCTGATATCCTTTGAGATCCTTCTTGTGAGCCCCTGCTTTAATCAACAGCCAAGACTCATTACCAAATTCTAATCACTTGGTGACACATAGCTCTAAGGAAACTGATGGAGCAAGAAAGGTAGCAGATAGTTTAGACTGTAATAACCTAAAATCTATGGTACCTCTGTTTTAATGACTCTAAATCCTACCATCCTTTACGGTTAATGTTCAATTAATAAGCAGATTCTAATAATTTCATTTCCACAGTTCTCATTCATTACCCTGGAAGGAAGCTGTACTTACTATTTTTTTTTAAATACAAATATTTAACCTTCTTTAAAGGTTTGTTTGAATAAAACCTCCTTGTTGTAGTCAGTATAAAATAAGGCACTTGGTGCCACCAGGAGTAGGCATTCAGTGTACAAACATCAGTTACTTCTGGGAGTTAAGGTGTTTGGTGCTTTCAATAAATCTCTGCACTGCAGGCATCTCAGATTATTGCTAGAAGCTTGTGCCACATCTGCTCTTCATGAGACAAAAGACAAGTTAGCACTTTTTAAAGTGGTTTTGTGTCATACTTTTATTTTTACAAGCTTGGATAATTTTCAGATTGCCTCATCTGTGCATTTTCTAAGTTTTGAGCAGCCAAAAGAAGAGATGCAAGATAACCCCATTCTTTTCTCACGCTATTAAAAGGAGCTCAGCAGGTGGACTTCTTGGCTGGAACATTTGATGTTAGAAGCAGCAAGTGTAACTTAATGAGATTATCACCAATGCTGCTCTAGCACCTCATCCAAATAGGTGGAATTTTCTCTGCCTTTGTCATTTTTAATTTTCTCCAGATTCTAAGTTCTCTTGGAAAAGATTCACAGCTCAGGCTGCTACATTGCTGCCTCTGCAAAAATCAAGATTCAGACAAAGAGCAGCATCAGTAAATCTTATTTCCCATTTGATTCATTGTGACTTTCAGAACCTAGCCGGACTACATACAAAACAATTTTATTTAAAAAGTAATTTTTATCTTTCTCCATATTATCTGTATTTATTAGGAAAAGGAAAATAACTACAAAACCCACTAGTGCCATGTTGAAGAGTAATAAATTAAATATCCAATACAGGAAGTGACAATACTCTGATCTTCCTAATATCAGTGCCTCCGTATATGAGTATGTACACGGAATAAATTCAGCTGTATTTAAACAGCCCAACTGATAATTAGAACTACCACATATCCACAGTGGGGGAAGTAAGACAGTCATGTCAAAACGAAAGCTGAGCACTTTAGTTTTTCATTTCCTTGTTCTTTTTCTGGATTTCTATTTGCAGGCTTGAAGTTTCTTTGGTATACATTTTATTTTACTTTTAACATCTGTCCATGATGGTAGATAGCTAAAGCATATACATACATATTTATGCACATTTATACTCTAGATATATCTCTAAAGCAAAGCACATCCAGAGTACAAATAATGTTGCTTCTTTCCCAGAAAGGGGTAAAAGTTCCAGGAGTCTGGACACATCTCAAGGATCACATATTTTGATCTTTAGGTGCAAGGAGGCAAGGAGATAGCCAGCTGGCTCATGTGGATTTAAACCTTCCATGCCAGCTGGACAAGAAGCTGTATGGCTGTTAGATTTGGAGGCTGCTGCCTGCTTACTAACTACAGGAAGCTCAGAAGAGTTAAAAAGCAAAATCTACATGCAGTTTTCCATTCCATATGGAGTTGTCATTACCCCTCTGAGTATAATTAGGTTTGCCAGATTTACAGGGCTGTATGCATCAATACACTGAATCAGGCTCCTCAGCTGCTTGCCACTCACACAGCATTTCTAAGACAGGCCTCGTTACCCTCCTGGCAGTGAGTGATGAGGGGAAGAAGGCACATTAGAGCTGCTGGTCCTAGAGGGAAGCTGACAAACCTCTTTAAAGAAGAAAGGAATGAGACATTCAACAGAAGTGAAATATGGACATCTTCTAACCCTCCTGCTTCCTAAAAACCAGATAACTGGTTATGGTCTTTCAGAGCTGTGTATTTGTCATAAGGTATGACTTAGTGCAAGAAAAAAAAAAAAACAAACAAAAACCAGAAAACTTCAAAAACCCATTCAATGACTCTCAGCTGCTGAGCTTAAAGGAATATATTTATTTTATTTTCTTGTTTCACAGACTTAATATAATCATTACCATGTTTTTGCAGTGTTGCCAAATACACCTTAACATACCACTTGCTTGGAAATCCCTGAGGCAGAGGCCACAGCTGAACTCAAACTGTAAGGTGTCAGAGACTGTAAATCAATGATTTATGTTTAAGTTTTATAGACAAAGAAACTAAAGGGCAGAGTCTGACCCACGCTTATCCAGTAGATCTGTGGCAGGGATGAGAACAGAGTACACATGCTTTGACCTCAATCTTGTGTGTGAGCCAAATGCAATGCCTCTTGATTTAACCTGTAAATTTAGTGAAGACAGTTGCTTGGGTTCTGGTATCTCCTGTAACCCTAGTTCACTAGCACAGAGGATTTGGACCAGCTCTTTCTACAGTCATATGTAAAACACTAAGAATAGGCAGAATCTCCTAGGAAAAAGTCAACTTGTTCAAATAAAGTCATCTTAATTCTAAACCTTCATTCCAGATGTAAGCAGACCCTCCCCAAAGGCCACATGAATATTAACATACATTCTACCTCAATCTGCACCCAGAAACACAGACAAAAAAGGCTATTAAAACAGATTTTAAACTGATTCACATATAAGCCAGCTATTACACAGGGCTCTGGACCACCCAAGTTTTTAGCAATATTTCTCACCCATAAAGATTGAGGCATCTGTCTAAATTGTACTTTTGACAATAGAATGCTACTAAAAGCAACAAAAATGAGATAAATGCAATGCAGTGCAATTGATAAAATAATTTACAAAAGAAGTATGGGCTTGCA
Organism: Calypte anna; assembly: GCF_003957555.1. Taxonomy (NCBI): domain Eukaryota; kingdom Metazoa; phylum Chordata; class Aves; order Apodiformes; family Trochilidae; genus Calypte; species Calypte anna. The sequence continues at coordinate 38,233,193 of NC_044245.1, forward strand.
GAAGTATGCAGGTTGCAGATTCTGCAACCTACAGTCCTGATCCTTGATGGTCAGGAACATGCCGAAGTGCATGTCTTGTCTTCCCATACGTCTATTAAGGCTCATTTCCTTTCAAATGGAAAAGGAAAGGCAACCTTAGGTCCCATCACAAAGACAAAGTCTTGGCATAAAACAAGAATTTCTAACTAAGGACTCAGAATTTACTAGGTGGAAATGCCTGGTCACACAGATTGCAATGACTATAAACTATAAGTACAGACATAAAAAAAAAGACAAATGCAATCCTATCACACATGGCTTAAGAAGTCAGTGCTATTACCTCTGTAAGATCTTTTTTCTAGAAATAAGCTTTCAAATTGCAGTTACTTGATCATGATCAAGTAATGCTACTACAGGTCAGAGAAGGGCTAATAAGAGCAGAGGAATGGAAGTTATCTTACATGAAAGGCAAAAAATTTAGGAAAAAGAAAAAGGAAGAAAGAAAGAAAAAAGGTGGCAGAGAGAAGTAATCTTTGGACTGCTGTGTATAAACAATGATATAAACACTGGAGGGAGAAAAGAGTTGTGAAAGTGCAGTGTAGATCGAAGAGCCAGTGAATATAATCATGCTATAAAAAAAGCACACCCTCCATAAGCCAAGTTCATTTCCAGAATATGCTGCTCATACAGGTAAGAAGAGCAAACATCCTTCACCAATTTTAATGCAGTTGGCACATTTATAAACAGAATGCTGTGACAATATGCTTAGCACAACAGTTCAGATTTGATGATCTATGAAATCCTTTTCACTTCTGTCATCACATCTTTTACTAAGTTATTACACTAGTGATTGAATTAGGGAAATTCATGAATCATTACCACAGCAAAACACATCATGGGCTGATGTTAAACAAAGTAGGCCTTGCGAGTATATTTATAGTGTTGGAGGGGAGGGGTAATTTTTTTTTCACTTGCATGTTTTTCATTGGTTTTTTTTGATTTTTGTTTGTTTGGTTGGTTGGTTTGGGATTTTTTTGTTGTTTTGTTTTGTTTTTTTAATTTATTCTTAAGATCCACATCCCCAAACCTGATTCTGTAATTTCTAGCATGGTTTCTTTTTATATGGTTCACAGGAATGTCATGCACAAAAAGAAAAAAATATAGTCCTTTGCAGCTGCTGTGCTACACACAGCCTAAGAATCGACATGGAAAAAGGAAGAAAGTGTTCATCACTACTGCCTGGTGACAACTACATTTATCTGCTATACATCTACCTGTCCTGCTGGCTCCATCCCTCACGCCAACAACAAGTCTGCTGCTTGGGCTTTACTCCCTAAGCTGCAGAGCAGCACTGGTGTCAGGGTTTGAAATGCCCTTGTTGCTGTGACCACCATGACAGAAATGGTAATTTTCCCTAAAATGAAAGTTTGCAGTCACTTGCTTTTGCATACACTACTTCCTACAGACACCATCTCAAATCATGAACAAGCATGCTTGATGTTTCGTTATTCCTTCACCATGAATGATCAGCTAACTTTCATGTCCCTGTGAAACCAATTTCAGAATTAAACTGCAACAAAAACAAAGCCCATGTGGTTGGATAGGGCTGTTACATCCCTCAGATTTATTGTATCTAATGCAAATTGGTGGGGATTTCGTTTGGTTTAGTTTGGTTTATATAGAGAATTTAATACTGAACCAGCAATCATTTCCAACTACTTATCAGGCAGAGAGATTGCTATTTGAGGTAAAGTCTCACACCCATGACTTTTACATTCAAGAGGCTACTTTTAAGGAGGAAGAGAACCACCTTCTATACTACAAAGTGGTGAAAGTTTATTTAACTAGTCACTCCACATAAAAACATAGGTGAATCCAAAGATTCTTATCCTGATCGAGCAACCGAGTTTGTGTGCCCAAAAATCTTCCTTGCAGCTACATAAATTTGATTGTTAAAAAATACTGTTGCTTCTCAAACTTTACCAAGCTCATAGAGTGCATCACACCCCTTGATCTCTAAACTATTCTGATTTCTTTCTCCTATGAAAAGTTGGAGGATAGCAGAATCTACCATTTATCTGTTTGAGTCCATGTGTAACATGATTAACCAGCTGCTGCCAGAGTGGTGTAACACAAGACATGAATGCAGATAGAATATGAGAAATTTGTGACCACAGGAGAAACAATTCTATTCCAGATAATATGGGTGATGTATACCTATTCTCATATTTTAGTTCTCCTTGCTTAGCTTTACTTATGGGCCTTAAAGCTGTAATTCATCCGTGAAGAATGAAACACTTTACTGAACATCTATACGGTATTTACACTCCCTGCATCAGATGCCACTTTTTCATCATAATGGGACATTTTGGGAATCCCAGAGCTATAAAGATTTATGGACTTCTTGACTGCATGGGCAAGAATACAGAGCACCATGAGCAAGCTCTTGCAATGTGCTCAGTCTCGTAAACTTTCATATTAATTAGAAATCTCTGGAGAGTTTATGGGTAACAATTTAAGTTAATGGGAACATCATTCTCTGTCATCCATCATTCCTGTAGGGACAGTAATAATGTAGGGGAAAAAAAGAAATTAAAGACAGTGTCTGACTGTCTGTAAGGAATTTTGAAGTGTTATAAATCCTTTCAGATTTATAGGTTTTATCAGAAGTTGTGCCTCCCAGAACTTATGATCAAGTCAGTTCAAAGCATTTTTTTTTCATGGCAATGACATTTCTAGGAAGAAGAGCTATTTTGATTTAAAATAAATAAAAGAAAATATAATGTCCCCATTAACTGATGATTAAAGAATCTGCTGCCTCCAGAATAATGTCAGTGTTTTAGATCATACTTAAATCTGGTCCCTTGCATCTATTTGGGTATTAACTTACCAACATGCTTAAACAGCCCCACTTAGGACAGGAGGGTTTTTTGGGATGAGTCAGATTTAGCCCAGACCTGTATCCCTGTGAGAAAACAGCATTAGCTAAACTGCAAAAAACAGTCATAATTTTACAGTGGAAACAGAGACCTAAATCCATTTGTTGCACCGTGCTCAGTTCTGACAGGAGCAAAGGCAAAAAAATGCCCCCTAAAACAAGTGGCAAATCACCATAAAAACATGGGTGTCTGTTCATAAGAGGTGATTTTAGCCAATGCTGGTTGAAATCACCAGTGTTTAAAAATACATTCAGGAATAAGAGTTTGGGAATCATCATTCAAATTTGAGAGATTACTTGAATCATACCTAGATCCTCAGGAGAACAACGTGGAAATTAATTTGTATTCTTTGCTACTAAAATTGTTAGCACGTCTTTGTATCCCATTACTTTAGTTCAAAAGGGAAATCCTTGTTGAAATTTTGATTTTTGCGTCAATTCCATGTTGTTGGGTCTCATTTCCTTGTTAGGTTTAGTTGTACTAAGTTTCAAGGAACATGAGAAAAAGAAGCATTTCAAAAAGCGTGACAACCTAAGTGTTAGATGCTTGTGTCTTAAATACTTCTATGCATATCTAACCAAAACTGTTTCATGAGCAAAAGTTCTAGCTCTATAACCTTCCTGGCCAAGTACCATACAGTGCTGTTTTGATGTATCTACCCACTAGCAAAACAGATTAACACGAATGAAAAAAAAGGCAGAGAAACTAGCAAATTACCCTGTTAATAACCCTTTCTCTGCAGCAAATCTCCATGTGATTTGGATTCTTTCCAAACTTGGAGATCAAGTTAGGCAGCACATCAAAGATCATCTGCAGCAAAATAGGGATTTATTTTACCTAGAGCCATTTCAGCATATCCGAATTAGTGAGAAACAGTTGTTTAGCAAGCCCAGTTTGCCTCCTTTCTGTGGAAAGACTAATGATGGGATAACAAAAAGCTTAATTGCTTATTAAAGAATGAGTGCATTTATTTCCTTTTACCATGAGAGTGCTGTGAGAGACAAAAAGCAAGCTGTAACATAACACAGGCAGAATGAACAACAGTAGATCAATTTAGAGACTGAAATATTTTAAAGTAATGTGGTTTGTGTATTGTAACAACACTGCAAAAAAAGCTGGATTGTAAAATCCAACTTCAGTTATTCGAGCCTTGCTCACTCGGCCCATTCACAGAGAAATGCTTTCCTAAGGAATTCCACTGAGGATTACTTACTTGGTTACCTACATGAGATTAGGAGCTGAAGAAGGTACTTTATTCAGTTAAGCATCAAGGAATTTTATCCAGAAGATTACCAAAAAAAGCCTAGAGCAAGATGACAAAGCAGGGCAAGTCTTAATGACTGTCTCTCAAGAAATACTTCTGAGATGGGACTTGAAATTGGAGTGATCTTGGAATTTGGTTGTATAACTTATATAAATTTACACTTAAAAATAATTGAAATCATCAGCTAAACAGTGGTTAACTATGATTGTTATGATGCTGCTTAAGAAAAAAAGAACACAAAAATCAGACCTCATTTACACCTTTTTTTTTTTTCCCCCCAGAAAAAAACTATAGTCACAGACAGAACTTCTAACAATGCAGTTAATCTCAGCCTCAAGATTTTTAAATATCCAAACTGAAGTACAAGTTAGGGTACAGCCTAGGTAAAGAAAACTTTAGAGATAGTCAAGGAAAATCTCACTAATCTATAGAATGCCCCAATTCAATCCCATAGAAAGCCTATAAATTATAAATAGCAAATGCCTGTGGTTGTATCTGAATCCTGTGACACCAGTTAAACCAAACTGTATCTGATTTTTTGCAAGCATCATTCATTAATATGCCTGTTAAACTTCAATCTTATTATGTATTAAAAATCTGTTTGATTTACAACACTTCAGTATGGTCATATTTTAAGTAAATTTACCTTATGTAGGTTTTGCCACTATTACAAGTTAAAATCAGTTTTCTATTTTGACAACACACTGTTTTAAATTGTAATCTAATTTCCTAGTGGAAATCCATAATTTCAGTCATGATGAGGTCACTGCAGTGCTAGGAAGGTTGTTGTCTTTCTTCCTGCTGTACTGAAGAATCTGTTCTTTCTGGGCTTTCTTCCCTATCTTCTCGCTGCTTCCTTGCAAAAGAAAACAGGATATTCATCTTCAGCTCATGAATAAGTAGCCCGTTAGTGCTGAGACAGAGTAATTTGTCAATATTCTTGTAGTGGTACATTCTCTGAGCATCTTTAGAGTTCCTCTTTCAATGCTAAACAGGAGAGATCCCTGAAATATCCTTCAGATTCATGAAGTTTAATCAGAATTGATACTGTTTCCAATAAAGGCCTATTACTTCTGCTCTCAAATCTTTCAAGCTCTTAAAATAGCCTTAAAATGTAATTACTTCTTAAAGGGTTCTCTTTCAGTTTAAATAACCTCTCAAAATGGCTTCATATCTTACAAATAGTCTCTAGAGAGGTAGCTCTTCATGTTTCTGCCAGAAATTTGTGAAGCCTTGCCAATTTATTCCACAAAATATATCTTTAGTTTAATTTTTTACATTAGTAGCTAGTTGTGATATCATACAACTCCAACATCTTGTACGTAACTCATCTCACCGATCACGTAAGGAGGAGGAAAGAAGTACTGTGTGTGTGACAGCTGCTATTAAGATCTGTTTGCAACACAGGTCCAATACAGGCAATAAGTCCTGATAGGAGGTCTATTTAATTGTTTGCTTCCAAGACACACAAATATGTCCATTAAGTGCTTGTGGGCTGTCAGCTTGACCGTAGGGATAACTCCAAAGAAACACAGTCAGCACCAAGAGAAGTTCATCAAGGCTTGAGTATTTCACCCTGAGTGAGCAGTTCTCAATATGAAATAGTTAATGACAGCTGATAGATAGCTCTGAAAAGAAGGAGCAATTTTCCTCATTATTCACCTATCTTTGTCTGTGTCTCAGGTTTCAGAGCACAAATGTGCCTCTCCAACAGCTGCAACATCAGAAAAAAGTAGCAGCAAGAGAAGCAAAGCACTTCAGTGTACTGGCTGATCTGCTTGTGCTTCAGCTTTTCAGGATTTTCAGTTGTCCAATTCCTTTAGGAGACAATTATGAAAGAAGAGTGAAGCGAGGATGGAGACCTAACAAAAAAAAAAAGGTTTTGTTGGCTTATGCAGGTACAAAAATGTAACATAAAGGCAACGGGTCTGAAAACACAGGACTTCACCAGCAGTCAGCCAGGACTCTGAAACACATTCCCATAGGAATTCATGACCACCAAAATTACATTGATTCAGCTAAATGCAAATCACTCCTATCTTGCATCTCATAAGTGGAAAAAAAGTCCCATAAAAACAGAGCACTCCTCCAAAGTATCTAATTCTTCATATAGCGAAGAAACTAACCAAGATGGCAGATTCTAGTCACCTCATTTACCACAAACCTACAAGGTACACACATGCTTCACAATGAAAGCAGGATGAGAACCTATATAAAACAGAACGAGATACAATAGCAGGGCAAGAGGGAGACTGTGACAAGGATATCATTACTGGGAGAGCAGGATACAAAAAAAGCTACTGAAGACATGCTGCTGCAGCTGAATTATGTAGACTTCTGAAAAAGAACAAGCTTGAATTTAACACACTGATTTATTCTCTGTTTCTCTTCTCTCACTTATGACGTAACCATTAATCAGCTACTTTTTCTGCCAGAGAAACTGGTTTTTGATTTAATTAATCATTAATACATTCCAGAAATAGTTCTCTGCAAGTATTCTTTTGAGCAAACACTTCACTCCCAGAGCTTTTCACAAAAAGCTCCACAGCAGACAAAATAGGTACAAACATGATCTAAGCAAAACTCTCTTTAGTAATTGTCAAAACAGTAGTGAGAAGATTCCCTCATTGTTCACTCAGCTCTGCTGGTATCTTCCATAGGCAGGGCACAGAGAAGAGCCCTCTGCACTGCAACAAAAGCATGAGGAAAAGAGAAAGAATATTAGCTGGGCTGGAAGCCTCTCTCTCCTCACCTTAGTGCAAGGCTCCTCTGAATTCGTGGGCCAGAATTGTTTCTGGCAATTCCCAAGAGGCAGAAAGGGAGCCCACAAGCCAAAAAGTGGCTTTTGAAGCAAGAACAGAGCTCCTGCAAAAGCCATTTCCTTGCCTTCAATCACTCCTTCATCTCAGGCCATTTGTCTGATGGAAACTGTCTGACCTATCATTATTAAAGAGCATTACAAGGGCGGGGTTTTTTTGGGGTTTTTTTGTTTTGGTTTGGTTCGGTTTTTTGGTGGTTTTTTTGTGATTCTTAAAGGTTTCAACTTGTCTCTAAATAAAAATCATTGTTCTGGAGAGATTCCTGGACAAAGGTAGGAATGGGAGTCAGATGCTCAGTGCACATAAATGAGTTACCCTTTGAGCCAAAATTGTACCTCAAGAGGCTCCACCACTGCACTAACATGATTGTCACTTATGATTCTAATTGCACATTCAGGTAAAAACACACCGTTTAAAACCACAATGCCAACATGTTTGTTGTTGTTTCAAACACATTTAAGGACACTGGCTGAAAGATCTGAGGATTTGCCTGGAGGCTTGTGTATAACAGCCACTTTGAACAATTCTAAATTTAACCAACATGCTATAAAAACAAAATGCACAGCACATCATACACTTGTCACTAGCACTAATTTAAACCACACTGTGGAATAAGCTATTTAAACAGGCTTGTTGACCTACTTTTTAATCCCAGCTTTTGAGGAAGAAAAGAACTTAAATAGCAACTTAGAAGATTATTATTTCCTACAAATCATATTTTTGCATGGCTCTTTACCACACAATATTTCATTTTAGGAGAGTTATTTTCCACTCAATTCAGGTACAGATTAGGTTGCAGAAAACTAGGAGTTGGAAAATATTTTAATTAATATTGCCTTGAAGTGATCCTCTTTTTCTGACATTTTAGAAATCATTTTGCCTATAATCAGTTTTTTCTCTGTGCTCTCAGTCACTTCCATTTGAAAAGAATAAGACCATCTTAAAGACTGAAAGGAGCTTGACACCACACAGAACTATTTACAAGAAAGAATAAATGGATTTTGTTTAATTTAGTTCTCTGCCATAAAAATTCTTTCCTCAAGATTGTTCCAAACAATTATTCACTCCTCTTTAATGTTTATTCCAAGCCGGTTTCTTTAGCTTCTCTACTGTTCTGTTACACCCTTTACGTGTAAGCTCCATTCCAAAACATTTTTCTTAGGACAACAGTTGTTCTATAGAGTTCTCAATAGCATCCAAGTCACATAGGTGAACTAAAGTCCAAAAAAAAAAAGGCAAAACCAAACCTACAGTGCTGTTCTCAGCAATACCTATAGACTTATAACATGGAAGCAGTTAAGTAAGCATTTGCATATTTTGCAGGCGTGTGATTAGAAACTGATATGCAGATATGGGTGTCTACTTACAAGGGACTTAGCTAAAAGCAAAAGTACAGAAACAGAAAACCACCTTTATCCTGGCCCAAACCAGGACATTGTTACAGACAAGTAAAAGGTAAAAAAGAAGAAAAATACAGCAGGTTTCTGACGTAAGAAAGCTCTATAGCTGGCATGTTACCCTGGCTTCTATAAACTTCTGTCTAGAGGCAACTGGACACTGAAGTCCATGCACAAGTTGGATGCATATGAATAACATACAGAAGATCTGACATGTTCATAGCTTCATTTGATGCACAGAAGACACATAGTTAAGAGTTAGAAAAGGTGACTATAAACTATTTCTTCTATTAGGCATTTAATGGTGGCAAGCTGTCCTTGGCCATGAGCTAACTGACCATGCTTTAGGGTGTTCATCCACCACTGTGTTTATGGGACACACTACAAGGAAAGAGAGCACAGGACCTATGATAATGGAATAGTCCCTTTCCTTTGAGAGACAGAAAGAGGAAAATAAATAGGAAATACAAGGTAAAAACAGTTTAATTATTCTGGTGTCACACACACACAGCATACACAATAGTCTGCTGGAAGTTATTCATATACATAGAACTGAAGGCTTCATCTGAGTGATGACTAACACGTTGTCACTCTAAATTTTTCTAGAAGGAACACATCCTGCTTTCCATGGGACATGTGAATTCCTTAGTGGTGTGCATACTTGCACTTGACAGGATTAGAGAAGACAAGCTTCTTCCACTCAAGGACACAAGAGTGGCATTTTTACCTTCGATATAGCAAAGCAACAGTAAAGCAATCAAACTTAGCAAGGGGTGCAGGAACAGTATGGTTTAAACCCCAGCGTTAATAGAACCAGAGAAATCACAGCACAAAATCATTTATGTGAGAACTGATTAGGCAAGATAGCATGAGGAAAATTTATCCCTTGTTCTTTTGCATAGTCTCTAAAGGGGGGGAAGAAAAAAGTGGTGATTATTAAAACAGCAGCAGAAATGCTGTGAAGAAAAAATTCCAAATAGTATGGTGACTACACGCAGAGTCTGGAGAGTGTAAATCTCAAGGATGCACAAGAAGTCAAGAAAGCGCCACCTGAAAAGGTCACAGAAGTAACAGCCTTGGGGCCAAGCACATTACTAGAAAAAACACTACAAATTCAAACCATAAGTGACACATAAGATGACAAAGGCAATAATGCATAGGCAATTCTAAAATACATAATTAGAAACCTAGAGAGTAAAGTGCCCCTTAAAATTAAAAACAAAAAACCCCCTAATTATTCTGAATAAGTTGGATCCATTTCAGCTAATCATAGCCTGACCAGTCATCCTGCCAGGAGAATCTTTTCTCCCTGAACTGTTGGTTTGGATTTTTGCACAACTGTGAGCTTTAAGTCCTTTAAGCTCAACAGAGACCTGACAGGGGGCACAAAACACATCTTTTCCTTACATTTTAGGAAAGATGCATTGAATTCAAGTTGCAAACTGAAAGTTAAAAGGACAATTTAAATAGGTACAAACTGCACACAAAAATAATTGAGATGACTTTCCAAGAATCATAGAATGTTTGGGGTTGGAAGGGACCTTAAACATCATCTAGTTCCAACCCCCCTGCATGGGCAGGGACACCTCCCACTAGACCAGGCTGCTCAAGGCCCCATCCAGCCTGGCCTTGAACACCTGAGGGGGGGGCAGCCACAACTTCCTTGGACAACCTGTTCCAGTGTCTCACTACCCTCAAAGAATTTCTTCCTAATGTGTAACCTAAATCTCACCTCTTCAAGTTTGAAATCATTTTCCCTTGTCCTCTCACTGGACAATCACGTAAAAAAAACCCCATCCCAGCTTTCCTGTAGGCCACCTTCAGATATTGGAAGGTTGCTATAAGGTCACCTTGGAGCCTCTTTTTCTCTAGGCTGAACAACACCAACTTCTTTACCTTGTCTTCATGGGGGAGGTGCTCCAGTCCTTTGATCATTTCCGTGCCTCTCCTCTGCTCATGTTCCAGGATCTCTATGTCCTTCTTATGCTGGGGACTCCAGAACTGGACACAGTACTTCAGGTGGGGTCTCTAGAGCAGAGCAGAGGGGGAGAATCACCTCCCTCAACAGGCTGTCTGTGCTTCTTCTGTTGCAGCCAAGGACCTGGTTGGCTTTCTGGGCTTGCACAGTAAGAATCTAACAACAGTCAAGGACTGGTGAAGCCTTGAAATACTTTTTGAAAGGAAGATGAGAGTGAGGATTAAAAGGAATACTTGGTGATCAGATTGACTTAAATTGTGGGGTTTTTTTTATTAAAACCTAACAGAATATTTTTCAAAAAGCTTGCAGATAATCAACTTGCTTTAATACTACATGTCAACATTTTAGTCAATATCTCTGTGTACAAAGTAGAAAACATTTTCTCTGCAGCAGGTGGTACTTCTCACTATAGTGTAGAGCTCTGGGGAACACATGCACATCCAGCAGCTCTGGTGGCATCCTTTCAGCATCTTATGTCTCCAGGTGAACTCTGGCTGTCCTTCAAGAGACCATTTCATTTACTGAACAAACAAGTAAACCATAAAGGCTGATAGTTCAAGACTATATACAAGCAGAATTGGCCAAAAAAACATTCCTGCTACAGCCTCTTTGACTTCACTCAGCTTTTACTGCATGTTTTATACATAGCATCTTTGAAGTAAACAAAGCAAAACAGCTTTCAGATGATGTTATGCATGGTAACAGAGTGGATCAAAATGATTACTTGTTTTAAGCACATTATTTTATCTCAACTTCATCATTTAGATAGGACACTCTAAAGAGTAAATAGTAGATATTACAAGAGCCATAGAGTCTGGCTCGCTTTCTTTCAATGTGGGTGGTAGAGGATTAATCAATTTTAATGCTGGGGTGAAATTTCACTATTAACTGATGCTCCTTTTGCTGGTACTATATATCCCTGCATTTACTCTAATATGATTTACTGAATTAGGAGAACTATTGAAAATATTTGAATTGGTTAAATTTTCCTGTGCAGGAAGGGGAAGGACAAAGACATACCAAGTGATGCTGCAAGCCTTCAGGGTAGCTAAGAAAAGAAGCTGGCATTCTGTTAACAAAAAAAACAACCAAACAAAAAATTGCTATTGGGATAAGCTCCACAGCTCTGTTAAAGAATAAAAGATAGCTGGAGTGGGATCTTGCTTGCCAGCACGCAAGGTTCAAGGGCTCACTGAAGTAAGGCTGAAACAGTTTGAATTTGAGATGGAGTCCCTCTGGCTAGAAAGAGGAGGACTTCAAAAAACAAAAAAACATTACCAAAGCACAAACAGTCTTGACATGCAGAGAATGGGGCTGCGTCTTCTCCCTTCTCTGCTCCATTGACTCTGTCTATGTGACACATGCTCTGTGTCACCTACAAGGCTGCAGACCCAACCTTTCTTCTGATACAATAAGAGAGTAAGTTGGCAGAGATTATCTATGGTACACTGCTGACATATGGCCCAAAACATGTGCCATTTTTCAGCAGCTTCATGTTTAGTAAACATGAGAATTTTAACCTGAAGCCAAATAATTCCTCAGGGCCTTTGACAGCCTGCCAGATTTCATCCTTTGGAGTCCTTAACGGGATAAAATGTGGAGCTATATCCTTCACTCAGTCAAGGCTCAATGGAAAACACAACAAACCATCAATGAGAGAGTCTGGCCTCTGACTGACACAGTCTAGAGAAAGGACTGATCTTCTGCAAAGTGATTGTATTTGTTTTAACACACACAGGATATCCAGGGATATTTATATCAGTAACATGCTTACTACACCTTTGCCAGCAAAGGTGCACAAAACCTACACCCCCCAGTGTTATATTTCTTTAAAACAATACAGCTTGGGGATCATAAAGTTACCATTGCTATTTCAAGGAACTCTGAAGACAAATTAATCTTAACTACAACTCTAATGGAATTACTTGCAGCCATAAAAAGTATAATAATACATCTGAATTTTTAATATATACATGATAGTTCTGATACCCATTTTTCACAGCACTCTTTTATTAGGACCTTCCTGAAGTCTAAAGGCAGTCCTAAACATAGTAGAGGGGAAAATTAAGAAAAATTTAGTCTTTAAGGCTATCCTCTCTCCAGCTGACCAGGTGAAATCTGAACCCACAGCTATGAGATGCAGATATGACAACTGACTCTGTCCAACCCAAAACCTTAAAGCAAAATAAGAATGAGTAACAAGGTGAGTGAAGACAATGGGAATCAGGTGCAGAGGATATATTAAAAGATATTTAGATCAACAATTCCTCCATGAGGAAAGGGAGTTACTTCGGATGATGCAATTTTCTTCCTGAGCTGTGTCAAGAAATATGAATTTTCCAAGTTTTTCTGTTGAAATCACGTGGCACCCTTAGGTCTGGTCAGGAGAGTTGACATTTAGCAATGAGTCCAGACAGATGTAACTAGGTCCAAGAGCATTTTATAGCTGTTCCTCAGAGGTGACAAAAATCCAGATGTGACACAGCAAGTAGAGAGTGACTTTTTTGCAGTCACCGGTAGCCAAAAACAGTTAAATGGCTATCGTGATCCTCAGCAAAACCTTTGGTAATTAGGTCAGATCCTAGAGAAAAAACACAAAGTGCAGATTTTGGAAGATCTTTTCCAGAGGGAAAATAACCTGAAAAACTCTGTGAGGAAGCTACCAGACCTTTTATGGCTGTCAGGGACAGAAGGTGAATGCATCATTGTGACTAATAATGAACAGTAACCTATCCCTTCATTCAGAATGACTATCACCCAGAAGCTTCTGTCTGTGAATAACACAAGAAACCTGACCAATAAGCCAGAAAGCAAGAAGCACTCATGCCACGGGAATTTTTTTACTTTTTTCATACCCAGAATTAGAAGATGTCTTGTAGATATACAGCTTATGAAATCAGAGCTGGAAACTTCTACTCTCATGCAATCACTTCCCCCCATGCTTATATTTCCAAGCCAGTAATGGGATGACAGCAATCAGAGTCCCAGTGGGAAAACCACTGAAGAAAGGAATCAGCCTTTACTATTTATTAGATAGTTCCCAACAAGCAAGCTGATAAAAATCCTGACACAACTTCACCATCATCCATTACATTACTCTGCAGTTTTTTTATGGCTGAATCATACACACACTCCCAAAGCTGAGAAAACAGACAAACAATTTTTCTTCATATAGACAAAATAATTTGTGAGGAAGGTAACAAAACTCATTGGCACTAAGAATACTGGTGCAGAATAGCACAGAGCTTGCTAAATCTAACAAAGATGCCCTGAACAAGGTTTAAATACTGTACTGTTGCACCTCTAAACAGTAAGCCTTTTAAGTGCTACAGGCTTTTAGTACATTCACTGCACAACCCACACCCGCCCACCCTGCATGTTCCTGTTGCTGGATTCTGCATTTTCTTTGGCAGCCATACCTAACCTACTTTCAAAAGAGAACTAAGGCTGTATTCCTAGTTAAAGGCAGTGTTGATCAGATAAACATATCACAATAGCAGAAGATACCATTTAGAACATAAAACAAGGAGAAATCAGTAGTGTGCATTTCTGGAGCAACAGCTTTCAACGTTGTGCACTTTTTGGATATATTTTCCTCCTTGCTGTGGATGAAATCAATGGATCCACATTGTTTTTCAAAATAGGAAAGTCTGTTTTTCATGACTTAAAAACATAATCTAGTCTTTGCTGAGCAGACTTATTTCTATACACAAAGCATGCCAGTCAATTACATTGGAACAATTTCATTCAGGTCACTAAACATCAGTAGGTAGCATGATTTAGTGCCAAGAGTGTATTATACAAGAGCAGAGCAATTTTGAGGTTCAGAATTGAAATGGAAATTACAATGTGGATGAATATTGACAATAAGCACATAGAACAGCAGGGAGCATCCTGCACTTGCCCAGGGCCACGTGACCAATCCAATCCTGACAAGGATTCCTTCTTCCACAACACACACCACCACCATTGGTTCATTAATTCAAGTTAATTTCTAGCTTGTGCATTCAAACTATTTTACAGGTGTAGAGTGGTCACATATGTAAAGAAAATAAATTAAGAAAATTATTACACCTACTTTCATAGTTCATTATAGCTATCTTTTCTCTTGCGTAATTGAAGGATTTTATTAAAATGTGAAATAAAACAATATTATGTATTCCTGGCCACACTTTTTCTCTCTGAGGAAAGACTAGAACTGGTGATGACTTTTTTTGTTCATCCAGCATCTCTGAAACACAGCTCTAACACACAGAAAGATGAGACACCTTCTTTTGGCCAGTGTTTACAAAGACCTCTATGATAACGGACTCTGGCATTTTCGCAACAAAAATTAATAATATATCAATTTATTATAAGCAATTGCTTAATTAAATAAAACTGATCAGGGGTCATATCCTCCACAATGCACAATATGTTTCTGGAAATACTATGGCTCATAAAAACAACTTTGAAAGAAGAGTTCTAGTTTCAAAAAATCCTGTGTTGATTAGCCACCAGTACGTATCTAATCCAAAGCTAGAATGTTCTGCTGACCAAAAGACAACAGAGAATTTCTCCAACTATTGCTTCCTCTATTCAAAACAATCATTTATTTTTTACTATTAAAAAAACATCATCTCTTAGGATGAAGGTTATTTTTTTAGCTGTGATCATTACCTCTTAACTCATATACTCTGAGAATCAGAGGTATTACACTGTGGAATTTTTTCCAGAATTACTCTCTAGGGGTATCTAAACTGTCATCATGTTATACCAATCAAAGATCATCTTTCCTTGACAAGGTTTGAGATTATGACAAGATTTGGCTTGGTTTTAATGGACTCAGGTTGTTACCTGAATTCGTCTGTTAAGGGCTCTAAAAGTGGATATTTCCATGCTAATTTTACCTTTCTTGTCTCTCGCAGTTACTCATAAAAAATGAAAACAGCAGACTACATTTTAAATAGAGTACTAGAGCTTTAAAATTATTGATCAAACCGTGGATAAGTGAATTAACTCATCTTGTATTTATCAAAGCAATATTAAGATTCAACTGTTACACTGAGCACGTGTAATTAAACCATTGAGATGGTGTGTCTGTTATTTACTGGCTATGTTTTAAGGAACCAGTCCATAACACTGCCAGTAGCTAGTTCCAAAGAAGTACTGACAAAGAAATATCTTGGGAAACCAACAAATGCCATTTTAGATGCTTCATTAACAGCTACTAAGCCCAGCAATGTAAAAGAATCAATGTGAATGCTGAGTTCCATAAGAAATTTTTCTCAAGGCAATAACTGTCACAGAAATAGAGGGAGGAAGAAAAATAAGTAGGATAAAGACTTAATGGTCATTCCTAACATCTGAAATCTTTAAGGGTTCATTTGTGAAACCCGAGCCACTGCTCGTGTCAGTAGGACAACCTGCATTACCGTAACTCAACACAAGTAACATCTCCAGGATCCAGGTCTGAATGTCTCAGGGTAAAAAACTGGAGCCACTAACACTGTAGGGCTGCCACAAGAGCAACAGGACCCAGGACTTTCCCTCAAATGCCTAACACGCTCTTGTTTTCAGCTGCCTCCTCCTTGCAGCCTGGTTCTTCAGATACTTCCCTCCTCATCCTTCTATCCTTTCCTCTCTCCACCAGCCACTTCACATGAGCCTGATTTTTGCAAAGGTGAGACCCACCATTTACAAAAAACAATTGCAAATTCTTTGTCCAAAGCAATTGCTGATTTTTTACTATTCAAAAACAATCTCTGAGGATGAAGGTTGTTTCTTATCTACGATTATTACCTCTTGGTTCATATACTCTGATAATCACAACTATTTCACTATAGAATTATTCTTCACATGATGGATTTCATCAGTTGCTCTCTATCAGTATCTAAGTTACCATCATATGACACCAACTAAGTATCATCTTTGCCCTGAAAGACTTCAGATCATCACAAAATTTAACCTTATTTTAAAAATTGATTAAAAGCAGTTCACTGCCTCCACACTGCTGCTTTTATCCTCTATACACTGACAACACAGGATCACACTTTACTTTCAAAGGCCAAAAAATAAAAATTAAAAAAAACCAAAACCCAAACATTTTCCGATTTTGTTCTAAAATAACTTCAAAGGAGAAAACAAATGGCCACTCCTTGAGGAATGAGTGAAACAAAAAGGAAAAAATGCAGCTCATCCCCAAAAGGAATGATTCTCCTGAGCTGGAACAATTTTACAAAAATATTTTTTTCATGAGTTGTCATTAACCCAAATCATACACTTTTTCAAACTCTGCTCTTCATTAGAAAAACAAACTAAACCAACCAAACGAAAAAAACCCCAACAAAACAAACTTGCAAAAAATCTAAAAAAGTTTGTTACAAAACTTATTTTTCAGGAACAGGAATATGCTTAGATAGATACACCTTGGTTTACTAAGTAATAATTTCTGATGGAAAATAATTAATGGAGACAGAAATCACCACTGTGTCAACCACTGAAAAGCTTTAGGCAAGAGTGTCCAAAACAACTGCTACAAATCGGGGTTATTATTTCCCTCATGAGCCTTGCACAGTTTACAAACTAGAAGATATTTTACTAGTTTATAATACCTAGCAAACCAAAGAGAATTATGTATTCTCTGACTCCAAGTAATCATGAGATAATTATACCTGGAAAAAAAGAAAAAAAATTAAAAAAAAAAAAAAATTTCCAGGATAATCTCAAAGTGGGAAGTTATAGACTCAGAGGGCCTGACTCTGCCCTAGCATTTCCCATGAACATTGAATTAGAAAAAGGTATTTGAATTTGAGAATTCTGTCTGTGCAACAGACAAAACCCAGTTCTTAATGCAGTCATTACCGTTTCAGTTATGTAAAAATAAAGTCAGTAACATGGGCACTTAAGCAGTGGTTTAAAATAGACACAAAATTTATGAATCAGAACAATTAAATAATGACTCATCAGGGAAGGCAAATAAGCAAAATCAGTTCCTTTTTTAACCCTGCATAAGAGTTCAGTGATTTATTTTTAATTGCAATAACATGACTTCTGAGGGCCATATAGCTTTAAGAAACTTTTCAATCTGCAGAGACTTTTACCTGTTATTCTTTTCTCAAACTGATTTTTAATTAAGTACCAAGTTTGCTTACCAAGAATGTATCTGAATATACAGATGTGCTCCTAAACATTCCCAAAGCAAGGCAGACCTTCATGGATGGATTTAAACGCAGGAAGTTTTACAGTATTCTGATTCTCTGAGGTACAGGAGTTGTACTGCAAGAACATGCCTGCCTAGCAGCCAGAGTATGGATATTTCCTCAGTCACACAATAATCAGAGCTGATTAGAAATTAGATTTTAATGTTGTTGCTTTTGACCTTATTTTATAGCCAAGGGAAATCTGAGTCTGCACCACACTTTCATAACAGTCTCACAGGAAAAACAGGAGTTGGGCAAGAAAAAAAAAAAAAGAGGAAAATGGTGTAAACTCCCTACTCCAACTTTATCCTCCCAGAAAATCTGAGGATGCAAAGATCAATTTTTTTCTTACCTAAGGGTTCTATCCATCATGAAATCTACCATAGGGTAAAGGAGAGAGTATCAGGAAAAGGGAGAAGTGAGGTCTAAAAAAATAGTCAGTAACGTACATGATACCACAACACTTTCCCATAACAGATCCATAAGCAAGTACTTATTAATACAAAACTACCCTATAAATAATAAAGAAAATAAAGATATGACTACTTGCGTTCCTTAAAAAATAAAGCTCCCTTGTATTTTGTCACCTAACATTTCTGCTGCATTGGCTTGATTTTAACTTTCTGGTTGGTATAGAGTTTCTCTTACTCCCTAAATGTAGATGTGTCCATCCCTAAAGGAAAAGGGATAATAAGGCTGCAAGTGCCTCCTAATACTCCATGGCAATTTACAGACTAAAAAAGGAGCTTAAGAAAAGAATCTTTAAGATGTGTCTGAAACATGATGCATAGCATGCCAGATGCCAATGAAAACCATATCCTGCAATTAGCACCAGGTTTGTTGCAGCATAAGAGATACCAGAAAGAAAAAAGGTACATGTATAAGCACCACAAGTCAACTAAAGAAGCTGTTATTATCCATTCCCTTTCTCTGCTTTCCCCAGTGCCCCCAGAAGATGCATGTCGGTATCTTCTTTAATTTTAAGCCTACATTTACAATTGCTTTGTCATTTTATCTACTCCACAGCAGGGATTAAGATCCTTCAAGAGACCATTTCATTTACTGAGTAAGAATGCAGAAGAGAAGTTGAATAGTTCAAGACTACCTACAGGCACTATCAGCCAAAAAGCTGTTCCTGCTACAACCTCTTTGACTTCACTCAGCTTTTACTGCATGTTTTATACATAGCAACTTTGAAGTAAACAAAGCAAAACAGCTTTTAGATGATGTTATGCATGGTAGCAAAATGGATCAAAATGTAAACACATTATTTTGTGTCAACTTCATCATGCAGATAGGACACTCTAAAGAGTAAATAATAGATATTACAAGAGCCATAGAGTCTGACTCACTTTCTTTCAATGTGGGTGGTGGTGGGTTAATCAGTTTTAATGCTGGGGTGAAATTTCACTATTAACTGATGCTCCTTTTGCTGGTACTATATATCCCTGCATTTACTCTAATATGATTTACTGAATTAAGACAGGGTACCCCTTCAGGGTAACTCAGAAAAGAAGCTGGCATTCCATTAAGAAAAATAAAACAAAATAAATTAAAAAAAAGGAAAATTGCTATTGGGATAAGCTCCATAGCTCTGTGAAAGAATAAAAGATAGCTGGAATGGGAACTTACTTGCCAGCATGCAAGGTTCAAGGGCTCACAGATGTAAGGTCACGTTGAAGTAGATTACATTTGAGATAGAGTCTCCAGTGATTTAGTTGAACTTTATTTCCCAGATGTCTTAATATAAAGGTGCACTTCTATAACATTTAGGAGCAGTGAGACACACGTTTTATAACCCTTTTGTTTCTGTAAAGACCTCTACAGGAAAGGATTTACAGAAACAGAGAGGGTTGCTGTTAGATATATTTACTCAATAAGCAGGTAAACCTGTTACATTAAATACAAGAATACTGAGTAATTTGCAGAACCACTGTGTTTGCAAAAAATCATCTAAAGAAATCAACTTAAAAAATTACAAAACTCATGAAGCCTGGGGACTTTTGCATAGGGCCACTGCACTACAGGGGACATTTGTGCAGAGGGTGGTGGAAGACAGATGAGCTGTTTGGAAGGTGTCATTCAGTCAGTTAATACATTTCTGAAGGGGTAAGTGGTAAGAAACAGTCATTATTATTGACTAGGCCAAATCACAGGGAAGTTCTCACAAAAGTACTGTCCTCAGAGGAGGCACACAGTGTGGTTCCTGCCCTTTTCTTTTATAAGCACTGCTGTATATTATCTCTTCAGGTTACAACAGAGACCTTGAGGAACCTGCACTTGAACAGCTCTCGCATTCAGGCGAGAATTTATTAATTCCAGTACACAACATCCTAGCATGTTCCTGCCTGTAAGCCCTTACAGAAGTACTACCAAACATCCTCATCATGCAGGTAGTCTGATCAAGATTCATCACAGGGGTGATATAGGCATAGAACAACAATAGGCAAGACGAACCTCTCTTAGGGCACAGCGCTCTGAGGTCCAACAGGTGTTCCAGCAGAAGTGCGCAAATAGTGCTCTTAGTCTGTTGCCCTCAGGACTGGTTAGCCTGGCTCAGATTTGACTGACCTCTCTGCTAGCTTGCTCAGGACTGAGCTGAGCCTGTGCTTCAAGCCTCACCTTTTATTGGCCCCCTAATCCTGCTCATGCGCAGTGGGGGCCCACCCTAATCAGGCACAGGTGGGCTTAACACAAGCTCATGCCCACTACCTGGTAATTAGTGGCACCTGGTGGCCTCATTTCACTACATAGAACCAACCATGAATTATTTTATCTTCTAAAAAGAGGTCAGGAGATAATACAAATATGAGATATAAAAATGAAAGATATTATTTTAAAAGCCATTGTTGAAATTTTCATTAGAGGAATAATTAAAGGACAGATATATTTCTTTGTTCTGCAGACATAAACAGAAGAGAAGGATAAGGATTTGATTAAACACAGCAATTTGCAAGGCATAAACTATGGCAATGAAGAGAAATTTAGTAGGAAATTTTAGGCTAAATATTGTAAGAATACTGACACAGTCACATCAGTTTTACAGGGAAACTCTATCAATCGTGACATGCAATACTAACAAGCCAAAGATATCATAAATTTGTGGAAACACAGGTATGAATTAGATACTTGAATATTCTGAGCCTTCTCTCACATTCTTGAGCCACAGACAGAAGAAAAAGAGGCCCAATTAGTAGTAGCAGTGTTTCTAATACTTTTTGCAAGTTTGGAAAGTTGCAGTCCTCTGAATACAGGCAACTCTATTAATCATGTATTATACCTTGAGTTGGCATTCACTCCTTCTCCCCCTCACACAGGTTGAGAAACCATTAAAAAGAAGCAAGCAGCAAGGCACAGCCTGTCAAACTACACAGCACTAGAAAGGTTATCGTAATACAGTTGCAGGCTGCTGTCTTTTCCAGCCTGAATGACAGATGAAAAATTTCATTCTTGTGACAAAAACAGTAATGAGGAGAGAAAATGGCACAACATGAATCCAGCTTTCTGACAGGGCTAGTAATGAGAATCAGAATTGTGTAAAATTAATCTAAGCCCATCGCAACATTAGAACCCAAGTCACAGGGGACTTCTTTCTATCTATAGTTTCATATACGTTATCTCAGGAGCACAAAGCTTACATGGAAAAAAAGAAAAAAGATTCAAGAGCATCATTTTGAAGTTGAAAAAGGCTTGCATTAACATAAAAAAATGAAGACAATCTGATAGAAGTCCAGCCTCAAGCTCCAGCACTGTAAGTCCAACTGATTGTACTATCATGAGTGCATATTGATGCAAACACTTCTTTGTATTCAAACATTACAAACCACAACCTATAGGTTTATTTCTTCTGATCTAGAAAAACTGTAGAGTGTTTTGGTTTGGGTTTTTTTTTTTCAGTCATATGCATAAATCTCACCATTTCAAGAAAGATATATTAGTATCCATCTAGTAACTGATTTCATATTACACAGCAACATTGTGTTGTATTCTTTAAATTAAATATATACATATTTCACTGTCTTTAAAGTTTTACTGACTTTCCAGCTTACTTTTGAGTCTTTAAGGACAGTCCTCAGACTAACATCATCTTTCTTTCATTTCCAGTCAGCTGTCATAAACAACTTGTCATAATTTAATGTGCACTGAAAAACTGTTTTCTAAACAATATTGACTTTCTAGAACTTATAGAAATTAGTTTCTACATAAAATAGAAAAAAAAAAAAACTAAATTTAGTCATTAACTGCCAGACACTAAACCTATAAACATCCCCAATTTGGTGGGAGAAACCTAATTATCACTGAGAGACCTCCATCTCATATGCACCTCCCAATTTGGAGTGCTTGTGCTTCAGATATGTAAAAATATCTAAGATAAAATACTTTCCCTCATTACTTTCCCTCCAGTCTCATTATTCATCTGATACTGAAAACATACAGGATTACAAGTGAACTGCTTATTAGCTTAAAAAAAAAATCATAAAACTTCATTTACCTTGCATACTAGTGAGCTGTATCAGGCAGAATCAGGCAGAAGCCTACTAGTAATGCAAACTTGAGTCCTGCAGTTGAAAGAAGGTTATTAGTCTGGGCTGAAAGTTGCACAGATTCACCCAGGTCCTCAGAAGGAAACTATAGAGTGCTTGTCCAGAAGAATAATTGGACTACTTCCACTCAGAACATTGTTCATATGTGAAGAGAGATGTTACTTCATTGGACTGTAAAATCCCAACTGTCATTTAAATATATATCTTCACAGGCCATTAAAAACCCAGGGTTTTAAAATGCCTCTGAAAAAGATACATGTTGGAACAAATCTAAGCATTGAGAGGCAAATATGTAAGACAAGATCTTGCATGACTAAGTTATGAAAAGAAAAATGATAATTCAATGTTTCGTGTCTTGTTTTTTTGAGATGTAGGACTACACAGATGAAATGCAGTTAAAGAAAGCACTTAACTTTATCCAGAAGATTTAGCCTAACGCACTCATAATTAAAGAAAAAAAAATAAAATCACAGTAAATTATTTTTAATACTTTATTAAATCTAATATTTGCCTATTGTGACATTCACTCGGATAAACATCTTCACATATACTTTTAAAAATACAGCATGGCTTTCACCTTGTAAGATCTTCGTGCCCCCAGAGCAAGGTAAAACTTCTTGTTTTACAAAGTAGAATTTCTCCAATTATAAAATACAAAACAAAAGCCCAGAGTACCATGTTTTCAGTTATTTTCCTCTATCTCAGCTTCAGAATACACTATTTCCTCCTCAGCATAGAAATTTGTACAGTTTAAGACTGTAAACTGGCAGAAAAGCCAACACGCTGGCTCAAAAGTATCATTATGTTCAAGAAGGATTCAACTGGTTACCAATACAAACACTGATTGTGAAACTGTGGTGGATGTACCATAGGAACAGAGTAAAATGCAAAGAAGAGAATGACAGAAAATGGCTTATTTATAACCATACTTACAGGATAGCAGAGTATTTTTTCAGCTGTGTTGTCAATGTTTTAAGTATCTCATCATCATTAATTTTAGCAGCAATAGGTGGCTCAAAAAGCCATAAAAGGAGCAGAGAGGGACAGAAAAATGTAAATTCAGTAATAATTTGCAGTTTTTGACATCTCCCTGAAGACCTAGAAGCTACTTGCAGTCTTTTGGTTGAGAAGATGCAGACACAACAGAAATCTTACAAAAAAAAACAGATTGATAAGGAAAACTGACTTAATGGCATCATCTACAGATGGTTTAAAGTTTCATTTTCCTCCTTATATATCTTGCTTCTACTTGTACAATCAAGAAACCGCAGTCTTATTTTCTGTGAGTGGTGGCAGAGAGGTGATTTCTTTAAGCTCTACTGATGAAAAAAAAAACTATAAAGCCATCTTTAGCAAGCACAAGTGCTATTTCTTTTCCCACATGAACTATCTGAACTGCTGGAAAACTCCGAGTATCTTTAATTAGTTTGTGTGACTTATCAGACCTACAAAGGGACTGCAGTAGAAGTGTTTCATATGGAAATGGCAGTGGAGATGTCAAAGGTTGGAAGCAGCAGTCTCCAGGACATGAAAGAGTCTGTAACCAGCAAAAACACTGTCCCCAGAGCAAGAAGTAAGCACTGGAAAAATAACCTGTATCACCTTCCAGTTCTTCAAGAGGTTTACAAAAAGCAATTGGCACAGTATCTGTAGTGAAATGAGGCCACCAGGTGCCACTAATTACCAGGTAGTGGGCATGAGCTTGTGTTAAGCCCATCTGTGCCTGATTAGGGCAGGCCCCCACTGTGCATGAGCAGGATTAGGGGGCCAATAAAAGGCCTTTTATTGCTCATGCAGATGAGGCCCATCCTAATCAGGCACAGGTGGGCTTAACACAAGCTCATGCCCACTTCCTGGTAATTAGTGGAACCTGGTTACCTCATTTCACTACAGTATCAGTATAAAGGGCAGAGGTAAGTGAAAAATCACATTCTTGACCTCCTCACGGCTCCATAGGTTCTTAGTGAACTTGGGGTATTTCCATTCCCAGTTAAATCAGAATATTGTCACTTAATGCTTTCCCTTACCCACCAGCAAATGAATGTTTGAAGATTTTCAACAGAGTCACAATAGTAATATAGTAAAAAATAAACTTCTATTTTTGTATTAAGGATACAGGTAAAGTTGGCATTTTGTAAGTTTTACCCAACATGTTAAAACATTAAACTGGTCATCATAGCAAGATCTCAGCCTATAGGATTTCTGCTTTGGTTACCAGTTCAGTGGCATTATTGCATGAAAGAATGCCTGAGAGCATTTTTGCATGAGAGCAATTTGAAACTTATATTAAAAGGTAGAGACTTGTAGCATACAGATGTACCCAAAAGTGGAAATTTCTACTTAGTGTTCCTCAAGAATATACAGAATTTAATGTTATTTATTCAAATTTAAGAGAAAAACACAACAGTTTATTTGGGGGCCAGCAAGTTCTACAGCACACATGCCCTGCACGTCCTCAGGGTAGGCATTTCCACTCAAGCAAATGGTGGAGCACACAAAGCTTCTCTAAAACAACCAGGAGCACTGGGGCAACCACCTCCCAAGCCAGGAGATAACTGTTGTCTGAGCCTTAACTTCCAGGAGAAATCCCACACCTCCACACCACGTGTTTCCATGCTACTCTGCAATCATCTGGTTGCCTTTCTTTATAATCATACCCCTGGGAACTCAAAACTGACTGCATTTTCTTTTGGATGAGGGAGTGGTTAGAAGTATTAAATATATATATATATATACACACAGGTAAATGGGCAAACCTGGTTATGCTACATATGGACATGTAAAGTGTCATCTGTGCATACGTAGCCAGATAAGAAGATATACATTATATTTCTAAAATGTGTAGCTATGAAGAGTGCAAAACAGCATTTACTAAGAGTAATGTATTAATAGAAGTGCAAATACAAGTATTTCATATTCACAGACACCTCTACACACATTTTAAAACTCCTAAGATGTCAGGGAAAGGTGGGTTGAGAGAGAACTTCAAAGACAAGATGTATCAAAGAGATTGGTGGCAGGGAAAATAAACATCCTAGAACATATCCAAGCATTACGGGACCTACAAAGGGTCCTCCACCATGTGTGCAAGGAGGAAGACAGCCCTTCATCTGCTTCTTTCTCCAGAAAACAACCATGCAGTATTACCAAACCAGGTAAGGCTTGTGCAGTGCACGAGTAAAAAAAAAAAAAAAACACCAAAGGGCAAGACCACATGTGCATGGACAATCACAAAAATCTGCAGAGGGTTTTCAAAGAAGCTTTACAGATGTGTACAGGCTTACAAAGGGAGGAAGGTTGTGCTGTTTTCATACCAATTCTTAGACTGATGTCTTCTCCCACACACCATGAAGTGATTTGAGCATAAGGGGTAGCAGCAGCTTTGTCATGATACTGGCAATCCACAATGGTCATTTGTTGACAACAGTTGTGTTCCAGGAACACCATATACATATTTCTTCTGGTTTTCATGTGACTACAAGTTACAATATGAAAACTCACTCAAGGACATGCATTTTGGGGCAATTTAAGCTACATACATATGGTTTTGTAATGGGAAATGGAGTAATCCTTAGAATAAATCTCATCTTTTTCTAGAAAAAAATATTTAATATATGTGAAAAACATCTGAAAGCTTCACTTCACCAGATATAGAAGACAGTGGAAGAATAACCATGCAATATAGCAGAATATAAACTTTTTCACCAACCTCAGTGCTTTTACTGCAATTGTACCCATGATCCTGGACTACCAACTTTGTTCAGTTCTAATTTTTTTGTTGTACAAAGCAGTGACACTTTGAGCAGCACTAAAAATCCAAATGGTGTTATATCTCTAAATACTTAAACCTTAGTCTCAGATGTTGGCAGGCTAATTGCAAACAAATTTCTTTGTCTGATTGTCATAAAACAAAATGCTCACCTCATTACCTTCACTTCTGCTGAGTAGTATGATTTTGGACTTCAAAAATAGAGAATGCATGGACTGTTTCAGACCATCTGCTGCTAGCCTGCATTATAAGGTCATTGGCTTTGGTGTCCTGCCTAAAATCTCTCTTAAATACAGAGAATATATAGGAGCACTTAGTTTTAATGAATTTTGCAAAGCTAATATGAGTGTGCATTTATGTTCCCAAACAAGCTCTCATTACAAACAATTTATGTTTGCTCATTACAAAATCAATTTGTTAAGGAAGAGATGGAGTCTTGGGATAAAGGAAGGAAGAGAAAAGCAGTTGCCTCTAGTGAAGCACCTTCCTTCAGACCCTGCTTTCTACTGCCACCCTTCTCTGCTTTAAGGAGAATGGGTCTGCTGATTTCCCTCAAATTCCTCTTTAGGTTTAAATCATTCCCTGTAGTGAGCCTCTCAGTGTGGGGCAATGTAACTGCAGTACTTTGAAAACTTCCTCAGGCACTACCAGAGCCTGGTCCATTAAGCAGCAGATATCACACCCACAAGGAAGAGCTAACATTTTCATAGCAAGAATCAGAAGAAAATAAAGTCCTATTAAGCTTCTCTTCCTCCCTCAAGGTTACTCTCCCAAGGTAATGACAATATATGAGATAAGTTCTGTCAGCCTCTGCAGAACACATTAAAGTCCTGTTAAATATGGATTAGATGACTACTGCAAAAATCATTCTGTTTTAAAGGCTACATCCCTACAACTATCTGGCATCCACTGCAAGGCCAGAGCACAGAGCAACAGCAGGCACTTCTGGAAGAGACATAGAGGCAGTAAGCAAGGTTTATCTGAAGGTCACAACATTCACAGTATAATTTACAAGGGAAAAGAATGCAGATGCACATGCAAAGCTTTTCATTATTTTAAAATACCCAATGAATCCAAGGAATCTGTATGGTTTTAAGAGTAAAGTAACAGAAAAAAAGAAATAATCCCATGAGACAAAGGCAACAGTTAAATAAGGTGAATGTTTTATAGATCAGGACAAGAGAAAACATATGAAAGTGTTGATTGTTTATTCAGCTGCTATAGACCCTTAATTTTCTGCAAACATAACAGGGCATAACCCAGGGTTGCCACAACTGTGATATATACTTCAGCATGTAATGCTGAGTGAGTGGCTGCAGAGCCACTTTGCAAAGGCAGCAAGAAAAATACTGGATGAGCAAGATTCCTGAACACACACTTGAAATTGGTACCATAAGCAAACCTGAACACAGGAGTGATAAAGTGTCTGCTCTACTGTCTGCCCTGTAAAAATAAAGCTTCCTCTTGCTTAGAACCAGTGCTAGAAGTCTCAACAGACTCTGGTGCTAGGGAAAAGCCTACAGCAGAAAATGTTTGTGCATTGACCTTAACTGAAAGGTCCCCTAAGTTCCAGTGCCTTAACTGCAACAAAAATGTTCAATCAAGTATTTATGGAGCACACAGAACAGTGTTCTGGAAAAACAAAATGCAGAAGGAAGAAATAGAAAATCTTAACCAGAAAGAAATATGGCCACCAACACAAACACCATAAAATTACTTCTGTAGGACCACCGTGCATTTTTAGCACAGAACAGGAAATATGTTCAGAAAAATTCAAATATGCTACATTTAGCCCTTTCAGATTATTTTACTTGAGACCTGAACTTGGATTTCCATGTACACTCTTCACACCTTTCTTTGGGGGAAAAAGCAAGGGAGGAAGTTATTTTAGAGCACCAGCAGTTGTTTTCTTTTCTCCTCAGTCTACCCTCACTCTGGTCATCACTCACCAATAGCTTGTGTAGCCTCCACAAAGACCAGCCAGCCATTTCTGCCAATATATTACTATTGATACATTCATCAACACACAATGCTCAAGACAACTCTATGTCAACAGCTAGCCAGTTTCTACCAAATTATTTCACTGCAGCTGCTACATTCACTGTGCTTTTCCTCCTCATGAGTTAATAAACACGTGGAATGACTGCTGGTGACCCACCTTAGGAGAGTGGAGCACCCAGCTACAGAGAAGCAATGACATTAATGCATCAGAAAGCAACACCTCTGTCCTTTTTAAAAATTATTATAAGACAAACAAATCTTTACACACAGTAATTAACCTGCAGCTAGTGATTTGCTTAGTAGCTTTACAATCACCCCCCAAAATATGACCTCAACAAAAGAGAGGCTAAAAGCATCTCTCACTATTTAACAAAGCTGATGTAGCTTACAGACCTCTACTTCTTCATGCTGAGGATAATAAAAAACAGATCCTTCAACCTGCTGAAAAATTTCCAGGAGTATTTATGGATCTGAAGGCAAAGTCCACTATCATTAACTGCATCTAGGAAAATCCCAGACACTGCAGGTACCACAATCATTTTTCATCAACATGAGATTGATTTACAAGGTTTAGACTGAGCACAGCATTTGTGTTATATAAATTTAATATATAGATGGATGTGACAGAGGCAGGCATTTGAGTTAAGGTTCACATGGAGAAGAAGCAACCCTTCCCTCCTTTCTTATTTCAGAGGAAGAAAAGGTAGGTTGCGAGGGCTACTGAAAGGACATCACCATAGCTATGTAGAACCTTGCATTTTCATATCATCCTTGCTAACAGAAACTTGGGTGATCCATATGTTCTAACATGTTTGTTAAGGATTGGATAAGGAGACTGCTAAAAACAAAACAAAACAATCTTATTTTAAAGAAATAAAGCTGTACTGGACTGAAATCATACTTTTAAGTGGAAAATTTGGGTACTTTAGAAGATTACTCAGTACACGTTCTAAAAGAATCAAGCATCACTTCTCCTTAGCTACATTCAGAGCAACAGAGTTTATTCAAAGCAGTTGCACAAGTATTGTCCCAAAAGCAGCACCTATTACCCCATGTGCATTAAGCCAATCCACGTGCAGAGTTGAGATATTTGCTTTAATTGGTATCTGCATACTGATAGGTGCCATTTGTTAAATCAACAAAACCAACACTCCTTCCTAAAACGTAGTGTTTGTTTTATAAAGACATATGCAAAATTACATTATTTCTAATGCAGGGTAGGGGGCTTTTTGGTAGTAAGGGTCCTCTAGCCTACAAGAGGGTATTTTAGTATGCTAATAGTATGTTCCTGAAGTAAGTCCAATTAGTTTGTGTTTTCTATTAGGTGTTTCTACTTAGTGCTCAAGGTTATAGCTGTTAGTGGTTAGTTATGTTCCTTTCTGGTCTTTTTTTATACCAAGATAAAGTATGGAATAACCCCTTTCCTCTGTCATGTAGCCCTTGTTTCTCAAGGACAGGTGATGACTCCCAGGGATGTGTTTTAGTGTAACTCTCACTATTTTACTGTTTTGCAAGTTCTGTTTTTATTTTACATGTCTTTTTATTCTCTCACATAATTTTTTCCAAAGCTCTACTTATTTTAATTAATAGCCTCCATCACAAATAGCCTCTATTTTGGCACTTCTGCAGCCTGCTATATGTGAGGCAGTGAGCACCTGTGGAATTTGGGATGCTTATGTTAGATTCTGTCTTAGCTAAAGTCTTCCAATATCAAATAGAGGTAGAATCAAGGAAACTGGTACAGACCCGGACCCTGGTTGGCGCAGGCTTTACTGACGTGTAGAACCAAAAACTTAAGAAGGAAATACTTAGCACATCTGCTCATAATGTTCTTAAGTGATAAAACACAAGCTTAATGCAGCTAGAAAGTCAATGTCTGTTCTTTTAACCATTTCAGCTGCAGATGTTCCTTAATTTAAAGTTGATTTCTTTGAAGTTTAGATCTTACATTAGTTAGTTTCACAGATTAATAGGTTGATCAGTTTTGCCAGATAGCTAGATGACAAAATTGCAACTGTGGGCTGCCTGTGGAAACTAACGAAAATTTGCATCACTTAAAATAATTTCAGCAGGAGTAAGTCCATTGCCTGGAGGTAATTCTGTGTAACCTGCTCTTGGTGAGCCTGCTTTTAACAGACTAGATCTCCAGAGGCCCCTTCCAATGCCTACCATTCTATGATTTTTAGTTCTGATTTCATTCTAAGTTCTGATTTCTTTGGTGCAAAGGAACTGTCCTTGCAAGTTAAAGCTGCTTTATCAACCCTGGCTTAAAAGTGTTAACTTCTAGTGGTCCCCTCAAGCCCCATTAAGTCAGCTCTGAACTAGATTCCTGACTTATGTACTATGAAGCTAGACAAGGCCTGTCTTTCATTAAGAAGGTCTACATCTTAATATCATTTTTCTCACATATGCCAAAGAACTTTTTTTCCATTTATTTTTAATGTATTTCCCTGTATTCTATGTATTCTTTCAGACTTTTTTCTTTCATAGAAATATACCAATAGTACATTTATGTACTTGGTGCTCTTCTCAACCACATACTACCATTGCATTTCTAGGACAAATGTCCTAGTTCTAACAGATGTTTCAATATTGAAGTGTCACTCATGTATTAGTCAAAGAAAAATTCTCAAGCATAAAAGATATAGTATTAAAAGATTGTTTTCATAATGATAAAACTGGAGGGGAAGACAGCATAATAATTCTGCTTCCATGTTTGTTTTATCCACAGCCTTCAAAAATCTCTTGAAATTCTCCTAATTTACAAATTAACCCATATACATACAAGATGCAGTATCAGTCTACTGCATTCAATCATCTGTCTCTTCATAAACTGTTTGTCTTTTCTGAGTTTTTGTATAAGTACAGAAAACAAGCAATAACATGTAGAGCAGTGCTTCCATGGCTGCTTTTATAATTACACACTGTGCTTGCAGAAGTATTTTGATATCCCTTCTGATCTGAGGGGGGGAAAAAAAAAGAAAAGGGAAAAAAAAAATCAGGCTCAGAAGGTTATTTCAGATCAGAGAGAAAAACTGCAATGAAATTGAATATATTTGGTGCAATCCTCTTTATTGGCATGAGCAACGTCTTGCTTTCAGAGCTCAGAAAATCATCTGAAATAGCTGCCCTGCTTGCATTTTTATACATGCTTTAGTCAAATCTAATTGAAAAGGTCTTTTTCTCTCATCTTCCAAGTGCCTCAAATACTGCTGTTGAGGCTATTTGAAAGTTTTTTCCCCTCCCATTTCAGTGATCCAGAGACATCCATCTGCATTTTGGATACAGATACAATTCCAAGTTTATTGTTTCCTTTAAAGAAGGACTCCTCAATTTATCTTACATTTAAGATTCTTATGCACCTGATACAGATTCAATGAGATATACAGATTTTAAAATGACAGAAGAAAATCAGTGCAGCACAAATTCAGGATGGCATTATAGGATACCGCAAGTTAGATAAAGTCTCATATCAGACCAACTTTTTCTTGGTAACAATTCCATTCTCTCAACTTGGAAATCCTGAAAGTGTACGCCTGAAAGTGTAGGATATGCCCACCTTTACCCAAAATGTCTCTGTAAAGAGGTTGGGGTTTCAGAATGCATTTCTGCTAACTCTGCACCATAGACGAGATAAATTACAACAACTAAATGAGCCCCAAGCATACTTAGAGAATAAGTGTAGTAACTTATTTAAATAATTATCTCACCTTTGAGAAAAGACCCTCTCCAGAGGTTCTGGCATGCTGTTGCTCATACTCTATATCTAATTTCAAAGTACAAGCACACAAAGTGGAGTAGTCTGCACTAAGAGTTGATCTGCCATGGCTCCAGGTTATATGCATAGGTTGCAGCAGATCCTATGTAACCCTTCCATAGCACAGGCTGTGTATATAAACTTGTTAAACTGGCTCCTCTCATTTTTCTTGGACTAACTGGAGAACTTTCAAAAACCCTGGCCAGAAGGAGTAATCTCAGTAAGTGAGAGCAGCCAACAGCCTGCCAAATGCTTTTCTTGGTTCCTCATAAAGCATTCAAGGCTCAGGTACACAGTCCATGCTTGGCACAGCAGAGCAGAAAGCAAATACTCTGTTGCTCTAAACCACCTTTCTGCATCTTTATGTTGTTGCCTGAGGCCTGGGGACCAACACTGCTCAAACCATGAGTGAAACAAACTAATTGCTCTTGCAATTTATAGATCAATTCCAGGTCCCTAGGAATGGAATTTATTCATAGAATCATAGAATTGGCTGGGTTGGAAGGGACCTCTGAGATCATCAAGTCCAACCCTTGATCCACTACAGCTGCAGTTACCAGATCATGGCACTGAGTGCCACATCCAGTCTCTTTTTAAATATCTCCAGGGATGGAGAATCCACTACTTCCCTGGGCAGCCCATTCCAATGCTTGATCACCCTCTCCATAAAGAAATTCTTTCTAATGTCCAACCTAAACCTCCCCCGGCACAACTTAAGACCATGCCCTCTTGTCTTGCTGAGAGATGCCTGGGAAAAGAGACCAACCCCCCCCTGGCTACACCCTCCTTTCAGGGAGTTGTAGAGAGTGATGAGGTCTCCCCTGAGCCTCCTCTTCTCCAGTCTGAACAGCCCCAGCTCCCTCAGCCTCTCCTCATGGGGTCTGTGCTCAAGTCCCTTCACCAGCCTAGTTGCCCTCCTTTGGACCCACTCCAGGACCTCAATATCTTTCCTAAATTGAAGGGCCCAGAATTGGACACAATGTGGACAAAACTGGACACATTCCTTGGTACTTTCAAGTATGCACTGAGCAGCCTGAAGTTCTGAAGCATTTCTTAAATTATGAGCACCAATCCACAGCCTGCTTTGCTGCAGCCTCTTCACAAACATGGAAACTCATGGTTTGCCTTTCAAAACCCTGACCAGAAAGTCAGATGCTTTTTCAGATGAGATCTGACAGGCTTCAAGAGTTGAGCTCCTCTGGTCCTGTTTTGACAGGAAGGAACTGTCTCATAACAAACAAGGAAAAAAAGAATCCTTTTGCTTCAGGAAGCCTGGGGATATGGCCTGCTCTCCTGCATGGGCTCACAGCACCCACAAGTACCAGCAGACCCCTGGGACACAGCCCACATGGTGCTGTGCTGCTTCACTGCAACTTGCACAGCTAGAATGCTCTTTCAGAATAGGAAAATGTTTTGATCCAAGATTATAGAAAGACTCTGATGGCAGGGACAAACTGATTTTTACCTCCTCCCTGCCACACACTGCAATGCTAATGGAGTCAATTCACTAGATAAATAAGTGGAAGTGAAGTGTTTCCTCAAATTAAAATGTCATCCATCCGCACTCTTCAAACACTATTTTCCAAGGAATCACTCTAAAGAAAGACTGACAGTTTTCCCTTACTGAAGTCCTTGAAGATAGCAAAAAGAGCAATATTTTGTGGTCCAAAGGGAGCTTAAACACCAATCGGCTTTCTGCATATACAGTCTCACAGAATGAAGTGCCAAAGAGATGAAAGTAGATGCCCGAGATAAGGCCCTGCTTCTCACTGCCTCTTGAACCAACTGAACTGTATACCAGCTGTATATCTTACAGAAAGGTTCAGAAAACAGATTTTTACTTGAAAGGCTGACTTTGCTGAATGTCAAAGAACAAATCTCCAGTCTCCTTCTGTTTAATTTAGTCTTAATATTCTCTGAATGGTGTCTGAAGAGTCATTTCAAATATACATAATTGAAATTTTGACTTACTAAACTAATATGGAGCACAGTATTCTAAATACCAGCCTTGGTATTTTGAATTGTAGGTGCTGCAAAGAAAAAAGCTAGAATGCAGTGCCTGTATTGTTTGAGTTGCTACTGCAAAAGTTTTGAAACCATCTCCACATTCTGCAGCTGACAACAGGATACTCATATCATGTGTTAATAAAGTGTTCACAACTAAGGTGCTTCCACTAGTTTCAAAAAGTTTAAAACAAAAAAACCAGATGTTTACTTTTAATGTCTGCTATCATTTCATGACCTGTATACTTGGATTAATTCAATTTAGTAATCTTAGCTGCATTATGCATACCACAACACGTACTTCTTGAACCAACCTACTTCTCTGTTGAGCTCAGTGCCACTAAATAAATAAATAAAGGGTGTCAATGTAGTTTTGACAGAGGAAGACAACATATAAGCTTGATGTAACAGGAACTAGAAGAGATGTTGAATATGTTTTAATGTATTGAAAGTGATTCTGATCACTGGGTCGGTAGTGATATTCACTCACTATTGAATTATAGCCATAAAAGGCCTATTTCTCCTTGACTTTTATTCATGCTGCCTCATCAAGACAGTTTCATTTGGTTCAGGGCTTTTCTAGAAAGGGTTTTTATTCTACATGCTTTTTTTTTAAAAAAAAAAAAAGTGGCTTTGACTTCATGAATTTTCTGGAAGCAAGACCTAGACATGAATTTGTCTGCACTTTTACCTACTTCTTTTATGCAGAATGAAATATTTGTCATTTCAGTCAAAGAGACCAAAATGTGCAATTGGTTTTCATTATTTCAGATGTCCTGAGCCACATTACATCAGATATATTGCCCTCCCACACCTCAATCCACTCTGCTACTAGAAATCAATCATTTAAGAAGTTCTACAGACTGCAGCTACTTTTTCAACGTACTGGCAAAACCTGACACACAAGGATTGAGTGTAACAGAAAAACAAACTGTTCCAGTTGCTGCAGAGCTTGTACTAACAGTCTGAACTGCTCTGTACCCACTATTCTGCCTATGAGAGCTCCAGTCTTCTCTTGCACATCTGCAGAGATCACTGCTGCCAGGAATAAAAACAGTTTTGGGGAGGGAAGAGGATTAAAGAGGATAACCCTACTGCCAGACAGAAGAACATGCATGAGCAAATATTCAGTGGCCATAGTCCTTGTGCCTAGGCTCAAGTCCAGGAACATTCCTCTGAAACTCTTTTGGCAAAGGACATTTAAAAAGTGACCTCCCCTCAAGGAACTGGGAAGAAAAGGATTTGGAGGAGAACGGGATAGAACTTCTCTATTACATCTGCCAAGAGCTTTTCTGGCACCCTCAAAAATAAAACTGCCAAATGAAGTTCAAACCAGAATGCTTTACCCTGAAAGCACACTTTATTAATAATCCTTGAATAGTTAAAAAAAAAAAAAAAAAAGAAAAGAAAAAGAAAAGGCCTCCTTCTGCACTAATAACTTATGCACGAGTATTCTTAAAAGTCAAAAAAAACGGAAGAGTCCGGGGTGTTCGTTGTAGCCCTGTCTTGCCAGCTTACCTATAGTATTGGAATAAATCCTGGCTGAGCATTTGACCTCACAAATCTTCTATCTCAACTGCCTTATTAAATTATCTTCTCCCAGCCAACCTCACTTTGAAAGGTTCATGGTGCAACATACCTCTTCTAAAAAAAAAAAAGTCAGGTTATTTCAAACCCCCTTTCTTTCCCATATTCATTTGAGCTTAGACATCCTTATTCTGAAGAGGAGAATTTTTCTAAAAGCAAGATTATTGTTGCAATTTTCCCCTCCAGACAATAAATAATATTGCAGCATGTTAGGCTAATTCATAGCTGTGCCATTTCTGTACAAAACTCTAAAGACATTTTTTCCCCTTTCACAGAAAAAATGCCCTTTTAAAAGGATGTGTAGCTACATCTTTTGGATCCTCTGTGATTCTGTCCACTAATCTATAACCATCTCCACACTCATACCACCTGCATTTTATATTTTACTGAAACAAGGTGTGATGTCAGACTCCATTTTCCATTTTATAATTCATTTAAAGTTCTACTTCTGATTCCCACCCAAACTTGGCTGACAGGATACTACCAAGACTATTCAGAACCATTACTAAGTTGTAGTCCCTTCCCATCATCCAGTCCTAAGACACATTTACTATATTCTTGATCCTTCTACCTCAATAATGGCATTAGAATCTAATTTTCAACATCACGTCACTGTGCGGCAAGTACAACTCTTTGCTAACCAGCCTCAGTTATAAAGAGGCACCTGCAAAGCTTTTAACTAGGAGAGGACCAGTCTGTACAGTAACTAACTGTAGGGACATCTGTCTGGCCAAACATTTGTTGTTTTGTGGGGTTTTTTTTAAGTAGCATAGCATTAGCAACAGAAGAAGTGTTAAATACTCTTAAGTTTCCATGCAGAAAATATGTAAGTCCTTTCTAATGAACACGTTGTAGACTAATAAATTACATTTTATAGATCAAGCTGTTCACACACACAGAATATTCCTACACTGTCTAGGTGATATACATGCTATGTTTACCATGGGCCAATTTATCTTCACATTTAACATCTAGAATAGATACCATACTACAACAATGAACCAGGAACAAGACATGTCATTCGGTCTCTACATTTTGACCTTGCAGATGCCCTGAAATAAAAGTGATTCCCATAAAAGGTTGCTCTGCAAGGTCTCTACATCCATAATGCTCCAGAACAGTAACTGCATTACAAATGCACAGCTTCTCTGTCTGCTTTCTCCTCCTTCCTTCTTGATGTCTCTCCGTGTATCCCCAGTGTTGTCACCCATCTATATAACAGTTCACAAGCACAGGCCCCAGTATGGCTACCTCAAAACCCAGCAAAAGAAAATAGGTGAGTCCCCCTCATCACAGCACTTCATGTTCACTACCTACTCTACACAGGCAAAACAATCCTCAGCTCAAAGCATATCTTCCACACCAGCTACACTCATGCCAGTGCAAGAGAGGCAGACAAAAGAATATTATTACTTCTTTCAGCTTCTCAAGCTTGCCCTTAAGAATCAATCCATCTCTCCTGTAATAATAATTTCTTAGGGAGACACACACTTTTTTTTTTTTGCTGACTACTGTAGAGGCACCCATTTTTCTCGCACATAATTAAGAAAACAAAGTCTTTGCCATGGCATGTTTACAAACTCTTTTTACTTCTGTAACCAGAGCCCTAGTACTTATGCATAGTGCATGACCTCAGTTCCCCCTGAGCACAGGAACAAGGCCTTAACAGATTGAGGTGTTCCAAAAAGACACAGGAAAATGTCAAGAAATAACCTGTGCCACATTGCTCCCAGCAAACAAACCAAATTTAGGTTCCTTCTATAGAGCAGAGGAATTTATAAACAAGCTGGGTAGCTACGTTTAATGCCCATTACTGTACATTTCACATAGCCCTTAAATACTCTTTCTATTTAGTAGGAACTCTAATTACGGGGGGAAAATAAAAACCTCATTTCCATTGAGATTTTAAATGTATGAACTCTCACTAGGAGTCACCATGTGACAAATTTAAAAATAAACACACGCTGCACAAGCCCACAACTTTCTCTTTATAACTCAACCAATAAAAAAATGTTAAGTAATCAAAGTACTTCTGTAAGATCTGCAGAGCCTGAAGGTTTTTTGGGTTACTCTGGTGTCCATCTAGCTTTTATAGTTTTTAACTTAGCCTCAGAAGAGGCTCTTGCAGCAATCATGGGTTCAAGGAATTGTGAAAAATCA
This sequence comes from Calypte anna, assembly GCF_003957555.1. Classification (NCBI taxonomy): domain Eukaryota; kingdom Metazoa; phylum Chordata; class Aves; order Apodiformes; family Trochilidae; genus Calypte; species Calypte anna. The sequence goes on from NC_044245.1 coordinate 38,270,572, forward strand.
TACTAATAGTCAAAAGAAAGAGGTGGAATTTTTTCTATGGAAAGAGGTGGTATTTTTTCAACACTTTATGCTGTGTTCTGTTATCTTTTCCACCTTCATCCTCCCCCCACCATCTTTGGTAATAAGCTTCTAGCACAATATCAGCATAAATGAAAACAATTTTATTTAGATTACTCTTTTTTTTTCTTTTCTTGACACTCTGGCAAGTTGTAAACAACTACGAAGATTTCATTAATGTGTCTCTTCAAGTCAGAATGAAAGATGCCAAGAGGATATAATCTCAGGGGCACCAATAAGTATAGAGAAGGCTGCTTCTGCATCAAAACAGCAAAAGACAGTAATAGCTTTTTGCATTATGGACCATCTTTTTTCCCTTACTTAAGGGAGAGAACTCCTTTAGATTATAAGTAATTTCTTAACACTTGAACTTTATCTACAGTGATTTCACTTAGCCAGAGAGGTACAATACTCTGGAAATGAGGTCTTGGCATAAACCCCTCAAAACCTCCAACATGTAGAAAAATTAGCTCCTTTCCACATGGTCTGACAAACTGCAAAAACAAACCAACAGAAATTTGAGCTACGTTTTTTTAAACCATGTTTCTTCCTCTGGAGAAATTACTTCTATTTTGAGAATTTATAAAGGGAACATTTCTGACCCACCTGTTACAGTCATAAATGTTCTTTCCATATGTCTGTTATCTCAGGACTTCCTATAGCCCTACAGTAATTTCGAATTGCCTTTCATATAAAATCAAAATGAAATAGCAAACTTGCTCTGGGACTCCCTGAAGTCTTACTTTTCTTTTCCAAACCAAGAATTGTCCAGGACTCTGTTTTCTCAGTTGCTGCTCAGAGACAGGCCTGTAGGGAATAAGCCCAGAAAGGAATATTAAATTCTGAGACCATTTATGGCAAGAAAAACACTGTCCTGTATAACATCAACATGCTATAAAGGAAAAGAAAATAACTGCAACACAATGTAGGGCACTGCACCTATCATCAAATTAAAATTACACAGAGTGATTTTTGTACCCACTTTCAGGGAACAAACACAAGCTATGTCTACACTAGTAAGCAAAAATAGTCCATACCCTGGTCTGTATACCTGAGGACAAGTCACTCAGTGCAATTTGCATCCACACAGTTTAACTATACTCTCTGTAAGACAGCTTTATCCCCAGAGCCTACTTTATTAATGTAGCCATATCCATAGAGGACATAACATCAGTACAGCACAAATTGTGCGCATATTATACACTGTATGTGTCAGTACAAGTGACATTTGCAAGGTCAGGGAAACTCCATTTCAAACAAAGTAGAAACTGAAAGTGGAAAACATTAATGAGAATGATATACAAAATAACTCCAAATCCAGTAACAATTTCCATGCAATCAGCAAAAAGCAGTCTGATAAGATGCTTGGTTGTTTATTGGAAAGGCTGCACCTTAACTTTTTAAATAGCAACAAACTCTTTTAAGGTTTCAATATAAAAACTAAAGACCAAGAATAGCAAGACCAGTGATTCTGGTCAAGAGAAGAAAGTGACCCATTAAAAAATCCTCCCAAAATAATAAAAGAAAATAAAGCTAGAAAAAAGGGTTGGTCTAGGTAGCTGGCATAACTGAAGCCCAGGTAATAAGGACCACAGGTTATATAAATGAGAGCACTGCAGTGCACACGTAGCAAAGATTTCATTTCTGATCAAGAGTTCATACATCAAGTGGCAAGTCTAAAAAGTCATAATGCATACAGCATACATACTGCTTATGGAAAGTGGCATTGTTATGGGAGCAGCAAAGCAGAGATAACGTTCCTTTAATGCACAGAGAAAGCTAACCATGCATTTGCACTCAAAAGTCAAGGGCATAAGCTTTCCAGAAATAAAAAGGACATCTGCACTTTGTAAGAGGAAAGATGTAAAGTGTTTCAACAGTCTCCATGTATTTTTTATATTTAATGTCACTGATGTGGTACATAGTGCCTTTTCACAAAGGAAAGATGCCATTTATTACACAAACTAAAAAGTACATGCATACCAGATAGAGAAGGTTTTAGTGGTTGAAGCTGGTATCTGTACACCCTGGGCTTATCACCACCCTTTCCTTTTTTGAGGAGATATTGATCATGGATACATGGCTAACCAGGCAACATGCAGATCAAGCAGGACATCTGGTACATCAAGGCATGGCTAAGACTGAGCAGAAATGATGATTAGATCAATGAATTTAAGTCAGCCAAACTCCAGTTCAAATATACAAGGGTAGGTAAACAGGAACATCTTAGCAAAATGCTGCAGCCTAAAGAACAGAATTATGATTTTGGAGATAAATGCTACACAGGAAAATAGGTGAATAGAAAATCTTTGTTGAGCTTTTGTAGAAATGGAAAAAAAGGGAAAATTGAATGACTAACAAAACTGGAAATAAAGACCAACAAACAAATGACTTAAGAAAAAATAAATGAACTCTTATTGTCCTCCAAGAGAGTCAGGAAAATAATATAAGGAAAAACCTTGAGAGGCAATTTCACTGTGGAAAAGATTAAGCCTTTGGAACAGTCATGAACTAAAATCACGAACACACAAAATATCCTGCACATGTAAGACTGGATGCTTTCATTTTACTTCCTTTCCCCTGAAGCAAAATAAGCTAGCACAAGGTTTCAAAAACTAAGAAGTCTCCAGTTTGTTTGGGTTTTTTTTACATCAACTTCCTCAGTTTTCTCTACTCGAGATGAAGATGTTGACCATACAAAGACCTTGTCTGACAAGTCTTCAGGAATCATTCTTCTGCACAAATTTAGCAACCTTAAGAATAAACATTTTCAAACCTTCTAATTCCTTTTGAGAGCCACCATGCAATAAACTTGTGAGAGTACAGCTTCAGAAGAAATAAACATCCTACCTGTCTTAAAATGGATATTTCCTCACATCTCTCCTACCTGAAAATTACAGAAGTTTTTTTTTTTCCCTCAAAGCCCAGTTCTGACGTGGGACTGTTACCTCTTTGAGATGTTTGTATCTTATGTAGCCTAATGGAAGTGCTTAAGATCAAAAGGAAAAAAACAAAACAAAACAAAACAGAAAAAACCCAAAACAAATTACCACCACAAAACAAAAGATACCACCACAGAAGCACATTTATCAGTAACACCATGACCTAGGCTAATACTAATTGGAGAACTAAATTGAAAGCAAATTAAAATATAAGTCTTCAAACTCTTGTGACAGAATAGAAATCAGAGAGCAGTATGAAATTCTTCTCAGTTTTAAAATGCCTCCACTATTCATGAGAAAACCATTACTTCTTCACTTTCCTCTTTATCTGTGACCTCAGCTGGGCAGCCAAAGAACAGTTTGTTCTCTCCCATTTCTCATAGTTTGTTCTTTGTTTTCCTGGAATGCAAGTAGTTCCCATATAACTCTGGGGAATTCCCCCCAGGGAAAACGTCCTCAAAATTACAATCATTTAGCCAGAAGTTCCTAACTAACCCTAACTGTGTAAGTAGAAATAAGGAACTTTATCAAAGAACAGTTACACATGACTGGACTATTAAGAGTTAAATTTTAAAACTAAATTGAAACAGAGGCATATAAAGGACTCCTCTAGAAGCCAAGTTGCCTTCGTGTATATACTCATATATATAATGTCTAGCAGCATACAAAATCTGAGAAATTAGAATATTTGAAAAACTGGCATGGAGCATAAGATGTGAAAATAGAACTACTGCTGCTATGAAAGAGCATTGCCTGGCATTCTGTGGATGGCAATGGATTTAGATGTGTCAGAAAAGAGAGCTTAAGGAATACCAAACAACTTCAGAAGGCTTCCCTGAATGTAGTCAGATTTGTTGAAATCATTGAGCTTCACTAATGTGTCTTAAATCTTATATTCAAGTGATTTACGTGTGGTGCCCATAAGTAGATTCAGAAAAATAGTTTTTCCATACAAAATACAAAATATTTTACAACGAATGGAAATGAGCAAACCATTGGCTGTTGACACTGGCTAGGAAAAGACTGAGAGCAAAGAACTCCAACAACAAATACTATCGTTATCCAACATACATGACAACTAACTTTTCACAAAATCACATTATACAATAATACAATAACTATATATACATGTAAGATATAACTGCCCCTCCTCAGGTTATCCAGTTTACAGGACCTGTTTTTGAATGTTAATAAATTTCATTTTAGTTACTGCATTTTCTTTTCATTTCTCTAGTTTGTCCATTCATTTCCATTACACATATGGGCACAAGACCTGCATATAGCTGCTGAATTTGGTAGGTATGGCTAACTATCCTTTCAGAATAGGAGTCTAAGTTTTACAAAAAATGAAAAATTTAATCTAATCAGTTAGTTTTTGATTCTCACCTCAAACTCACCCAAACCGATTTTCCTCAGCATGTTGTGTTTGTAATTAGAAGTTGGAATTCAGTAAACTACTACTCTCTCCAACCTGTTAGCTTTATATATAGCAAAATATTTTATTTACATGTAAAGTTAGGTAAAAGTTTAATATAGGATTCCCTGGGCCACGATATTTGAGAGCCATTTGGGGTTTAAAAAAAAATAATTAAGTTTTCTATAAAATCCTGCAGCCCTATTTCTATCTGTTAGTAAATCATAGAATCATAGAATTGGCTGGGTTGGAAGGGACCTCAGAGATCATCGAGTCCAACCCTTGAACCACCGTTGCGGTTGCTAGACCATGGCACTGAGTGCCACATCCAGTCTCTTTTTAAATATCTCCAGGGATGGAGAATCCATTACTTCCCTGGGCAGCCCATTCCAATGTTTCATCACTCTCTCCGTAAAGAAATTCTTTCTAATATCTAACCTAAACTTCCTCTGGCACAACTTAAGACCATGCCCTCTTGTCTTGTTGAAAGTCGTCTGGCAAAAGAGACCAGCACCCCCCTGGCTCCAACCTCCTTTCAGGTAGTTGTAGAGAGTGATGAGGTCTCCCCTGAGCCTCCTCTTCTTTAGGCTGAACAACCCCAGCTCTCCCAGCCTCTCCTCATAGGGTCTGTGCTCAAGTCCCTTCACCAGCCTGGTTGCCCTCCTTTGGACCTGCTCCAGGACCTCGATATCCTTCCTGAACTGAGAGGCTGTAAAAAGTGTGAAAAGCAAATTAAAGTTTTTGGTCAAAGCCCTTAACACTATAAGTTTAATTATCTAAATATTTTTCACTTTAAATTTTTTTACTAAATTTATTTGTATTCTTAACACCTCTGCCTGACACTTAAGAGTCAGACTCTCAGAAAGAGTTATAAATCAGACTGTGGGGTAAGTGAGACCTTCTGCACAAGAACCTGAGAACTCCTGATTATTGCACATATTGGGTATCTGGCACTGAAGCCAATCACTGGAAGAAGATAAAGCTCTGACTGATAAGGATGCCAATGAAATAGATTAGATAAATCCTTTGATCTGAAAGGCTGCATTGACCACTATCTCCAATGCAGAAGGCTTAGAACATTACTCATGACTGAACTGCTGGTATTTTAGTAGAAACTCAGAGAAAGAGACTTCATGTAGAGTGTCACTGAATGGAAAGAAAGGAAGAAATCTACTACCATATTAATGTTTTCCTTTTGGTGTTGCTGAAGTATTTACATACACATGGATGGGGGGGAAATTCTGATGTTAGAAGAAAGGGAAAAAGTGTCCCGTGATGTTCAGAAGCTCTAACTCATTGGCTTTATCTTGAAAGATGCAGTATGTGAATGGTTTAGTAATCCAGCACAAGAACTTAAACAAAACATTACGAACCTAAGAAAATATTGAGTACCTGGAACCATTTCACCAAAATATTTGTAAAAAATGACAACAGTATGAAATTGTCCTGAAATATCAAGAAAAAACAAAATAATTCACCTTAGGAAAAGAAAGAAACTCATTGTGTTTTACCATAGCCCATTAGGCAGCAAGTCTGAGCTTGCTGCTCATAATTACTTTTTGCAGCAAGCATCAAATCCTTCTTGCTCAAATCAGCAGTCCTTTCAAAAGCAGTGAGGTGACAGTTTTGTCCTACCTGCTCCTTATTAGATGTGGTTCTTGGTTCCAAGACAACAGAAAAACAGCAATGCCATGTCACCATCACCAGAAGCCATGTTGAGGTGAGCATGACCAAAGGTGGTGGATCCCCACAACACTTGGTTATTTGCAGAGAGGGAACGTGGCACGAGAGCAGGAGGTAATATGAAGTTGTACCTCTGAAGTGGAATGGAGGAGGTACACTGAACAGCTGTCAAAACAGATTTTTTGTGCCTAATTCATCATCTGGAGCATCTGTTTAAAGACCTCGCAGGCTGGAAAACAAGTAAATGGAGAAACAGCATTTGGCTGGAACATACTAGCCAGGAGAGCTTGAACGAGAGAAGGCAGAGGCTGGGACCCCACTTACATTAATTCTATGTACTGCACACACATTCTCTAGCATGGTACCAATATTTGATGCTGCTTTCCCAGGAGGCTGCCTTACTGATTTTTCTACATCCCTAGATTACCAAGTACAGAAACTTCATCGTTGGGCTCTGTTTTACTGGTGTGTTGCTTTGAACAAAGAGGCAGTGATACAGTTTTGGGATGTCACAAACTATATTTCCTACCTCTTGCTTTAAGGTGACTAAAATAAATCCCTTTTAGGAGCACCATAGCAAGGTGCTGTTGCCTGAGAATCCTGATCTTAAAAAACAGAGCAGAGAATTCACAACAAATTAAATCCTATGAAGTTTCAGTGGGTCTAAGTTCCTAATTCCTGTTGGCAATTTACTTCATTTTCTTTTCATTAATTTCAATTTAATGGCTGTTAGTGTGAGGACTTTTCATTAGACAACAGGAGTTTGAATATGCTTCTCATGCTCTCTTTTAGAGAACCATCATCCTATATTTATGGAAAAATGTGCAAATAGGCACACTTGCACTTACAGAGCACTTTTAAGATTGTCCGAGTCCTATTTTCATCAAAAAAAACGTTCAAAAATACTAAACTGATTAAATACAGAGTATCTACCTCAAGAAGCATTACTTCTGAAATGTACGTAACAGAAGATCTAGAGGTAGAGAGTTGTACACAGGATTAGAAAGAGTTTGACAGGGATGTGAGCCAAAGAGAGGTAGAGTTGATGCACATCTTCTAGAGGCAATAAGTGCTACTTTCATAACAATTCTCTGGTCTGAGAGCACCAATTTCCTTGCCCTAATCTGCAAGAACCATCCTGCAAGTAATACCAGCCTAGCTGAGCAAAAGCATATCATCCCTCAATCTCAGGCTGGCCATTTTTTCATGGTCTGGATGTTGCAGTCTTGTAACTCCTTTTTGAAGAAAATGTCAAACCTGCTTTTGCTGCAAAAAGCATCCAGTAACAAAATAGAATATCATGCTTTTAAAAGAAAAAAGCTAAGCCTGTTGCTATCTGCTGTTTGCCTTTGGGTTAGCTTTAGGGCAGCTTTCCCTTCAGAAAGCTTCATGTTAGGAAGTCCTACAAGAACTATTAAATGTGAAGATGTGGATACAATCTTTGACTCTGAGAGTCCCTAAGCCACAAATTGCTGAAAGCAATTGATGGAGTGGGAAAAGCTACACTTTATGCCTGCCTGCTTTCATATTCTTTCCCTAAGCATCAAAAACTGGCAGCTCTCCAAACTACTAAAAGTCAGACACAATAAAGTGGGATACATGCACCTTTGACCTGACCTGTCACTACTGTATTTCTTTATTTAAATATTTTATTGCTCCCAAGCATGTCAACTATAACTCCGATTTTTCAAGGTAATGTAGAAAGAAGTCTAGTGTTAAAACACAATACTAATGAACCATTTCTGCAATATATTTTTGCAGTAAAATCTTTTTTTATCTCACTGTTTCTGCCTTTTCTGCCAGTAGTCTGTCCTGGGAAGAGCTTACCTCCTTGCATTTAAGTTCTCTAGGTAGAAAACTATACATACATGAAAACTGACTATTACAATAACCACAGTTTTTTGGAGTTAAACAAATTGAAGAGCGTCAAGTTTGTACTTTTTCTCTAGGGATCATCACTTCAGAATCTCTGTAATCCTTGAGAGTATTAGTCATTTACACAAAGCCAAAAAAATAATGGTTCTTACCCTCTTCTCCTGGACAGTTTGATTGTTTAATTTACTTTATACATTTAAACTGTTAGATATATATTCCTACCAGAAGTGTAGTGACCAGTAGTCACAGCAGAGGAATCCCAGGTGAAGGCAAGAGAAGATCTGAGATGTTTTGCTTTGCTAATAAACCAGCTCCCAGGAAACCGCTGGAAGTCAGAAAAGCAAGCTAGGAAAGATTTTTGCTCACTCTATAAGAAGAGAATTTTAGGAAACAATCTTACCATTCAAGGAATAAAACATGATAAAATTTACTACATATCCTGAGCACAACACCCAGCAGCAAATCTCAATTTCCAGACTTTTTTAAAGGAGGAAGAAGTTCAGCCACTGGCAGCGAGGGATATCTACAAAAATATTTTTATATCCTTGTAACACCCAAAATACACAAGGACTGATAGAGAAAATATACATCTAAAGGTAACACATACACGACTTCTTCCTGGATTACTGTGCTTAGTGCTGTGCCTTGGGTAAATGCAGTGGTGTTTTGGAAGCAGGAGGGGACACAGAGGTGGCTCCTGTGAGAAGCTGCTGGAAGCTCCCCTGGTTCCAATCACTGCCCCACTTGTGCCCATGGCAGAGCAGATATGGGAAGCTGGATGCATCTCTGTAACACATTCAAGAAAGGGAAAAAAAAAACTGGAAAAAAAAATTTACAAGAGGTCTGTAGAGTAGAGGATGAAGTGAGAGAGCAATGCCAGAGAAAAGACAGCAAGGTCAGTGAAGAAGGAGGGGTTATGATGCCTGAGCGGAGAGGTTTCCCACAGCCCATGGTGAGATGGCAGCTGAGCCCCTGCAGCCCATGGAGGAGCGTGGTGGAGCAGTCCCTGAAGGACCACGGCGGGGTAAATGTGGATTTGTAGGCCCTGAAGTGTCACAGGTGGGCAGACATGAAGCAGCAGCCTGTGCAGGGTTGCAGAGAGGGTCAACAAGTCCAAACACCTGATTCTGCACCCGAGATGGAGTAACACCAGGCACAAGGATGAATTATGAGAGTAGCAGCTAGAGTACTGTGTGCTGTTCTGGGCCCCACATCTTAAAAAGATTATTAAGGTTCTTGAATGCATCCAATCCATCAAAGCAAAGCTGGTGAAAGGGCTGGAAGAAGCAATGTCCTGAGAGGAGCAGCTGAGGGCTCTCTTGGTTTGTCTGGTTTGGAAAGAAGGAAGCCAAAGGGCAACCTCACTGCTCTCCTCAGCTTCCTGAGGAGGGGAAATGGAGATGCAGGTGCTGTTCTCATCTCTCTGGAATGCAATAGAGGTCTCCTGGGAATGATTCAAAGCTAAACCAGGGAGGTTTAGACTGGATCTTAGGAAGCATTTCTTCACCACTGGGGTGAAGGTGAAAGCCTGGAACTGGCTTCCTAGGGAAGTGGCTGATGCCTCAAGCCTGCCTGTCCTGTTTTTTGGACAATGCCTTTACCAACATGCTTTACTATCTGCTTAGACCTGAAGCAGTCAAGCACTTGGACTACATGATCGTTGTAGATGCCTTCCAAATGGATCTATTCCTTTATATTAACTAAAATATCATTTAAAAGCTTAAAAAGGCAGACAGTAAACTCAAACACCAGAGAACACCCAAATTATCCCCCTGCAGACCTAACTCTGACCTTTGGGTTTATGCACTATACAGCATGACTAATTTACATGAACACACACTGTGTAAGATGAAAGGCTTCACAGGCCTGCTATAGTAGAGAGATGGTAAGGTGGAGTTTGTTTTTAAAGCTAGCATCTCTTCCTCATTCAGGGTTAAATCACTGTGTATAATCACAGATTTAGCAACAATGGTGCCATTCAAGAAGAATGGTGCCATTCACCAAGCTCACCTGATTCCCCTAGATGAGACTATAATAGTCATCTATTTGACTAACACATCACTATGCTTCACAATCTCCTTTCTGATTCTGAACACGTAATTCACACACACCCTTTTCTGAGCTCATGTAATCAGTTTTCCTATTTTTCCTGCCTGATTTAGCCCTCCATACATATACCCAACAGTGCTGCCTGCTACTCTGTTTGCCATTTAAATGGTTTTTTTTAAAAAAAATTCATATTATACAGTGTAATCTGATTACAATGCAGCAGACAACCAAGTCTAAGGGACCAGTGCCATGAGTGTCACAGAGTCAAGAGAAAACTCTTTTACTTGCTGCTTCCCAGCTACTGCAGGCACATGAGAGATGAACCCAAGGGCTCCACCAGAGTAACTGAGCTGACAGAGAGAAGCTGCTGAGTAACTTGCACATTAGAAGGGGTATTTTTACTGCCTAGCAGGGGCACAAAACCAACAGATGGTAAGTTCAACAGTGAGGTTGGCTTAATGGAGACAACACACTGCAAAGTTCAGCGCTATTAACTGAAGTACTCTCACTGCCACATAGAAGTGACAATGACCTGGAGAAAACCATATCAAGAGCATGAAAATCAGAGCTTTGCAAATAAGATTTGAGCATCTTTTAGTAACTGAAAGTGAAAGTCTAAGATTACCTAGGTAAGTGTAAGATTAACAGGTACCTAAGGTAAAAAACAATGCATGGAAAAAAAGTTTTACGTGGCCTGGTGGAACAAATACCATACTCAGCAAAATGCAGATTACTTTCACTTCCATTTTAGGTCTTGCTTACTCACATCAGAAGTTTCTGGTTTTACACTGGTAGAACACTAGAGTCCCGAGGATTGAGCCTTCTTCTCCTGCATGGAATAACATGTATTATTTTGGAAGAATTAGGATAAGGTAAAATACTCATATAAACTCTAATGACACTAGGGGGGGAAAAAATTTTTTAAAAAATCAAATATTTGGAAGACTGGCTGACTGATAATAGAGGCCAAAATATTTCTGTTGAATAGCACAGAGAAGGAAAGGGCTTGACAATATTAAACTAATTTTTTATTCACAGACAGCTTGGGGCACTGGGCCAGATCATTGGCTGACAGAAGTTGCAGTAATGTGGCCAACTACTGTTCTGTGCCATAAAAATTTCAAGTCTCTGATGAATGGCAGTGAATTAATTACAAGCAGGACTGTATTTTCATGACCTAGTATCCATATCTGTAATGGAGTGCAGAAGACTTGAGCATTTATTCAGTGCAAAGGGATGGTCACACAGAGTGCCTCAGTGTCTTAAAGCTCAAGGATCAAATGGAGACATATCATCAAGCAGCCCACATGGTCAAGGAAATACATCATTATATATGTACCCTTTCTCAGTTGATGCTTCCCATTCTGCTGTTTAAAAAGCAAGAAAACCTCTTGGAGAGCAAGTCTATGCCTACACACCTAGTTCTTGAACCTTATAGGGTTTATTTTTAAAGGACCCATCCAGCTCCCAGTGGAGCTAATATTGGATTGATTCCTAAAGCTGATGCAGTAGTCAAACATAAAACCTGAACAGCATTTAAGATCTCTCTCTTTATAACTTTGTGCCCTATTGGCATGATCCAGAGAAAGTAGGCATTCCTGCTCCTCCTGATTTACAGCAGGTTTCACATAAGTTTATACTGTAAAGACAACCAGATATGATGGGACTACCAAGATAAAAGCTATGCCTACACTTCAGGTGAAGCTCAGGCTCTCATCCTCATTCTAGCTTTGCAATGAAAGTGGTTTCCTAGCTCAGGCAAATGCAATACCCTTGCACTTGTAGATTAAGGAAGAAAGAGAGGTAAATCTCAGGTCTAAAACTAAACTAATCCCCAGATTATTCCATTTTCATTTAAACTCTAGTTGTGCAAAAGAATTCCACAAGCTTGCAAGTAAGAAGTCAACTAGATTTATTAAAGTATACAAACTATATCTACCAGTAAGTATTTGTTGAACCAGTGGCTACTTTACTTAAAGTTTTACTTAGATTATGCACTCACTAGTTATCATATCCTGTGCACAGAATTTCAAAGATACTTAGTTACTAAATTGCTTTTTGGAAATATGTAGTCCTGTAACTTTCAGGTTAAAAATGCAAGACCCTGAAATTCATGAATGTCAAGAAAATCATGCTAAATACTATTAATCCAGCAAAGATTCTTTAAACTTGAAAGATTAGGCTAGATTTCTTAAACTACCCTATTGATCTAATGAGAAAGTACACCCTTTACAGCAAATAAAATTCTTAAAAAGACTTTCTGTCGGCCTATAACACAATGGGTTCCTTAAGTACTTTCAAACAAGAGCTTGCGCACAAATAATTAGTCCATGGCTCACTGTAAACTTGTTTTACACAAATCAAGTTCATTTTCTATCAGGATGAATGAATGCTCACAATCTGCAAGATAGGTAATCACAGTTACAGCACTTACTACTGTAAAATAGCATTGAGACTGCCTACTGGAAACAAATCCAGGTTTCAGGGGAATACAAGAACTTTTTATCTCTAAGAAAAAAATAAAAGGAATTTTCTTAAAGTAGATGGAACTCACTCATTTTTAAGAGCTTGGATTTATACTTTGAGCACAAAAGCCTGGCAGAGCACTCTACATGGACTTAAGGATTTAGATCCCATTAGCTCAACAGATACTGCTCTCCTGAATGGCATCAGGGAAACCACTGTTATCTCCCCAAACAATTATAATATTTGCTTCCTTTATAAACTACTGAGAGCTACTGAGAGAAAAGTAGTACATAAAAATTCAGCAATATTTCTATGAAGAAATAAATACATGTTCTTTATAAAGTGTTAGCCATATGTATCAGATTTGCTTTAAATATTGATTTTCATAATAGCTACCCTTCTCTTTTACTTGGATTTCAGTCTTGTTATAGCATGATTAAATGTTACTTGGTTGCTGCATGGCTGTGGCATTGCAACAGGAACAAAAAACATAATTGTACTGAGTTTGTGTGGCAAGGGTTTGGTAGTGGGGAGACCACAGGGGGTGGTTCTGTGAGAAGATGTCAGAAGCTTTCCCTGTGTCCAACAGAGGCAGTGCCATCTGGCTTCAGGACAGACCTGCCACTGGCCAAGGCTGAGGCCACCAGTAACAGTAGTAGTGCCACTGGGATAACATATTAAGAAGGGGAAAAAAATGCTGTGCAACAGCAACTGCAGCTGAAGAAAGTCATGAGAGTACACAAGAGAAATAACCCTGCAGATGGCAAGGTCAGTAAAGAAGGAGGCGGAGGAAGTGTTCCAGGCCCTGGAGCAGAGATTCCCCTGCAGTAGATGGTAAAGACCATGGTGAGTCTGTGGAGGACCCAATGCTGGAGCAGGTGGATGTCTGAAGGAGGCTGACCTGAAGGAGATGGGGGCCCATGCTGGAGCAGGACTCATGACCCCATGAGGGACCCATTGCTGGAGGTCTGCATCCATTGCAAAAGACCCGTACCAGAGCAGCTCATGAAGAACTGCAGCCTATCAGAAAGTCAGAGAAGTTCAGGGAGGACTGACTCCCATGGGAGGGAGGGACCCAAAGGTGAAGCAGTGAAAAAGTGTAAGGAGGAAGTAGCAGCAGAAATGGTGTGGGATGAACTGACCACTACCCCCTTTTCCTGTCCTGCTTTGTCACTGGAGGTGAGAAGGAGGTAGAGAAATCAGGAGTGAAGTTGAGCCTGGGAAGAAGGGAGAGATGGGGGAAAAGTGATTTAAGATTTGGTTTTGTTTCTCATTAGCCTACTCTGATTTGATTGGTTTGAAATTAATTTTCCCCAAGTAAAGTCTGTTTTGCCCGTGATGGTGAGTGATCTCTTCCTGTCCTTATCTTGATCCACACACCTTTTGTTATATTTTCTCTCCCTAGGCCAGTTGAGGAGGTGAAGTGGTAGAGTGGCTTGGTGGGCACCTGACACCCAGCAAGGGTCAACCCACCACAGCAATGCAAATGCAGATTTATTTTTCTTTTTAAAGAATAACTTGCCAGAGTTCCCCTGTAAGTTATAATACCACCTACATTAAAAGTTCATTTCTCCTTCTACCTTCCAGATCTAAGTAATTATGATCCCTCTGATATTATGATCCCTCTGGGCAACCAGGCTGGTGAAGGGACTCGAGCACAGGCCCTATGAGGAGAGGCTGAGAGCTGGGGCTGTTCAGCCTGAAGAAGAGGAGGCTCAGGGGAGACCTCATCACTCTCTACAACTCCCTGAAAGGAGGCTGTAGCGAGGTGGGAACTGGACTCTTTTCACAGACGACCTTCAACAAGACAAGAGGACACAGTCTTAAGTTGTGCCAGGGGAGGTTTAGGTTAGATATTAGGAAGAATTTCTTCACGGAGAGGGTGATTAGGCTATGGAATGGACTGCCCAGAGAGGTGGTAGATTCTCCGTCCCTGGAGACATTTAAAAAAAGACTGGATGTGGCACTCAGTGCCATGGTCTAGCAACTGCTCCGGTGGGTCAAGGGTTGGACTAGATGATCTCTGAGGTCCCTTCCAACCCGGCTAATTCTATGATTCTATGATTCTATGATTAGGTGAGGGCGACAACTCTCTCCCAAAATACAATTATTTCATATGTGCCACTAAACAAACCATCATTTGCAGGAATGACTAAGTGAAGATTCAACACAAAACCATGTAGTACTAGAGGATCTTATTTCTGAATAGCTGTGTTGAAGAAGGCCCCTTCACAGCAGTAAAGCCTACACTTGGTAAAAACTAGCTGCACAACTGGGTCTCCAAAGCAACACCATTCAAACAAGCTCTGCTTTCCATTACCAGACCTAGGGTCCATCCATCCATATCCTTGAACTGTACCAAGTCTTGAAAAAAAAAAAAAAATATCCTGTAGAATACAGCTCTTCTAAAGCCGGTGTAGTTTCTCAGGTTCTTTTATAATATTAACAGCACTTACACATAGAATTGTGAATTATGTTTCCCCTATCTATGGGATAAAACACCTTCAAACTCCAGCAGCACATCTAGCAGGTACTCACAAGATCTTTCAGCATCTAAGAGGTGGCAAAATACCAGCACATCTCCCTCTACACCAGTACCCGGGTGCACAACTGTTATTTTTTATTGAGTGAACTGAACTGACAGCCTTTAGGAAAGCCACCTTGATTTATGCACAATTAAATTCAAAAGACAAAAAGGAGCACAAAGCTTCCTGCATCACTTGAGCCTTCCTGGGTCCTGAAGGAGAACAACCATCACCCTGACTTTCCAAAGTGGTGTTACTCTAGAAAAGCATGAAGCAGAGTTCATTTGCACTGCAAAAGTCTCTGCCTACATGAGCCTGATAGAGGCATGAGAAAATACAGCCCTCCCCTTCAGAAAAAAATTACCATTTAAAACAGTTGACAGCAGTCACAGTAAAAAAGAAGCAAACAAGTTTGAAGTCTTCAAATAGCCTGTGAACAGCACTTTTACAAGTTACAGCCACTCCCAAGATTCAGATGTACATACGCAGTGTTTTTATCTCTAATATGAAGTGAGGATGCTGAGCCAAAGTGAATGCCTCAGATGATAAAGCTCAGACTTGGCAGTTTAATCACACTTATCCTATCTGGGACCTCTCAAGATGCCCTAAAAAAAATTAAAAAAATAAAAAAACATGCAAAATACTTAAGAAATGTCTTACCATTTCATCCATTATGAAGTCTACTACTGATTTGACCTCTAATAGGGCAAGCTGCAAACAAGTTCTACCTGGCCCTCAGAGACAAAGTTTTATCTGGCTTCTACACCAGCACAAATCTGATGACTCCAGACATCTTTAAAACATAGTACAACTTCCAGTCCAGAAAAGTTAGGAATCAGCATCAAAGCTGTGACAAATCCAGGATTATCACTTCCCAGTTAACACTAAGAGACTACCAATGAGCACTCAAAAGATAACAAACTGAGTGATATGGCAAAACTCCCTTAAAAATTGTTTCACAATAGGTGAACTGTGCTTGAAATGTGAACCTTGTAAAGGGAATTAACATAGATAATTTCTTAAGTTTTTTCCAGATGTTCACAGTAATAAACAGAAAATCTCTTATGGTAAAAAAAAAAAAGTAATTAAACTCCTTTGTTTAAAAGCAAATAGAGAAAAAGCATCCAAGAAGCACCTGGTTTTAAGTTTAACATTGATATAAACACTAATTTTAACACTTTAAGAAGTCAGATGCTGATGTTCTGTACATCCATGAATTTGCACAATAATAACGGATCAATAAAAAGTAAACTGGAGAAAAAAAGTCCAGAAAATCCAGCTGACTATACAGATAGAGAGACATTCACTGAATACTTTGAGTATTTGACAGTACTTCCAAAGGAGAAGAAAGACCTTTGAAAAAACAAGACTTCTATTGAGAAAAAACATTTCAACTTCACACTTTGAAGCTTTTTTTCTCAAGTACGTTTTTTTGTTTGTTTTGTTTTCTTATGGTTAAAATGATTGAATAATCACAAAGCAGAGGGAAATATTACACTGTTTTGATCACAAGTTCTCTTGAGGTAAAATGCCAATAACTGGCATCTCATGCTGCCCAGCACCAGACAGTGTAAGAGAAGGGGAGGGAGAGAAGCCATATCAGAATTGCAGCAGCACCCAGGGGTTCCCACCACCCCAAACCCTGTGTATGTTTCTTCTCTCCATCCTCTCATGAGCCACCAGCCTTTTTGCAATAGCTATGAGCAGAATAAGAGTTAACACTACATTTCTTTATCCTGTGCCTGACGATGATGGCTCTGACTAGAGGGCTGCCTCCTTTCTTCACCCAGCTACCACTTTACTCTGCGAGGATTCCCATTAAAGCCTCAGGGGGCTTTTCAGCAATTAACACAGTGGGAATGGGAGCAATCAGTCCACAACGGGGTCATGCAACAGACTATTTGCCTACAGGGATACAGCGCAATTGCAATCTTTAATAGAAAGCTTTGGAAAGGCTTGAAAGCTTTCCAGGTCCCTGGTAAGGCTGTGATTATGTGGAGCTCCAGGCTAGGGATCCCTACAAAGCTGCATAGCACCTGAGCTGGCCTGTTAAAACATCACAAATAATCACAAACCACACAAACCTCCAGTGCACTGACTGCAAGCAATTATCAAGAGACTCTACTTGCCTTAAAGAGACCTCATGCAACCCCAAGTTTCCCATGTCTGTTCTCATCTGTATCAGCATTAAAGTTAGCCATTGGCATGCATTTTATCCTCAGTGTTCATTTGCAAACATCAGCTTCCAAACAAGATTCCATCATGTGTTTCATTTTCCTTCTCCTTAGCAGTATCATCAAACAAGTCCCACAGTAATCCTTGGAAGTGTTTTGCTGGCACAGATATAGCTATACTGAAATGCCTGAAAATTTTCAGTACTACAGTAATAATTATAAGAAACTGGTGGTCCTGCCCCTCCCAGTTCAACATTTTGGAAAATAAGGTATTTTTTAACCAATTTGCAAGGGAATATAAATCATATTTGTTGCTAGAATAGGAGGAAAAAAGGTTTTATTTTCCAAAGTCAGGCTTATTGATTAGACTTTTAAGTACATTATAAAGCTAAAAGCTGCATTCACCAGCTGCTCTGCATTTGCTGACTCTGCAGGTCATCTGAGATAGCACAGCTTATATCTTTATCATAGAGAGAGCCATTTTCAAGGTCACTGGAACTATTTCTGTTGAACTCTAATACTGCATCTACATGTGCTAAATCCTGGATATTACACTATTGACTTATAGAAGAATTACTTTTTTCAGCTTGACTACCTCGTGTTCACTGAAATTTATATGCTTTGCTTCAGTGGCCTTATTGGAACTATTCAGCAAGAAGAAAGTTCTGGATGACTTTTAGAAACATCTGCTTGTATAATCAAACACAACTTCTCTCAGGTGTGTTTTAGCTGTTTTTCTGTACCAGGAAAGGAGTTTATCAGACCAGGGCTGTTTCACGAGGTCCTTCCCTCCCAGACTTGACTCCCCACTGCCATGACAGGCACACAGGGACACAGCTTTTTTAGCAAGTACTACCCTTAAGACAGTAATAGGAACGTTGACCTTACCTGAGAAATTCATGTTGCTGGCTTCGCTGTGCTCTTTCTTTGAAAAGAACTACAGCAAACCCACAGAAATCCATAACCAGTACCTGAATCTGCAGCATTCACAGGAAGGAAGGAACCTCTAACCAGAACCTCCCTGCAACACAAAGCAAGCAAACACCTGGCATTAAATCCAACTTAAACTGAAGCACCTCCTTGGCTTAGGGCCCTGAGAGCACCTGTAAACTGTGATTGCCCTGAGTCACCTCAGCTGAGACCTACAGACAAAGACAGACAGACAGACAGAGACACACACAGACCCTGCCCAAAATCCAGGGCTCCCATTTTAACCCAACCCCAGCAGCCTCTGTGTGTCCTGATCACTGTTATAAGGGAATGTCTGTCTCCTGCTTAGACCATCTCTGCATTTGCCTTAGGTTGTTGCTGTCCCCTCTTACAGGAATCAGTTGTGCCCTGCGTGTGTGTTCTCTCTCATGACTAACATGAAAAAAAAAATAAAAAAAAAAATAAAAATAAGGCTTGTAGTCCAACCATTAAATCTCAACCCCTTTAATTAGCTCAAGTGAGTGTCACTATCGATGTCACTTCTCTGTGTGAGTGCTTAGAGACCGATCAAATCAATTCTTTCTCTTTGGTAAGTTACAAAGCGACTTTTTGAGACCTTTTACTTTAATAATTCTGCTTAGACCTTCATAAGAGGGCTTCTAATGGACTTCAGAAATAGAAACATGTTCCTCCCTGGAGGAGGTGAGGGTAGATTAAAAACCTTGCTACAAGGAAAACTTTTAAGAAAATTCATGCACAGGTTTTTCTCTATTATCTGCTCCACTCCCATGGGCTGGTACAATCTCCTATGGGCAGATACAATCAGGATCTTTCATTTCAGCTCCACTGTGTAAATGATGGGGCAGAAAGCTGCTACATGTTACCTCAGAAATCTGAAATTTGCTCCAGTCACATCACCATACAGCCCTAACATCTTTCCCTGTCCCCCACCTGAAGATTGCATCTGCCTGTACAGGTGTTTCCCAGGGCCTGAGATGATTTGCATCACTGGCTGATATATAAGACACTGTCACATGGCAGCAGCTTGGCTGTTTTGCTTGAAGTCAAGTCAAGAGACTGCCCCGCTTCAGAAAATTCTTGACATGCCAATTTACTATCCCATTATGTTCCTAATCTCTCTAGAGATAATACAGTCACATTAAATGCTCATTAATGTTAAAATTAAGAAAAAAAAATTAAACCGTCATCCCACATCTCAGTTTCTTCAATAGCTCATGTCCTAAACAGTTTAATTTTTATGTCATGTACTTGTCAACTAATCATTTTTGGTTGAGTAGTAAGGAGAATGGAACCATGTTTCTGATAAAGCTTTCCTTTGGTAGATAAATCACATAAATGCTTTCTTTATAAAAAAATACCTTTTTTGAGAGACTTTTGAGAGGGAGGGCAGGATGGAAGAAGTAAGTGCAGGGGGAAAAAAAAAGGGAAATTCTCAGCATGGGGAAATAATCAGCTTTGCATCTGTGCCCAGTCTTGTGAGACAAATGAAACTAAATCGCATCCGAGGAATAACAAACCTAAGTTCTTTACAACCTTTGTGTGGAAGCTGATCCCTTTGTTAATTCTTAGGTGATCACATGTATATGTGCATTTTTGTTACCACAAGTTGCACAGCTTCCATCATAAACTTGGGCAGAAACTTATGATTGAGTTCATCATCTTCAAAACCCTTTTATAACTGTGAGGGAAAATATATGAGGAAAAAATGCAAAAGCTTTGAGCAAATGGAACCACCAAAAAGGAATTTGCCAACCTCTTCTTGAAAGAACTTCATGTTCTTGTCTCTGTCAACTTCTTCTCCTCAGTTCCAATGTTCAATCAATCTTTCCTAGTACACACTAAGTACTATTTCAAACATTGATGTACTGAAGGTCGTGCTTTATGTATATCAGTTTGTGATCCTTAAAATCATTGATTCAGAAGAACACAAACACATTTTTAACTTACTACACATGTAAAAATTAACCTTATCCTTAGGGTATTTTGGAAATAAAGGGTGAGGGAGGAGCTGTAAAGAAAAAACATTTTCACAGTTCCCAGGTTTTTTTAATAGCATTGCGTTAATAACTTTAAACATTTCATAATATAGAAAAGCAAATCCCCTAGTTTTACTTAGAACAATTTCAGTATTATTTTATTAATTCTAACAGACTTGAAATAGTATGTTGTCTTCCCAGAATTATTTTTTGCTAACCAAATGACTCTCTACATAATGAACTACATGCACAATGTATTTTTTTTCCACAAGGTCTAAACCTGTAAAAATGTAACCGTCTTTCCAAATAGCATTCAAACACAAAAAACCCCAAACTTCAGCATAGAGTATTGAGCAGTTTAAGGCCCTAGAGTCTTAATTCTGTAGGAAAACAGCTTAAATCCCCCATCACCTAATCAGGCAGTAGACTAACTGCTGTCGGAGGACAAGGTGCTGGAGTTCATCACTGCTGGCATTTGCTCATCAAAGTTCCGGGAAGAGGAAGGAAGAAAGAAAAGGACAAGCTGGAAAAAGGCCCCTCTGGGCTAAATCATAGAAACATCTGCTGAAGTAATAAAACCTTGTATCCTTAACAGCAATCGTTGCCTGAGTTTAACTCTCTGGAGCCTGTAGTTAATCAGGCTGCCCTTACCAGTATGCTACTTCACAGGAGTAGCAGAAGTTACAAGAAGAGGAAACAAGCAATTGAGGAAACAAATTCTTCTGGAAGTACCATATCTTCCAGAATAACTTGCAATGGTCTTCAGCCAGGTGCAATGTAGCAGGGAGAAAGACATGGCCCTGTCACGAAGAGCAGACACAGATACTTTCACTTGAGCTGCAGTTCTGGCTTGTGTTACAGAGGAAGGGTTCATGGACAGATTTTTTTACACACAGGGCATCTGCTTAGAGTCTTTTCAGGCACAGTACATTTCATATTAGGCCATAGATACAAATAAGCCAAACAGGAAGATTAGAAAGCGAGTTATCTGTTGGCACAGTTTTTCATTGGTGTGATGCCCTGAGGACCAGCAAGGAGTTGCCACAATAGGCTGCTGACAGCTTTTCTTCTGCGGTATCTTGTCCAGCCTCAACAGCACAAGGTCAGACTGAAGGCCTTTTTGCAGTCTTTCTGCTAGTCCTAGGGAGCAATTTCTTAGAAAAATATCCCTTTACTCGATAGGGTTGTAACACAAACAAAAAAATCCATCCTGTTTGTGGTTATTGGATTGATTGCTTAGGAATCAAACAGCAGAAGACTGATAGCATCATAGTCACTGAGCCACCAACCACACCAATGTACACTTAGGTGCTCATGAGAGCTGACTGGGGATAGCTTGGGATAATAAATTAATGCAATTTTTTAAAAAATTCTTTTTGGTCTCTAATATTCTCACTTCATTATACTATTAACAATTGATTCTTACCCCCTGGTTACTCTAACCATTCTGCAGAGCAACATCTACACTGTATATGATGGAAAAGATGACAGTTTCTTGGAGATTTTAAACCTGTTGACAAATTACAACTATCTTTGTATATTCTCAGGATGAGCACTTTAAGTTTGACACTTCTGTGTATAAAATAAAAGGGGATTTTGTGTGGGAGGTACTGACACACCAAGGCTAAGAAAGAACATCACATTAAAATATTCCCTATAAACAAAGCAGTCCCCTTTCATGAGACATCTGGAAACAGAAGAGGATACATGGTTTTAATTTAAGATTAATTTATCTATCTCACCCTACAGGCTGAGATTTGGATGTGTGACACAGCACCCTGCCCCACCAGTGTGGTACTGCTCCCACAGTCTCATGCAGCATCTGTACAGGACTGGCTGTGTTGTCCTCCCACCCTGATCCTGAAACTCCAAGGAGGTCTAAGGCTATAAGCATGCCCAGCAGACCAAAGGAAGTGATTCTCACCCTCTGTTCCGCTCTTGCGAGACCCCACCTGCAGTACTGTGTCCAGTTCTGGAGCCCTCAACACAAGAAGGACACAGAGGTGTCAGAGAAAGTCCAGAGGAGGGCAACAATGGTGAGCAGAGGGCTGGAGCACCTCTCCTACAAAGACAGGTTGAGAGAGTTGAGGTTGTTCAGCCTGGAGAAAAGAAGGCTCCAAGGACAACTCATAGCAGCCTTTCAGTACCTGAAAGGGCCTACAGGAAATATGGGGAGGGACTTTTTACAAGGGCTTATAGTGACAGGAAAAGGGATAATGGCTTTAAATTGGAAGAGGGTAGATTCAGGGTAGATGTTGGGAGAAATTCTCCACTGTGAGGGTGGTGAGACACCAGAACAGGTTGCCCAGGGAAGTTGTGAAAGCCTCATCCCTGGAAGTGTTAAAGACCAGGCTGGATGGGGCTTGGAGCAACCTGGTCTAGTGGGATGTGTCCCTGCCCTTGCAGGGGGATTGGAACTGGATGGTGTTTAAGGTCCCTTCCAACCCAAACCATTCTATGACTGTGACTCTATGATTCTATAAAGCATACTCACCCATGTTGGTGCCACCAGTGGGTCCTGGGCCCCCTCAGACTCAATATGGCAGATCAAGCAAAGTCTGCAGGGGAGGTGTGATGGCAGAAGCACAGCAGTACAAGTCCTTGAAGGACAAGGAAACAGCAGAGACAGGAGCCAGGGGGAAAGAGGGAGGACTTGGGGCACACCACAGTGTCACATCACATCACACCACACCAGGGGGCTTGCCCACAAACCAGTTGGGACCCTGTGATGAAGGTTACCTGTCAAATCTATGATCCCAGAGGTGTTTCTCACAAAGAAACTTGCTTTCACTTCTCAGTAACACTGGATTTATGATAATTATTTTTAAAGGGATTTCTGCCTTGTCTTTGGTCTCCTCAGGCAGAGTCCCAATAATCTCTTGTGTACTACTGTATTTTCCAGGATGAAAGATGAACATTAGCCTCTTTACATACATTTTAAATTGTCACTTTGACAGAGCTTGTACTGTTGATACCCATGTCAATAACAGAATTGAAACATCAGTACAAAAACTGTCTTAGCAAGTGCACTTCAGCTTTGCTTCTCTGCTCATTTTCTAATATTGATGACAAACACACTGCAGAGGCTGTTTTGGAGATAAATACCCAAACACTAATGTTAATTCCCCCATGAAAGCAAGGGTGTAGGTGGCTTATGACTATGATGTATTTATTATTAGATAAATAGAATAGCCTATGTGAAATATGCTGATCTACTTTTTTATTTTTAATGTCATCATAATGCTACTATTCCAAAAGGATTTACAAGCTGTTTACAGAAAGCAAACAAGTCCATAACAAAATTTAGAATTTAGTTTGGTCAAATTTAGAGGAAATTAATCCATGCAATCCGGTTATATTGAACTGAAAAAAAAAGGAATAAAAAGCACTGAGTGTAAATCTATGAAGATTTTAATAGCTGTAGTTATAGTAGTTAAATTTACTTCCTTTCTTTCAAATTAGTCAAGCAAAGAGTAATTAATGATGGTGTTATAAGCACCACAATTGATATTATGGCTTCACTTTCACTAAATATATTTTGGGGTTTCCACTAAATTTGCATTGGTTTCTGTCCTTCAGAAAACCAGAAACAAAACAAAAAAACAAACATGCAAAAAACCCCAGAAAATGCAAGAAAGTAAGAGTACTGTGCAGTGATGGTATACAGTTGTATATTATCTGTTCCTGCTATGAGAAGGAAAAAGAAATCTAGGAAGCTGGCCAAAACACACATCCATCACAAATACTCTGCTAACATGCTTTCAATTATGCACTCTCAAAGGAATCAGAAGGTCCTAATTACAAGAATGAATTCTAAACCTGAGCAAAATCCCAACAAGGGCAGCAGCTCAGCCTGTGTTTCTAAGAGATGCTGACACTCACATTCTAGGGGAACAGCAGATGCTCAGCACAGATCTCTGCTGGGCCATCAAGGAACAAGCAGGTTTGGGATTTGTTTTCTTGGTATTTTTCTGGGCTCCATAAAATGCAATAGGTTATTGATGTGAACCTTTTCAAAATTTCAAATGTTTCTTGAGCAAATTCTTTCCTGTCACCAATCCTGTAAGAATGCCTCGTTAGCACCTATTGAGGCCTAAAACTGGTCAGACCACCTCCCCGGCGCCTACCTAAAACAATAGGGAAATTAACAAATAGATAAGGAAAAGTCTGTTCCGGGAAACCCGTGAATTTCTTCAAGTTATGTAAACGAAGACCCCCTCCTTCCTCTCCCCGTTTTCATTTTAAAAACCCAACAAAAAAGAACCAAGGAGAGGGCAAGCAATCGGCGAGCAAGCAAGCGACGGACGAGCCACCAGATCAGCTATCAGCACCCAGCGAGCCATCGGCCTGGACGCAGCAGCTAACTCCAGAAGCAGCCAGGAGCCAACGAGCAACCAGCCCTGAAGGCAAAGCCGAGAACAGCTCCGCAACGGCCTGGACTTGGTAACCCGATCTCCTCTCTTTATCTGTTCTCTTGTTCCCTGAAAATAAATCCCTATAACTTGTTAAAATCACTAAGTATTATTATTATTTTTTGTAATTCTGCGCGTCTCTGAAGCAGTGGCTGGTTTTCCTCAAACAAAATATTAAAATAATAGGTCGGATCGCGACAGTTATGGATCTGTCTTCTCAATTTACACAGGAATAGCCATGTGAATTCCCTGTTTCAGACCCTCAGCTGTGCTGCATCTGGGAATAATGTGGAGGATAGAGTGACTTCCAGTTCACCTTTGGTGATTTAGCAGATAAAACTCTGACCGTTGTGCTCCATGTACCACTGCAGCCTGGGAATGATGGGCCAGACTGGGAGGCAACTTATCTCTTCTTGGTATAGGCAGTCACTCCAAGGGCCACGTTTGTGGTTTAATGCTCAGCCACAAAATTAGTAAGTTGGAAACCCCACCACAACCATATCCAACTGAAAAATGATCTCAGCACAATCCTGAGGTCTGAAAGGAGTGCACACCAATGTCTTGTATTCTCGTTCCCAATAAGGAGAAGATACTGCTACCCCCAAACCAGTCTATCCTGAATCAGTGATTGTCAGCTCCAGTTATCAAGTTTCTCTGTTTCACGTTATCAAACTCTCTGTCACATGGAAAGTTTTTCCTTATTTGTAAGCAACCCATGTCCATGCTAGAATTTCTGGTTTGTTCCACTCTCCTTCCCCCTCCTCCCACTTTTTAATTTTAGAGCTGCAGATGTTTTCACAGACAGGGAAAATTTAATTCCATTCTTCCTCTAGATGACCTTCCACAATTCTGGTTTATCAGATGGTGTGCACACTTACATAAAAAAAAGAAAGAATGTAAATGTGGATCTTGGTTTTAATACTAATTAAATACATTAGAATAATTCTAAGTTTTATACTTTAGCTTGCATAATTTTAAAAGAACTTTAAGTACCGCCTGACTAGTTCTACAAGCTACCAGCATAATGCACCTTCACTTACCAACCACTGATACTGGGATTGCTGGTTACAGGAAAATAAAATGAGAACATTAACGCCTCATTGAACAAAACTTTCATTAATCATAATGTATTCTTATTCACACAATGGAAATAAATTTAACTAATATTGAGGAAAACTGAGTGGAGGAAAGAGTCTGTAAATTAAGGGGAGACTCCAGCCTAACAAAAAAGAATTCAGCCTTGAAGGCTAAATTGAAATTTCTCAAGTGAAGATGAAAAGCCACAGCTCATGTCAATACTTCACAAACACAACACAGAATCACAGAACATTAGCAAAGAAACATAAGTTTTACTTGAGGAACTTTTTCATCATGTTTTTCATTAAGAACATATCTTTGGGAAGAGATGTTGAGAAACAAGTCTGAGCAACAAATGACAATCTAAAGATAGTAGCAGTGGCAATGGAGTGACATAAGGGACAGTCCCTTGCTAGCAATAACTCCCTGCTGAAGCAGTATTCTCTATACCCACACAAAGAAAGGCCTCCTTCCTGCCTTAGCTAAGCCAGAAAAAAAAAACCCCCAAAACCAAAAAAACCCAAAAACCAAACTAAAACAACAAAAAAATAGACACTAGGATGTGATGGCAGGTATCTGTGAAAGTGAAAATTACTTAGATTTTGTCAGTCTGTCACAAAAAAGCATCAGGGCAGAAAAGCATCACTTCCCGCATGGCCCCAGCTCCTGCAGAGGGAGTAGAGGAGCAGGGAGAAAAGGAGCAGAACTCCAGAAAGGAGGAAGGAGGGCAGGAAGCAGGGAAAATGGTGAAATCTAGCTCTGAGATACCCATAGCACAACTGAGAGTGTTAAGATTGTATGGTAAGCAGTAAGTAACATTAAATATATGAAAACATAAATATGTTTTTTCTCACAGTCTTGTATCAGAGTATGCTGCCTGGTGATACTAACAAAGACTCACAGTCACTTGATTCCTTCCTTTTCCTTGCTGATTTTTCCACTGTCCAGGAATAGTACATCTTCACTGCCATTTTCCCAGCTTTAACCCTACTACAAGAAAGGAGATTTTTTTTTTTTTTCTGATTAATTAATAATTATTACAATAAATTATAAAATATGATGAATTATTAATTATCCAGATACAAATATCGCTGATGCAAAAAGTATTTCACAGCAGTAAAGATTTGTTTATGCAGAAAGGAGTTATAGGTGAAGCAAAAATAATTACTTCCAGGCCACTCAGACCACAGGTATTAATTCTGGAATAAGATTGTGAAGTCCATGCCTGGAGTTCCCTGGGAGCTCCCTAGGAGTCTAATCAGAACTCTCAGTTCAATCCCTTCCTTCCTCTGATGTAGCTCTGTAGTGCAGACCAGGCTGTACAGTTAAACTATAAGACAAAGAAGGCAAGGAGAAGTGGCAAAATTGTTCTCCCAGGAATTTCCATGGACTTTTTTTTTTCTGTTTTTTTTATTACAGCTATAACAATAAGCATTTAATCAACTAATCCAATCATCCAGCACTTTTTCTGTTCTCTTTCCAGAAGGCTGGGTTACTTTTTGCTTATATCTAACAAGCAATTTTGTACAGTCCATTAGATTTTGTGTCTCTGGAGCCTGGTTCAAATTTCACACACTTCATTCAGTCACTTTCAAAGCATTTAGATGATGGCTCATCACACCCAGAGCTTAGCAAAAGGTCTGCTGTGGAATATCAGAACTCTTCAGCTTACAAATTTCCACAAGTCTGGTCCTTGATAGAGCTGGCATTTGCTCTGGGACCATGTCAATTACTCTGCAGCAAAGTGGTTCTTCCAAGTACCAGCACTACAAACTTGAACTCCAAAGGTGACAGCTGAGAAGAGGTAATTTTTCTCCATGATAGGATCCACCACAGTGCCTCAGCTGTGTACACTCATTCCTCAGATGGGGCACACAGATGGAAGCACCAGTAGCAATCTTAGGTATTGTGAGATATGAAACTTAGCAAAATAAAGACTGAAGAAGTACAATTGATATTCATAAATATAAGTGGAGACAACCCCCTAGAAATTATGTGTTAAAATGCAAGTTCCAGGTGGAACAAGATAAGCAGGCATCAAACTACCCACAAATGTATTTGGGGTAAAAATTAGAAGGAGGCTTTTTAATCAGTATAGCAGGTAACCTACTGGACAGAGTACAGAGCACACCAAACTTTCTGATTATAAGACAACACTGTTTGGGGAGCAGGAGGTTTAATGAAGAATTCATAAATTCTTTTCTAACCTTCCATTCCTGTGATGCAAATCAAGTTTGGGGGTTTGTTTTGTTTTGTTGGGGGTTTTTTTTGTTTTTTATCTTCTGGACTATTCTATATATGTTTTCCACATTTGTTGATCATCTCCTGCTATAAAAATATATTTTGACACAAGAAACTGTTAGGTTGAAAAGTACCACTCACTTTTCTTTCAGGTGGTCAAAGAGAGGCAAGGAGAAGACACAGTGTGGCCAAGGAGAGAGAGAAACACTGCAGAGGAGCTGGAACTTGGAAAGAAGTAGGTCAGTATTAACCAGGAGACTGAGCAGACCATTAGCCAGGGTAATGATTGTGTTAAGAGTGGCACTTTGTACATTTGCATTTTCCCTGAAGAATGTTTGTGTACCTGCCCCTGGTCACTTGTAGACTTGTTAAAAGATATTGAAGGGACCACTGAAGTGAACTTAAGGCCCACTTAGAATTGAACATTTTTTTTGTCATAACATGGAGTTCTGCACTGCAGTTTTTCTGTAACATCACACAAATGTAGCCACCTTCACCACCCTACTGTCCCTTCCTTTCCCTCTCCCAAACTCCAAGGCTGCTTCTTCAACCTCAAAATCTCAGAACCCCACTCAGTGTTTTCAGGAAGAAAAATACTCCTTGTCATTGCATGTGAGCCCTTGGCTTTGATGCAGGTGGAATGTATTAAGTTTGTTATTCTTGGAGAATTACTAAAAAATAAAGATACCTAGAAAAAACTTTTGCATGTTTTTTTCACAGTTAGCAGCTGTTAGTATCTGATAAACTAAGGGTTTGTTTGCAACAGTATAAATAGAAACATGACCACAGATGTGGTGAATATGGAGTGATGCTATCATTTAAATTTCATCATGTTTTGTTCCTTGTCTCACATATTTTGGCATGAAATTATAGGGTTTTTATGATGCTACACAGCTTCTATACAGAAGGCTTCTGAAGAAAAAATGCTGAAAAAGTCCTGTTCAGTTTTTCTAACTGGGTACAGCAAAAATAACGTTCAGGTTCCACCACTGCATTGAAAAACTATAAAGAAACAAAAGGCAAAAAGAGAGGTTAAATTGTTCTGAGTCCCTATCCGATAACAACAGCAACAGAAATATAAAGCTTTTATCCAGCAGACCTCTCAAAATGCATTTCTAATATCTTGAATCACAACAGATCAAGAAGTTCCAAGCTGTGGCTAGAACTTGTCTTTAGCTCTTGCAGCAGTGTTGAGAGAGCAGTAGGCACATGATGCCACATTCCCCCTGTTGGGAGACTTCAATAGGTGGCTCTGACTGTAGCCTGGATCAGAAACACCTTGTGCTGGTGGAATTAAGTCACTAAACTTTACTTTAGTACAGCTGTGCAATTTAACAGTCGCAGATCTTGATCCAGCATCAGCATATTTCAGGAGCAAGTTTTACAGTTAAACTAATGAACAAGAACGGGGACTGATAATGGAGGTAGTGGAGGACTTAAATTAAGTGTTCAAATACAAGAATTAGTGTATGCTACTGCAGTCAACACAGCTACACCTTAATAAAATAACAGTAATGTATGTCTAAACAAACCTGGAGGTGGAGGCTTTGTAAAGTTAGAAGAAAGAACCGCTCAAAAAGCAAAGATCTTTAAAATAAAAAGAGATTAAATTCCCTTCAGTAGCTATCAGTGACATTCAGAAGCTCTGCCCATTCCTCAAATTATACTTATTTAACTTTCTCCCCCATCATCCACATTAAAACACCTTGTCTTTAAGAGTTGTTTCATTTCAAACAGCTTTTCCAGGGTTTGCCAACAACTGGACTGCTGACAAGCCACACCAGAACAGCAGTAACTCCCAGTCATGGTTCATTAAGGTCTTCCATTTGGAAGAGTCTCTTTCTGTGGGGGCAGATTTGCTCTATGGAGGAATAAACCCAATCTGCAGTGGAGTGATGGCAGAGCAATTTATATCACAGAACATCATGGGCACATTAGGTCCCTGTCCTGATGCTTTCCTATGTGTGAAAAAGCACCAACTTGCACAGTGGAATGGCAGCAGGCACAGAGCACATTTCTCACCTTTTCAAAGAACTATGCATGCTTTGCAGGCTTCTACCTCAGACTTTTTTCTGTGGAGAGAAGATTCCAGCTTTCCACAGGTGCTTTGTAAGTTGTGGCTGCTGCATTTTGTAAAAAGTTCCAGGGAAATAAAACCCTTAACCTTGCATAGCAGGCTTTTGTCAATTAGCTCTGGGTACACTCCTGCTCTTTTGCAGATGGCATTATGCCTTTTCCTATATGAATGACATTTAGTTTTAAAAACCATTCAACTTAGGAACCCATGATGCATAAGCAAGAGAAATTTAGGCATGGTAGATAGTCTAGATTAGAAAAGACTCAAACCAATGATAACTTTAAACACGAATGCACAGAAGTGTTCCTGACTCACATTAGAATCAAATGGCCTTTAATTTTAACTGAAGTCCTTGGTCATATTGAATATTAAAGTTCATGGCTAGAAGTGGCAAGTCTAACACATTTACCATCTCTCTTCAGGCTGATTATATTGGATTCATTAGCAATTTATCATCGACATAAAGGGTGGATACAATTCCTTCTGTGAGCTCCAAAGCACATAACAGTTGGCATACCTGATGAATTGCAGATGAGCAAGAAGTGGACTTAACATAATAGAGGTTAAAGGCTCCTGGAAGCTGTAAAAATTTTATGGTATTATGCAATTTAGATAATAATTTTAGTCATTAAAGTTAGAGTTTAAGTAAGTAACCCCTCAAAGGAAGAAGTTGTGTAAACTTGAAAATATGCTACATTTTTTTAAATCTCAAATAACAAATTAGAAGATTGTTTTAGGGATTTCTAACCACTTCAGACTTAATTCCTTTAGATTTTTTGAGCATCAGTTTGATATTATTCAATTCATATTTCTTCCTAAATGTGAAACACCATCTTAACTGCAATCAGTTAAGACCAGGCTCAGCTACCCGGACAACATTAAACAGTATTGGGAGCCAGGAAAACCAGCAAGGCAATTGGAAGAGAAAGGCAACACTTGAGATGTGAAGGAGGAGAGCAGACCAGCCCATAATAGACAGAATTGTGGGCTGAATCTTAAGAGACCTGACTGGCTTGATTACATACACAGAGAGGCACAGTAACACAAAAGCCACCCGTTCACCTTTCTCTTTTACATAACAAAAAATTATCTGAAAGAGTTCTAAGTGACAAATAGGTTTCCTAGCATGCTGCCCCTGGGATTGTGGAAGATGGTGTGTTACCACACTACGTAGAATTAAGTAACAATAATGGCTCTTACTATATAATACCAGACCCTATCTTTAAGACTTAATAGCTGATTGTATCAATGCTTTGATGCCTAGGAAACCATTTGAGGAGGGTAACAGTAGGAGATAGGAATAAATTAATCAGACATATCACTGTGAAGCCATTTGCTAAAGAGAAGATCCCTCAATCAGTGCTTCTCTCATGTATTAAAATTTAAAACAATTAAATACAGTGGCTGGGGTTTGCACACAAGCATAAGCAGAGAGACAGACACTTCACTCCTGGCTCACTGGATGATTGTGAGTTGGCAAATGTCACACCAACCCACAAAAAGGGACAAAAGGTTAGGGACCCAGGAAACTCCAGGCCTGTCAGCCTGACCTCAGTGTCTGGCAAGGTTATGGAATGGATCATCCTGGGGACAATCAGACAGCATCTGCAGGATGGACAGGAGATCAAATCCAGCCAGAACGGGGTTAGGAAGGGTAGGTCCTGTCTGACCAACCTGATCTCCTTTATTGATCGGGTGACCCACCTGGGGGACAAGGGAAAGGCTTTGGATGGAGCCTACCTGGACTTCAGCAGAGCCTTTGACACCGTCTCCCACAACATTCTCCTGAAGAAGTTGTCAGCCCAGAGCTCAGACAGGGGCACTGCGCTGGGTTAGGAACTGCTGGATGCCCCCAGGGTGTGGTGCTGAACGGTGCTGATTCAATTGGCAGCCGCTCACCAGTGGTGTCCCCCAGGGATCAGTGTTGGGCCCAATTCTATTCAATATCTTCATTGACGATTTAGATGAGGGGATTGAGTCCACCATTAGTAAATTCACAGACGACACTAAGTTGGGGGGAGTGTGGATCAGCTGGAAGGCAGAAGGGCTCTGCAGAGGGACCTGGACAGACTGGAGAGTTGGGCTGATTCCAACGGGATGAGGTTCAACAGAGCCAAGTGCTGGGTCCTGCACTTGTCCACAACAACCCCATGGGGAGCTCCAGGCTGGGCACAGAGTGGCTGAGAGCAGCCAGGCAGAAAGGGACCTGAGAGTCTGGATTGACAGGAAGCTGAACATGAGCCAGCAGTGTGCCCAGGTGGCCAAGAAGGCCAATTGCATCCTGGCCTGTATCAGGAACAGCGTGGCCAGCAGGTCCAGGGAAGTGATTCTGCCCCTGTACTCAGTGCTGGTGAGGCCACACCTCGAGTACTGTGTCCAGTTCTGGGCCCCTCAGTTTAGGAAGGATATTGAGGTCCTGGAGCAGGTCCAAAGGAGGGCAACCAGGCTGGTGAAAGGACTCAAGCACAGATCCTATGAGGAGAGGCTGAGGGAGCTGGGGCTGTTCAGCCTGGAGAAGAGGAGGCTCAGGGGAGACCTCAGCACTCTCTGCAACTCCCTGAAAGGAGGTTGGAGCCAGGGCGGTGTTGGTCTCTTCTCCCAAGCAGCTACCAGTAAGACAAGGGACACGGTCTTAAGCTCTGCCAGGGGAGGTTTAGGTTAGATATTAGAAAAAAATTCTTTAGAGAAAGGGTGATCAGACACTGGAA
Source organism: Calypte anna (assembly GCF_003957555.1). Taxonomy (NCBI): domain Eukaryota; kingdom Metazoa; phylum Chordata; class Aves; order Apodiformes; family Trochilidae; genus Calypte; species Calypte anna. The sequence continues at coordinate 38,303,199 of NC_044245.1, forward strand.
TGGGCTGCCCAGGGAGGTGGTTGATTCTCCATCCCTGGAGGTTTTTAAAAGAAGAGATTGAATGTGGCACTCAGTGCCGTGGTCTGGTAACCACGGTGGTAGTGGATTAAGGGTTAGACTTGATCTCAGAGGCCCTTTCCAACCCAGATAAATGCACTGTAACAGTAAATGGAAATATAAAATATTAACTCATGTTTGCGATCCACAGTTAAATCTGTGTGCAATAAAATGAAAATGTCATATGTGAGCATGGTTTCTGTATGTGTGTACGAACATTGATTTCTGAACTTTACAGAGCATTAGTTTGCCCTTTAAACTAAAATAGAAACTAAAACTGCAGTTGTGTAAAGGTCACTGAAGCCTAAACACAGTTACTACTCTAGAGCTACGTAAAAATGAGTGAAAAGCCACATTTAACTGAATTATTTATTAAAATAGTTAATAAAATATTTTTCTCTTTGGAAATTACTATCACATTATCAGCCACTGAACAAATGTTTCATGGCATGGTTTCATTAAATTAATATAAAAGTGAAACCACAACCTAGTTTACACATGATGGAACAAGGAAACATCAAAATGGGATAATCAAGTTAGCACAAAGTTACCAGAGTGGTAGAACCAGAAAGCACATGCTACCCTATCAACAACTGCTATCTTTCTCTCTCTTTCTCCCACCATTCCCACTGAACTTTTATTCACATGCTAGTGTTCAAAATATCCTCATGTGGAAATTAGATAGGAAGAAAGATATGAATAAGAATTTCACATTTAAGGGTCAGTTCCAAGAGAAAGTCTGTAGGCAAGGCATCACAGCCTACTACCAATGTATTTCAAATGGAGAGAGGAAACATTTCTTCAAATGGAGAGGACCAACTGGCAGGGAAGTGGGAAAGAAAATTGAGGTTAATACCATAGGTGCAAATAACCCAACTGATACAAAAGTGCAGAGCTGTCAAGGACCTTAGAAGCAAGCACAAAAAAAAACTTAAGTGCAACACCATTATCCTCTACCTCCACCCTCTGAATGACAGAGGAGAACAAGTAATTTCAGCAGCTGCAATTTTGCATGCAATGAAAGTGAGCAGAAAGGAATAGGATGCTGTTACTGAGAGGGCAGATGAGAGTTTATTTGTGTTAGATTGAATCAAACCCTGAAATCTTTATTTTCTATTCATAGAGAAGCATGTTGATTCAAAGGCATTCTTCAATTCACCATCCATTTATCTGAGTTATAATGCAGTTATGTTACTGGTGACTGGCCACTCATTAAACTTTTTCTGTGAGAAGCAAGCAAGGAGATGCAAGGATAATAACAATTTTAAATATAGATGAGATAACAAAAGATAATGTAACAGTTGGAAGTGATTAAGTGCTGAAAAGGAAAAATAAAAAATGAACACGAAAGCTTGAGCCCATCTGGGTATAATCTAAAATTAGAACAATTGATTACAGAAGCAGTCAGAGAGTAAGTACTGTGCAGAAGTCCCAGAATCAAAACCAAAGCAATAATGGAACTGTAGAAGGCATGATGGACAAAGAAAAACAGTCAGGTAATAATAGGTTTTCAAACTGTGGTATGTAAACAAACAAAAAAAATATGTCCTACTTTCAGTTTTCTTCTTTAAAAGAGAAATGTGGATGCTTTTAAAAATGTAAAATCACCACACTTCCTGTGATTTGTTGTATTCTAGTGTCCTCCAATGGATACTTTTGAAAGTACTTGGACTATAATGTATTAGAATTACAGCTATGCTTCATTTAATATTGTATAGCATTTACTGCAAGATATTGGGTATGGGGAACAATATAAAATCATACAGACTCTTATCTGTCACACAGGCACTGACACTAACAAATTATCTTTAATAAAGGAAGAGTGACCTTCTGTCAAGTTGTAGCAGTGCTTCTTGTGGAGTCACTGAGTTGATTAGTGACTTTAGGCATTCACTCATCTTATGAACCGACAAAAGGAGAAAAAACTATGACTTTTAGAGGTCCCTTCCAACCCAAATTGTTCTATGGTTCTATGATAATGAAAGTAAAGGCAGCCCTCAGTAGCTGTGTATAAGACATAAAACCTCCAAGGATTGGGGTCTCCCCCTTCTTTCCAGGTTGTTGAATGGAACACCACTGAGGAAACATTCAATACTTCCATGGATAAGAGGGAAAACACTGAATTCAGCACTCATCTACATTGATTTAGTTGATAACATCCTGCTGTCACTTGGAGAAGTAGCAAAATTGGGGATGGTTTTATTTCTTTGTCTTTTTTAAAAGATCTAGATATAAAAGTAGCTCTCATCATTCATTTATAACCTTGAATAATGGTGTTCTAAAAAGATTCTGGGCACAAAGTTTTGCTTTAGTCATTTAAGGCTCATTTACATGGCAAAACTACTGCACTGTAAAATGGTGTAACAAATTTCTGTCCCTGGGTCAGCTCACAGGTCTCACTAGCCATGGCTGTCCTCTGCTCTTGATCACTGATCCTCATCACTATCAGAGTCTTCTCCCAGCCATTTCATCCTGGCTACACTCACTTCTTCCAAATAAGCACCATCTTTCTTAGGACAAGCTTGAAAGCCATGGATACAGGGAATTAAACAGACCCGCATTAGTTGCTATTTGCATGGTAACTAATGCTGCCTTTGTGCAGGGTGAATGATCCTGCTCCCAAAGAAAATGAAGGTAGTGGGCATACCTAATAGGCATTACAAATATAGAATCATTCCATGGCTGGAAGGATCTTTTAACTGTTATCTAGTCCAACCATTCTACCACAGACAGGAATATATTCCAGTAAATCGGATTACTCAAAGCCCCATGCAACTTGGCCTTGAACACTTCCAGGGATGAGGCAGCCACAACTTCTCTGAGCAACCTCTTTCAGTATCTCAGTGCTCTCTTCATAAAGCATTTCTTCCTTATATCCAATCTAAATCTACCTGCTTTTAGTTTAAATCCATTATCCTTTGTCCTGTGTTGCCTTCAGTGAGGCGTGGTGACCTGGTTCAGGAACGGCACGGCGACCAACCCCAGGTCGCTCGGGCCATCAGCTCACAGACACCAACGTGCTGGTTGGCAAATGGCGTTTATTGAAGGGTGTCAAGGCATTATATAGCCTAGGTTTACAACATTGCTTCCGTCTGCTTACGTTATAAACTAAACACTATTGGCTGTCAGGAGAGGAGCCTTATCTTTCCGTACAGCACGATATCTTCCGGCCACCATACCCTAACTGCCCACAGTCCTGTCACTACAAGCCCTGGTAAAAGTCTTTCTCTACCTCTCTTAATAAAGCCCCTTAAAGTATTGCAAGCCCTCAATAAGGTCTCCTTGGGGCTGTTTCTTCTTATGACTGAACAACACCAACTCTCTCAGCACCTCATAGGAGAGCTGCTCCTGCTCCATGATAATTTCCATGGCCATCCTCTGGACCTGCTCAAACATGTCCATGTCTTGCTGGTGCTGGGGGCCTAAGACCTGGACACAGCTCTCCAGGTGGGGTCTCACAAGAGTGGAGTAAGTGCAGAGGCAGAACCACTTCCCTTGATCTGCTGGTCAAGATAAGTTTTTATGCAGTCAAGGATACATCTGTTTTTCTGGGCTGCAAACACACATTGCTCAACTAAATACAGTTATTTTGAAGAGAAGAATCCATGTAAGGTTGAAAACCACAGCAACCTCTGCTTAATTCAGCACCTTGAACAACAATGGCTGTTTCATCACTGTTACCTAAGTGATAAAGAATTCTGGATCATACATTGACTGATCCATTCACTCACCATCTCACATACCTTCTCCATAAATTTTATGCTGCTTTTATACACAAAGAGGAAAACTTACCAGGTTTCCTTCTTGTAAATTTAGTAACTGCAGATCTTTCACTACTACTCAGCATTCTTTGAAGCTCCCTCTCACATGAAGTTATATAGCAGCTTGCAGTTCTTTCAAGTACAAACTTTAGAAATGTACTTCAAAGTCCCCTCATAAACAGAGATGTCTGACACATTCTCAAATTCCCTGAAACAAAGATCTGTACTCTCATGTCTAGCTCCTTCAAAGGAGAAAGTGTCCAACAGTTTCACATTCCATTAAAAACTGGGGGAGGGGTTTTATGTTGTAACATCTGTTACTCCAATAGAAAACTGTTGCTGCTTTTGAAATGCTTTCAACAGTTCTTTAATGAAGTTTGAATTCCCTCCTGACTTGCATGTCATTTTGAGTTTATTTTTTTTCTTCAGCAAATCCAACCTCTGATTTTTTTGTGGGGTTGCAGTTTGGATTTTGGTTTTTTGTTTGTGTTTTTTGTTGTAGTTTGTTTGGGTTGGGTTTTTTGTTTGCTTATTTGTTTGTTTTTCTTATGACATGCAACTAAACAGAAAGGAAGTAGGACACAAAAATTATAAGAAGCTTTAGGTGGTTTTGGACATGTTGCCTAGAGAACCTAAATCTTAAAGGTGATTTAGGAATGGGTGATTTCTCACCCTCGTCAGCAGAATTTAGCACTTTAATAAGCCAAGAATCACATAGAAACTGTCACAGCACTATAAGAAAAAACAAAAATCCACTAGCAAAGAAACCCATTCTTTTTTGAGATTTGGTCATCAGAGGAGAATGCAAGGCAGAAATTCTCTTTCTTGGGCACAGAGCCAAATCTTACTCTTAGGTCAGGTAGGTTAATAGGTTTCTACTGGAAAAGTGTCTGTCCCAGTTCCCTCACTTGCTTTTACAGGTCTCTTCTTAGAGGCAGGCCTTCCAGATTCCAGTAATCATAACCTTAAAACCCAATTCCAAAAACCTTTTGTCACAGAAGCTAGAAGGAAAACCCCCAGTACCCTCCCCAGGTTTATTTTCTGCTTGCTAGGTGAGTTCAGAAGGGGTTTATGCTCATGAGATTCTTTTTTTCCTTTTAACAAAGATGGAGAGAAATAAGGACTGGTCAGCACAGGCATACCAGAGCATCACTCCAGGTGCAGATCTTGTATGCCTTAGTGCTCAACCCCAGCAAGACTTTGTGCCTCCAAACCACTGGGAAGGGGTGCATACATGAGCTTAAGAACTCATCCTCACCAAGGCAAATAAGTAAAAACCATTCCTGTTCCATCAATTTCTCTTATAATGTGCCAAACAGCTTTAGAAGCAGCCATTGCAAAGAAGCCCTGGGCCCGGGTGCAAGGCTCACAGGAGACATCACAAGTGACTGTTGGACCCAGTGAAAGAAACAATTTCAAATCACTGGGATTCCAGGCTGAAGGAAATGGTAATTTAGACTCACTGCTCCTAAATCACCTGTGGATCTCAATTAAAATGAATAAAGGAAGGAGAGAAATAGCACCATGGGAGAGACAACTAAACCAAATATATGTTTCCTGTGACAGAACACTAAGTTCTCCAGTGTCAAAAGCCAGTCTTGCCTCTGTGTAAATCATAAGTAGGGATATGTAGGCAGCTTTACTGAAAAAACCTGTTTAAAAACCTGCTCAATGACTTTCATTTTAAAGGAATGGGTTTAGTTTTTTTATATTTAAAGGAAGCAACTGTTCTAGACCAATGGCTCCCAACTGGGAAAAAATTTAAGCAGACAACTTCAGCTAAAAAAGACAAACAAAAAAATCAATGAACCAACCAACCAAAAAAAAAATGCAACTATACTCAAAAATTTTCAACACACCATAGCCTCAGCTAAACCTCTATATAGGTCTATCTAAAAGAGTGTACACACATGCATACATGCAAATAATATTTTTCATCTCTACTGTCTGAAAACAGAAACAAATGTAGAGACTTTGCCATAAATATCCTGACATTCTGCATGGCTTCATAAAATATCCAAGAGTTAGTCTGAAACGTATTATTTCTATGTGCCAAGTAGGTACAGTTCTTGGCAAATCCAGGAAACTATCAGCTTGAAAAAAACTGTCAAAAACGTTCAGCATTGTTCTAACTTTACTGCCACACAGGGGTAAAATGGTGTCATTGAAGCTGAAAAGAGCAAAATTAAGATAAATGCCATGATTTTTTGAATCAAAAAAAGCATGTCTGAGGCACAGCATTTTCTGTGGCAGAAAACTTTCCCTTTCAAGATTAAAAAAAAAAAAATCAAAAAACACCAAAAACAAAACCACACACATACACAAATCTCTAGAGACCACTCTGGTTCAGAGTATGTTTTTCTGTATATCTTCATACTGTCCTTCATAACAGACTCATTCCCATATGGATGTCACTGTCTTTTTCTTTCCTCTTACCACTAGACCTGCAAGTCTATTAAGAAAGACTTGGCATAAACCGACTACTTTAAAATTCATTCTGTGACCCTGTACTGGCACGGATTGCTCTAGGCCTTGAAAAAATGCCAGATTTACAGGCTGTGTTCAGTAACTGACTATTTTACCTACATCAGTTTAAACAGATGTTTGGGATAATTAGTTTAACTATGCCCAATGTCATAAACATGACTCATTTTTGTGTCTTATTATCAGAGGACAGAGCTCTTACTGCTGTTTAAAGGATTATGTATGTATCAAGAGTCTGAGATGTGCACGCAGCGCATTAAAGATTACAGAAGAGATGCCCCTTGAGAAGCTTTACAACTGACTGGTATAGAGATATGAAGTGCTTTGGAAGAAAAGCTGTCTTCTCTTCCAGTTATCAGAAAGGAAGCAAACCTACACTTAAAGATTTGGATGTTTTATTAATGTAAAGTGATGGACACAAGGAGCTGCATTATGGTGTGAAGAGAGATAACCAAAGGTCTCCACATCACTGACACATACTCTATACCTTAGCTTACTTGGATTATGTCAAATTTTTCAAAGTATGTCCTACCGTTGAAACTCTGTAATGTTAAGTTTTCTTTCTGAAGAAACAGTCTTGTTCTTAAATAAGCTCATAGATTGTACTAACAACAAAAACAAAAAAACAAAAAAACCCACATACAAACAAAAACAAACAAACAAACAAAAAAACAACAACAAAAAACCAAAACAATAAAGGCTTGTAGGATATTTCTCTCTACATTTGTTCAGTGAGGTACCAGTAAAGTATAAAAATTCCATCGCACAACTTACTCTGAAGCATCTTCAGGGGGGATCTGGAAGTGCTGCAGTGAGCTGGGTCAGAACAAACTGCTGGAGATTTAGAGTAACGACACAGTTTACAACCAGAGTCCTCATGTGACTCAAGTTATAAAATTATCCTTATGATAAATCACCAGTACCACAGAGCACACAAAATATTAGCGAGGGGATTTATGGCCCATTTGTCATAAAAGTTGTAGACACAGAAATACTAAAAATTATTTTCTGTTTGAAATCTGAAGAAGCAATGTATAACATAAAGATATTCTTTGTGTCAAAGGTGAGCATTATAGTAATTTTGAGTCAGTGTGGTGATGCTCGCATGCAGTGATTTAGCGCCCTAGATTTGGTCTGCCAAACAGTGAACAGCCCAAAGTGCCCAAAGTACAGTTGCTCTTAAAGTCTGTTCATCTGCCATACTCTGCTAATGTCAGTCACGTCATACCCATTTCTTCCTCAGAAAAAACCCAAAGCTCATATGATACAAGCAGAAACCTTCTGCCCTGATAAAAGTCAGGCAATTTTCCTCTGCCCAGAGCTGTGCTTTTCAGTGTTGGGGGTAATTTGCAGAAGGCAGGAACTGGAAGTTGCAGAACAGCTGCAGCCATGGGCCTGTCTGCCATCACTTACTCCACTGGGAACACACTTGGCTCGCTTTCTATTGCATATAATCAGCATACAAAGTGTTTTCCAGGTAGATACAGCAAATTTCACACCACAGATAGTCCTCAAAATCATGATTCTGCTAAACGCTGAGTATTTAATTCCCAGTGTAGTAAAGTATACGTGTAATTTTAGGAATGAAAAGAGTACCACTGACATATATAAAGGTAGAGGAGTGTGTGAAGAGGTACCTGGAATGGCATCTTTATCCTGTGTGCCTGTGAAGTGCTTGGCATATGATAAGCAGCTGGTGTGAGCAACAATTGATGCACACAAGGATTTTTTTATGCCTCCAATTATATCCAGTATGTTTGGAATCTTGCAGGACTAAACCCTCAGAGGCAACGTATAGAAAAGACAGGAGATGGGGAGTTTTTGACAGACTATCAAAGGGATACAAAGCTGGATTTCTGGAAAATGGAATCACAAGACTAAAGCAGACTGAACAAGGGCTGACTGGAAGCATTTGAAAAGCAGAGTCATAATATTCATAATACAGAATTGTTAACTCCTAATTTTGGCGTGTCTCAGCCTACAGAGTATTTTTCTTGAAAACACTTATTCAGAAAAGGAGACATGCAGACAAGGTTTTGGAAAAAACCCTAGCCAAAGACAGGTCCTCACAAAGCAGGTGCTTAAGGGTGGCTGGAAGGAGGCAAGGAAACTTTGAAAACCTTCCCATTTCTTGACCTCTCTGCTGGATCTGTGAGAGTGTTCTCATTTCTCTGCTCAACCGAACTGAAGTTATACAGTGGCTTCCACCCTGCAAATCGTTCTGGTGCAGTTCCAGCTGAGCTTTTGGCTAGACTGCTTGGAGGATTACAACCTTAAACAGCGCTTCAAAGGGGCAGCTGAAACTCAACCACATGTTAGAAAAGTGAAAATACCTCTAGTCAACTCAAAGAAAGACTGCACATGTTTGAAGTGAAAATGTACGGGTTTAATGCAAAGCCATTCAGCATTTAGTAAAGAAAATGAGTGTGTTGTTAATATCTGAAAAATCCTCAGCATTAGTTTTCATAACGTTTTCTAAGTACATATTAACACTGGGAGAAAGAGGTCACCACCTTGAAAGGTAGCTTTCCTATGGCATTTCATCAAAGCAAGATTTAAATCTGGGAGCAAAGCGAGATCTCGTTCCCAGACAAAGAGAAAAATTGCAGACTGAGAAGTTATTTTAAAACATTTTCTCCTCACAATGATCTTTATATATTGTATTAGCACTCCGCATACTACAACTACTTTAATAGGCATTTCAGCCTGCAGGGAAGTTAAAGAATACTGCAGTTAGTGAATATTATTATTCCTACTTCTCATCAGTGATTATAAATATTCTAATCGTGCATTATCTCATCTAGCCTAGAAGATACCAGGGTAGCTCCTCAAAGACATTTCTGCTACTTTACAGATTTGGAGAGCTTTATTCTTCTCATTCTGCAATTGTACATTTTATGCAGGCCTGTTAGGGAACACACAGTTAAAACATATGAATACATTTCTAAATTTTTCCTCTCTATTCTCATCCACATGAATTCGAGCATTAGGGCATCAGAAAAACTGACTTTGTTTAAAAGGTCTTGAGCATTCTCTCCTCCAGGATCCAGGAAACACTGATCACCCCCGAAAAGCATCAGATCAGGATCTCTATTAGACATCTAAAGTTTAAAACGTTTTGGTCATTCCAAAGGAATGCTCTTCCTGTTATATGTAGTTACACATATAAATACAGTTCTCTTAAAAATCTTCCAGTTATATCCTCCTTAATCTCAAATGAAGCCAGAGATTATCAGAAGAGGAAGGGGAGCAGCAGAACTGAACTACAGAACCAAAATAATGTCTTGCCAAAAGAGGCCAGCAAGGTCACAGCTATTCCAGCCTTGCAGCCTCAGCCCAGTGCACTGCTTTGCCACAGAAGCAGCAAGTCCTACCTTCACATAGTCTCCTGCCCACATTACTTCTTCCCTTTGTGTAGGGTGAAGGCCTTTCTAATAATCTTTACTTTTGAAGTAGCAGCTTCGCCCATCTCCCACTTTGCTCTTGGATGTCCTAGACAGGGGGGAGAAGGGAGAACAGACAATGATATTGCTAGGAAAAATGGAGAAGTGGGCAAATACTGATGACACTTAGCTGTTTATTTTCTACAATCAATAGTTTGAAGAATGACAGAAAGGCTGAATAGGAAACTAAGTGACAAAAATAGATTTTACCCTTGTAGAGTAATTGTATAAATTTACTGTCATCCAGGTTTTCAAGACTGCAATGAAGTTAACACCCAGAATGTGAATAAGATGGGTAAAATTAAAAATGGAGGGAAAAAAAAAAAGCCAAGATCAATTTATCTGTCCAAGAGAACAACAAGGTATGATCCTCTTTTTTTCCTGCTGTAATTCCAAGGTCAAATACAACCTTTTGCCATAAACCATGAGCACACACCTATAAAGGAGCACAGTGGCAACACAGCACCCACAGGTAGGATTCTCACTGAAATCCTTTCTAAGTCACTGAAGTTGCTGGAGCCCAAGATGTGTAGCAGGCACGGTGCAGGGGCAGGTGTGCCAAGCTCTCTGGCTGGACAATAGCCTTTTTCAGCACCACTTGAATCCCAAGGAATGGAGGCCTGGGGGGAAACTCCAGATTTAGCACAATAAGAACAGAAAGCCTTGTATTCATGCTTCTCTCTGAGGATCTTAAAAAGCTTTACAAATGTTAATTAATTAAAAAAGAAAGAAAAAAAAAAGCCTTTGCAAATGCTTCCAAAAACAGAAGGATAGCTTTTAGCAGCTATGAGTTCAGTGGCTGTTACATACAACAGCAATTCTATACAACATAGAGAAACAAGGCATAAGTCAAGTGTAAAGCAGTGAAAAGTATTAAATGACCCCGTAGCTGGGATTTCAGGAGAGATTTTAACTGCTTGAAACGGATTGTGTCTGCAACAGAAGTATTAACACCCTTATTCTACCTAAATCTGCAATACCATCTTTACTGACCCCAAGAGATCAGTGCCTTTCCCTCTAAAGCCCACCCGCAGGTCATTAGCACACTACTATTTATCACAAAGCTGTTTCATTAATGACTTGCTCAAAAGGGTCTGCACAACTCTGCTCTTTCAGAAGATCCCTCGAGAATTACCTTATTTGAAGATTTCAGCATGGAACTCAAGATTAATTCTTTCACCTGAGAGTCATTATGGGCTGTTTAAACTGCTGAATTAAAGAGAACGGTTTTATGAAGTTTGTACATTTATACAGGAGAGCTATATAGGAAAAGCTTGCTTTCTTTTAATTAGGTTAAAATGCCATGAAGCAGAGGCAAAAGGCATTTCCTTGGCCAAAATCTCCTCACTCCTATTCCCCATGCAATTCCACCAATGCAAATTTCTACCAAGTGAAGCGGAGCCTTCTATTTGCTCAGCTGCACAGTTGAATCACTTCAGGTTTCCGTAAGGGGATCCTCTAGCCTTGACTACTAAAGTTTCCAACATTCCTGACCTATGGAATTAAGACTACCTTGCATTTCTTGGACTGTCTATTTTACTCTGTCTATTGCTGCATCTTAATGCAAGGGCTATGTATTTTAATAGGAAGAATGTGTACCTTTCTGACAATTTATTATTTTTTCACTGGAATTCAGCAATAAAGTTTGCACGCCATTTATTTTTTAAAGGGTAAAGCAGATAGTGATAGTTGGTACTGCAAACTTTACATTCTGCCTCTAGCAATTAAAAAAATATATAATTCATCACCCCTAACAGCTAATTTAGAAAAGATTCTGTGCTATGTTGTTGGAGTTACCACAACTTTAACTGAATTAACATACTCAATGTATTTTCTAGTATTGCAGCAGATAGGAAAAAATGCAGGAGTACAAATGCAAATTTTTCATTACTCACATTTCTAAGCTCAAGCTCCAACTTGAGCTCTTGAACCAAATTTGATTTATTAGAAATGAAGCTTGTTTACTCACACCCAAGACCAGGAAGATGTACTAGATCACACAAAAAAACTTGGATTTCTAGGAGTTAATTCCTGGTGCCACTCTTCCAGCTGAATTGCAGCAGAGTAGCAGCTACCCTTGCAGCCATCACGTGTAACATTTCTAAATTATTTCAGACAGTAAGGTCATGAGCTCTATCTTTGTGCACTAAATCTCAGGAAATAAGGCAAGACATCCCTGTAAAACAAGTTGAGAATTTTCTCTATCCTTCAGAGGCAAAAGTATGTAAGAAGGAAATAATTTGCATTAACGAGGCAGTTTGCAACTAACATCACTTATCTTAGCCTTTCCAGACAAAGATTTACAAGAATACAAAGGTCTTTCAGAATTATTTACAAATTTAGAAGTTAAAGATCTTTTTTTTCACTAATTTGACCTAGGAGTAAAATAAAGCCATTTCAGAATATACATTAACCATCAACTTCAGAAGACCTGAGTTTTGCAGTTTTAGCACATGATGGAACAAAACACTGGCACAGTAACTTAGAAGGAGCTGGTAAGTGGCAGCAATTTCTGCTTTAAAGCACCTTTGCCTCCTGTAAAACATATGGGGCTGCTGTTTCCCTCATGAGCCAGCTGCACAAAGTAGAAGTGGCTGGAGAATCCCAAAGCTCTTCAGGCTTCTGCTGTGCCAGCATCCAGTGCCTCAGCTGTGATCTCAAACAGGAGTAATAAAAGGGAAAATGCAGAAGTTCGCCACAGCCTCTGAGGTGGTTTCATCTTTCTAGGAGTCTCCAAAAATTTATGGGTGGGTGCCTAAAGCACAGTGGAGATGCCACAGCCATGCCAGCCAAACACCCAGCCCCAGCAACAGCACCGGCAGAAGGCTGAGGATTAAGTGGAGAAGAGAGAAGAGGAGCAATAATAATCTGACAATAATTCATTGGTAAAGCTAAGATGAATAAAAACAGGAATTAATCTGAAGAGAGGCTGTGAGCTGTGATTGTGTCACTGTGAAAGGAGGGAAGAGCTTGTGCTCAGCCAGAAATTCCCAGAAGAAATACCCTAAGAGTGCAAAGCAGCTCTTAAAGAAAACAAAGGCCTTGAACTGCTCTTTCCCTAGTTAATTGTCCATCCCTGTCTCCAACCCAGCACCTCTCTGTGCCCTGCTGCGTCCCTGAAGAGCCGCTGAGTGAGCAGCTGGTACTTGAAACCAAGGACAAGCACATTTATGGAGTCAGTAGGTTTGAGAACACAGCTTTAAGAACCAAGCTGCATAGGGGACCTCTCTCGTCTCTCCCATTCCGTCCCACATACCACATCCCATTTCTCTTTTTTGATGTTTTCTAGTTTATAAGCACTATCTAGCATACATAAAAGAGCAGGAGGGTGAGGAGCAGAAAACAGGGACCCCTATTCAGCCAGTGCATACGAAGAGGGTCCAGCTGGTCAGATGGTTACATGCACATCCCACAGCCCCCACTACCATCTCCATCCACCAAGGCAAAGAACTACCCTGCTGGCTACCACCAGCCCACACTAATGGGAGTTATTTTACCTCATACAGACAGATTTTCCTTAGGCTAACTACGGAGCTTTCACATAAACTGGAGTTTAAAAAAAAAATATCTCTTGGTAGGACAAAAAGGGACTGAAAATAGGTGCAGGTCAAGGACCTGTTATGTTGGCGCAACAGATCTGGGAGCCGAACATACATTACCTAAATTTCAGATGCAGTACTACACAGTAAGGTAAGAATAATATTTGTCAGCCACTTCAGTCATTTTCTTTCCCCTTAATTCGATCTGCATGTTGTAGCAGCTGGAGGAGTTGCAGAAGCAGATAGGGAAAGGTGCAGAAAAATAGTAGTCCAGAGAAGCCAGAATTCCAGAATTTGTATCAGTGTAAGTAGCTGGAAGGTCTTCAGCATCTGTATGGCATCCCAGTTGGAAACAGTATTAACACTGACACAGGCCAAATTATGCTCCTACACACAAAAGCCACAGAGTTACAGCAACCTCATGCACCAGACCAAAAGCAGACCCGAGATCGGGGCATTCCCAGGACTTGCTTTTCCGGTCCAGCTTGGCCGGGAATGAGCTCACCCTGCAGCAATGGCAATTCCTAACCTGATGCTTGAGCTCCTCCATGTGGCAAGCAGTAGTCTTAATCTTTCCTATGAAGCACAAAGAACTTTTCCTTTCAATATCCTTCTTATAGAAAACTAAATACTCTGAAAGATACGATATTACACTACGGGCAAGAACTATTAGTTCTGAGGATAATGAAAGGAGAACAAAGGCAGCTTTACTCTAATAATTGCTGTTAGTCAGAAATGGGTACTTTCATAACATGATGTAGTAATTTGCATGTTCACCAAAAAAACAAACCAAACAAAACCAAAATTATTCTAAGTTCAGACACAGATAAGCTTTTTAAACATTCAGCTTTGGACATCATCATGTATGAATTCAAATAGCCTCTTGATTAAAGTACTGCCCTTCCCGTGGTGAAATATCTAACAAAATGGATTCTATTATGTTGAAGATTTACAGCTTCTGCTCTGTCAAGCTAGAAATAACAAGACATAATGCAGGTTTATCCCTTGAAAAATGGATAAAGAAGTTTTCATATTACTCTGCAGCCAAGGAAGAATCTATCTGCATGTTTAAAGGAAAATCCAGAAATTAAAGATGGCATTTCTTTCAAAAGAAAAGGCTTATGATTCAAAGTATATCCATACAAGAAAGGTATTAAGTACATTTCTTTTTCCCAGCCATTTAACTTTCCAAGTTGTTCTGCACTCTGTAGGATACTGTTCAGCCAAATTAATTCTGTGCTGAAGGCCAGTGTCCCCTCCCATTCCCATATGCCTACATAGCAATGCCGGTTTACTCACACAACTTGACAAGCTCAAACTCTCACTTTTCCACTGGCACTCGAAGAAGCAATGGGGAAACTGCTCAGTTTTAAGTTCACTTGTCTTTTTGATACACATACACTTCTCATGTCATAAATCAAGTTCTTTAAGGTGTATACTCAGTAAGTATTTAGTTTGATCAGGGGCAGATCTCAGATCTTGTTCTAAAAGAAGTTGCCTTTCCTCAATGGAAAACTTAACTTCTGCCTGATTTTGTCTGATGGTGGGGTTTGGGTTTGTTTTTTTTTCCCCACACTAGCATAGGAAAATCAGCAAGCAAAGGTCAAACATCTGAGTTGTTCAGTGCCAACTAGGCCAAATAAAAGGCAGGAAAGGTGTCAGAAAAAACGTGACCCTCCCTGAAATAACTATATGAGCAAAAATTTATGAGCAAAAGAACTGTATTTTCAGGAGGCAGGCAGGCAGATATATCTGCCTCCAGCATCTTTCCCAGGGCTGCATGAATAGCTCATTTTCAAGGTTCCTCTTTTAGACCACACAGATGCCATGGAGGTAACATGCAGTGGATAGCAGACAGCAGGGAAAAAGAAGTGAAATACCTTAATCTTGTCCCCCTAAAATGTTAATACTTTAAAAACCTTGTAAGAAAAAAAAAAAACCAAAACAAAACAGAAAACCCCACAAAAAAAAAATGCACTCCACTCTTTTTTTTTTATTCAAAAGGAGTGTGCTCCTCCTACAAGTTTTTAATCTTTGCCTTCGATAGGCTATTTTCCAGTTATCACAGGGTTTCCCAAGTCTGAAATTCCATACACTAGAAATAAATTGATTGTTCAGTGCTTTGGCTCTCAGGAAGATGAAGCCAAGCTCACAGAAATTTCTGTTCTTACTAACTTTATTCTAACTACTGGAAATGCATGAGCAACCCTAAACTCCCCCATAGCTACATCTAAAGATCCCAAATAATGCCTTCAATCCTGGCGTTCTGTTGCCCTTGCTTTATCAGTTGTTACAGACAGAGGGAGCAAAGTACTAATAGGAAGGAAGAGAAAGGGCTCGTTTGGTGAAGAGAGTGCTCTAAGAGGAATAGCCCCACAGCACGAGTGGGAAAAGGACATCGTAAAACCTGTTCATTTCATGCCTTATCTCTACAGTCTCTTTTCTTCAGCCACATGAAAGTCAAGAGGCAGAATGCGTTCCCATGTTCAAGCACCATCAATGAACTGCATTTGCTCGATGCATGCAAACGCTCGTTTCATTTTCAATAACCCCATGAGGTAGAAAAGGGGAGAAGCAAGGATATTTAATCAGGTTTTTTTTGTTTTTTAAAGGGAGAAAGGAAAAACAAGGGATGGAGGGAAGTATTCTGAGCGAGCGGTATCTTACAAAACATTAAGCTAATTCCCACATACAGCCATGAGGCTAATTAACATAAATTCTGTAGCATCTGCTGGTTAAAAGCCTCCAACAATTAATTCGTTTGTTTTAAAGCGTATTTAACCAATTTATTAGTATATTTATTTGTATTATACATCAGAAAGCCTGTGTTTGTGTTTCTGAAATCCTCATTTTTCACAGAACAAACAGAGCAATGAGAATGTCCACATGCCATCCCATTTCCAAGTCATACCCTGGAGGTGCTCTCAGCTCACCAAGTCCTTCCTGCTACAGTAATGCCAATGCCTGTGCTGGGCACTAGACCACCAAGCATTAAGCTGAAGTGTCAAGCATACTCATCTATGCACACCACCTAATAAAAAGGAAAAAGTGTTTCTTCTCACTACAAACCCCATCAGAATTTGAGCTGATGTTTTGTTTTCAGTGGCATATTTCCTATATGAATCGTTCTGTGCGGCCTCTCCTTCCATCACACATCGAGTTCCTCACACTCAGGGCCAACTTCACTTTACAAGCAGCCTCAACATCTCCTCCCTTATGTGCCATATTATCCTCGATGGTCCCCAGGCTCCATCATTAATACCAAAACTCAAAAGCTGTATTAGAGTAGCAGTTGCAGCTTGTGGAAGTAGTTAAAAGGCAGACTGAGAAGGCTACTGGGGTGAAGCTTTCTGAAGATGAGAGGGTGGTCTCACATGAGACCAAGTTTGGGCAAAAAAAGAAGGTGGGGGGAAATGCTAGAGATGACTCCATCAAGACTTAAAAGCAAGAGAAAACAGGGAAATTTTAGGAGGATGGAGAATGATATTTACAATGATTATACATATCACTGACATTATACTGCAGATAATTCCCTTGAACAAATTCATCCCTAAGTGTGAAGATTTCCCAGTGGGTTATTCCAACTCTGTATAACATTTGAGTTCCAGTCCCCCTCTCTCCATACAACTTCCTGATTTTTTTGGTCATTGACATCACACAACACCTATCTCCTTCACATGTGGAGACCATCCACTGTTGACATGACCACCTATCCCCAGAAATTGTCAAGAGCAGTCTAGAAGCTGAAATCACCATTTAAACCTGAAAGTAGACATTAATAGTTATTTTATTTTCTGTCGTCAGGCGACGGAGGAGGAGGGAATATAATCAAGTGCATGAATGCCTAAGAGATCTTTTTTATTCCAATTTATCTGAAGAATACAAGAGGTTTTAATCTTGATTTGAGAAAGTCAGACCCAACCAAGCTTGTGGATTAGCTCAAATATGGTGTATTTCTCACCACAATTACAAGCCAATGCACAGCTTTTCAGGTCCTCCAACATCCCTTCCCCTCTACTGTTTGTTTGGGGGTTTTTGTTGTTGTTGTTGTTGGTTTTTTTCTTTAAACACCATTCCCTTCCTCAAAGTTTATCTGTGAAAGTCAAGGGATTTTCACCCCTTGAAAACCATAACACATTAATAGATCATGCACTGAATTTAGCTGATAAACCTATTCACAGTAACAATAGAATGGAAATTAATGGCCTGATCCTCAGCTGCAACCATCAGCTTAGCTCCATTAAAATCCACCCTGCAGCCTGACCCCTGAGCACAGACCTAACTTTGCTCTGGCTGACACAGTTTCCACGGGCTTGCCAGCAAGCAGGAAATAGCTGGGGTGTGGGAAAGCTCCAGCCATGCCTCCTCCCAGCCTGACCAGTGACCAAGCTCCCACTGAGCTGGTGCGAGGGCTGCGTGGCTGCCTCTGCTCCCACCCAGGAGGTCCCTGGGCCTGGAGTCTTCCTCCCAGAGAGTCACGTTCCCCATTGCAATGCTGGAGACAGCTTGGAAGACCTCACTTTGGAAACTGGCATTCCTGGCCATGGTTGTGTAAGCAGTCACAGGCTTGGGATGGGAGCTAAAATTAAGTTCTAGGGAAAGCAGATCTTCATTCTGGTCCCACTCTAGAATCCAAATTTTTGTTTGTTTGTTTTGGGTTTTTTTGGGGTTTTTTGGGTTTTTTTTTAGAGTTTTCAACCAGGCATTTGGATAAGAAGGAGAGTAAACATAAGGTAAGACTCTTTTCAGAAAAAGTCCAGCACAATTAAAGGAAGAAGGAGCACCAGTCCTGAAGCAGATAGATTGGAAAATTTCCCTTTCTCTCTTGAAGCAGTTCTTGCTGTAGTGTGTTTTTGTGGAAATACCATAGTTCAAAGACCTGCTTCTATATATGCTACAGAATTCTCTAAAAGTTTGTGGGGGGGGAAAGAAAAAAAAAAAAGCCTTTAGCCTTCAGTGCACTTCAGGTATTTTCAATGAGGAAATTATGCTATTTAAAATAATAACGGGATAGTTTAATGTTTTACTGATCTCTTGGTACAAAACTCATTCATTATTCAGTGTTCTCACTACACAAGCTTCACACTTCATTTTTACATCAGAAAGAATAGTAGCATAGTATGTCTAATGTCTATCTTTCTATTACTTTTCTAGCTATTCCATCTTGGGTTCAATTTGAAGCCTAATTCTGAGGAACTAGAAAAAAAAATCCATTGTGAATATTCCAATCTTCCTTGTAAAAACCACCAAAATCCTTGATTCAAAGTTTTACTTTATATACCATCAATTTCCCAGTAGTCTCATTTCTCAATCAGAATTTGAATAATCTTTACAATTTGTATTCCCCAAAACTCAAATTTAATGAGTTAGTAGGTATAGAAAGAGAAATAACAGCTGCAGCTTATCCCGCTGTGCTATTCAGTAATGACAATGTTATACCACATTAGCAATTGTGACATTAATAAAAAGAAGCCCATAGGATTAGCCAGAGACAGCTGACTTTAGTCAAATGTAGGTCATGCTTTGTTTGCTCAGAGCTGGGTAATAAATTTCCAGGTAAGTGCTCTCATGTGTCATACATATATGCCAGGAGCATAATTTCAGCTATACTAAATGATCCACATTCTTAAATTTCTGTAAGCCGTTTTTGAATTATTGTTAAGCATTTAATTCCACAGCAGCATCTTACAGGCTACTTAAAGTTATTAACTCATATGACATTATGGGATGTTTTCTTTCTAGTGGCAGCTAATAGCATCTTGATCTGGTTTCCCTTTCACCTTAAGGTATCTGCAACTCTGAATTGCGAGTATTTAACAAAAGAGACTTAGCGAGGAATCAAACCCACTACATTTTGCAGCTCTAGCTAAAGGGGAAAACAGTATTTGGAAGCAATCCAAGCAGCAGCAAGAAATCTTCCACCACAGAAGGGAGGCTTTAAAAAAAATTTAAAGGAAATAAAAGCATAGCCTTCAATTAATAGTACAAAAGATCCTATCTCAATCTCTGCTACTTTGGCAAGCCCTCAGAATTTGAATTGAAAGCAGACCTTTAAACATATTCATATTTAATCTCAGCACAAGATGTGCATATTGTACACTGAAACCTTAAAGGCCAAATTCTATGTTCAGTAACACCCTGGCAGGTTTCAGTGGGAAAGGGTGAGTGTTAAACAGCAGAAGCTCACCTTGAGGTTCTAATCTTACTTTCGCTATTAGTTTTTATATTTGAATTATGGTAATAATTAGAGGCACCAAACAAGATCAGGGCCTTTTTTATTTCTTTTTTTTTACCAGGCACCATCCTGACATGCAGAAAAGAGAGGAGAGCTCTACTTATGAAGAGTTCAATTCTTTCCTTTTTGCAGATGGGGGAACTGATCCACAGAAAGGCTAAATGACAGATCCAGATGGCTTTAATTCCACCTAAGTCTCTCGCTTAGTAGTTGCTATGGCTTTAGGCAGCTACTTATCTTGTCCCTTATTTTAGGGGCACAAACCTCCCTCCTTGCAGCCTGGGTGTCAGAGGGACTGCCTGACCCCTGCCCAGGTGCTCTGCTACAAGTCCCACCTGGTGGGGAGGGGCATGGCTGTACCTCACTGCATGTAACAAAGTGGTGCCTCGTCATCTTATTTACAATTAATTACTCCAATCAATTCTGAGCAACAGTAGTTAATTTCTTGACTCCCTTCTATTTTTACCCACGTCTTTGCTAAAATGTATTTACACATCAGACAGTCTTTGGGGGCTTCTGAAGCATGTCATGTGGAAGAGCTGACGTCCCTATAATTCCCGTTGATTTTTTTTTGGCTGGTTGATTGGTTTAATGGCATGCATACGTGAAAGAGAAATTAAAGACCATATAAGGTCGTTTTTCTTTAGTAATTAAGAACTTAAGACCAAAAAGACTTTTTTTTTTTTTTTTTTTTTTTACTGTGTAGGGAACTAAAATAAGGCAGCTTTGCAGTCTTTCAGTACAATTCATCAAATAAGAGTAAAATTACTAAAAAGAAAATTGGTTCTGTCCTGGCTCAAGCCAGGACAATTCCTTCAAAGTAATGATGTTTTACTGATCTCTTTCATGAAGGCTGCACTTGTATCTTTATTACCCTTCATTGTTATCAGTGAAGTAAAATGCCACAGCTGCATCTGAGGCAAAAGAAATTCCTTTTGTAAGAGGCAACAGATTTCCAGGAGATCCAGAACACCTTTGTGCTTGACTGCAAGGAAGTAAAGGTTGCCAGTGTACTCTGATAAGTTTGTGTGTTACAATGTATAAGAAATACGGGCTGCTTGAGGTAATTCCTGCTCAAAAATAATTCACACACACTAGGGGGAAAAAAAAAATCAACACAAAAAAACAGAAGGACAAATTACACTGAAAAACTGATGGGTAGGAGCAAATTTTTCTTAAGGTCAGAACCATGCAACTCCAATACATTTTGCACAGATGTACAATCCCAGAGCAGCACTGGTCTTCCTGTCTTTTATTGATGATTCCTACCTGCTTTACAGAGAGAGGGAGAACTGACCTGAGCAGCACTCTGCCCCTCGTATGTCCAGGCAGATGAAGCTGATTAAGCCCTCTCACATGCATAAACATGGACAAAATACACACACAGAAACATCCTTCTCCTACTGATACCGCTCTTAACATAATGAAAGCATTCAAAGAAAATATTTCGTCTGAAATTGTCTGTTATTTTTCCTCAAAATAAAAATGAAACGTTTTCAAGGGGGAAAAAAAATAAACAGAACCTGTTTAAATAAGCATTTTTTTCTTTTTTCTTCTTCTTTTTTTTTTTTTCTTCTTTTACCAAGAGAAAAACAAAGAAGACCTTTTGGTGGGAAAAATCAATCCCTTCACTGATGGGCTGGCTGTCTCCCTGTCAGGAGCTGATGCTCCTTTGTTCCCAGCTCCATTCCCCAGCCTTCCAGCTGAGCTGGTGCCTCAGAGGATGCCCCTCAGGTCCCTCCCACCAAGCACAGCCAGGAAGGCAGCTCACTGCCCACCCATCTCACCCCCTTTGCAACCTGAGCCCAAAACCCTCTTCCCACAGGACACAACACTGGCAGAAGTGGGACTTTGCAGCAACACCCATATTCCCCTCTCCCCACTGGAAAAACGTCAAAGCAAACATTTTGTTATTATTTCAGGGCATTTTTTCTGCCTATTGCAGCCCCCTTATAATGAAGTGAAAAAGCACTGCCAGAGAGGCAGATGAGAGATGAGTGAATCTTCCTCACCAAATTATTTTCAATGGCAGCTTTTGTTTTTGATAAAAGCCTGAGGGATACGACTGCAGCAAGGCCAAATGTAGAAAGTTATTTTGCATGGGCAAGAGTGTGTAGCTCACCAAACAGAGCTCGGGGCTAACAGGGACTATGGAACAAGGATGAAGCTGGACCTAGAGCTAAGGATTGCACTGCTCCCATCACAGCTGATGGCAGCTCCAGGCTGCCAGTCTCCCTAACAGAACCTCAGCAGTGCTGGACTTGGAACATTCCCCTCAGGGCTAGGCACTCATTTTCAGCTCTGATGTCCTCCTGAGTCTATCCCACACACACTGGCATGGGAGGCCACTGGGCTGGATCATGCTGCTGTAGATGAGAGCCACCCCACATGGCATACAGGACCACCACACACAGCACTCAGGTACAGAGCCCAGCATCTCTACCAGTCCTGGGCTCTCACCCCACTACCCCTGACCCTCCTGCTGTATAATTACACCATTTCTTCTCAAATCAATAATGAACTTTCTGCTAGCACAGCTGAATGGCTGGAAGCCGTCTCAATGGAAACAGCCAACAGCAGAGCCAACTTTTCCACAAGTCCAGGAAAGGCACAGAGAGGCACTTTAAAAAAAAGAAAAAAAAAAAAATAAAAAAAAATCCAGCCTCTCTCTGCAATCCTCTTTACACATACAAAGGTATAGTCTAGGGGTGCAGTGCAACCTCTGTAACTATACAGTGTAACCCCTGCTTCACATTTCAAATAAAAAGCAGTTGTAGAAGCTAATACAAATACCATCAGGATCTTTCTAGGGCACACATTCATAACCACACAGATGAACAGTAGGATTTTGCATTTAAAAGAAGAAAAAAAAAAATAAAGGGGGGAATTCCCACTATGTGCTTCAACCCAGGCATTTGGGTGTCTTGGGAATCCTTCCTCAATTTGTGATGTACACTTCATCACTTATGTTTAAAGACCTATAAATAGTGGAAAAAAAAAAAAAAAAAAAGAGCAGACAGAAACACCAGGCAAAGTCATTCCCTACCTCTAAATCAAATACTGTCTGCAAAATACTCGTATATACAAGTGAGAAGAAATAAAATAGCCATTTATTCAACAGTTATGAGGGTGAGATCTGTATCAACTACACATTTGGTCAATTCCAAGTCATCAAATGCCATAAGCTCTCCCTTCCCTTCCTCAAAATTATGAGCAATCTGCCAAAATTACAGAAGATACTTCAAGTAAATGGCTTTCAATCACATTTCCGATGAATAGGTCACACTGCTACTTTTAAAAAAACTCTGCAGCAACAGAAAGACAGAAAGATGGTGAAGAGAAAACAGAAACCACAGTTTGCGTGGCAAGGAAAAGAAGAAGAGGAAAAAAACCTCTCCAGATAATTACAGGTACATTCTTCAGGGTTTGTCACTAGGACTTAGCTACAAGCTGCTGAGCCATCCACCTCTTCCCCAGAAATGGTGTTTTTTCTTTGTTGGAAAAAAAAATCAGCTTTACATGTAACGAGCATTTCATGCCATGTTCACTGGCAGCAAAATGTAGTTAGGTGAAGTAATGTTGATGCAATACAAGTAATCAACAGTTAAATTATCCTTACATGAAAAAAAATGCACAGATGAAGGAGAAAATAAACTTGAGGAGAAACCCAGTAAGCTAACACAATCAACCAGAGGCAAATAAGGACTTCCAAAACTTCCAATGAGTGGGAAAATACAGGAGCAGGTGGAGAAGTAGCAACTATACCAAATTTTCCCCATGAGGGCCTGTCAAGGCAGGGTCTGTCTCACCACCTCAGACAGGAGCAGAGTACCCAGGGTGTCCTCAGAGCCCTGACACCAATCCTGCCCTGGCTGTGGTCAGCTGGAAGCAGCACAAAGTCCTTTGGCAGAGCCAGTGGTTTCTCTTGATGTAGGGTATAATGGACTATTTACATTAAAAACCTACTGCCAAATTACTAATTAAAACTGGTATCATTCATCTCCAGTATTGCTGGGCTAAGGCATTTCGCCAAGGAATACCTGAGATGTCAGGCAGGCAACAAATCTGAAGACATTAATATACTAAAGGGAGTTAAGTAACCCATAGGACTGAGGACTAAATTCCTCACTCTTCTCTGAATGTGAAAGTTTCCCTGGGTTTAGAAAAAGTTGCAGGGAAGCCCCTGGGAGCCAAAGTCAGTCCTGAAAGTACATGGCTCTATAAAAGCCCCAAAATAGCATGCTTTTGTTTGTTTGAGCTATCAAATTAAAGGCTACAAGTAAATAGAAAGTAAGATTAGTTGGATATCAGATGTTGGGCTGGTTACCATACAGTGCTACTGAATGAATCGTATGTTTGTGTTATTAATAAAAGCCTGTGTTAGACATTTAAAAAAATAAAAAAATAATAAATAAGCAATTCTTAGAAAAGAACCACAGAACAAGTTTTGGAGCAAGAAAGAGTAACACTAAATTTCAGGCTTCGAAGAAAGAAAACTAACAGAACCCTGCTCCCAGTCAGATGCCAACAGACTCATTCTCATGTATTAGAGAGTCATAAAAAAAAAAAAAAGTAGTTGTTTTCCCTCCTGTCTGCCTAAATACTATTTGTGAAATAACATATACACACACAAAATCTTGGGAGGTTCATGGAGGAAAGGAGAAACACAGCAGCTTTCCTGGAAAGCAAAGACAGGAAGTCCTATTCTCTGAAGACCCTAACCCCTTCATCACAAGGAAGAAAATACAGTGAAAGAATATACCCCCAATCACCTTTACAAGATGCACAGTCTCCATTTCAGCTGCTGCATCACACTGTTACACAGGTTATCCACATGTGTGGATTGCAGGATTCAGCTGTGGAATCAGGAGGAGAAGCAAAATGCTGTTTGGAGGAACACGTACCTGCAGGCTCGCCAGTAGCAGGCAAGGCCCAGTACCAGGTGTGGCTGGCACTGGTCCCAGTCACTAGTTTGAAGGTACTCAAATTTTCATTGTGAATTCCTGCTGAGGACAAGCAGAGTACCAAGGCTCAGCAGGGCTGGTCTGAGGGATAAAGCCAATAGGAATTTTAAAAGAATGAGGAACTATTTAGTAAAAGCCAGGAAAATCTACATAAGCACAAATATTGGAAAAAACATTGCAAACTCAAACAAAATTATTGTCCCTCTTCCCGAGTTTTTCAAGAATTTGTGTAACCTTCTTAAAATTCAACTGAGAGGAGAGAAAACCCCCCACTGAAAGCTGCCAGAGACCTAAATATAGATATATGTCACTGGGTAATATCTGATCTTGCTTCCAGTTTAGAACAGACCTTGAAAATAAGATGTAGGAGGGAAAATTCATACTTTCAGGAGTACCATAGTAACAATTTACACAGCTGTTTCTTATAAAAATAAGGAAGTATAATTCAGAGAGAGAGTAATTTAATCATTAATATCTGATACACAATGAATGTAGCTGGCTAAGTTAGGGATCATTGGGAACTGATGAAAGGGAAGGAAATTCACATTCCTCAGCTCAAGTATACACACATATTTTTTATACCTTCAGTATTATTCAGAATTGCTGCTGTAAGATGTCTCAAAATATGTGCCCTTGTGCTGTTAACCTGCAACACCAACTCCAGCATGGTGCCAGAAAGAATTTCTGCACAACATGTCACCACAGCTGCTGCTGTACATCTAGCTTTAAGTCCCACCTCTAGGAAAACCCATGCCAAACTATTTATAATAATGGGCTACAATTTATGTGAAATGACTTTGTGCCCTTCCTACACAAGAAACATTCAACAGACCAGTCCATTCATTAATGCATCATTAGTTTAAAGGGGTCCTTTATAAAGCAATGACATGGATACTTTGCTCCTCAATGGTGTCTGGCTGCAAAGAGTCTCAACGTGTTTTCCAAACATAACCACCTCCAAAATCATTGTGAAGGATGGGCAAAGATGAGTATGCTTGTAGCTACCATGCTTCCACCTTGCTGAGGAAAGGAGGCATTTACAAGTCAAAAGACTGTGAGTTCCTGGCAGGGCTCTCTCTCCTGAGCTTCACATAAGAAAAAAAAAGGAGAAAAGCAAGTCACAAGCAGAACTGTAATACAGAGTCAGGGAGAAAAAGCCCACCAGTGTAAAAACTATGCAAAATCCTGTGCCCTATGTGCGGGCTGTGAAGCTAAGTTGTTTTGGTTTTTTTACCTGTATAGCTGATGGATGACTTGCCAAATATTACAAGAAAGTTACAACCAAATCTCAGAAAGAACGAGAGGCTCAAGTCTACAAAGTATTTAAGCAAGAGATTAGCTTCCAGCATGGGAGTAATTGGAAGCAATGCAATGTAACCTGTTTTGCCAAGTCAGGGCCTAAAGTAAGGATTTGCTGTCTTGTTCAATATCTGGTAGGGGACAGTGAAGGTTGGCAGACAGACACCCAATTCTTCTGCAAAGATCACTTGTTCACTACATTACCTACCAGAAGGTTGGGCATATTTAGATTCTATGAGCTATGAGCTCTGTTCTCAGATAGAGGTCATTCCCAGCTTCACAGTTTTGAATGCTGATGTGGTTTGAGTGTTGACAATTTTCCTGAAAGCTTAGAACAAATGGCTCTCTGTGCATTTTCCAACATTTTCCTCCAAGGAGTAGTGGAGGCTGACAATAGGAACTTGTGAATGGAAATGAGTAGGGAGGACAGCAAATCTCCACTCTTCTCCCCAAAGGCAGTTGCTACTCCCATTACTCACATTGCTTATTTTCATTCATACCAAAATAAAGTAGATCACTAAGTAGCCTACATTCTATTAGTCAGACAACCCTGCCAAGCAAACTCTCAGCTATCTAATTCAAATCACATATTTTCTCAGAGCCTGCCTGTGACCTCCTGTTGAAGCTATAGAATATGCTGGTTCCTCTTTGTCTCAAACAGACAGTGACAACTCAAGCTGAGCACATGGTCATCTTTCCTGGTCAGGAGATTTCCTACCAAACTCCTTCAGCCCACATATCTAAGCCACTTCTTGCTCTTTCATTCAGAATATCTTGATTTTTCTCTTTCTGAACACAGAATACTAACATTAAGGTCTTTAATGTGCTTGGCATCTTCTGGAATGAGAAAATCTTCTATAAATTGTTGCTGTAGTGTACCTAATTAGCTGGCAGACAAAAAAACAAAAAAACAAAAAAATAACCCTACCTCCGTGACTGTTTGGCTCTTTTCTTTGTAATTTACCTCTCTGTTTTATGCACACTCATATGATGATTTAAGGTAAATGATTGAAATTATTATTAATCCAGTGCTTAAAATAAAGGTACCAGAGGAAGATCTAGGCCATCTATAAAGATCTCCAGGAATCTGCGCAAGCCTACATTTGGACAATATGCATGTTCCTGACAGCTTAGATAATTGAACATTCTGCATACAGGCATCTTCCCTAGGGGGTATGCTGCAGAAAGGAAAAACACAACCCCAGACTGTAAACCCTGCCAAGTACAAAGTACTCTACTCATCCATTACCCTACTTCGTTCAATTCCTTACCTCCTCCTCACAAGCAGAGGAGGAAGAAAAAAATCCTAGGAGAACTATTAAAATTCACATCTGAGTCATTATCCAAGGGTTTCTTTGCCTAAATAGGTAGCTATGTAACTTTTTTGCAAAATTATGTTGTTACTGGCCAAAAAACCTATGACATATCCCCTGTGACCATCACTTAATGCAGGACACTCCATCACACAGCAATTCCATGAAGGCAATCAGAAATTTGATCTGCTATGTAGTAGTTTCCAAAACATCACAGCCCCCCAATAGTGAAATCCAGTTAAAAGGATTATGCTAGCAAAACAAAGATGCAATTTGTTTTTCCAGTTAGACAACTTTCCTGTAAGTAGTGTGTCACATTTTTGTGATATTGTTTATAAGTCATTCACAGACTCTAACTCTAAGGTCTATAAAACATATGTTAAAGCCCATTTATTTTACTGGATGTAATCCCATGCTTTCAGTTTGCAATATTGCCAAAAGCAGGTATTAAAAATCTACAGTCAGTCACTACCATCCAACATAACAGAGAAGTATTTTGTTTAAAATATTATTTTTCTTTGGACTCATTTTCAAACCATAGTCCAGAACCACAAGGACAACAAAACTGTGTTTTAATTGAAAGCTAAGCACTTTAATCTCAATTCCCACAGCTAAAGCCTTAAGATCAACACAAAACATACGAGAGATGGCAATACTGAGTTAGATAGGCACATGTTTAAGTGATTTGTTTTGTTCTCATCTTGAAGGGAAGGGGTTTGGAAGAGAGGAGGGTCAGAACTTTAACCTCCAACCCTTTCACCTTTGAATCCTTCCTCAAAAGCTTCCAGGAAGGAAAAAGGACTTTGCAGCATGTCTGGGAGTTTAACAAATCCAGGCCCTGGTTAATCAAATAGAGAAGCCCTAGGGCTGTACTAATTCCTAGACCAAATGAGGCCCCTCAGAATAGAAGGAAACTGAGTATAATAGGGAGTAGAGCTGCTTGAGTTCATTTACATGACATATCCCTGGCTTCTAAGCTATTCTAATGCTTCTGACTGAATGTGCAAAAGGAGGTTTCCCCACCCAAAACACTGATCTGGGTCCACTCAGGGCACAGCTGACTACAGGATTTCACGCACTACAAAGTGCAGTAAATATCAGAGGGTGAGCGAGGACCCAGGAAATTCTCTTCTGAGGAAGCTAAGATTATATTTATGAAGTGTGCTAGCAGATAGATGTGTATACCAGATCTAACACTACTTGTACAAAGGCAGAGATTCAGCAAAACAACGTAAAAAGCAGAAAAAATTCAAACTACTGATTACAGAAAAATAGGCACTTCAAACATTTTCTAGCAGTCAGGTTTTTTCCTGCTCTCTCCAAGGCAAGCTTTTCTATTATTTCATACCAAACTCAGTTATAGCTAGCTAGCCATCATGCCTTACATCAAGATCTCTTTGGTAGCTGGGAATTAGAGTTTGATGCAAGGTATCTAGAATTTAGAAAGCAATTTACGGATCAAAAGATTCAGTGTAATGTTTCTGCAACCTGTAATTTAAAGGGCTAAAAGTCTTTCTATAGCCACTGATCTTTTCAGGGTCAAAAGTTTATTTTCACTCTGTTATTTCACTTGGTAAATGGACTGTAGGCGTTTAAGGGGGTGGCCAACCTTAAATCAGGAGCTCAGCCTTTAAACCTGTTTATAATGCATTAGTACTGTGATTTGCAGAACAAAAAAGGGAGGGGGAAGTCAAACCCAGTTTTGACTATTGCCAATCTCATATATGTAAAAGGAAGTTTCTCTAATTACTAACAGGCAATCTGCACTAGAGAATGTATCAATATTTTTTAAATTATTAAGGTTCATAGAATTTGCAACAAAATTGAAGTTTCAAGTCTACAATTTCCTGTAATTTTATTTACCTGAAACAGATTCTCTCACCTCATAACAAAGAAAATAAAAATAATTAACTTTACTTCTCTTCAGAAGTATATGGTTCTTATATTCAGAAATATAAGAAGCCCAAACTCAGAACCTAAACTGAGAAAAATTAGGTGATCATACTCATTACTGTAGGACGGTTCAGTTCCATATTACTCTATGTACTTAGATTGTTTTCTTATCTTTTAGTAAATTTAGTAAATATCTTCAATAAACAGCTTACTAAGCAATCTTGACACTCATTCATGCCTCAGATTTGCTGTATATTACCAGTTAATAATTTTCAGCCCATTGTTTATTATGAGTGTCTAGGATTTGATAACCACTTCATATAAATATCTGGAAGAAGAAACATAAAACTACAATAATGAAAAGTACCTTGCAATTAACTAGGAAATATCTTTGCCACCCTTGCTGAAGTTTTTTTCGTAGTCTGGAAGAGAATGAAACCCTGAACAAAAGGAAATGAGATCCATGCTTTAGTTTGCTTAGAAGGAGAAAATCAGATTTTGTGAGGAAAAAGACTACTTGCAAAAAATCCACATTTCAATTCAGATATTCTGTAACTTTACTAACCAAAGGAAAGTCTGAGAAGCTCAGAGTTTGGTAACAATAAGAGATTACAATATTAAGGTATTAGTTCAACTTCAACCCACTTTATAGCTATTGGAATTTACTGCAAGCTGTGGCTGCTTGATCACCATGAGTATGCAAAACAGCGTTTTGGGGTTTAAATTCCTAGGTGCTCCAAAAAAGAAATTCAGAATGATTACTGAAGTTATTTGCTCTATTGCAAGCTGGGCAAGGAAACTTCTGCTAGCAAAGTGTTGGGGAGGGGAGAGACCCTAATAGCACAGTATTTGCCCAAAGCCATGTGGTGCACTATCAACCCACAAAAATCCAAAAACAAACCTACTGTGAAGAAGCAATTACAAAAGACAGAAGAGGAAAGAATCAGAAGTTTAAAGAATATTTTTTTGTGTCCATCCCAGTTCTGTCAGAGTTCAGACATTTCAAAACTTCCCTAATGATTTATTTTCATGCTGACTTAGCAGATGCATGAGTGCTAGAAAACCACAGTCATTAACTTCTCTATCATCATCTAATTAACTCTAATTTCCCACCTCTAACTGAAAGCTTTCGGGAAGTTTCTGCCCTTCAGACCAACAGCTGCTTGGTTAAATTTCTTGCAACACACACAGATATGTAATTATTTGGATGACTGAGTAATTCACCCAACAGACATGGACACAGCACATTATGGGACATGTAACCGCATGAAGAACCACCTGCTTTTTCATTTTACCTAGACCCTTTCCAACATCATCGTATTCACATGAAAGATCTTAAAATACATAAAGAGAAACAAAATTCTGGAGAGTGATCAAGATGCCATGAGAATACATTGTATTGAATACTCAGAAAGCCTTGTCAGTACATTAAAGGTTTTTAAAGCCATTTATATATTGTCAACATGATAATAAATATACCTTTGCTCTGAAAGTGTGACAAGTGTTCAGGAACCCACAGACTCCATGTAAAATAGAAAATCAATGAGTTCTCATTGTAAGCCTTAGCTCCACTCAGCAATTCTAGTGAAAAGTACCAGCAATACAGCTTACATTTCTTAAACATGTACCTGTTTTCTTTCTTTTCAAATGGAAGAGAGAATGAATGAGCTCATAGAGTTTTTCTTTCCCCTTCTCCCTGGAAATAGCAACAAGTTTTTTTCTTCTTCAAATGGTAAGAGTATCTGCTGCTACTAGGCCTGGGATCTCACTCCAGCCAGTAGCTGAACTGGTTCTGAGCCATTTCCCACCAGTGGAAGTTAATGTCACACCCATCAATTAACACATTTCCTGGTGTGGGCTGCCATGTGCTTGAATAATAACAGGATAGCTCACACACATGCTGCTGTATGCAAACAGCAAATTTACACTTGCATTCTGAATGACTTATTTTGGGTGAAGGGGGGAAAAAGGCCAGATTGGGGGAAAAGTAAACCATTCCATGTTGCCTTCATAACAGAGAGCATCAAGCCCTCGTTCACAATATGGTACCTACCTCTACAAACAGTCTGAAATTTAAAGTTCTTGTAGATGGAAGACCAAATCACAACATTTACACACTAACTAGGCCTTTATTCCACGATAGCAAACAGTATTTGAGAGTGTGTTTTCTTCTTTTAAAAATGTCCAGACCAATAACAGCTGCTGCATCTTCCTCTGGGACAGTGCCAGGCTGCACGGGGCACCTGAGCCATTCCAGGGTACAGGGCTCTACCTGTAGTGTCCTCCAGTGGCTACAGACCCTCACTATTTCATGGAAGAGGGCTGAAAAGATGGTCTTAGTTGCTAGCAAGATACAGCTGGAGCAAGGAATGGAGTGAGGCTGGGTAGGAAGTGTAAATATATCTCACTCAGCTTGAGGTTTTCTCTTGACTTCAAACACGCATGTATGCACACACATATGGACTCACATTCAAATAAAGAGAGGAAAAGCCAATGTGATAATTTATTCTGACCTGCAAATAACTTGAGTGAGAAAAATATTATAAAACGATTTCAGTTTACACCAAAGGCCACACTCTCAAAAAAGCACAGCACATGTAAGACAGAGTACTCCTTCTAATACACCTACAAAAAGTACTGGCCCATCTACAAACTAATGATCATTTTCCTGCCTTGCCTTAATATTCTCAGACATGAATCACTCTGATTTTATCCTGCCTTTGTGGGGCAGGAAAGAGCACAGCCTGCTAGCCTTCCTCCACCTTCAGTCAGAAGAGAAGATTAAACCAAACTCAGACCCACCAAAGGGATAACAAGAATTGTCTATGAAAGCCCTTGGGTTTTTTATTTTCTTTTTTGTTTCAAGGGAAAGCTGAGACAGCTTTGCTGTGATAAAATATTTAAGAGAGTGAGTGAGAGTATGGGAGAGAAGCAACTCTGCAGACACCAAGGTCAGTGAAGAAGGAGGAGGAGGAGGTGATCCAGAAGTTCATGGAAGCGTGTATTCTGTAGGAAGGACCCCATGCTGGAGCAGGGAAACAGTGTGAGGATTCCTCCTCTTTGAGAAGAAAGGAATATCAGAAACATGTAACAAACTGACCACAACCCTCATTTCCCCATCCCCCTGCACTACTTGAAGGGAGGAGGTTGAGAAATGAGAAGTGAAGCTGAGCCTTGGAGGAAGGGAAGGGTGGGGGAAGGTGCTTTAAGATTTGGTTTTATTTCTCATTATCCTACTCTGATTTGATTGACAATAAGTTAAATTCTTTTTTTCCCAGGTCTAGTCTGTTTTGCCTGTGATGGCAATTGCTGAGCCATCTCCCTCTCCTTACCTTGGCCCATGAGCCTTTCATCAGATTTTTTTCTCCCACTGTCCAGCTGAGGAGGGGATCTTGATGGGCACCTGGCATCCACCAAGGTCAACCCACCACAGCTGCAGTAGCTATTTGGAAGGAGAGGAATTGTATTTTGTTGAAGGAGGGGAAGCTAGGGTCTCTTTCCTCTCTTCCACATCTTACTGAGGCATAAAGAAAAAGTTAAGAGCCACACAAATGAAAGAATTTGGGATGTGTGTCTTTCCCAATGGAAAGAAGAGAAGCAACTGAAACATGAACTATAGATGCATGAGCTCTGATGTTGTGGTGCACTTCTCTTTAGAGGGAGCTTTGATTCCTAAATATCCTGCTATTGGCTTTCTCCATACCTTGCTGAGCTGGTAACCACCAGCAGCCTGTTCTGCCTCCTCCCCCATCTCCCATTGGAGGCTTCAGCCACTTACCTCAACTAATATAATTGAAAACAGAAAATGTCTATTCTCATAAAGCTTTACTAGAAAGAAATCACACATTACTAAGCTCTTTTCTCAGAAAAACATGTTTTTAAATAAAGAACAGATTTTTTTTATATTTAGTTAGAAACATTAAATTACTTATTTTTAATATGCTAGCCAAATTGTATGGAATCTATGTGTTGTAAAAATGGGTGAATATGTTATCTTTCAAGTGCCATACAGAATAATAATCTAGAGAAACACTTATACATTATAATTATGTGCTATTTAGAGTCCTTAGCTAGGTAGACAGTCACAGCAAGGAGCTATATATAGTACTGTTATTCAGTGCAAGATCGTCACCATCACATTCAGCTTCTATCTGATGTGATTTTGATCATCTCAGAAACACGACTTGTTGGAGGCTTTTGTATCACTTTTCCATATCAAAGTTCTATAATTTTTGTTACTAAGATGATATTTACTATTCAAGAGGTCTGTGAACTTCCCAGATCAAATTAATCAGCTGAGGAGCTTCTGGAATGCTAAATATGGTCCCTATGACAATAAATAGGTTTCTCTGCTGACTTTGATTTACAATAAATAGATACTAATTTATTCTACAAATTTATGACAGCCAAACTCTATAACATGGCATTTTGGCACTGTCCTGTGGCTCTCATGAGTGAAAAACATTGCATCTGATGTACCTTGTAAAAAGTTAATGTCTTTGCTATATATTTTCTGTATTTACTATATATTATGTTGTGCTGAAATATAATGGCATGCAGATCAGGGCACACAAGATCATGGATTACATATCTATGAAATTAAATCCCTTTGGATGACTGTCAGGACTGGTGTGCCTCCTTCATCCCTAGACATTTGCTGGCACATTATCATTTTTATACGTAGTTAAATACCCAGACTCTGATTTCATTAATCATTCATTTAGGGCTGCAGACTTAACAGGCAGAGGGCATTCCTTGTCTTCACATGACATGTTATTTACTAGAATACTATAGATGCATTGCAGAACATAAATGTCTGATATTTTAGCAATAATTGAATCAAAGGTGTTTTTTCCTATCAGATCCTCTTTAGCCTGCATACATTTTCATTCCTGCAACTCCTGCTCCTCTAATAGAATCACAAAAGCTTTCTTAGATCAAATTAGAAGAAAAAAGTTTTACTTTTTGGCACCTTGCCCCACTTTAATCACAGAAACCTCCAGAAGTACAGAATTCTGTCTCCATCACATGCCAAAAAACAAGTCCTATTTCCCTAAACGTTAAAGAGGAAATAAATATCCAATATCTGCAAAATAAGCTGTATCAGCCTCCAAAAGATGATCCCAGATGAATAGAACCTCCTGTCTTGCAAAAGGGATCCACTTCCACAACAGTGGAAGACCTCACCTGTCTCAAGCCAAGACCACAGTCACATCACATCTCTTCTGGAAGCTGATTAAGCAGGTGCACAAGTGTTCTACTCAGCAACACTCGTTCTTTGTTCAGCATAAAACTGAGTTCTGAAATTTGCCTGTTGAGACACTACCAGTCTCACATTTATAACATAAACTGTGATTCATTCCAAATTTATCTCTTGTTCTCAGATTTCATGCCAGGACCAACTGGAAGAGAGATGCCCTCCCACCCTTCCAAGATGGATTGCAAGGGTCTAGAAAGAATTTTGGAGTCCTGTGTAAGATCCACACCAACACTGATACTTCATAAGTGACTATTGTGGCGTTGTAATATTTTTGAATACTAGCAGATAATAATAATAACTTATACTCTATAACAAACAAAATTCTAAAACACAGGTGCATTTCATCTGCAATCGTTATGCAAAAAGAAAGGCAGATGCAATTCTGCACTATAAAATTAGGTCATCTCAGGTGTAAGTGCTTTATGGGTACGACCAATCAGATCCTTTAGTGTTTAAATTAAAAGAAAAAGATAATTACAGATAATTGGTATCATCTGGCAGGGGTATTTTGTGAGATCTTTTTTTCTTGACAGCCAAACTAACATCTAGACTTGGAAAAAAATATTGAACTGTTACTAGATATAAGGTCTGGAGTAGGTATATTATTTTAAAACTGTTTCCTTTAAAGGAAATAATCATTGTATCTTACTCTAACCTTTGACTAGGGTCAATTCAGGAAACTAGATCCTGGAGCTATGCTAAAATTCAAATCATAACAAAAATACATTTGAAAAAAAAAAAAAAAGTTACATCTAGACTACACATGCTGTTATCCCTGTCTGAATCTGCCAATGCTGTGCAGACACATGTTGCTTTCTTTCAGCTCAGATGAAGAAACATCTATCACTGGTAATCACTGTATGCAGACATAGACTTGTGGTCTAAGGTGGGTCTGACAACTGAGCCATCCCATACAGGAACTCAAGCTGCTGATTATTTTCTAATTCCCACTGAGATTCTCCCAGTCCTCTTTCCTTGGTGTTCAGTCTCTTTGTTCAAGAGGAATCAGCACTCCATAAAATTAAATAACATATTGCAGCCAAATCCTACTTAAACAATAGCTCTTTTCAGGAAAGAAAGGCAAACAGGAT
The DNA here is from genome assembly GCF_003957555.1 of Calypte anna. Taxonomy (NCBI): domain Eukaryota; kingdom Metazoa; phylum Chordata; class Aves; order Apodiformes; family Trochilidae; genus Calypte; species Calypte anna. The sequence goes on from NC_044245.1 coordinate 38,338,538, forward strand.
TTGGCCCTAGCTGTGAGTGCAGTATTGACCCTGGATTCTGTATATCTTATAAACCTTACGTATGTAGTCACTAAAAAGATCTCAGACAGAGCAGTGAGGTATGAAAATTTGACATTTTGCAATCACTAGACATACACACTAAGAGCATTCTCCCTTGACCCCTCTCTTTCTTTTTCTGGCTTACTGGATATCCTCTCACACTAGAGGAAATTTTTTTCATCTCCACCTCCCTTTGAGCATTTCCTTCTGTGGTCACTTAACCCAGTTAATAGTTTCCTGACTTATAATCCTTTCTCATTTGCTCTTCTTTTCTAAATCCTGGCACTATATATATATATATATATCTTTAAAATTATTGATTTCCATGCTGTTGCCAGAGAAGTTACTCGATACTGTCCCTGTCTTAAAGTATTACAGAGCAGGTCCTGATCACCAGGGCATGTAGATTGGACATAAGACACTAAGACCCCCAGGAATTAATTCATGTTAACAATTAAATTAAATAAGGGTGGGGGGGTTTGTTGGCTTTTGTTGGTGGTAGTTTTGTTGGTGTTGTTTTAAAAAAAGCCAGTTTGCGGACAGAACTTACCTCAGCTAATGCCATTAAGAATATTGTGTTCTAACTCCAGATATATTTCTCACACAAACGTGACTGTCAGTTCCTTGCTTGATTTGTAAAGTAATCATATCAAACTTGCCAGGGGTAAATCATTATTATTCATAGGGAGTAACACTCAAGCAAGTTTTCTGCTTAATGATGATTGAGAAGGATTTTGTAAAACATCTTGTAACAGCCTACATTGAACATGACAGTGCTGGATCCCTGATTTTGAGCTAAATAATCCTGCTCACCCTTCCTGGAGTACCCTTGAAATCCCTCTTGGCCTGGACCATCATGTATTAGGGGTGCTGCAGATAAAGATATAACACTTTAAGGGGAATAAACATTTGAAATAGTTGAATCTTACTAGTTTTAAAATGCCTGAGCTTTGTATATCCCCAGGGTCTCTCTGCTTCCAGCTCCTTAAACAAAACAAGCCACTATTAAGAACATGAATAATGTGGCATGCTATCATATTAGGTTATAATTAAAAACAAGACAGCTAAGCCTCAAAGCTGTGCTGAACATACCACACATGTTGTGGTCGTCTGCAGTTGTTCTGAATTAAAATCCCACTTCTTAGTTGAAACCTCACCTCTCTCATCCTCACACAGCAGCTAGTGCCTATTTGGACGTCATTCGCTTCAGGTGAAAAAGCTGTACCCACAGCTCAGGGTTGTGGGGGTACCCACCTGCCTCTCCCAGCGTCCTCCCTCTGGCTATAGGAGAGGGCTCAGGGAGTCATGGCAGCAAGAAAACTTCATTCCTCAGAGAGCAGCTGATGTTGTGGTCAGACTGAGATCCCACTGGGAAACCCAGCCCCAGCAGTCACCCCAAAGGAGGCAGCACATCTGCACCCTTGCTTTCTGAGGTGTTAGCTTCCAGCCTGCAGCAATTACATGGGGGCCTCTCCCAGCAGAAGGACTGAATGTGCAACTGTGATCATAACCAGGACTTCCTCAGGACCATTAGGACTGGTATAAAACCAAATTAGGGCACCCACGCCTTCTTCCATCAAGCACTCTGTTCTCAGAGTCAGTTTTCTCTCACTAATCTATTTACCTAACCTCAAATTTTATGTTAAAAGCCACGAGCATGTTGACTCAAGAACATGTTGGCAGGTGACCTAATTTTACCCAGCTATCAGCTGACTCAGAGCCAGGAGTGATGCCAGGCAAGCATAGCCTGCTGTAAGAGCCAGTTCTTCATGAAAGCTTCTCCTTCCCCTGTCCCCTCCTGTTGCAGCTTTTTGGTGCTACAGAGGAAAGTTAGCAGAGGGCTCTCTACCCTCCTACAGCCTCTGTAGCTGGTAAATATGCTCTGTCTGCTGTGTTTTGTGCTCTGCCTGTGAGTTTTAACTCACAATTCTTCCCTCTCAGCCATCTTAAAGGGTAGCCAGACATTAACCACTGTCAGTGCCAGCACAAATCTCCATAACCTCTTCAGACTTGTCAGACTGTGAAGACAAGAGCAGGGCTTTGTTAGCTTGGAAGAACAGAGACCCTCAAAGGTAAGTAGAAGCTCTAGGAAGTAGTCAGAGAAGACCACGGTAGCTGCACATCTTCAGCCAGGAATCAGGAGAGCTCAGCTTTGGGGATAACTGATAAACTATTTGTTGTATTCATTCCAGAAATATGTCTGGAAAAGGTCTTCTCAGACCTGCCTGGGATAATTTCCAAAGCCAGCTATAGACTCAGACCAGACCTGAAACACTGGAAACCTGCTGAGCAGGGCTGGAAGCTATAAACAGCTTAGGTCGCTTTGATGAGTGTTTAGTGTCTCGCCTTCCTTCTGCAGTCTCATCTGGAGGGCTGAGTGAGCTGATGTTGTTCTTTCCAGGTAAAGTGGCTCAGCACACAACCATTTATCTAGTGTGAAGGCTAACACAGAGAGACACAATCACCTATTGCCCCCTTTGACAGGATTTAAAGCTGTTTAAAATGAAATGCTGTTGGAGTAGAAGTAATACTGGGACAGGCATCGGAGTGGTTTCTGATGCCTTTGCTTGTCTTCATGGACCAGACAACAAAGGTACTGGGTTACCCCAGATACAGCCAGCAGATCCAGCTTCAGTCAGGAGCCTGGAGCAGCTTCTGGAGAAGTATCAGACCAAGCCTTCCTCCACACACCAAGACCTATATCAATGAGGAGGGGGGTTTGATAGGCAGTGAGCAGGTAGTTTGTTCTGGAGGTGTGGTTTTGTTCTTTTTGCAGTCATCAAAGCATCAGACTTCTCAGGAAGAAAATATGTGGCAATGTGTGAATTTCTTTGTCTCCTGTCATGCTGTTCGTAGCATGACATGCAGCTCAGGAGATTTCAAATCTATCAACCTGTGCTATGGCCTTTTGGATTCTTGCCAACTCTGATGAACCTCTAGCTCTGCCTAGGGAATGTTTAGTTCTTACCTTATGAAGCAGAGAGACCATGGGCACAGTGATATATCCTCACCCTCAGATCCAGGAGAAGAGACATGACAAGTTGGCCATGCAAGCAGAGGACTGTTTTCAGATATAAGCCTTCATATCTGGGTAGAGATGGTGTGACAGAGCAGTAAAACCTGTCAAGACCAGCTTTTGGCAAAGCTTTCTGCCCAGTCTGAGTGCTGCTACAAAGAGCATCCTTGGAAGCAGGGTCAGTGTCTCTTTTCCAGAGTTTTCAAGGTCTACCACTGAAAAACAAAGCAATCTTTATTTTTTTCGTGTTGCCTTAACCTGTTGCTCTATACCTTGTTCCTGCCTCACTGGGGCAACAGCTTGGTACCATCTGTATTAGTTCAGCTGATTGTTCTAATAATGATTCAGCTAATAAAGTTTAATACAGGAAACGTAGATGCCACATCATTAAACAACTATTGTGTTCTAGACCTTTACCATAATCCTTGAGATGCACTAATTTATTTCTCCTCTGGTGATTACAGGATATGACATCCTGCAAGCAACTTATTCTGGATTTCTATTCTGTTTGAGATTTAATCAGCATTTGAGACTTATAGCTAGTATTATGCCAGGATAACGAGTAAGCAATGATGAGCAAGCTTTGACAGGTCCTTTCAAATGTGCAGAATTCTAGAACTTTATGTGAATCATATTAAAAAAATGTTTAGAAAGTAACATTTCTTTCTCCCTTTCAAAAAAAAAAAAAAAAGCCTAAACCAACCCTAAAATAAATAAACCCATTGCTTATACAAGCTTGATTGAAAGAGTGCTTAAAAGTCCATTAGCAAACCACATAATTATATTCTAGTTTCTCACAAAAAGAAGGAAAGCTAAGTGAAACTAACAGCTGTCAGTAGCACAATGTAACTGTGGATCAGTGTTTCCTGGATAGCTTAAAATATGGATCCAGGGAAAACACAGTCACTTATTCCTTTGAGAAAAAGAGCCTTTCATTTTATATCTCCAGGTAACCAAGGTCGTGAAAGTGTCATGGATGATGTGGTAGGGAGATGGACTTCATTATTCATATTTTCTTATCTATATCATTAGTCATATTAATTAACATGAAGTTGAATAACACTTTAGACTTGGAAATTTATGCATGACTCAGTTCAATTATTTACAGAATAATCACTAATTGAGTAATGTAATTAAAATAACAGAGACACATTTGTAAGGGCAGGTGCGTGCCACTTTACAATGAGGGATGAAACAAATAAAAGCGAAGAAAGAGAAGAAACATCAAGGACAAGACATGGCTCAGAGAGAAACAAATACCCCAGCTGAAGTCAAGCAACATTGAGCACAGGTTTTGTAAGATTCTTTGGCTGAGCTTCTGCTAATAGGATTTGCCTTCACACTTCAGCCCTAAATTATTAGATCCTATTATTAGATCCCTAAATAATTAGATATTATTTACCTGGCAGTAGAGGATAATTAATTTAGATATAACTGCTCTTAGTGTCATCCTGCTCCTTTGAACCTCCACACAAAAAGTGTTAATTTTTTAGACCATGCTTGGGTCTCCCATGCTTGGGTTTGCAGCTCCAGGACTGATGTAGCTGCGTGAGCTACACCATTATGTGTCTTGGTTCATTTTATTACCTTTGTGAAGTAAACTAAATAGGCTACAGGTAGCAGAGGATCCCGCAAGGGACCCACCACCACATAGAAACTATTATATATATATATAAATTATTATATATATTTATATGATGTGTGTAGAGTATATATATATACACACACACACATACATTATATAAAAAGGGACCAGAGAGCTGGACTGTGGAACATGTGAAGAGAGTGAAGAATGCTGCCAACTTTTAGAAACTTTTGATGTTAGAGAGGACACAAGAGAAAGAGGGAGAACATCACCAGGTTAGGGATGATGGCATTAACAGGGACTGGTGTCTCTGGAGGTAAGCAGGAGGAGGAGAAAAACATGGAATGTGCAGGATCCTAAGTTGTCCTAGTGGAGATAGAAGGCATTGGAAAGTGGAGGGGAAAAGAGAGTACTGAACCACCAAATAGGAAGAAAAACAGATCTGGAAACCTGCACACAATCAAAGATAAGGCATTTTAAAGTCCTTATTGAGTTGGGGGCCATTTTAAGAGTGAGTGGTTGGTGGCTGGTAGCCATAACAACAGCAAAATTGTTTGAAAAATAATGTAAAGGTACAGCCCGAGGAGGGCTCTCTGCAGCTGGGAGAGCATCACCCCACCTGCAAGGGATCAGAGATGGTTACTCAGAGCTTCTCAGTGAGCTCTTCTGTGCTTCTGTGTAATTTTTTCTATGAAATAAAAGGCATTTGACCACCACACAAGAGCTTTTCTGATAGTTATAGTTCTGGATAATTACATCTCACACAACTGGCCAAGAAAAAAAGCAGTGGATTTAGCATAAGCAGGAAAACAAGAGGGTCTGTACACATGCTCTACTTGCTTATCCATGCCAGGTAATTTGCTAAGGAGCAGGACTTTGGTGAATCTTTTCAAGACCCACTTAAGGAAGTAAGCATTAAAATATCAGAGGTACAATCAGAGTATTATGCAACTGCACCATAAAAACTGTAGACACAGATAAAAATCACACAAACTTCTTTACTGTGAAATTGTAACTGGCCAGATGCAGTAGGTCATGAGAGTAGATGACAGTAATCAAGGCTCACTGAAAGCAATTACAGGATAAGAGAATATGCAAAGTACATTTAAACCTAAGTCAAATTCAGCATGAAACAGAAAGCCTTCAACAGTTATCCTATGCAAAGAACAGAATAAAGAAGACAGCACTCAGGAGCATAGAAGTTTTTCATTTTGTTTCAAAAAAACTGAGGAATTTCATGCTAATCACTGGTGTGAAAATGAGAGTACAAAGCAGATACTTTATTCCTATAAGCAATCTAATATGCCTTCAGACTGTTTTTTCTTAAAAACTGGATTTACCTGGCTCATTGTGAAGTAACACATAGATTTTATTAATGCTGTGCTTTATTTGCATATCAGTGCAGACATGAACCAGAGTACACAGTTGGCCCACTTTTTTCTAGCACCTGCTCAACCCTATTCAGCCAAACCTTCTGCATCCTATCACTTGCTGAAACACCAAATGTGCAAGCACACCAGTTAGAGGGAAGCAGATATAGCCATGGGTTTTAGTATCTTAGTACAATGCAAACACTCAGCATGTGTGACTCAGTTATGTTTGCAAGTCCCCTCTTCCCATCCAAGTTTAGGTCAGATGTGCCTGTCCCAGATAGCCACCTCCAGATAAAATTTCAAACATAACCATTTCTATTTTAAGGGGCATAAAATTCACTGCTTTTCTGACTTTAAGGCATTTCTTTGAAATAGGAACCTGAGAAGCTCTATTCCTTCACAGTTACAAAAGTCTTTCCTGACCTTAAAATTCACCAAGGACTTATTTGGATGGGGATTTTAAGGCATAATACTAGGTCACATTAGCTTTCTTGATCTAACAAACACCTTGTAAAAGCTTGGATGAAAATAAAAATCAAATTTTACCAGTAACTGAAATGGCTCATGTGAAGCTTTGATTCCACACTGTGGCTTCAGATGTTTATTATCCTCCCTTTGTTTTAATTGGAACTTCAAACCAGCACTATTTAGGCTGGGTAAGCTGGGTCAGATCCAGCTGGGCCACATCTAGCACACAGGTTGTTCCCATTGCACAGCTGAGGCAGGCAGCAATGTCCTCCCTGCTGGGCTGGCAGAAGGGATCGGGGATCCACTGGAGCCTGAGAAAGAGCAAGCAGCACCAGCTCCTTGCCTGGGCATCCTCTTTCCTGCTCAGCCTCAGCAGCAGCATCTGCACTCTTGGTCCTGAGCCCTTCTGACTGTGCTCCTTAGATGAGAAGTGCAGAGCAGAGTTAGCATGGTGAAACAGCAACCCCACAGCAGATAAAACAGTAGTACAGGCCTGTGTACTCCTCTGCCAAGGATGAGACAAAAATCAAACACCCTCAGGGGAGGGTTTGCAAATCCCCCCGAAGGGCGTGTGGCTTTTCCTCGTTCCTCCCCTGGCTTCCAAACTCAAGAGGCACTTTCATGCCCTGCATCAGCCCACAAGCATTCCCCTAAAAACACCATCCTGCCTACAGCAACAAAATGTTGAGACCACCTGGGACTAGTCAGCACCCTCTGGTACTATAAACTTTAAGCTAAAAACAGCTTAAACAGTTTAAAGCTGTTACTCTGTCCTCCAAAACAAACCTGATTAGACCCAAAAACTCCTGAACCCACGCCTAGAAGCAGCAACCTGACCACTCTCCAGCAGTGTAAATCTTCTTCATATTAATCCTGCCCTACAAGATGTTCACACCTATGGAAATTATGTGCTGTGTAAATTACACATATCTGCCTGAGGGGGGGCCTGTCCTAAGTACAGCAAGACTAAGTGTAGTGGTAAATCTTCTGTAGCACACTTTGTTCCACCCAGAACTTTTTTTTTTAAGTGACTCAAGTCCTTTGACAATTTAAAAAAGAACAGGAAAAACATAGCCTTATGAGCATCTTCACTCAGGCTGCGGCAAATTAATAGTGTATAAAATAATAATAATGTAGTAAAGCAGTCTCAGTTTTTGTAAGCTCCTTTTTTTACCATCATTTGAAGTCTTCCTGCTGCAGGTTGTGAATACATTGGCACTCGCAGGGCAATCATGAACAGGCTGAGTTGCTATTTGGATAGGAAATCCACAGGGAAGCAATAGCAGTCACTTGGAGTATTTAGTTACAGAAATAACACTTTTCTCTTTGTATTTATAAGAATTCTTCCACAGATCTTGAGACACTGCCCTGTCTCTCAGATAAAGATTATCCAAGAAGCTACAGGCCAATGATACTCAATTTTGTGGCTCTGCACTTGTTCTTCTTCTGTGCAAGGAATGGAAGTCTACAGATTCAGGACTTGCTAAGTAAGCTTTTGTGGATCTCTTAGTATTCCATAAAAACAAAGGTGTTTATGGACTGAAAATTACCCCTCAAAATCACCATTTTAAGCCACTTCAGAAGCACTGAGTGTGCTTCTCAATCTTGGTATCTGAGTCAAATCCATCTGTTGAAAACTATGTTTTGAGAACATAAACTTCCAAGAGCTGTCAATAAAATGCTGTGGGTTTTTTCTCCTTTGCAAGTATATTATGGCATAGGATAGCATTGTTAACTCTAATTCAACCGCTGCCATTTATCTCCCAATGCAGATATCAGCAGCTTAGGCTGCATTGCAATCAGCAGGGCTGCTTTTTTGAGAGTTCAGAGTGGAAAGCACTACAAAGAGGAAAAACACTAATCCCAAATGGGTACTCTGTCCTAAGTTTCCCTTTGCTTGATGGAAATCTAGAGAGACAGCAAGTCTCCAGGCTGTTTCTCCTCTCTTTACCCAGAGTTACCTGGCTACCAGGCTGGGCCTCTGAGCAAGTCATAACTTTGTCAGTTGGCCTCTTCATTGCTTGGGAATGCTGCTATAATTTAACCCAGCTGCCAATAGCAGGCCAACAGGTAGAAACAAACCCTAATGCAAAAGTATTTCGGTCATATCCTTTTTTCTGAAGCCAAAACTCCTACACTGCTAAACAGGGTAAAGGAATAAAGTACCTGCCACCATGGTGCCAATGGCTGCATCTGCCTATTTTAGGGTTGCTTTCTTCTGAAGGAGTAGAGCAAAACCAGACCCAGCAGAGCAGAGACTGAAAACCAAATAATTTAAAATATCATTAGTATGGAATTTTCAGGAAAGCAAATGATGCAAAACACAAAGGAGTTATTTGCCTGTGTTTGGTAGAGTGCTGAATGAAAATAAAATTCTCACACTCATTCATCATCGAAATGAACAATCACTGTCAATTACTACTTGCATTCAATACTTAATAAAATTATTTTACAGTATTCTATCTTTAACATCACTACTGGTCTTATTTTGTTTAGCATATACACCATCTCATTCGAATTCTGTCTCTTCTGTTAAGTGCTTTTTATGACTTATTGATGCTCTATTGTTTTGCACATACTTCATTCTTTGCCATCTGTGACTAGATTTTTAATCTTTATACTCAAGAAACCAGGCTCAAGCAAGAGTGACCTGTCAAGAATACTTACGGCTTTGTGGTTAACTCTCTCTTGAGTGTAATTTAATAGACGTGGTGCTGCCTGACAACATACAAGATTCAGCAACATAAAATCTAGATGTTAACCATTTGAGATCATTAAAGAGGAAGGTACGGCAGTTTGGGATTTGAAACAGCACAAAAACTGGGTCATCTGGGATGTCCAAGTTTCTTCTTTAACAACAGTTAAACAAGGGGGCTTGAACTGTGGTTTAGATGGGGTGACTGCAAGTTTGCATTTGAGAGCTGCTTCATTTTTCATATTGGTATCAGAACAGACTGTGGCCAGCAACAGCAAGGATTTCTGGGTGCATTTCTGGGTGCACTGGCCCTTATCTATATGTGAAACAGTCACTCCAGAAGTTAGATCATTTTAATCCTCCTTTTCAGGCAGTCCTTGACCTCATTGTTGAGCAAACATGACACTTGCTGCAATTTTTGTCTACCCGGTAGAAACTGAATTAGTGCCATCAAACAATATATAACGTAGAAAACAATGCTTGGACACTGCTCTGAAAGATAGTATTTCAGGATAGACACAGTAGGATGGAAACTCAGGGAGGCTATTAATGAGGAGCCATGATAGGAAGAAAAATCACTACCATCATGATAGTGACCTGGGACTACATAAGAGACCTTCTGCAGTACTTATGGACTAATCTTCTTCCAGCCTTCTATTCCACTCCACTGGTTAAACACTCCTCCTTGCCTCAGCTGCTTTCTCTCTGAAAGCTCCATGCCTCCTGTCAGCCTGGTCTACCTGGCAATGGGACCACACTTTCTCTCACACACTGCTGCCGACCTCACTAAGTCAGCTGAAACACTTCAATGATTTAAATCCATTTTAAATCAGTCCACCAGCTTTCCTTTATCCGCTACATTAGATATAGACCGTCTGCTCTCACCTTCAGTGCCCTGCAGAACTGCACACTTTCTGTGTATACAGGTTTGCTCTTTCCACTTACCATTGACATCAGTCTTGATGTCCCACTTACCTACCTCTCCTGCAAGCTTTTCTGTCATTCTGTCCTGTTTGAGAGATGAAGTGCTGATTCTGGTTCACTGAATTTGAACCTTTGTTCAAATCCTTCCTTTTAACTTCATTTTTGTGGTGCCTATAATTAGTGGCTCACTGATCATAATTATTTTAAATAAGCCATTTAGTTAAGCAATCGAGGTGTTTACAAGCCCCAACAGCTTAACAGCTTGATCTTACTGCTGTAAAGTGTGAGGTAGTTCCTCACTTCATCTCCTCCTGCTGTTTATTACTCTCTTTCTAATCTAAAGTTAGATGGTAAATTCTTCAGGGAAATGATTATACCTTATTCTTCAGCATAGAGCCTGTCATATTTTAAGGCACATTGAAATGTAATACTGAATATAAGCAAACTGATACCTGTAATCCAACACAGACTCACACCCATTCATACAATTAAGAAAAATCAGGTCTTAAAACCCAAAGGTCACAGCATCTGTTCAGTGACCAGGAAGAACAGAAGAAATCCATAAGGGTTTAACAGTCTAATGTGAAAGGTTTAATTTACAAGCCTCCCTAAAGAAGCAATGCTGCACTTCAGGAAAATCAGAAAAAATATTCAACTGAACAGTCCTACAGAGGTGCTTAAAAATCAGTAAACTGAATGAATGTGAGCTGCCTATTTTAGTCTATGTAAGCAGCCAAGAATGTCTGTCTAGAAAGAGTTTTCCAGGACATTTCTGTCACATGCTTCAGATGAATGTTGTGCTTCCTTCTAGTAGAGCTGAAGTCTATGACTTAATCTTATCTGTTCAACATCCAAGAATCCAGTTTTAGATTTTTGGCAGCTAGCATATGCTCCCCCTGTGGCAACTGCATAATAACATAATATAGTTTAAAAAAATCCAGATCCTTTAAGGCTCAATTACCTCATGAAACTATTTTAAAATGCAGGGCAAACAAAACTGCAGTATTTCAGTTTACAAGCATCATTTTAGTTTACAGCTGTTTTAAAGACCCATTCTAGTATTTTATATCTTGTACCACCTGCAGAACTGAATGAAAATATTAATTCTATTTTGCAGAGGGCTACCAGAACCAAGGAAGCAGAACTGAGCAAGAAAGAATAAAGTATTTTAAATTAAAGATAAGATTCAGGATAACTGACTTTGTTACCAGTCTGCAACACTGAAGATAGATTCAAAAATCTTGCTAAGCCAGAATAAAAATAACTTATTGGCAATTAAGAATCTTTAAGATGGCTCATTGCCTAAATGAGTATTTATAATAGTACTTATAATCCTGATACAGCCAAATTAGATTATTAATATTTTTAATACTTTTTTTTTTAAATGTATGTACATAAAAGGATCAACGTGTGTTTAACTTGTGGAATTAATCTGCCTACCTCCAAATTCATTGGGTTGGAAGTCTCTTTTCAGTGATTGTCCATACCAGCCAGAGGCTCCATTGTAACATAAAATAAAGGATCAAAATGGGAGGGTAGAATAAGCCAGACCTAAACACTGCCTAGGGCCAGGAGAGACAACTTCCTGCCTGAAATAGGAAAGGTTGAGAAGAAAGGAAATAGTGGAAAGAAAGAAAAGAAAAAAAAAAAAGAAAAAGAAAGAAAGAAAAGAATTAAAAAAAAGGCAGGTAAAACAACAAGGTAAGCACTGCAGCAGGTGAATAGTGGAGAGGGAAGGCAAGAAAAAGTTTAAAAGAGTAATATGGGTTTTTTTAGTTTGGGGTGAACTAAAGGGTTAGCTAAAGGGATTATGCCAGCACCAAACGAAGGGAAGTTGAAAGTTTACATAAATGTCCTGGACTGGGACTCCAGGCAGAAACCTCCAGGCAGTGCCAGCCTCTCTGCATCAGGGTTGAAAGATTCAGTGAGCGATGCCCAAAAGGAGCTGTGCCCAGATTCAGAAGACAATTAGGGATAGAAAGAGTGGGTTTCCCTTCTCCCATTTCTCTTTGTGAGCAGTCAAGGGATGCTAAAATGTAACGTGTGCCAACTTGTTCTGACAGCACAGCAGGTAGAGGTGTTGCCCTTCACAGCAGGAAGTTTGTGCTGCTCTACTGATGTCTATTAACTGAAGCTGGTACCACAGTGGCCAATTCTAGTACTGAGTGAGCAGGCAAGTGGCCATGTCCTTGTCTCCACTTCACAAAGATAGCCCTGAGGTTGTCCTTTTGGGTTCATCAACTGTTTACTTGGGAGCGATACATGACCATAAATACATTTAATTCAGAGCATCTGTCTGGCTGCAAGGCTTTCAGCAGAGCCGCGACAATGATGGGCAGGGGTGAGGGAAATTCTCTATTCATTGTGAAGCTGGTCAAACCCCAGAAAAACTGATGTGATTTGAGAAAAACCAGCCACCTTCACTGAACAATGAAGAGTTTCTTTGTGTTAGAGCATACCCATCTAAATTTCCAAGCTGATTCTGAACCAGACATAATTTCCATTCCTTCATGTCTCTTCGTGGCAGGCACTGATAATCTTTTCATAAATAGTTTTAGACCAAGAATTATTATGTGCGGAAATGTAGGAATAACTTTGAATTACAAGTTAAAGAGTTTCACAGTCTGACCATGAACTACGTACTAGTAAGGAAAAGCATCTATCTTCACTGAATAAATAATTTCCTCAAAAATATTCACTCAGTCCAGACTTACAGACTTACTGATTTGGCTTAGATTCAAACCAACCATTAAGTGAAAAATTGTTTCCTGAAACTTAATCCCCCCCCCCCAAAAAAAGGTCAATTTTCATTAGATAAACCATGATTTTTTTAAAAAAATAGCTTGTCAGCACCATAGGTGTGAGCAGTGATGTCTGCCTGCAACTGCAGAGAGCCTGGATCATTACCTTTTGGAAATGTGAGGTGTGCCATGAATCTCAATAGTGTGTTAACAATGTGCTCTTGGGATTCTGTCAGCAGCCCCTCAGGAGGAGTATGTCTGTGACAAGCACTGTAGCAGGTCCAAACCAGTCACCCTAGAGAGGGTAAGGACTGGGAAGCTTATCTACACAACTTCTCCTTCCAGATGCTTTTCTCCATGGAAAAAGGCTGCTGCTGCAGCAAAGAGCTCTCCCATCAATCCTGCAGGAGCCATGCAAGGAATCTCTTGGTACTCCCATCCACAGAAATGAAGAGGAACCTCTGTGATGCTGGCGCTCCAGTTGGGAGCAAGGCCGTGGTACAGCATCCAGCATGTTATTTTGTACCTGAGGCCCATTTCTCTTGACAGAACTGCCAGCTTAGGTAGTTACTACTTCTTATTCCTGTAGCAATGTCTCAGTTGGGCCAGCACAAAGCTTCTCTGGCTGTATGGTGAACCAGATCAGGGACTGACCAGGAGCTAATAGAACCTTGTAAATAAAAGGGTTTTTTTAACCAAGATCAGAGGGAATGGGACGAAAGAGCTTTCAGTTACCAATAGCTCCTTGCTTGGCTTCTGGTACTGGCAATAAACCAGCATCCACCTCCTTTTTCAGTTCCCACTGAAACATACTCAGGAGTGCATTGTGGTGAAGTCATCCTCAGAAACACAAAAAGAGGGATAGGGATGCCATTCAGTCCTTCTCTAGACACCTCCTCAACTCCCTTCTGCACCTTTTATCTGTGCTTTTATCCCATTCATTGGTCTGCATGTAAGCGTGTTGGACTGGTTTTCCAGTTTCTTTTTTTCTTTAATACTGTGTTTATTTCTGTTTGATCAACAATTTAAGAAGGTTATTTAAAGCATATTTTTATTTACGTATGAACTGTAAAATATTTGGTACAGCTATGCTTAAATAACTTGAGGCAAAGTGATAAGAAAATCAAGTGTGTGGTTGACAGCTGTGAAAAGGGGACAGTATTAGAGGTACATTTTAGCAAAAGCAGTACTGATGTTTTCTATCTTCATTATACAGTGTAAACACTTACACAAATGACTAAGCTTACTCTTATTTAAACCAAGGAAGCAACTCACATGCAGAAAATAAAAGGCCACATAAGAACATGGTGGGTTAAACCTAGGTTGAGATGGAATGCAATAACACATCACACTATAATAGATTTACCTGACCAAGGGCTCTGAGTGGAAAAATAATACTATCATCAGCATGATAAACATTCCACTAATTAACTCCAGTTTTACATTATCCCTAGATGTATCTCATAAAGAGAGAGTGAGATTTCCCAAATCTCTCAGAAATACAAAGTGGCCTCTGCAGCATTTAAACAAGAGATTATACTCTTCAGGATTTTGGTTTTTTTAAAAGGGTGTACAACTAGCAAAGAGACTTGCTAATGATTATGTAAATTATTTGACTCAGTATGAACTTATTTGTTTAATATGTACCATGCTGTTACGCATATGATAAGGTTTTACATCAAAATGTTGAGGCAGTAGGAGAAAATTTGATCTCTTAATGAATCTGAACACTACCAGTCACTGACCTGATTTCTTAGTGATTCTGAACAATACCACACTGACCAAATATAATTAAGCTCTAGTGCAAAGCTTAAGCAATAGAGGAGTTTAAAATACTGTTCACTGACTGTGTCTTTATGTGAATTTGCCTTCAAATGACTGTGTCAACACAGAAACCCCAGGGCTAGAATGAATGAAACTGCAATACTTTTACATAAAAAAATAAAGGACCAAGTTTTGGCTATATTCATTTTCCCTAGGTAAGCAGTCGTCCATCTTTCATCAAAAAAAGCTTGTGTGGGGTGCTTTTTTGCCCTCAGCAGCAGTAGGAAGACTAGAAGAGATACAGTGCAATTCTTCATCCTCTGCTTTTCATACACAGACCACAAATGTGGCCCTGGAAGACGGGACAGCAGATGACAGCAATATTAAGTAAATCAGTTATATAATAAAAAAAAAAAATAATAAAAAAAAACAAAGAAAAACCCCAGCAGATACTAGGAAGATTTCCCAGTCTCAG
Organism: Calypte anna; assembly: GCF_003957555.1. Classification (NCBI taxonomy): domain Eukaryota; kingdom Metazoa; phylum Chordata; class Aves; order Apodiformes; family Trochilidae; genus Calypte; species Calypte anna. The sequence goes on from NC_044245.1 coordinate 38,353,618, forward strand.
TTCCAATATAACTTCACAACACACCAAGTGTTCTGCCAGTGACAGAGAGCACATCAAGTTAACAAGGTATTTTAAAGACCACTATGCTGTTTCCACAAACCACCACTGCAGGACACGGAAATACAGAAAGCTTTCCTCAAAGACTTATGTCCCTCACATGTGGTAGTCATTTCAGCACAACATAGTTTTGTTCCAGCAGTAATAACAACATAAGGCCATTCCCTGCCTGGTCTCTTTCCATAGTCTATAACTACATTGCCAGCTATTGACTTGTGTCAGCTTTGAGCTGTTATAAATTTATTGGCAGGAAACAAAAATCAATGAATTTAAAGCAATCCTTTGCATGGATCTACCTTTTTCATGTAAGAAATATGCATATTTTTAAAATATTTGGAATAAAGCATATCATAATCTCTCAGCATAGTATGTAGTTTTCAAGAGTGCTGAAGAAACATTACAAACCTTCTGGGTCTTTCTGGAAGGAATAGTGCATTCCTGAAGGTAGGAAAGGTGAAAACCTCTGAACAATCCAGTTGAAAATCTACAGTGAACCCTGGGAACTCACAAGATATTTTGAACTCCTGGCAAATTCACATTTTCACTTTTTTTTTTTTTTTGTGAATCATTTTGTTGGAACTGCAGCCTCCTCAAATCAAAGTCATGGATACTGACTCAACTCCAGCAAAGAAATTTTTTTGCAAAACATGAGATAGAATTATATCAATGAAATCATGGACTCTTTCTAGCACTTCTCTGCATCAATGTAAAACCTCTAGTGAGGATTCACCCTAACTCACCCCTGCAATTAGGTGTTAACTGAACAGATGCAAAACAGAGCTGAATAAAAGATACTGCAGTAGAAGAAACAGGGTTTTTCTTACAAACTTGGGTTTAAACTTAGACCCAAAACCTCCTACATGGGCCTAAGGCAGCAAGTGTAGTGAACCAGCATGCCTCCCCCAAGCATTCAAAGCATAGAGGCAAAAATCACTACCTTAACTTGAAAAGCTTGACTGTGGGGAGGGATTGCTTTTACTAAGGATTTTGAAACTATGGGATTCACTTTTTCAAACCTTTCTTCACGGTTTGTATAATTCTGAGATTCTCTGAAGGTCTCACAACATCTGGAGCTGATGACTTCAGGAAAGCACTGAACATCACTAAAAATGTTAATACTCAGACTGCCAGCCTGTCTCTGCAGTGCTTCAACCAGAAACTTGCTTTGGGGACTGCAGGAATCCGCATTCAGCAGCAGAGCAGCACTGAAGGAATTCCTGCAGGCAGGAGAGGAAGATCAAGAGATGGGAGATGGAGCTCCTCTTGGCACCTTCTGGCAAAGCACACACATCATTGCCTGTGTGACAAACTATGGTTAAAGTACTCTGTGTCCTCTCTTACAGATCCTATGAGGAGAGGCTGAGGGAGCTGGGGCTGTTCAGCCTGGAGAAGAGGAGGCTCAGAGGAGACCTCATCACTCTCTACAACTACCTGAAAGGAGACTGGAGCCAGGGGGGGGTTGGTCTCTTTTCCCAGGCAACTTTCAGCAAGACAAGAGGGCACGGTCTCAAGTTGTGCCAGGGGAGGTTTAGGTTGGATCTTAGAAAGAATTTCTTTACGGAGAGGATGATCAGGCATTGGAATGGGCTGCCCAGGGAAGTAGTGGATTCTCCATCCCTGGAGATATTTAAAAAGAGACTGGATGTGGCACTCAGTGCCATGGTCTGGTAACTGCAGCAGTAGTGGATCAAGGGTTGGACTTGATGATCTCAGAGGTCCCTTCCAACCCAGCCAATTCTATGATTCTATGATTCTTTATGCATTTTGCATCACTATTTAGCTCTGGCTTGAAAAGCATCAGTGTTTCAAATCGGGCTAAACTGCGTGCCCTGTAAAATTTAGGTGATAGCAATGTTTCTTTTCTGATTTACAACCCAAATGGATATCACTGGATAAATGTGACAAGAATGCTGAGGCAGGTGAGGCAAATACAGGCTGCATCTATGTAATTTTCTCCTGAAAGAAGTTTGGCACCCCTCAACTGTATGATTTTTTCTGCTTTTAAAATCTTTTAAATCTTTCTTATAAAATCATTGACCATTCTTCAGTTTCTATTAGTACTTTCTAGTTCACTTCCTTAATACAGATTTTTTGGGTGTTACATGTTAAAAATATCATGGCATTTGGTGAATTGGAAAAGTTGTTTTAAATCTATAGATTTCAGTCCATACGACTGCAGTAGTGTTGGCTCAGCTCCATACCTAAAGAGCAGTTTTCTCTGACACTAGAGCTAAGTGGGAGGGAAAAAAAGCAGAAAGTGAATGCACACTGGTTTCCCACTAGCATCCTACATCATATTTTATTATCTGCTTCTTTTCATATGTTTCTTCTTCCCTCCAGTCCTCTAGAGTGGTGAGAAAGCAAGAGCCAAATCACAGCTTTTGGGTGGAAGAATTCTGGTGTGAACTAGGAGACCCTGACAAACTGCTGAGCACAGTGTGTGCCACAGGGAAAGGGAATCTCCATACCTTCTAAGAGCAATAAGGAAGCACACAGGAGAACAAATCTCTGTGCTATGACCTAAAACAACCCAGAGCAGTGCTTTCTAGTGGGTTTTAGGACAAGGCAATCAGTCCCGTTATTATTTTACTGTCATAAGAGTGCTCTCTTCAAATGTATGGTGATAGAGCAATAATCTACAATGTATATCCTTATCATCACTTGTAAGTGAATCATATAAAAATCCTCAATTATGATACACCATAAAAAGATTAAGCCACTTGCACATCTGAAAAAGTAATTATTACATTTAAAGAGATGAAACCACATTCTGAATTATCTCAGTATCTTATTTAGCACCAATTTATTTTTTTATTAAAGCAGTCTTTCTGCTTTTGTTAGAAAATAAAAAAGCTTAAAGCCAAGCACAGCTGCTTAAAAGCATTAATGAAACCTGCATCTGCACCTCAGAACTAAGGCAGCAGGAGAGGTGTCAGCTTGCCACAGAAAAGGGTAAATGAGATAGGAAAAGCAGTAACAAGGGGGGCATGAGATAGTAGGAGATAGCAAAGATTTACAAATTAGTTACTTGTTGTTTCCATCTATATGTGCACCAAGAAAAAAATTGTAATTTAGAAGTTTTGCATGTTTGAAAGTATCAGTGTATTATGATAATATCAAAATCAAACACCAAAGCCTTCAATGTGACTTAGAGGTGCATTACATACAGCAGGGTATATCTGGTTGAATCTAAAAAAAAGTGCATTTGGAAACCATCATTTATGTGGCTGGATGCTTTCTCAAAGGCGTATGTATAGATTGTTCTAAATCTTTGGAAATCAAACACAAATTAATGTACTACTTCTTATATTTCCAAATTAAATTATATAATCAAATGTATCCTTTCAATCAAGGTAATGCAAGCTGACATGAGCTTTCCTTTGTGAAGCAGATGTTTTAATTGTTAGATAAGCTCCTAATAGTTTGCTTTCTTTGAAAGGAAAACGAAAGTATATAAATGACCTCTCCCTCCCCATGGCTTTCAGAGCAGCTCCTTTTCTTGAAGATTAGGAGTCTCTTGGATTCAAGCCCTCACTACTCTTGTATCTGCGAACTACAGTCTGAATTAGTTTTCTCCTTTAACAAAAACTCCTGCTGTGTTGGAGAATCTCTTAATTACTTTTCAAGCTTCTCCTGTCATTGTGGAACTCTGTGAAAATCTGATTACAGTGCTAATAAAATGAGTGAATAATTTTTTCTCATTTCATCTGAAGGCTTCAAAATACAAAGATACACAAAGTCACATAGCAAGATTGCATTAATACAAATATATGAATGGTGCCAAATGAGAACCTGATGTCATGAAAATGCAATTGTGGGAGCTATTCAATCCACATTCAATAACATGAAGTAGTAAGGAACAAAAATTGACAATATAGGTCTTCAGAATTCTTTACCAAGGTAGTTTGTAAGACTGAAATTTTGTCCCCTCTGAGAGCTAAGAAAACACAGTGTATTTCCCACAACCTTTGCAAAAAAAAAAAAAAAAAAAAAAAAAAGGGGGGGGTGGGTGGGTTGGGGTGAAATCTTAAATCCAAGAACCCAAGAACCCCCAATCCTACAGCTGATAGTGGTGCTTCAAAGGCTTCAAGTCTGCCACCAGATCTAAAGATTCAGAACACGGAGTCAGAGTTGCTTCAGTGGGAGCTGTTGTCTTTTTGATAACAAATACAGACTTAAAAATCTGCCCAGCCAAAATTCTATAGTACAAGGCAAAAAAAGGAAAAGAGAGCTCTACAACAGGGAATTGCAAATCTGTTATGGTTTAGCGAGTGCTCAAATAAATCTTCATCTCTTCTGTATCAGACATCTTCATCCTGGGCTAAAAAAGTTCTATATCTCATATCCATGGCAATGAAATTCACAAGTTTTCAAACCACAGCCAAGCTAACCTGACTAAAACACAGTGGGAAGGGCAAAAGCATTTAATTTTGTAAAAGATCCTGATGTGTCTATGGGAGAGTTGAAGAAAGCTCCTGCAGGAACAGCTCCAGATGATGAGACCCTTCATCACCTCATTCATTTTGTTTGTGAGGGACCTCCTTCTGCATTACTTTCTTTTTAAACTATGTCTCCTTGAGTAAATTTGGGATGAAATTTCCTCCTACATTTCTTGCTTCCACTGTAATTTATCCTTTGAGATGAGTAGCTGGATATACAAGAAGACTTATGCTAGCCAATATTGGAAATCAGTGGGGAGGCTATAAAGATTTTCGCCTTAAAGATATATGTGCCCAATCATCATAAAAAGCGTAACAGTAAGAAGGTGATGGACGAGATTTTGGAATCAATGATGCTGACATAAAACCAGAGAAACATGGCTGAATTCTATAGGGACAGGGTTCTGGAGCTACATGGTGACAGCCAAACCAGGCTGCTCTCTATTTGCAGCAGGAATTTAGCAGGAGCTGAAGCTATTGCCTTGCTGGGAGCAGCTGATCAGCTGCATCCTGCCTCCTGGCTGATCTCCTGCAGGCACTCTTTCAGAAGCAGGCATCTGCCTTTAAAAACAGCACTTTGGTGTTATTCAAAAGAAAGGAATGAAGAAAAGGTATATCCCTCTTTTCAGGCAATGGGCATCTGCATGTATCTATGGTGCTTGCACTCACACCAGTCTCATGAGCTTTATGCCAGCATTCAGCCACTGATCCCCTGGTACTGAGAGATACTGAGGTGCGTAGGAGGCTGCTACTTGCAAATTATCACTGCTTGGGAGAGCAGCAGCTTCCTGCAGAGATCTGGGCAGCTTTTCAGGGGCATTGTACTGACTTCAGCTTCTTGCATTTCTGTAGTGACCACGGAGCCCTTCTTCCCTGCCTGGGAGCCCCAGCTACAGGGAACTTTTGTTGTCCCATGGTATCACATCACTCCCAGCACATGGCATCTGCAGGCACCCTTTGGGTGAAGTCACTTGTGACCCAGCTCTGCAGTCCTCAGTGCACAGCCCAAAGGCACCAAGGGGCTCCCAGTTACTGTTGTTTAGTACCCCACGATGAAGAGGGAAACACGTCTAAACACCAGTGATTTTTAACATTCAAATCTGTCCACTGAAGTCTATGTGATGCCACAGGAGGGGGGAAGAGAGAAAAGAAAAAGTAAAGCAAAGAAGCAAAGATTGGTTGCTGTGCTGGCTGTTTGTCCTCAGGAGACTGATGTCCTGATGTCACAGGCACCAGCATGGGCAGAGCCAGTTCTTACTTGGCTTCTTTTGCTGCTGTTGAGATCAGGAGGTCACTGCTCAATGTGCTGCTGCACTAAATGGGAGGCAGAGCACTTTTTTTTTTTTTTTCCTCTAAATTCAGAGTAAATTGGATTTGGTGCTTGGCTACAAAATACTGTCTACTATTGTAAGGACTGTTATGGGCCAGATCTTCAAATCTTTACTACTGGCAAAGTGTGTTTGTCCAACTATTGAGTTAGTAAAGATATCTGATTTGGCCAAGTATCTTTTACATCTATGCCTTTAACTCTCTTTCCTCCCAGAACACACAAGTGAATACAGTCTTTATAATAGAAAAAAATCAATCTGCTTAAATAAGCAGTTCAGGATTCCCTGCTATAAGTATACCTGGCCTGGCTGATTAGCATTCTTTTTGTTTTGGACAGTGTAGCTAATTTCTTAAGTATAAAAATACAAGATCTGATAATCCAAACATTATTTGCAAGGGTGAAAAAAAATTAATCCAATGTGGTTACCCAAGAGGTGGATGGAGGTTTAAGTAATGTAGAATCTAGCAGCCACAATAATAACTGCCATGTAGAAAGCTGAAAATTACTTGTTTTCCTTCTTGCTTTTCCCAATGCTTGTAGTTTTTTGATTTTGGAGTATTTTAGAGTCACAATAAAAGAATATTTATGACATATGTTAAAATTTCAAAATGGACGCAACTCTCATATTTTCTGTAAACATTGTGTATTTCTAGCCAAAATCTCCCCTTTTGCACTTCCCTAAAGGGACAGAGCAGATAGCTTAATCTAATAGTAAAAGTGTCAAGTTCAGACTAATTTTTTTATGAGCATCACAAATAATTTAAAATAACTTCAAAATAGCTTATATATGTGTGTGGTATATGTCCAGACATTTAAAATCCAACAAAAATAATTCAGAAAACAAAAATTTCACTACGATTTATTTTGCTATCTCTGTCTCACAAAATTTTCTCAGTTGTGTCTGGATGCAACAATGGTTGCTGCCATGATTAGGAATTCAATGGTTTAACATCTTCTCTTTTGTGTGAAAAAAGCAATTACAATAAAATATTAATTGGAATTAGTTTATAAAAGAGGTTACAAGGTATTAAAGAAAATACATTTTTTAATGTAGACTTATTTTTTAAAGGACAGGATATGGGATGGAGAAGCATTCTAGAAGGACTGGAAAGCAATGGAGGAATTCCATTGTTTTCATGAGAAAAGCCTGGTGCTTTAGTAAAAGTCTCATTTGATAATGAGATTTGTTTTAATTAATAGTTTGATTAACATGTGCATTCCATTATCAGGAATTACTGTGCTTCAGAGACCTCTCAGTGGAAGTAAAGATGCAGTGGAGGGTGGTGCAAAGATGCTTGAGGTAGAGAGAGCCACACTGGTTACACAGCTGGAAGGAACAGATTCTTATTATCATGGTGGTGTCAATGATGACTTCTATTAAGGAATGGTTTAGCTTGCAGACAAACTTTTTACATGGATGGGAACACCCATGCCAGGCAAATATTACTCACTATAAGGTATGGAAAAAATCTACTTTCTACCAGACTAGAAAATAATTTGAATCATAGGACTCAGTAATAGAGACGACCAAATGCACATGTTAATCAGGCTATTAGGTTGAACTGGGTAGCAGCCAAGAGTAAAAAGTTGTTTAATTTTTTTTGTTTATACTTAGGATAGAAAACAAGAAATGTTGTCTTTTTTCACACTCTTTCTACTCTTACTGCCTCTATAACTGTCCTTACAAAATAGTCAGATTACACACAAGTTTGAAACTGTATCTGCTGTCTTAATGTGTTCTAAAGAGACTCGAGACAAGAAAGCAGAAAAAAAGCTGAGGTTTAACCTGTGTGAAGGAATAAATATTGGTAAATGATGCCCACTGGAAGTGAAGCTGAGCGCTTGACTCTGGTGGAGGAGATGCTAAAGTCACCCCATTTTCTTTACTGAAGTACAATACTGGTGTTAACTATGATAATGTGTATGTCAAGGAGTCAGCTAAATTAATCTTTGGGTTTTTTGGTGTAATCAGTTGTTTTATTTTGCTAGCCTCAATGATGCTGAGGTGTGTGTTACTTTCCTAGACCCAGACCCCTCTAGTAACAGTGTTCAAGAACATGCCCTTGCACCCACTTGGTACTACCATTAATTTCAGAGGTATGAACTGTCCCTGACTAATCATGCTAATTTTTTTTCAGTAAGTGGATGTAGAAGAGTGCTCAGCCTACTGAAGGTAATGTCAGCCCCATCTGAGTTTACTGAGTTTGTGTGTTAAATCACTTTGTGACTGCACAGTATTGACTATAAAAAGATTGAGAGTCTTCTGGGTGATCACCATCTGGGACTGCTGATCTGAGACAAGGGTGTGAAAGCATGCAGTCTGTGTGAATTGTCTCTATCCTCCCAGTTGCTGCAGCACTGTGTCATTCTTTGAAGTATTCCCCGAGGAATGGCATACTACTCAGCTGAATCAGGCATGGTTAAGGCTTGCCATAATATCACATTTCCAAAACTGGTCTATTTCAGCTTGAAATGAGTTATGTGCCCTTTGTTTGTATATCTCATTTCTAAACCTAAAAATATTTCTTTCACAAAACCGAAAGAACTCCCTCTTGAAAGTGTTTTGAAAGAGATGTGATAAATCAATTAGCAATAAGATACTTAGGGCTAGCTTGTTCAAACAACTCTCCTCTTGATCTATGCTTACTCTGTGAGTCTTGCAGAAATTTAATTAAAGAATAGTCCAAAACATTGATCCTGGAAATACGGTTGGTGTTTTGTGTTTAATCAAACAGATTGCTTTTGTTCTACCTGTAAACTGACTTTAAGAAGTCACTATTGTGGCTCAAAGGTAAAAGAACTTTTCTCAGTATTTCACGGTATCTCCTTCCTTAGAAATTCTGATTTATGAAAGCATTCCAATTCATCCCTTATACCACTTATTGCCTTGGACCAAAGCATTTGTGCTAAACTCTAAAAATACCTGTGTGTTCTGCCATGACCCAGGCTGTAATTTTACCCTGAAGGGAGCAGAGTGTCTCCTAAAACTTGAGGCTCTTCTTGTCTTGGTCAATGTCCAAGAAACTTACTAAAAGGGAAGGCAGTTACCTTTGCTTTGGCTCTTCAGATCCACATGGGTCAGACCTAACTTATAGTTCATATCAGGCCCATTGCCCGTATAACCCTAAATTATTATCAGTAGTTACAAAAGATTCTCTACTGGCAGCACTGTTCCTATTTTAAGCAAACTCTCCCCCTTACAGTACTTCTAATATCTTTGGAAGTTGCTGCTAATCCAGAAATGTTTTCCACTTCTGAAATCCATCATTAATGAGACTGCTGCTACTGTAGACTAGAACCCCAGCTATAGCTTTCAAATGTATAAACCAGGATCACCATGAAGCAGGAAATAATAGTAGAAAGGTATCTGATGTGCTTTGTCTTTGAAGGTAGTTTAAATGCACAATACCTAGAAGAGAACAGTTCTCTCTGCTTAACAGCCTTGCAGTTCATAATCAACCAAAATCCTGTGAGTTACAGTTCATAAAGTGAAGGACCAAGACACACACTTACACATCTGGAAGGAAAAAATATACAACAGATTTGGTTGAGGGAGGGAAGATCATCCAGGGACAAAGCCAAGAAAAAGAATGAACGCAAAGTGTCAACAAGGAAAGATAGAGTGGCTGTAAAAGAAAAGGGAAGAGGGAAGGAAAAAAATTACAAGGAGTTCAGGTATAAAAGCTACACTCAAAACAGAAAACGAGCAGAAGGCAAAAGTGACAAAAAAGGTGAAATGAAAGTAAAGATGAAGGCAGAGAAATGTGTGAAAAGACAATGGGATGCTTGCTCAAACAGAATTAGACTGTGAGATGCTCTTATGATAGCTTTCTTCTCCCTAGCACAACTCTTCTCCATTTGCTGTAGGGGCTTTGTTTTGCTTTAGTTTTGTGGGTTTTTAAAGCTTAAAGTTCTCATCCCCATAATTTTTTTCAAGGTACTTAATGAAAAAAACTTAATTCCAGATGACATAACCATTTTACTACTAAATAAATAAACGAATAAGGCCATAAGCTGGCAGACAAGTCAAATTTATAATAGGTTATCATCTGTTCACTGAAGGGACTGAAGGGATAAAATAGTTTATTAATGCAAAGACACATTTTTCCTTGGCCACAAACTCTGCAAGCAGCATCACATGGAAAACAGGCATTACACAGAGTTGCCGTAACAGTCACATTGGCTGCAGAAGTCCAGCAATCCCTGTCTTGAAGCAATAAAGTGTGAAGTATTTCAAGAAAGCACTGAGGAGTGAGATGGAGTTGTGGTTTTGCTCTTGGGTAGCTATGTGAAGAGTCCTCTGAAGCAGCCAGAAGACTACCTCATGCTTTTTGGACCTGGAAAATCTAAAAGAGACTGTGATTAAAATAAAAGGAAAGTTTTGCTGAGCACGTGCCCTCCAAGATGCTCTTGGTATCACGAGGCTCTACAATAGCATGTGGCTTTAGAGCTGTGGCAGAAGTAACATTTGGACACAGAAAGAGGTCAAAAATATTGTACTAATATGAGAAAGTGGCAATTAAGAGAAAGCAGAAATAGTCTTCCTCTGAAACACTGAGGCATCCACTATGGACAAAGGTGACAGACCTGTACATGGCACCTGCCAGGCACTCATGCAGAATGGCAACACTGGGCAAGCAGAACAAGTTTGTTGACCAATTATTGTTTCGAAATACAGCTTTTCCATTATATTTTTTTCCATCAGTAAATAGTACAGTTCATTAATTCTGTCTTTGTCCCTCAGATTCAAGGCTGGATGCTGAGATAAACTGAGACCCCCTGGGATAAAATATTGGGGCATGCAGCCATAAATCTTTGCTATGAGCAGCAGGAAACACAGGTCCTAATCTTGATCCTGCCTAAAAGAACATGTTAGCTAAGGATCTGCAGCTTGCTGTAGGTGGTGGCAAACTGAACTGAAGAGGTTGAAATGTTGGCTGCTCTTCTCCCAGGACTCCTTACTGAGATTACCAGACTTCTCCCACAGGTTGCCACCTCCTAACAGGGAGGGGGGAGGTGAACACCTCATGAATCAGCTCTAAACCACTGTAGCTTAAAGCTTGCCCTATTAAGGTAAACCAACATTGATTTTGGTTTATGCTAAACTGTAAGTTTCAGGAGCTGATTCATGAGCCATTCAGCCACCCCTGCCACAGGGCAGATGCCTCTGGAAAACAGCAGGGTTGGGGGCATTAATTACTTCAGCCGACAGATTTTGAACTGCCATTAGCTGTGTGCCAAGGTGTTTATGGGGAGTTCCCTGTGGAGAAGACCACAGAAAAAAACAACCAAACAGAAAGTCACAGCCTAGTCTAAAACTGAGATAATAATAATATGTAGTTTACTTAGGATCCCTGTCTTCCCATATAATTTTAAACCTGCATGTTATTGTCGCTACCAAGAATACAGCTGCAACCTGAGATCTCGGATGTGTGTTTCCTTCTATTCCTGGAGTGAAAAATGGTAACACAATTCACCTTTACTGCTATGCTGTGGAAAATGAAAGCTCTTGTAGTACTCACTGATGCCTTCAAGAGTTACATTAGTATTTTGTATTTCGACCTGACAGACTCATAAATCTATACAAATTTCAGGGGATCTGAGTTTTTTTGACATCCGTGTGACTATTATACATATTTTGTGAGTGGCAAACTGAGGAAAAGGTACTCAGTTTGTGTATTTATACAAGTCATATTAGCTCTACCCACTCGATACCCTCAGTTTTACCTCAGAAAAGACCATTCTTCCTCCATAACACTCATAACAAGATCTGAAATCACATGAAACTGGGCTGGTTTACAGATTTAGTGTAAGTTTAAAACTTGCCCACTATTAGAAAAAGCATTACTATGACATTATTGAACTTTTGAAATAATCTAGACTCTGTCTTGAGCAAACTTGGCCTATAGATCTCGTTTGGTGACTGAACTATGTAAAGTATGTGAAACCACCCAAGCTTTGATGATGCTTAGTCAGTTTTGGTTTGCATTTTGGGTTTCAGACCAAAGCCATAGTTGAGGGAATGAGCTGTTACGGACCAAAATAAAGAAAAGTTCTCCCTAAAGAAATACTCTGACTTTTGCACAGTTCTCTATTTTCCCCTAAAAGATTAAGCAGTTTTTTTAAGCCTTCTCTGAGAAATGAAGTAAAACTAAAGTCTCCTGTCAGAGAGCTTACCCTTGTTAGAGTTTCTAAATAGATACCCTTAAAAGGAGCACATTCCCTATAGTAACATTCAGGACTTCTTTATTAAAATACATACATGGCAAGTAATGTATGGCATCAATAAAAAGGTTTTATAGTGGCAATTAGGATTTGATCCAGAGTCCATTAATGTCAATGGGAATGCTTCTATTGATTTCAAAGGCGTCTGAAGTAGGGCTACATGAAAAAAGATGTACGCTCATTCCAAGGCCTATGCGAGTCCACCTAGGTGAGAGGAAACCTGTGTTTGCTCCACATGTCTCCCTTACCTTCTGGGCTCTCACCAATGGATTTTTAATTACCAGTAATGGCCAGACCATTATATTTTAAATTGCCTGCCAATTTCTGGCGCATTGTTTTAGATCTGTGGGTTCTGTGAGCAGATGCCAAGGCAGCTGTGCAGCTCACAGCTTTTGTGGCATTTCACCTCACGGGAGATGTAGCATTGCAAACCATTTAGCGGGCGGACCCCACAACTGGGAACTCTGGTCCAGTAGCACAGTGCAATCCAAGCTGCCGGCACACAGGAGTGGGAAGCTACCACTGAAATCCTTCCAAAACCAAATTATATCTTCCATTGTCTCAAAGGAATAATAAACCCTGGCTGGATGATTGTGGAATATCATCTGGTTGAATTAGTGGACATTAGTGGGAGTGACTGATTTCTGCTTTTCCCAAACAGAAATTTTTTTTCCAAGATAACAGTTCTTATACAAAAACCAGGATTTCTTTGTACATAACTACCTGAAAAGAAATTTTGAAACTTTGATATTTAGAATTATAATTCCTGTGTGTTCATGGTAAAAGTATAATGCTTTTTTGCAAAAATATATGGCTGTTAAAAGTGGATTGCACTGACACAGTATCAGGGCCCAGAGGTCGCTCACCAGCCCAACTCTTCTTGTCCAGCCTTCCCTGATGCTTCTCCCACCCTGCCCAGGGTCTCATGTCAGCCCCTTCCCCAGACATGCTGCAGCAGTAGAAACCCAAAGTCTTGATGTCACCAAGCAATTTAACACCTATTTGTGAGCCTGACAATGGCGATTCACAAGCAAAGGATACTGCTCTCTTGCCTTCAGATGCTGGCCCAGCAGATCAGGCAATCCCACCTTCACCAAAGCAGAAGCAGAAGCACTTTGTTGAAATGTGAAGCAGTTGGACTTTTCCCCAAGGATGTCAGAAATGGGCACAAACCACCTGTTTTTCTAAAGGGACGTTACCTTGGGTTGCTGCCCTGAAAACAGGCAATGGGTGGGAAGGAGATAGGGGACTTCTTAATCTCTCTTGCTAATGCTGTTCCATTTTGAATGGGATCATTAAATATTAAAAAAGTGAAAGATCAAAAATAGAGAATGACTTTTAGGCCCCTTGTGTTTGCAGTTTCAATCCAGAGTGGAGGTGAGGATCTTAAGAGAGAAGAAGAGATGCAATGTGAGAGAACAAATAGACCAAGTTCCAAAATGCTGTAGTGGTTAGGACACACTTCTGGGAGTTAAAAACTTTCTGATTTTGTCATTTCAGTCGGTAGGCAGAATGAAATTTCCATTTCCCACATCCTTAGTGATTACTTCAACACCAAAAGATGGAACAGGCAAGGGTCTTCTGTTAGATCCAGGAAAGGGAATCTAGAAACCCTGTAGCTAGAAGCCCCAGCAAGAGATATGTAGTTATATTTGTGGATGACACTGTGCCAGTGTCATCTCTCTCCTTCCCACTTCCTAATGACTAGGTTAAGTGGCTTACTACTCAGCCAAATATTTTTGGACCTCCACTGCCTAAATATGTAGCTCTGCTAATGTATTTCACTTGAAATGTATGGCCTTCCCTGAGAAATGTGAACTCCACTAGCCAATACAGAATCAATACTTAGAAACTGGAAAAGAGATGCCAAACAGCCTTTGTGGGCCTACTCCTCAGCTATGCTGTGGGATGCAGTTCAAAGAACTCTGCCTAACATAGGAAATAGAGACAAAGAAACATTTCAGAGAAACTGCAACTCTAATTACTTTCCACTGCCTAGCATAGGAAATGGAGACAAAGAAACATTTCAGAGAAGCTGAAACTCTAATTACTTTCCACATTTCCAAAATAACCCGAAAATGTGCAAGAAGCATCCACTTTGCAGAGGTAAAAATGGCCATGTAAGATGCAAAAGTGGTCAAAAAATAAGGCTCTATTTGGCTTAGAATACACTAATAAACATAGCTAGGTAGGCTCTGAATTTAGTTATAAGGTTAAGTGAAATTCCTTAAAACACTTATTGTGATAAGATTAAGATGTTCAAGAACCCACTCGTGCTTATCAGGGCTCTGAACTGTGGCAAGGATGCTCAAGAGAAAGTCTCCTTACTTAGGAAGTAGATACACATTCCTGTGCAGCTCTTTTAAACCAAGCATATGCCTCACCCGTGTCCTCCCCACTGCCTCCCAGTAACTTTGCTGCCTCAGGAACAGTTCCACAGAATCCCAGACTCACAGAACAGTAGGTGTTAGAAGGAATATCTGGAGATCACCTAATCCAATCCCCTGATAAAGCAAGTTCACACAGAACAGGTTGCACAGGATCATGTCCAGGTGAGTTTTGAGTATCTCCAAAGAAGCAGACTTCACAACCTCTCTGGGCAGGCCATTCCAGTGTTCTGTCACCCTCAAAGTAACAGTTTTTTCCCTCATGTTCAGGTGGAACTTCCTGTGTTCCAGTTTGTACCCGTTACCCCTTATCCTGTCACTAGGCAACACTGATGAGTCTGGCCACATCTTCTTTACAACCAACCTTTGGGTATTTGTAAGCATTGATAAGATCCACTCTCAGTCTTCTCCAGGCTGAGCAGACCCAAGTCTCTCAGCCCTTCCCCATGAGAGATGCTCCAGTTCCCTAAACATCTTCATCCTATGATCATCTTTAGCTTCAGTGTGATTAGGAGTGTCTATCTCTTCCTTGGAGTTGCTGCTTTCTCTGCTTGCCTGTTTCATTTCGAGTAAGTGAGAAAGATGAGCACTAGCTGTTCTGTTCCCTGCTCCCTGAGGTTCTGCAGAAGATTAAGGAAAAGCAGACAGGAGTTTGTCAGGCTCTGCCTACACCTATAGGCAAAAGATGCCATTTATTCCCTGCTGCAGTTACCACCAAGGACATGACAAAAGATGTTTGGTTCTTTTCTTCCTCTGTTTGTCCTTGGACTTTGCAACTGGCAGCTGTTGTATAGGCACTAATTGGGCACGAGGTTCCATAAGGTAGAGGGGATAGTTTAGGTTTATCAAGCTGCAGACACTCCCCTTTATACTTCCAAGTACAGTCCAAATCAGGCTCTTTGGTCAGGATCTTCAGGAAAGAAGTGTAAAACATGAGTAGCCTGACATTGCTGCAGGGGACTTCCATTTCAGTAGGGGAATCCCCTGCAGGGTAATTTCCACTCTCTACAAGGCAGACAATCTGCTTCAGACTGATTGTGGTCCCTTGGGTTCCTGAAATGTATTTGGTCATTCATATTGAAAGAACTGAACCAGCCTGCTATATGGGGTTTAGTTTGCTGCAGTGGATGCACTAGCCTAGTCCTGAAGCATGCATTAATCATGCATTAACCATAAAGGACATTAGACCACATTCTTCTGCAACCTTAACTTCATTAAAAGGGAACATGAGTGCCCACGGCCCCTCTTTCTTTGTAAAGATATAACTTCCCCTACAGAACCACAAGAAATTTTATCCAGCTTTAATCAGAAAAGCAAGTCTTGATCCTGTGAATTAAGATGTTACGAAACCAACAGAAAATAATAGGAATGCGGAGGTGCTGAAGAGCTTGTGGAAATAACACCTAAAAAAACCCAATTTTCTTTTCTAACCTATCCTCACTTTTCAACATGCTCTCCCACATGGGGTGATGAATTAAGACAGGCAATACAGGGAATTCTTCTAGTTACAGGTCACTGCATTACAATAGCTTTGGAAATAAAGATTTTTCCCTTCAGTACATACAAGAAGAGATTTTTAAAGCAGTAGCTCAGTCTAGGATTCAGTTGTTAACGATTTCTGTCTAGAAACTATCGGACAATTATTCTGTGCAATTATCTTAAGTTAGGCTCTAAATCAGCACATAGAAACAAATCTCTATTCCAGACACTAAGCAGGGGTTTATTCCCAATCCTGAAGAAAAAGCCAGGCTTTCATTAGGGACACGGAAGCAAGTTATTGCCTCCCTCCCACCCATCCCTAATATGTTTTATCTTTATTCTTTACAATCCTGGACAGCAAAGCATCTGAGAGCCCCGAGGATCTCTGATGCCACATGCTTATTGTCCCAGTTGTTTCTTCTGGTTCCAGCCCAATGACAGTGGGAGGTGTTCTGCTTCTGAGCAGAGGGGGGGGAGGAGATGCAAATTCTTGCGTTTTTTAGGTTAGAGTGAAAGAGATCTTAAAGTTGCTTGCCTCACAACATGCAACTCTTTTCACATTTAATGGCCTGAAACATTAGGGTGAAAAAATTCTAATTATTTGAGGGGTTACACCATGGTAGAGCAAATAAAGTAATCAGGCTAGTAATAACTTGTCTCTGTGCCCATACAATCATTTTACTACAGAAAGCCATGAAAATACTCTGAGCAGATTTCTGTGAAGGCACTATTTGAAAAATAGGCTTACCTGGCATTCAGGATGCAATCAGGTTTTCCTCGCTGTGTCATTTTTTAAGGGATAAGGACATATGCAATTAGCTGAAAACTCTAATAAAATTCCTGTTGCAGAAACCTTCCTTGCTACTCCATTCTACGTGCTGGTAACAGAAAAACAAAATGAAGAATCCTGACCTCTGAATCACTCAAATGCTGTGTCTTCAAACACAGCATCTGCTTCAGAGATGAGGGTACCTGTGAATTTCAGTTTATGCTTGCCAACATCGAGGGTGGGATTCACCCAAGTGGCAACAAAAGCAAAGCAAGATTGTTGAAAACAGAACCAAACCAAAACAAAAATCAGATACAGTGTGAGAATAATCTAGAGTATTACTGGGAAGGGAAAATAGAATAGAGTCCAGATCCCCTGGGCTATCCTTATGGCTTTGTGCCACGACAGTAACACAAGGAAAGCCAGCTAGGGGAGTAGAATACTGTAACAGCATTAAGCTACGTGACATTCCTTGTCCCCACCTCAGCTCTGGGTGGAGGACAAGACTGGGAAAGAGAGGGCCCTCCTGCTAAAAGCTGCCAGCTATCTGCTCTCCAAACAGCCCCATGGGGCCCAAGACTCAGCAGGGAAGAAAAGGAGGGAGTGATACAGGCTGGGATAGTTCCTGCAGAGCTGAGAAGTGGAATCAGGTAAAGAAAGAATAAAGGTACCTTTGTTCCCATTCCTCCAGTCCTCTGGATAACAGTTCAGAAGAGTGAAATTATCTGGTTCATTAGGATTTGGTTGAAAGAGACTGCTAGAACAACTGGCAAATGGTAGACAATAATATTTCCAGCTCCCTTTTTAATGCAAAATAAAGTTCTGAAAGTGAGGTGTGCTATCATAAAAGAGATACTGTTGTTTTCCCCTACATCACAGTTAATTCCTCATCCTTTTTCCACCTGAGAAAAAACAATTTTTTTTCTGGTCAGTTATAACTTGATGACACTGTTAATTTAACAACTTAAATAGAAACATTAAAATGGCATGTCCTTTTAAATGGGAATGAACAATAATTCATAGCTAGAAATGCAGAAGAAACCTCCAAGCTGCATCTTCTCCATTTCTTATTTTGATCTTTAACACAAACTTACACTTTAATTTCTCTGTTCTTTAACTGAACAGAAATTAATAAAACTTGCCATAAATGGGATCTCAGTGCAGCTATGTAAGTCTAAAAATCTAAATTGATCCTATACTCCTTTAAATTAAACACTCTTAAACGGAAACTTCGCTCAGGTTTCTCCAAGTTCATGAATTTTGATTGACATATCTGTCCTTATAATTGACACTCTAAATCAAGAGGTCTTAAGAGAAGTGTACTTAACTATAACAGTCTTAAAGCGTGACTGTCTGTGCCAGGTGAGCCCAACTCCAATTCTGTGAGAGTAAAAAACTTGGGTTTTTCTGGTTGCATCCAGTGTTGTAAATAGTGTCAGCTTTTAGAAACCATAAAGAACTAAGGAGGGAAAAAAAAAAAAAGAAAAAGTGTAATGTGTGTGCCTTAGCACTCCAGCTTGGGTGAAATCTAACTCTGGAGTATTGCCAGTGACTTCAAAATGGCCAGGATTTCATCCTAGATGATCCAAACTTTAAAAAGTCTTCCAAAGGATTTTGAATAATACAGTATTAAGCAACCATTAACAACCGAGGGCCAAACACGTTATTCTCAAAGGTCAAAAGGGTAAAAGTGGGAGCAGTTGACTACCCTGCCCTGCTCTCTTTACACTGCATAGGTTGGGCTCATTCAAAACCTTCACTTTTAAAATGACAGGGCACACCTCAGTGTGCACGTTGTATTCATAAGGCAGTACAAACCTTCTCCCTTGTTTGGCTGTCCTTAATTTAAGCCCTACCATTTAGGGCTTTGGGCCAGAGGTTAAACAACACCAAGAGAAAAATCAGAGCCTGATTCTCGATGACTCAACCCCTTCACTTGGTGCTGGAACACTTCTGCGCTCCCTTGATTTTTTTTGGCACTGGGAATTTGTGACCCAGATTCTGGGACACACTATGGCCCAATCCTACCCCTGTCTGAATTAAGCTATTCACTGAACTTCTCTCTCTGTGCTTCCTGCAGATCCTAGCAGAAAAGAACTACAATGAAGCACACCAGACTCAAGTCCTGTCACTGGCTGAGGAGTTTCAAAAGATGGGATATTCAAACAGGAAAGTGTCTGCCTCTATTAAAGTACTTCTAAGCCGTAAGAGCAACATTAAGACAAAAATGGTAGCAGGCTCACTTAGAAGTGAATCTCATGGCTTCCTGGATGGTTTTCAGGTCTGTGTTTGGAATGACTGAAAGAAGGCATGATTAGAGTGATTTTTAGGAAAAGGGGACCATGATGTCAAGAGTGCACAGTGTAGCCAGGTGGCTTTCAGTGCAATGAGAAGCATTACCTGAAAATTATTTTAATTCTTCAAATATTTTTTACATATCATATTCTATTAATTACTGAGTTACTTGTCCTTGTGAGAAGTCCATGCGTGCTAGCAGATAGAAACCCACCTAGCTGACATGAGTTTTTTCTCCATGAGTTCATCAGAAGCAAGAAAGTATCTTGTAAACACATATGAAATAGAAGGAGCTAGCTGACTGCTGCATTTCTTAAGTTTAGGTGAAAATGTCCCTGGGATTATTTAACAAAGAAATAAAGTAAGTTATTTTGAAACCATTACTCAACAAAGAAAATTATTAGTTTTATACACAAGGAAATGGCTAAAATCACTTCTTTTGTCTGGATATAACCTGAGAGCAGGTGCAAATAATGTTTCTAATCCTTAAATATCTCAGCAGTGCTTCAAGGTCTCAATTCTGTATGTTTGGTAGCACGGACTCCACCTACACCGTAACCAACCATGAGTCAGAAAAAGTACAATACTTCACAGTTCAAGCTGAAAGAAACTTTTCCTTGTACATGTGGAGTGGTGAGAACACATTTTATTTAATTCTCTTCAGTTGTTAAAAGGGGGAAAATATTTTGACTTGCCATTACCCTTTCACCCCTGGCTGGTATATTTCCCTGTGAGAAGAAAGGTTTTGAGGTGAAAAAAAAGTTTACATAACACATCTAAGCATAAACTGCACATTATGTAAAGATTAAAGCAGCAGGGTCAGCAAAGGGACACACATATCTGTTAGGCCAACACCGCCGGTTACCTGACAGACAGTTCAGTTAGAGGTCTCCTCGGTTCCAGGTTAACATTATTCATAACAAATGTATGACATTTAAGCTGTGGCTGCACCATGGCCTCTCCCATTCCTCACCGCGATGCCTGCCACGGTGGTAATGCCTCCTTGCGTGGGAGGCGAGGCTCATTTACCCGACTGCCATTAGCCTACACCGCCTATCTCCATCTGGGATGCCCTCCCTCACCCCACGCTCTCAGCGGCCGGGGGGTTTCGTGCCACCAAGCCGTGCCGATGCCACGAAGGACTCTTGTGGTCGAAACTACCACACCATAAACCACCCCAGTGTGACCACAAAGCGCCGGCCTCGGGCCTCTCCCCGCCCCGGCGAAGGCACTGTCTGGCCTCGCACCACCCGGTGCCAGGTAACACGTCCCTCCCCGCCCGGACCCTTGGCTCCCCCGGGAAGAGGGGGAGGTGGTGGTGATGATGGTGGTGGGGAGGTTACTGGCGCGTCTCCGGCTGCTCCGTCGAGCGGGCAGACGCGGTGGCTTCGCAGAGACAAAAGGCGGTGGGCAGGTGCGGGGCTGCGGGCCTAAGGGAAGGGGTGCGGGGAGCGGAGGAAGGGGAGACCGGCGGAGGGAACAAAGGACGACAAAAAAGACGAAGAAGAGCAAAGAAAGTTGATACCGGCCCCCGCACGCCTCTGCCACCGCCTCCCTGCCCCGTTCCGGCCTGCCCGGCCGCCCCCCGCACTTTCTCGCGGGGGGAAGAGAAGGGGAGAGGGCGAGGCAGTACCCTGATTGCGGGACGGAAAAGCGACGGGGACCCCAACCTCCATCCCCGCCGCCCCGCACCCCCCGGCCCCCAGCGGGGGTTCCCCAGTACCCCCATCTCCTCACTCCTTCCTACTCGGCCCCGCTGACCCCGCCCCCCCCCCGCCCCCTTTCCCCCCCCCCCACCTCCCCTCCGTGCTTCCCTTTAACGCGCGCTCCCGGTGAAGGCTCTTCCCCCTCCCCCCCTCCCTGGCTCGGCGGCGCGCAGCCTCCAAGGGCCCCCGCGGGCGCGCGTCCGCGCCCTCATCTCTGCGCGCCCCCTTCCCCCCCATCCGCCCCCTCGCCGAAAGCGCGCGCGCGCGCTCCCGCCCGCCCCGCCCCTCCCTCGGCGGAGCGCGAGCGAGCGCCGGGGATAATTGGCTGTCGGGGGCGCGCGCGGCGCTGGCCAGGCGAGGGGAGGGAAGGGAAGGGAGGGGGGGGGTGCGCGCGGAGGCGGCGGCGCGCGCGCGCGCGCGGCAGCGGCTTCACTTCTCTTCGGGCAGCGGGGGCAGGAGCGGCGGCGGCGGAGGGAGAAGCAGCAGCAGCGGCAGGAGGAGGAGGAGGAGGAACAGGAGGAGCAGCAGCGGCCGCCGCTGGTGTTCAGGGGAGAGGGGGAAGGAAAGAAGAGGGCGAGGAGAGTGGGGGAGCGGGCTCATGACTCAGTGAGCGGCTGAAGCCCCTTTCCAGCCCCCCCCCCCCCCCCCCCGCCTGGCCGGAGACGCGGGGCGACCGCGCCGGATTGTCCCGCAGCCTGTGCCCGGCACTAGCGAGAGAGAGAGAGAGACCGAGACCTGAGCTCGCCTGCAGGTAGCAACGTCGTGTCGTCGTCCCCCCCCCCTCGCCCGCCCCGTCCCTCCCGAGGTACACCTCTGCTTCGGCTCAGGTCCCCATCTGCTTCTTCTTCCTCCCCCCCCCTCCCACCCGCCAGGGTCTCACCCCCCCCACCTTCTTCCCCATCCTTTTATCTTGGCAGTCCCGTCCCCGCCCGCCCCCGTTTAACTGCGACCCTCTACCTTTATCCTCCATCTCCCCTCCCCCCCTCTGCATCCCCCCGGCGCTGCCTGGTACACCCCCACCCCCACCCCCTCCTTGTCATCCCCATCCGTGCCCTTTCTTAGCAACAGTCCCGGCCGCCCCCCGCCACCTCGGCATCTCAGCCACTGCTCCCCCCGACTCCATCCATCCTCCGGCCATCTCTCCAGCCTCCATTGCTCCTCAGCACCCCCACACCCCTTCAACAACTCTTCCGTGTCCATTTGTCCCGCTTGTCCCGCTGCATGCGGGAGAAGCGGCCATCCCTCTCCCACTCCTGCCCCTCCCCGCCACCCTTGCTGCCCCCTCCGCCCCCGGTCCCTTGCCCCACCGATCGCGTGGTCCCTCCCTGCATCCCTGACTCGTTCCGGCGCCGGGGTATCCCCTTCCCCCCCTCCCTCCCCGGGAGCCCCTCATCCCGGTTCAAGCTTCCCGGGGTACACCATCCCCTCCCGTCGCAGCGGTGGGCGCCCCGGGCTGGAGCCATTCGGGAGGGGCACTAATCGCCCCCTCCCCCGCTTCTCTCCCCCCCCAGCGCCCCGGGGAGCCCAGCAGCCCAGCCCCCTCCCTTCCCTCATGTGCCCCCGACGTCTTCCTCTCGCAGTCTCCTCCTCTTCTCTCCGGCTGTCTTTTCGTACCCCGGCCCGGCCACCGCCTGCCCGGCTGGGAGGGGGTTACGTTTGGCGTTTTGGGGGGTGCCCCTCTTCCCTCCCCCCGTCCGTCCTTTACGGCCCGATTCCGCACGCTGGAGTCTCCCGAGGGGCGGGGGGAGACCGGCAAGGCGCCCGTGTGCCCACCCGCGGCGGTGGGGCCGTGGGAGCCCGAGGCTGCCGTCCCGTCCCTCTCGCTGCCCCTCTCTCAGAGGCAGACCCTGCCCGGGCTCTTTCTGCCTCCCCTCCTGTGGTGTTGTGGTCCTTTTGCCCTTTACGGTTTTTTAATGAAGATGAAGTAAGGCGGCTGCTGCTATTGCTGCTCTTCATGGACCTTGCAGAAATACTCCGTTGCTCTTGGTTCATAGGAAATTAAGACCGCTTTAGAAAGACATCATCACTAGCTCTGCCGCCCTTGGGACCCAGCTGCATATTGGCAGGATCTCTCTGCCCCTGACTGCTGGATTTTTTTTTTTTTTTTTTTTTTTTTTTTTTTTTTTTGAGGTGGTGGTTGGTGTTTTTGTTATGTGGTTTGGTGTTTTGGTTTCTTGCTTGTTTGTTCCTTTGGGGTTTTTTTCCCCCCTTTTGAGGAGGGAGGGGGAAATGCCATCTGATAAATATGACAGAAGCAGGATCTTTTGGACACTCTCCACTTAAAATTGATAGTTGTACTTACACTTATAATCTGTGTCTCTGCTGAATCATCTCACGTTAAGGGAGAGACTTTTAAGTCTCTTTCACTCCTTCCTTTCTCTGCCCAGTTTTCTCAGCACAACAGCAGGGAGGTTGTGTTTGTCTGTGTTTGTGGCAGTGAAATGTTTTTCTCAGTGTCACCCACTCAGTTGATTTTTTTATATGTATATATTTTTCCATTTTCTTTTTCATGTATTTGTCTTTTACGGTTAAGTGTCTGACTTCAGGCCCTTTAAAACACACTTTTGCTATGGCACTGAACATCCTTTTAGCTATGCAAAATTCCTAATGAGGATAGGATATGGAAAGAACAGTCTGGATGTAAGAAGGGGGAACGGAACAGGAAAAAACCCAAATGCCAACAAAAAACCAACCAACCAAACTGAAACAAAACAAAACAAAAAACAAAACAGAACACACACACCCTACCCCCCCCCCCCCAAAAAAAAACCCACAACAAAACAAAAAAAAAAAACCCCAAAAAAAAACAAAAAACCCCAAGAAACTAGCCAGCCATCAAATGACAGATTTAAACATTTTCCTGTTGTAAGTGCTGGCATTATATGTTACAGTAATTATATGCTCTGGGCTACTGTTACAGTGTTTGTCTGCTGGATAGTAACCTGAACTTATGAAGTGAATACAGTTGTTTTTGGAAAATAAATTTGCCAAGATTATTCACAGCAGATGTCTTATGCACATAGGCTTTATTAAATATTAAATAAATTGGCCTGCAGTGTTAAAACCTGTGTGCATTGTGAAGAGAATTTTTCTCTTTAAAATTGAGATGTATTAAGCACAAATCAGAACTAAAATCTTGAGGAAATGAAAGGCATCAAAAGTTTTATAAAAACCAATGAGATTGTATTTTGGCTCTCAACAGAAGCAAAGAAAACAGGTATTTCATATCAAAATTGCATTATAGTTATTAAGTACATATTTTGACTTCTCAGAATAGGATTCTTTTGTGTTTAATTTCCTCTAAATCTTCTGTTGCATTATCTTAAAATCTGACAGGGTGTAAATAGCTAAGCATTAACCTCTCTAAATATATGCATTATGTTAAATATAATGCAGTAGCTGTACTGTAGGGAAATTGTTCTCTAAGAATGAACAATTTTTGTATTTTAATTTTAGAATGCAAACTATGCATTATTTCAGTTACTTTATTGAGCAGCCTAGGTGCTGTATTTTTGTGAAAATATATTTATAAAATACGTTTTCCCATAATGAAATCCAAAACGTAACTTAAGCTTATCAAGGGAAACCTAGTCTCATATCCATCACTTGCTATTACTTGCGATTTCTTCTAGCATCTACACATTTTGAAGGGATGACATACTTCTAGATTTCCTTTTCAGAATAGCTTCATAGACCTAAAAGATCTAATTCCTCCTGAAGTTATTTTGATTGTGTCAGTAGTGCCTGAAAAGATAAGCTCTTCCACCCCATGGTGTGCTCTGTTTGAAAGAATTAGTTCTTGGTAAGGATTTTGCAGAATAGGAGTAAATTTATTTTCTTCTTAAGTGCAGCAAATGCTAGAACACTTCTGGCATTTTTAAAAAGTGTGCTTTTCAACATAACCCTGTTGGCACTGGTGATACTTTATTTTTCCTTTGCTGTCTCTTTCCATAAATACGTGCAGGGAGATGAACTTTGTTTAATCCACTGAATGAGCGTGGTTGAATCTGAGCCTGCAATCTCATTACTCTCCCTTGAGAGGGTATTAAAACATGTAATAGCCAAGGTGAATAGTTTTGTTCTTAATTGTGATAGTGTCTGTACATAGGTAAGAGGAAAAGCAAGTCGAAGTTTGCAGCAAATTAAAATTCTTTGTATGAAAGAGCAAATTCTTGATCCAGACAGATTCAATCAGAACACCACCCAGATACATGGGGATCCTGTGGGTGTAAGCAAGTAACGTTTAGGCCCATGTGCTTTGCACCACCCTCAGGTGGTTCTTTTAAGCTGTCTAAAGGAGAATATAAAAAAATACTCATATAAACTACAGGTTTGGAGTTAAAAGAAAAACCTGAGTGTGGGGTTTGTTTTGTTGGTTGTTTTCTTTTTTGTACCATTCTCTAACAGTGCCACCACAAATGCTAATTCAGTAAAAGTTTTTCCTGGACATCTGCCCTTCGTTAGAACAGTTTGAGAAGTCATGACAGCTGTAACAGTCTTGTAATTCCTCATCTGTTGGCATAGTATGCTATTGAAAACAAAGGAAGAAATGAAAATAACTAACTAGTATCAGAAGTGTGCAAATAAACTATTGACTTCTGAAATATACTGAGATTTCTTGTTGCTGGTGTTGCCTCATGTTTGTCAGGAAAAACTTCTTATATCCTCTACCAGCATGCTTGCCACTCTAGAAGTGTACAGTTGTACAGTAAATATACAAACAGTCCTGTGTTACTGCCTTTTAGATCTGTGAATGTTTCCATCAAGCGTGCCAGGATGTGGATTTTGTAATGTGGAAACCCACATTATAGACTTGGAACGAGCCCACAGATTTGTTTCATACGGGGTAACAGTCTTAAGACAGTAACAGCTCTCAGTTTTTAACAAACTCTGCTGGATTTGAACCGGTTGCATTGCGACGAGGTAGCCAGCTTGTGATATTGCCAAGCAGTTGAAAAATATCATTCAGAGTGAATGGTATTACACTTGCGGAATTATGATTCCATCTTAACTGCTGTAAGCTATGCTTTTCATGTCTGTAAGGGTTTATTATGTATTTGGTATGGGTTTTAAAAATACCAACTCCTGAATTATAGTTGAGGCTCTTATGGCAAACCCCTTCACTACTGAGATTACTGAAGTACTGTAATACAAGAATTATGTATTAAGATAAAGACATAAATCTTTTGGATTATTTCCTGTAAGGCATGTAAGAAATACTATTGGACAGTTTCTTCTGAAAAAGCTAACTTCTGGTTTTTTGGGTTTTGTTCAGTGCAGCATCTGCCATGTCTACAGAGGGGCAAAGAGTTGATGATAGTCCAAGCACTAGTGGTGGCAGCTCTGATGGAGATCAGCGTGAAGGTGTTCAGCAGGAACAAGAAAGGGAGCAGGTTCAACCCAAGAAAAAAGAGGGCAAAATATCAAGCAAAACAGCTGCGAAACTGTCAACTAGTGCTAAAAGGTACGGTGTTGCCTCTGGCTGTTTATTTTCCTTTATCTTTTTTCAGCTGACCATCAGATGTATGTACTGATGTGGTATATAAATTATCTTATTCTTTTATTATAACACTACTATGTCAGTGTAATAGCCTTTTGAGACTGGTCACAATAATGAGACCTGTATACTTTTTTCCTTTCTTTGACAGATTGGCTCTTTCACATGGTTTTAATAGTAGCTTGCATGATAAAAGCTGACATTTTTTTATTGCTAGTAAAACTCAGACAGTTTTGTAGCCTTATAAAATATATTTCTGTATGTGTATATGACTGATGTTGAAACTTGTCAGTGTAACTTACAGTTAATTAACCATAAACATTTCAGACAGTTCAGTAACTCAGCATGTTAGGGCTACTGTAATACCTATTGCTGTGAAGTACTGCGTTTCCTTTTCCCAAATGGTCAGGTCAGAAAGATTTGAGTGAACAACAAATGCATGTTGGTTTCATTATTTTAAACTGTGGTCTGCTTTAATACCCATTTCTTTTCCTTCTCTTTACTGCTTGAGAGGAAAGGTGGGTTTGTAGAATAGCTGTTTAAATTGTTCTATGCTATTGTGTCAACCTCCAGATAATGGTTGTCTTGCTTGGGCCAGACAGAAGGTATTTACAGCTTAGTGTTGTTCTATTAGTGGACGAAGGGGAGTTAGTCTAGGCAACAGAATTCAAATGAGATTATAGTGATTGAAGCTAAAAAAACACTTTTAAAATAATCTGCCAAGAGACTGGTTTTTCAGACTGTTCAGATGCAGAATTTCTAGATCCTGTTTCCTTGCTAATTCAAGGCCATGTAAAATACAAAAAAGAAACCATTGGCATTGTACTGCTGTGGTACTGTGGTAAAGGAGAAGCATCAAGCCCTATTGCCACAATTTGTACCATATGCATGTAGTAGGAGTTTCCAAATACCAGTATATAAACCTATATACCTCTCTTTAGGATTCAAGTCTCTGTTTTGGCTTAGTCTGTCTTGGCCCCTAACCATTTGCAGACTTTTCTAACTTGCTGTTTCTTCTGCCTTTCTGGAAAGCTATTGGGATGCTTTTCTTCAGTAGACTCCTTCTTTACTGCTGGCCACCCTTTTGATTTTAATTCTTTCCTGGTGAGATGCCTTCTGAAGACCCATTCCTACTATGACACTATTAGGAGATTACCAAGTCATATCACGTACAAGACAGCCAGCAAAGCCTTCCCATGTTTCCTTTTATGACTAAAAGGAAAAACAAAACAAAACAAAACAAAATAGCTTTCACTTCAAACCATGATGTTATTCGTGTAGTTAATCCTCACAGCTGTTATGGTTTCTGGCCTTCTCTTTTGTCTGCTTCCTCCTATTGTTGTTTTTTTAAATATTAGGAATATTGGGCTAGTCATGACTTTTAAGGTCATAAAAAACTGTTTTTAACATCTTTAGAAAAGAGTCTGTGTATTCTGAATATTGTAGAATGCCTAATGTGATGATGTCACAGTTCTGACAAGGGCCTGTGGACACCATCCTATTAAAAAATTAATAACGATATGTCAGAAATTGGTCTGTTAATCTTAGCTTTGTATCTTCAAAGCTTAGAGCTTTTATCATCATGCATTTCAAAGTGATAAAATTACTTAAATCTTTTAAAGTTTAATCATATCTGCCTATGGTTTTGCTGAAACTAATTATCCCAGTTGCTGATATCAGTACGTTTGCTAGTTAGACTCTAAAGCCAGCTTCACGTTAAGTTCTAGTATTGAAGGAAAGCCTTTGATTATGCATTTTACAAGCTGAGATGCTTTTTGTAAGAGTTCTTGTAGATACGTGTACAGTAAATAGTACTTTTGAAAAAAATGTTTTAGGCATGCTGGTTGTCACAGCACTTTATGGGAGGATCACAGCAACATGGTTTTTATTAGTTTTTTTATAGTATTGTAGTTCTTAGGTTTTCTTTGTTTTGTTGTTTGTTTGTTATTTAGTATTGGGTTTGTCACTGTGTTAGAATTGGGATTACATATCTAGAAACATTCTTAATCTGGCCAGGTTTCCATAATACAGCTTGTGTTTCTTTGCATTTAAATTAAAACCAGTAATGCCTCAAGATAGGAAAATCAGAAATTAAAGCAGAGGGTACAGAGGATAAAAAAGAGGGGGGAGATAAAAAGGAGAGTGGTAACATAAAGGAAGGAAAAATGGCAGAGTTCACTCAGTAGGTGTTAAGTATTGCAGAAACTGTCCATATAAAATATCTGCATAGTAATATTGTTATTTTTGTTCATTAGAAATGAAAAATAATGCAGGAATAAGGCTATTATCCTTCAATGGGAGTGTTGTTCTTGACCAGGTTAAAAAAGGATTCTTATAAAAATGGTAATAAATTGAAGTAATTTAGCTGTCTTAGTGAAAAAAAAAAAAAGAATATATGCAGAGAAATGTCTTTCCTCTTCTAGCTTTTGAGTTATGTAGGCTTGTATGGCATTACTCTAAAGTCACAATAATCTGTGTTTCACTGTGCAATTTCCTCTAATAACTCCGCTAGAGCTGAAGGAGACAACTCTGCTAAAATCAGTAAAATTCCCAAGAAACAGAACATGCTGCGGTTGAGCCTTTGGTCAAGATTCTTTAATTCTCATTTAGAGCAGAGAACATTCACCATCAGGTTAATGTAGCACTGGAGCTGAAGTCACAGACTACAGACTTGATTCTCACCCTAGTCTGGAAGTCACATTTTCTCACTCGGAAAGTTTTTTCATGTAGGAACTGTAGTAATGGTATTTTTGGATTACATTATGATAACTACTGTATACCTTGGGCTAGAATGAAGATTTGTGCATCTGTATTTGGAATACTCCTGCTTTTTATTTGTATGTTTATTTAGTCAGCTGGATTTAAAGATTTTTCAGTAGCATTATTATTTATTTATACAAATAAAGATTTAGCAGTGTTGTGCCTGTGAATTGCTACCATGTCTTACATATCAGTACACTGCTCTTACAGCTTACTGCTTTCCCAAGCGATGTGATTATGGAACCTATATGAAACCACTTGAATTCGTATTTAAGTAAGATTTTTGTTTTTAAGGTCTGGAGTTCCTTCTGTTAGTTCTATCTGGCAGCAAGAAAGCAGAATGCCATCACAGGCAGCCCTTCCCTGTTACTGCTCCTAGGAGTAGCTGCTATACAGGTGTAATAGCTTACAGCATATGTCATGCAGCGTACCGGCCCTTCAATTTTCCTCACCCAGAGGGCATCACCTTAAATAGCAACCTTTCTTACCTAACATGTCAAGATTGAGAAACTCGCTGCATATCACAATTACAGTTCAGACACAGAATTGAATTGCTGTCCTTGAAAACAGCAGGCATCTTGTTACCTCTTAAGTAGCAAATCTGAGCATGACCTTTGGATGGAGAGAAGTGTAACCGTTCTTGGCTGACATAGTAGCTCAACAAATAAATGTATTGTTTTGCTTGGCTCCTGAAGCTGATATTTGAAAATCTGTCAACCTTTGTGTCCAGTCCTGAGGATTTTTTATAAATATCTGTGCCTACAAAGATCTGTGAGCTTAAAACGTCAGCTGAAGTTTTTTTCTTTAGTGAATGAAGTTACAATCTTAAGGAGTAGAAAATAGAGGATAAAATCTGTTTGAAATTCAGCAAAATTAAAAAGCTCTCTCTTTTTTTAAGTTTATCTCAACACTATTTTCAAGGGAGCTGGGAATGATACTTAGCATGTTGAATATGACAGCAGAATATGGAGTGGGTTTTTTCATAAGAAGCATCCTTGTGCATCCAGTATGGAGGCAAGAATATTTCTTTTCCTCCAGCGTATATCTAAGCATCTTTAGATCAGTTTCATGCTCAGTCACACTTTATCTAAAATTGAAATACATACCAGTGTTACATATCTTAGTATTTTCTAAATAGCATATTCTTCAGTATGGATTATTAGTTCACCCTGTCTTTTATGGGTAAAGAGGCATATATTTTAGTAAAATAGACGTGGTAAAAATAACTCATTGTCATATAGTCTCTTGTTTTGCTTCTTACTTATTAATCATATTGGGAAAACCTCTGTGTTAAAGTCTCTCTTAGGTTTAGAGAATTTAACTGCTAAGTAAAGGAAAAAACACACAGTTCCCCTAGGCTTACAACAGTGTAATCTGTTTCTGTAAGACTTAATAAATTTGAAATTGACCATATACTGTCACGCTTCTGAATTTTAGAGTAGACTGACTTTTGCTCTGTTACTGGAAGGCAACTATGTTTGCTCTTCTCTGTTACAGAAATATTTTCCCTTTCCATTTTACTATGTATGTATTTATAGATATATATGAGAGGGAGAGAGGGGGTCAAGTTACTTCTTTAAGACCCAACAAAGAGTATCAGATCTGATATCAGAGTATCAGATCTTAGCCTTAGCAAGGGCTTTCCCCCTGCAGTCACCCCCCCCCCTTTCCAGTATATAGTAAACCACTATCTCATTAGTTTAAATATAAACCGGATATATATTATGATAGTAATATAGAGTTCTTTTCCCTCTCTGATGTAGTTAAACATAACTGTAGTGAGGCAGACAATCCAGAGAAAGAGATGCCAGAAAGGACCCTGCAAAGAATGTTTTGTTGCTCCAGGCTGTATATTCTCACAGTAACCCACTGTGGTCAGCGGAGGAAATGAGGCACATCCTCTCCTATGCCAGATTCAGAGGGCAACTCAATGGAGATATGAAACAAGTGCCAGAGCAGTGGAATAACAAAGGCCAGCTTGCACTTTGGAGGTCTCTATCAGTGCAAGGCTCTCTGGGATGTTGTTGTCTGATGATTTAATTGTAACTTTGAATGCTGTGACATGTGAACAAGCTATTGTGTGTCAGCTGCTCTACAGAAACTGTTTATGAATATGCTCTCAGCATGAAGGCAAGGTAAATTAAGGTTGCAACAAAAGAGGTGTAAGGTGTATATATTAATTTTAGTTTGGGATGCCACGAAGTAGGAGAATAAACATGGACAGCTTGCTGAGGAGCAGTTGAGGGACAGTATTGTATTAATGTGTTGTGTTGTATCTTGCTTGTATAAAAATAATAATGAATGAAATGTCTCTATCTAATACGCTTGCAAAAGCAATTAGGATTTTTGATCATAAATATAAAGTGTCATCTAATCAATTTTTATTGCTTGAAGCAGAAAGGTATTTTGTTCTTCTTTTCTTCTTTGCTCAGTTACAGAAAAAGCTTGAAAAGGGACCACTTCAGTGCTCTTGGCATTAGAAGTTAAAAATTTTTGGTTGAACTGGAACAGAGGGAGAAAAGGAAAGCTTTTTTTTTTTTTTTCTTCTTTTTTTTCTTTTTTTTTTTCTTTTTTTTTTTTTTTCAGAACAGAAGGGACATGGCTTAGAATTTTGGAGGAAGAATACAAGGACTTAATCTAGGACTTCAGCTGCACTCACTCTGTTCTTGTTGTGTTTCATACTCATTGTTATGCTATGAAATATTAGCTGCTGTTACTACTATATATAAGGCAGAGGAATAATCCATGACTCTAGAATTCAATGCCACCATTCTTTAACTTCCCAAAGGGCAGAAAAAGTGAAATCACCCATAAAGGATGAAGTTGAAGAGTCCATGCTACTTTGGTTTTCCACTCCTTGAATTTGTGATAATATAAATTTCAAAAACATAGTAATTTTTTTTCATATACAAAATAAATATTTTAAGTATCTCCCACACTTGTAATACCTCCTTTCTAAAAGGTGTGAACTGTTAGGATTTTTTTAAGGAAGCAACTTTTTTAAAGCAACAGGTTTGATGTGCTTAAACTTCACCAACCAGATTTTCCATTAAAAAAAAAAGGTGGATTTTCAGTGTTACTACAGTGATTTTCTGCAAATACTGATTAAGCAGCACGTGCCTGTATTTTTGCAAGAAAGGAATTATTTTTACTGGTGAGACGTAAATATTTCAGTGGGTGGAAAAAGCAAGCAAACATCAAATTTTTCCCTCTCAGCAGGAGTAACTAGTGTGTGTGTATGTAGGGTTAAGGTGTGTAGAGGCTAGAAGAAAAGCTGAGCATCTGACACGAGTGTTTTTGTCTTCTCAATGATACTGGATGGTCTAATGAATGATTATTACTTCTACCTACAAATCTTGCCCACGTATGTCCTAATTATTTCAGGATGTGAATAATAGAGGATTGGAGTTCCTGGTTTATGCCAGTTCCTCTACTGCCTTTGGCTCATTTATTCAATCATATCCATAAATTCAACTCATAGTGGCATAAGGAAAATTTTGATAATGGCTGTGAGACTCCTTAGCATGTAAGGTTGTGTTTGGATTTAACGTGTCAACAGAGAATTAAAGTGCTATTTTTAATGTTAGATATATGCCAATATAAATATTTGGATAAACCCATTTTCTTTGCCTCTATTTGTATGTGCAGTGGGTGACAGTAATTTTTAGCAAGACGTGTGTACTTCAGCTCAGTCCTTAGTTATTGTGTTGTGGCTTGAACACTGTCTCAGGAATTTGAGGGGCATTATGGTGCAGCTTTTCTTTGTTAATGTAAGGAATAACAGGAATAGCAGTCTGCTTCTGTACATGAAATCCTGTGAAGGAGAAGGGAAGAAAACTACACTGAGGGTACTTGAAATTGTTTTCCTTTTCCTTCCTCCTAAATGCTCATGTTTTTGCACTGAAGTAGCCTACAAAAAAGCACTGGGTGTAGCTTACAGTGAAAGTGGCCATCTCAGTCCTGCTTGTGGCATCATACTCTGGCAGTTCTTTGGGAACTGTAAACTCCTGTGAGCTCCTCTGGGGACTCTGTAAGCTTCAATTCCCTGCGTTTAAATGTCTTCAGAGGAGGATTGTAGTGAAATGAGGCAGCCAGGTGCCACTAATTGCCAGGCAGTGGGCATGAGCTTGTGTTAAGCCCACCTGTGCCTGATTAAGGTAGGCCCCAACTGCACATGAGCAGGATTAGGGGGCCAATAAAAGGAGCTCATGCCCACTACCTGGCAACTAGTAGCACCTGGTTGCCTCATTTCACTGCAGAGGATATTCTGGCTTTCATGCAGATGAGGGTATAATGGAAAAGAGCCTGCACTGCCAGATATGGGAGAGATCAGGAATTCAAGGACTTGGCATGGGAGTGTCAGCCTGTGAATATCCAGAAATCCTGAAACATGAAGCTATTTTGCCTGGAGGAAGACCTCCAGCAGGATGCCTGTAATAGGTCCAGTACTGCTAGGACCTGGGCTTGACCTGCCTGGCTTTGTGCTTTCCCTCTGTGACCTGGAGGATCTGGCAGAGTGCACTTTTGAGTTTGTAGATGACAGCAAACTAGGGAGCAGTTGGTATACACAGGAACAGGACTGCTGCTCAGAGGGACCTCGACTAAGTTGCAGGCGAGGGCTGATAGGGAACTTGTGAAATTCAAGGAGGACAAATGTAACACCATGTGTGTGGGAAAGCCTTAGATATCCTTATCCCTGGTAAGGATTACAGGCTGGGGAGCAGGACATGGGAGCCCTGGCAGACAGCAGGCTCGAAGTGAGGCAGCAAAGAAGGCTCACTTCCTCCAGGGGTGTATTAGCAGGAGCAGAGTCAGTAGGTAAAGGGAAGTGATTTATCTCCCTTTACACAGCTCTCATTAGACTGCATCTGGAATAATGAGCACTCAGTTTTGGGCCTCCTCGTACAAAAGGCCCCTCAGTTCAGGAAGGATATCGAGGTCCTGGAGCAGGTCCAAAGGAGGGCAACCAGGCTG
The DNA here is from genome assembly GCF_003957555.1 of Calypte anna. Classification (NCBI taxonomy): domain Eukaryota; kingdom Metazoa; phylum Chordata; class Aves; order Apodiformes; family Trochilidae; genus Calypte; species Calypte anna. The sequence goes on from NC_044245.1 coordinate 38,387,536, forward strand.
GTGAAGGGACTTGAGCACAGACCCTATGAGGAGAGGCTGAGGGAGCTGGGGCTGTTCAGCCTGGAGAAGAGGAGGCTCAGGGGAGACCTCATCACTCTCTACAACTACCTGAAAGGAGGGTGTAGCCAGGTGGGGGTTGGTCTCTTTTGCCAGATGACTTTCAACAAGACAAGAGGGCATGGGCTTAAGTTGTGCCAGGGGAAATTTAGGTTAGATATTAGAAAGAATTTCTTTACGCAGAGAGTGATCCGGCATTGGAATGGGCTGCCCAGGGAAGTAGTGGATTCTCCGTCCCTGGAGATATTTAAAAAGAGACTGGATGTGGCACTCAGTGCCATAGTCTAGCAACCGCAACGGTGGTAAAAGGGTTGGACTCGATGATCTCTGAGGTCCCTTCCAACCCAGCCAATTCTGTGATTCTGTGACATGGGAGCAGGGCCAGGTTCCCAGCCTGGCTGGGGACATGGAGCACTTCCCTTTGAGACAGTCTTCTGGGGGACCTGGTAGCAGCACTCCAGTACCTAGGAGGAATCATAGAATGGCTTGGATTGGAAGCGACCTTGAAGATCATCTAGTTCCAACCCCAATGTAGAGATATCTTTCACTAGAGCAGGTTGCTCAAGGCCCCATCCAACCTGGCCTTGAACACTTCTACGGAGGGGGGAAGTTATGGAGATGTCTGGGGTGAGCTCTTTCTCAGAGAGTGAAAAACTCCATACCTCTGAAGTTGGTTTTTTTTTTTTGGTAGATTTGTCTCTAGGTTTTTTTGGGTTTTTTTTTTGGGGGGGGGGAGAGGGGAGTATTTGTTGGTTTTGGTTTTTTTTTCCATCCTGTCAGCATGAGATCTATTAAGAAGTTAAATATTCTGGAGAGCAAGAGCTACAAGGCATACAGGCAGAGGGGAAATTGAGGAGTGCAGAAGAGACACTTACTTGTGTGAGCAAAGGATCTGAGAACCCTGACCTTTAGAAAAAGTAGGTTTTTCTGGGTGGCTGCTTCTGGCATAACTTGCCCCAGGTTAGAGTCTTGTTTTAAAAAAGAAAAAAGATTTGGTTTTTAATTCAGCTTTTCTTGAGCAGTTTTATGAAACTTTACAGCATCAGCTTTCCATCAGAAATTGTAAGAATTGTATCTTATTATTACTGATTGCTGTAGAAATGTTGGTATAATTGAAATAAATACATTGCAAAAAAAGTCCTGATAATCTTTTTCTTTTCTCTTAAGAATTCAGAAAGAACTTGCAGAAATTACATTAGATCCTCCTCCAAACTGTAGGTAAGTTCACCTGGATTTTATTAATTTAGAATATGTGAGTGGAATGTATGTAATTATGGAAATTGCATAGGGGACTGGAGTAAATTTTAGCTATTCCTTTGGTCTCATTACATGGCAATTTTTTGGAATAAAAGTTGGTAGGTAATGTTAGCCTACATACAAGGAATTGGTATGACATACTTTCCACTAACAAAATTAATGGTAAAAACTGATGAAGTCTATGATGTGTTAATAGATACAGGCTAAAAATCGTATCAGCTTCTGTTTGAGGTATTAAATATTAAATCAATAGCTTTGTGTTTGATTCTTTAAGAATGTAATCTTGGTGGTGATTGTTGGAATGTTTTGATTCCTTTTCCTTGCAAATTGTTAACACACTGTGAATATAATAGAGAAGGAAAAGTGTTATAGGTGCAAGCTGTTATGAAACTTCTGATGGTGTTTCTGGTGATCACTTACTATATTCAGTGGAAGCATCTTGAAACAGACTATGTCATTGCACAGCCTTTCTAATAACAAATTTGTTGCATGTGTTTTAGTGGGGTATTTTCTGTCAGGTATGTTAACTTGTGGTATGTTTTAAAATTGGCTTTGAAATGAGTAATGAGGTAGTCCTAGAAACCCTGGCTGTTTGGTGGCCTGGTGTACTGTGGTTTTCAGATGGCTGTCTGGAGCTTCTTATCTGTCAGCTTGATGTGTGGTCAGCATTGGAGCTGGGCCAGGACTGTGCAGCCCTGCTCAGAGGAACCCCTGCCACCTCACCTCTCATGGTGAGAGGTCGGGCTCAGTCCTGGGGAACAGCTTCCACCCAGTCCAGCCAACCCATTTCCAATGATGTGGTTAGTAGGATTCATTCTATCAGTGCAGTAAAAAGAGAGATTGATAGAAATGGCTGGTTGCATGCAGCTTTTGTAATGAATCCCAGTACGTTTCAGTATCGAATTAACTAAGCAACTGGTAGTAAAAATGACAGTCGGCTTTATTGTTTTGGTCTCTTGACAAAAGTATGTGTGAGAAAATATTCTAACAAGATTTGATGTGGTTGTACTGGATCTCAAGATGTAAGTCAAGTGGCTGTGTAGTGAAGTAGCCCTGCAATAATAGCATTCAGAGTGTTTCAGTCAATTAGGATGAACGGTTCTTTGCTAGATAAAACATTTTAATAGCTAAGCTTTTCTGTCATACTTACGACTGTGTGAGAGTCTTCAATCACATCAAAGCTGTTTCAAATGGCAGATCTTTACTTAGGTGTTGATGACTGATGCCTATTAGTGGATTGATTTGCTGAGATGAATATAAAACTTCAGTCTGTTGTAGAAAAATGCAGCAGTCTTTGAACTGAGGCTAAAAGCTTATAGTTTTTACAGCAGTGTTGTTTGTTCTAGTTTTCTGAATCCTTCCCTCTGTAGCAAAGCAGTTGTTTCAGTATACAACATGCTGTTATTTGATTTTCTGTTGCTAGCAAGTGTAAAGTGAGCATTCACTATCTTAGCAGAAAGCTGTTTGGTGACTTGCAGTTTAGAAAACAAATTGATCTGAAGATTTCATGTTTTTTGTTTATTTTTATAATTTGCATAAATTATAATATAGCAATAAACTGCACTGTTTTATGCTGTTTTGCAAAATAAAGAAATTATGTCTAACTTTGTGTTTGGTGCTTTAACATAGCTCTTAAGATGTGGAATTATTTCCTGTTGTGATCTTGATAGATAACCATTAGTAACTTTACTATTATCAAATATGTTTTTATAGTCAATGCAGAATCACTTCATTTAGTTTTATGCTCTGTTGACATAGTCTAAACAGTATTTTGATTTGAACTTCATCTATTTTCTATAATAGTTAAGCATTGCAAAATAAATACATCCGCCAGACATGATCCTGCAGCATAATAAAGAAAGCTAAGCTATAGCACAGAATATCTTACCCTGAAGTATTGATATGCCCTTCCTTGGATTCAGTGAAATTTATATAATCATTACAAGAGGTTTCAGATTTTCTGTTATAAAAGCATATTTCATAGAGATGTTCCTAGAGATCTAGACTACTTGAAATGGTAATGATTCTGCTTACCTTCACTATATGTCCTCTTTTATATGTAAAATAAATCATGGCTGGGCAATAGGAATGTGATAAAACTCAAACCTCAACATCACAGAGGACTTGAAGAAAAGCTGTATTATTCAAGAGTACTCTTAACTGATCATTTAGGGAGTTCGAATAGGCAGGATACTGAGCTGAACTGGAACTTGGATGGAATATTACATGATGTGTTGCAAGACTTCCCATTAACTACAGCAGGCCAGAGCTTCAGGTTTGACTCATTCAGGAGAAACCCAAAATGGAACAGTATCTGTGGTACAGTAGCAACCTTTAACATCATGCTAGGCTACACAGTCAATACAAGCTCCAAGGGAGTTGCAGCTTTCACTTCTGCAGCAGCTGCAATCTTAATGCTTCCCCCCCACCTCATCCTCATGAAAATAATAGGCTGTATAATCTTGTTTGTCTGGGAGAGAAAAAAAAAATCTTCCTCACACATGTGCCTCATAATTGGCAGATTATCACTGCTGCAACTTGCAGCATCTTTCCAAAACTATGGAAAGCTGTGTATTTCTGAGTACCTAAAAAAATCTGTCATGTTTAGCTTTAAAAGATTTAATTTTATTAGAAATCAGAGCTACCTACCTTCCTAGGTATTGTTGTAATTCATATTCTGTAGTTTAGGTTTTGGGCAATGGAAAGAGTCCTCTTGACTCCCCAGACTCTGGATAATTCTTCAGAACTGGGAATGTATTATGTTCTACATGTAAAAAAGTCAAGCTGGAGGGTGTGTGGGAGTTCATCAGTGTAATCATTGCTATTTTTGGAGGAGGAAGGCATGTCATAAAAAACCCCTTCCCATGTTATGCGTCACATTTAACAGAAAGAACTGTATGGCTTTTGGTGTGCGTTGTGTCCCATCTTCCCTCCCCCTCCCTTGCTCTCCTTTACTTTTGTATAGAGCTGAATTTACTGTGAAGGAGAGTCCTGAATGCTAAGCAGGTACAGTTGTATTTTAAATCTGCAGCTTTTGTGCAGTTTGTCAGGAGACAGTAAATCTAAATTGTAGACATTTGCTGCTCTACCCTTTTTTCCCCTTCTCATTGAAATACAAAGCTTGATTGCTAGAAATGTTGCAGATGTTGTACCTCTGAGTAGTGCAGAGTATACATTTTCTCATGGGTTGTAAAAACCTTACCTTTAAGTACCTTTTTCATATATTGCCTTGCTGGAAGAGGAGAACAGTCAGGAACTCTTGTATTTAAAATAATGCCTTTTCAAACTTTCCTATATTTTCGACTGTGTCTTGTCCAAGATAATAGATTCCATAGAATACAACTTGTATTGTCAGCATTGTATACTGTTTCCCCTCTCACTGGCAAGAGAACAACATTTCTGTGGCAACTTAGACCAATTGCTTATATAGGAAAATAATATTTGGAAAGTGTTTAATGTATTTTTAGCTTCTTTCAATGTGAATTTAGTAGCTGGAAACAAGGAGAGCCAGCACAAAGTGAACAGTAGATCTCTGTGGACACCCCTTGGAGCAAAATTTACCTACTAAGTCACTGTTGTTACCTGTCTTCCTCTTTGTGTTTTCTTTTAATGTTCTCTAGCATATTTATCACCATTCTTCTTTCTGTGTATCTACTGCAATCCTTTTTATGTGCTGCATACTTAATTTCTTTTTTCCATGTAGCAGTATGGGTGATATTTGAATCCTAGAAGTAACCTTTAAAGTGCTTTGCAGCTTAGTAAGCAAATTGACTGGTTCCTGTTCCAAAACAATCAATTGAAATCCTGCCTTATCTCTCTTCTGTTAGTTGGGAATCACCACATTAATTCTTTTCTTCCCATACTTTCTGCAAACTTGAGAAGCAACTGGCATATCTGATTCTAGTATTTTGCTTATGAAAACTAATCACACCAAGACTTTTTTTTGGATGGGGGGATGTAGAGGAAAGCAGGGTAGAAAGACAAATTATGCAGCTTGCCTTTGGGAGAGAGGTTACCTGCCTCAGGGGTGTCTCTTGAGCTGTTAATGTCTGTTTGAAGTCCAATGTTCCTGTTCAATATTGCTCCAGCTCAGTTTTCTGTAATGGTGGGGCTATGATCTTCAAAACTGTGAAGGATTATGTGACTTCCATCAACTTAAGTTATTTTGTATGTTTAAATTCTATCCTAGTGCTGCATTAAAGCTAAGGAGATGGCACAATTTCATGGGAAGTCTGGGAGGGAGAAGGTTGTCAGCCTTGTTCTACGATGCAGAGAGATAGAGGTGTAGGGACACCTAGAGCAGCAGGTACAACAAGTACCTTTTGTGCTGCCCTGGCCTTCTCGAGTCTCCTTCCTTCTTCCCTCTTGCTCAAGGAACTCTGGGCTGCCTTATGGTTTTTTAGATCATATGCTCACAGCATCAGTTTGACTTGGGGTGCGTGTCTGAATAATCGTGGTTATAAATGTTTCCTTAACATATCTTAATAAATGTGAAAATATTTGGAGAAAGCAGAGTAGTGCTGTCTTCAAACACAAAATGCAAAAATGATTGCTCTTAGGTGCTGGAAGGCTTCTGTTTTTAATGCAATTTGCTCAACTCTAATTTCTTCCTCCTTTGCTTAGTCTCCTTTAGCTTGCACGGGGAGTTTATATAGTGGTTTTGGCAGCATTAAGCACTTACTCAGAAACACTGCATCCTCTTAGGTGCTGTCCAGTGTCTACTTCACTTCCTTTAGGTGTCAAGTGAATTCTTTTTACTCTTGTACAGAACACACAGGCTACCTCAGTGAGGGGCTTCCTTGCTCTGTAACCAAAGAACAAACTTTTAAGCCAGCTTAGGCACAGAACAGTGTGTCTTTATTTGCTGATTTTTTCTTAAAACTCTAGAAGCCCAAAGGTGATCATACTTATAGTTGTCCTAGAAGGAGTGTGGGAGCAGAGTGGCTCTCCTGGCTAAAGAAAGGCTTAAATCCTGTTTCTTCTCCTAGGGATTTCACCATAGGAGGGCCTAGGCACAAAATTCAAGTGGGAAAAATTTCCAAAGATCTGGCAGCTTCTATTTTGATGTAAGAGGATCTGAGATTAGTAATTTTGGTGGTTCAAGTTAGGGATGCATCAGTTTGTTGCCATAGGCACATGACTGTGATGCATGTGGTCCTGATGTGTAGCAGGATAAAAACCAGAGTAAGAAATGCTTTCATACAATATTTTTCTTCACAAACATATCCAGCCTCTTTGGTATGAATCTGGGCTCTCTTCCCATCACAATACATTACCCATGGAGTTTACCTTCTGCCTGTATAGGCTTATTTTGACCTGTTGCTATTTTTTTCTAATCTTCTAGAGAAAATGTGATACAGAAAATTGTATGTAACTTTGAGTGGCTAGGTCTCTAAACAGTTTACAACAAACATCTAAAATTAATTAAAAAATGTGTAGAAGCAGTTGATATTAGTGTGCAGGTGCCTGTTGTTTTTAAGTCTGTGATGTATCGTTCATTTCAGGATAAGAATAAATATAAAATGTATTGAATGTTCAATGCAACTGCTTTGTTATTTAATTTTGATACCCTTTCTGCTCCAAAAGCAGCAAGAAATGTGTCCCCAAAGCATGCAAGTTAACAGTTGTGCTGGCATTATAATAGCAACTATACTATACTTTATCACAAGTTATCTTGCCTGTTTTTATAACCGGTGGGTTTTATTAAATTCATTACCTTGGTACCTTGAATTACTTCAGATGGAAAGTTCCAGGTTAGTTATAAAATTAGTTAGTTATGAATTAGTTATGAATTAAAAGATATGTAATTTTTTAATTCCTTTAACTGTTTTCTTTGAGGACAGTGAAGAAAAATGTCACTTGTGCTTTATGGCCTGAAGTATGTAATTGCACTAAAACATCTCTTTAAAATATCAGTTTATATTTTCACAGTTAAAGTTACTCTAGACCTTTCAATGCCATACTGTTCACAAAGCATCTGTTTTTAAAAAAATAACGCAGATGTTTCTGTGAGCGACCCATGTATCAGGTGTACTTGGAAGGCCATCTAAAATGTAGCTGATATTTCTTGAGTGGTCTGATATCTTTGCAAATTCATGTTTGAGATGAAAAAGTACCAGAGAGCAGTGAAGTTTTGTTCGTTTTGTTATTTATTATTATTATTATTCTCATTGAATCATCTGAATTCAGAATATTTACTTGATTCTATTACTGCTCGTGATCTGGGAATGACTTTGATTCATGCAGCAGTCAAAAGCTTCAAGATGTGTTGCAGGCATTGGTGGCTAGAAACCTTAGAAACTTGCATGAAGACACAGGAGTAGAGGGGAAGAAAGGCAGCAAAAGGCCCCTGCCCCTGGTTCCTTGGGAGGCCCAGCAACTTCACTTGCTGCTGCTGAAGTAAGAACTGGCTGACAACATTCACTAATACCTCCACATGGTTTCTGCCAGTTCTCCCAGTTTTTGGATGATGACAGCTTCTCTCCCAGGAGCAAAATAAAAACCAGTATTAGAGAAGAGTAGGAGTACTTCAGCGAGTACTGTGTGAATATGGGTCTGGAAAGTTAGGGGGATGCCAGAGTGCATCCCATGGGGCAGTTGAAGCAGAGAAATTAGTGGAAATTTAGGGTGTAAGAAGGAGTCCTGAGGATTGCACATTCCTTGAAGCAGGAAAGGGCAGTGAAGGTACCCTTTCTAGGAGCCTGTGATGGGCATGGAAGGGATCCTTGATATTTGCAATGTGCTTAGTATACAAGATTTGTAAAGTTCTAGTTTGTATTCCAAGTCTGGGGAAGGTGGAGTGGGGGATTTTATCAAGAATAGAAAGAAACACTTCTGTGGTTTTAGTGTGGGGAATTCTGAACAGAGAAATTTTCTTCCAGTGGTTTCATATTCAGTTGCAGCTGGTCTTTGTAAGTCAGTCTCCTATGAAATACATGGGCATTCCCCAATGCTTTTTGCTCCAGAATTTTTCAAACTAACTTCCTTAGACATTTCTTTTGCCCGCTCCTACATAGCTAAACAAAGTTGTTTGGTTTTTTCCCCTATGAGCCTGAATTTGGTTTACAATATAAAATAGATATTATGTATGCATGTTTTTGTAATCTCCCCAATGAGCACTCAAAACACCATAGAAACCTCTCCCCCCACCAAACCCTGAAATAAGTGTGTTAAATTGGCTGCCAGCAAGGGAAACAAAACCATGTTGGCTGAGACTTTGCATCATTGTTAGGAGATTTTGCAAAGAAATATAAAAGTGTGTAAGTTTAAATTCAGCTATTTCAGTCTGTGTGTTGTTTCCTATATTTTTTCTGTATGTAGAGTAATATCTTGCATATAACTATATTAAGGATCAATTTCTCCACAGAAATTTGATATTTGCAAGTGTGTGTAGTGGTTACTATTGTGGTGAACAAGCAGGCACTGCCATTTCACGATAATCATGTAAGAAACGTGCTTTTATTAGCAACTTGTTACCCATTAGTAAATTACTCATTATTGAATAACTGGGGGAAATGGAAGGTCCTTTGTTGGTTGGGACTGACAGCATTGCTGATAATGAAGTATTTGTTTTCTTAAATGGTACAATCTCAGAAGTGCCTAATGCTGTTGTCTTCAGCGCACCCACATTTGGTCAGAATCAAAATCCTGATCTTTTATGTAATATTTAAAAACTATTTCCTTATTAAGAAAACTTTAAAAAAGCATCTGACATAAATTCATATTATTTTCTAGATGTCACTGTGTACTACTTATTCATTCCAAAGAAAAATTAGTCTTTTCCTTTCTCCTTAAAAATCCATTTAAAAAAATCAATCTTTCTCAGTTCCAATACCACAATTCTACAGCTTGTTAACAGCTGTTAACTTACTCTATTCTTTTGGGGTTTGGGGTTTTTGGGGTTTTTTTTTGTTTGGCTTGTTGTTGTTGCTGGCTTTGGTTTGTGTTTACACAAGCAGGACAGTCTTGAGGCAGTGCTGTAATTATCTTTTATTCCTTGTGTATATGGAATGTATACAGATTTACAATTAATAGTCTGATTTTAATGCAAATGTTTTCCAGAATCTCCTGGCAAAAAAGCTGCAGTTTAAAAGTAACAAGTCGAGAACTAGTAACAGAGCATGCTTTACAGCATTTAAGAAACAATCTATGAAATCGATCTGGGTACTGTTTTCTTGGTGTGCAATAAAACTTATTCATGCTGTAGTTACACATTTGCAGCTTTGTTACAAGCTTTTTGGGGTATCTAATTGGCTGCAGCTTTGAATCATATCATAACACATGCCAAATGTTGCTAATTACAATTAAGAGATCTACTTGAAATAATCTTTGTTTTCATTTTCTCTGACAATTTTTTTTTTTTCACTTATTTACATGCCTTTAATTTTTCATTTTAACAGTTCTTGCAGCACTTTAATTTATTTTTGTTTCAAAGCTGTGGAATTGGATTAAACAGGGTTTTTTAAACACTTCCATGTTGCTTGGAAAGAAGCCAGTTACTGTGTATTGGCTTAATAGAAACCATGCTTAGCAGTGCCTCACATATGGCAGCTCGTGTTTGTGTAGTAAGGCATTATGTATTTTAAATATTACCTTTTATACGATAGGCAAATTTATGCCAGAATCTGAAGTTTCCTCTGATTAATGTTAACAAAAATAGCAGAGAGCCAACTGTTTCTGTTTTTCAGGGCGAAATATGTAATTAAATACATAATTTACTGTCTGCTCTGCACAAAAAGCATATTTATGTGGCCTTTATTAACTTGAAATGCATACTGTGCCTAGAGAAGGCTATAGGTGAGTGATAATATGCTTTCCTGACACTTCTAGCCTTTTACTGTTGTAAATATTGTGGAGGCCAAGAGGGTGACCCTGTAACTAAGACTGAAATACAAGGCTTTGTGCTTAATTTAGGTGATTGAGTTGTATTTGAAGAGTAAGTGGTACACAGTTACAGGAACTACTCTGAGTAACACTTGACACGGCTGACAACTTCAAGCTTAAATTTCTCAAGCTGTTTCCAGGTTTGGGGTTTGTTTTGTTTTTTTTAAAATTTAAACTTAGTATAATCTGTATGAAATCTGGAGCTTAGTGTAGGCTTTATAAAATTTAGATCTTGTAAAGGTATTTTTTCTGGATTTTCTGGCTGTAAGCAGTGTTATTGTATAAAATTCAGCAGTGACTCTTCATAATGGAGTTTCTTTATCAGAAAATGATACAGTTTTTCAGTAGATAAATAGTGAATAACTGCATTGTTTTAAAATTATTTCTTCATTTTAAGTACAGGTTGGTTTGGGGGGGAGGAGGGCTTTTTATTTCTTCTGAATTAGCTGATGTTTGATTTAACTTTTGCTTGGGAGGTATTAACAGTAATCACCACTGAAAATATACCTCATCAATCTAGTAGATTCTTACCCTTCTTATTGTAACTTTAAAGTTGCCGAAAGGAATTATTTCCTTTCTATGAGACCAGTGCAGTATCTTCTGCATCAATCATAATTATGTGGCTAATGTATATAAACCTGTAGTAACAAATTGGATTTATTTTACAGGTAAAGGTATTCTGATTCTAAAATGGCAAAGTGTTTTATTACACTAATTTATGATTAGTCAGGTTAAATGTAAGAAGGCAGTGTTTAGTACTTTATACTTCTGAGCTTAATGAACGATGACTTTTTTTTAGGTAATCACAGTGTGCTTAGAAAAACTGTGATGTCAACTATAAGGTCATTTTACTATAGATGTGATCCAGAGAACCAAAAAATGCTGTGCAGTCTTGTTATTTGTTATCTTAGGTAGCCTAAATAGAATAAATATATGTATTACTGATAAAATGAGGCAAGCTATAATTCTTCAAGAGAGGATGGATGGAATGTAACATATTTAATTTCCAGATAATTTTATAATTGAAAAATTAGATCTCTGCCTAGCATGCAGTTTCAGATTTGTTGATATAAACAATTGATTGCTAGGCTTATAGCTATGATATTTAGGCTTGCAAAGCAGGCATTAAAAAAAAAAAAAAGTTTCACGTTTGGTGCTTGCAGCCAGGGTGGCTTAACAAGAAATGCTAGTTTCAGGATTCCTGTGCTAAATACAGTGCTTGCTTTTGCAGTAAGATAAATTATCCATGGACAGGATCCATTTAAGTGTTCTGGGTTAAACTGTTGGCTGGAGTTAAGTGGACTTGTATGTTGCACAGGAGCTTTGATTCTCTAGTGTGAAAATCGACCATTCCCATTATTTCAGATTTTGTTGGATAGCTTGAAAAGAAGGGCGTTCTTGGCTGGACTTCTTATAGATCAGTGTCTGGCTTTTGATTACTGATGAAGTATTAGCTTTGATCCATGTTATATTGGAGTGAGTTCATTGTTCTGCAGCAGGCACCATAGGAGACATTCAGGCTTGCTCATTCAAAATAACCTTGTGGGAATGCACATTTGGGTATTGCACCTCTCCCATCCTGGAGGACTGACTTTGCTGGCTGGGTCAGAAACACAACTGTGGCTTCTTGTGTCTCCGGCATACAATCTTCCACATTGCCTGCTGGAAACAATCCTCAGGAACTGCTTTGTGCCTGGAGTACAAAGAGCAGGTTCTCTGTCTTGCCCCTCCCTTTCCTCAGGTACTTGTGTTAAGATCTGCCATAGGTTTGGCTCAGAGAAAGCAGCCAGCTCTTGTGATGGGGCAGAAATAATTAGCTATTTGTCTTGCTTGTTTTCTGTTGCAGATAAAATAAGACCTGTCAGTCTATATAAACATTTCTAGAAGAGGGTTTGCTCCACTGCTGTGTCTTGCTCTCAGCAGCGTCCTGTTGGTAGCAGCAAGAAGGGTAAAACACTTTGACACACAGTGCACGCCTTACAAAAATGAGTTGTCATATCAAAAATGGCTGTAAACATTTTCACAGCCACTTGTCTTGTCACTGCAGGTTTGAAGGGGGGAAGTTTTTAGAGAAGGTGACTCAATTTTCTTCCTTCTCTCCATGTCTGGGCTACCTAGAAGGAGAGGAGCCTCTACTTAACACAGCATTTCAATGGACTGCTGTGGGCACAACTACTACAGTCCTGAAAGTTCCTCAGCAGTCTGTCAACACAGCAATTTAGGCACCAGAGCAAGAGGACTGTTTTGAATTTTGATGTAGCATTAACTGAATTGTAAGAGGGTTTTTTTAATGTATAAACTGTAGTCTTCAAAGGATGAGGTCAGGTGATCACAAGTACCATTAGGATGGGAAACTACCTAACTGATAGGCATCACATAATCAACTCAAATCTCATTTCAGTCTGGAGTTCTTGGAGTGTAAATCAGATATAAATTCATGATTCAGGTATAATGACCTCTTGCATTACAAACCTCCCTGAGAGATATTTAATTAATAATGTATATTAACTGTGAGTATTTTGCCATATATGTGTGGCATGGACTTTTAGGTAGCCACAAACACATCCTCTAAAGCCCACAGTGTGATGGCTGTAGGATGCCACATTTTTAAACGACCTGCTTTGCTCCTTACTGGAGGAGGCAAATAGCTGAGGGAATGACAACTATCTCAGTTTCAGTAGAATCTTTATGATTTATATGATAATGATAATTTTATTCTGCTGCTAGTACAGAGCACTTTGCAGACTGATATCAAGGTTAATTGTCACTTTGAGAAGTGACATACAGTCTGCCAACATGATACTCTGCTCAGCTGAGAAAGATAATTGTTATTCAAGTAGTGTTTAAATGAGCCCAAATGCTGATAAATACACAACCAAAATATTCTATTTTTTTCCTCTCATGTTCATTTACTGTGCTAGAGAATGAGGTCATCACTGTGTGTAAATATCACTAATGGACACTGTAGTAAAACCATGCTCAGTATTTACAGCACTTAAAAGGAGGGGGTTTCCCCCAGTGTGGGCTGGAGGGAAATACTTTAAACTTGAGCTTTTCTTGTCAGCACATCCTAATCCTTTTATGTCTGTGGTTGCATTTAGCAATATATGTATATATATGACTCCCAGAGGTTTGCAGTATGTACCATGCCTTGCAAGTTCTTAGGGGTACTCTGTGATCCATGTATCTTACAGTGATTCTAAAGATAATTTTAAGCTTTTCCCTCTAGATACGGGCATTGTAAGCAGCTTAGTGGCCCAAGATGTAATGCAGAAACATGCAAATAATTCTATAAATTGGTAGGTGGAGGATTTTTTTTTTTATCCTTGGTAGCTACATCTCTGTTTAAGGGGGCTGGTCAGCTGTATGAAATAGTCCTGTATCCCAGAGAGCTGCAAGGTTGTCCCAAAATCTGGGCCTGGCTTTGTTTAAATTACATAACACCTTTCAATTTGGGGTCTTCAAAATTAAGATTTGATGGTGCAGCTTTTCTTCTTTTTGAAATATTTTAATTGACTAGAATGCATGTGCTGTGTTCTACCTGCTGACAGCAGATTCCCCAGAGCAGTCTCTTTCTTGTGCTGTTGAAAAATCATTTGCTGCAGGGGTCTTTTAGCCTTGAAAATTAGCTTTAATTTATTTTGGTGCAGCAGTAGCTGTATCTAGATACTGCTCCTCTTTTCCGTGTTGCCAAACTGACTTTATACTTTCTCACTTGAAAGCTTTTGAGTTTATGTTGAGTGATTTGTTTGTTTCTAATATCGCAGTGAAGTGCTTTGTTTGTTTTTTATTTAGAATATTAATTTTGTGCTATTCTTGGACTAAATAACTGGTCTAACTACACAGACTGTCTAAAATTTCAACAAAGCACAGTAAAAATATAGAATAGTTACTTTCAAGACTTGAAGAAATCGAAATAAACTTCCCTTAGTTTTTTATGGAAAGGGAATGATTTTTGCCATAACCATCCTTGTACTTCTGGCAAAGGTGTTTGCATATTACTTTTGTAGGACAGTTTTAGTTACTGGTAAATGGCCACTTTCCTGTTAATTTATTTCTGTTATTTAATTTGCATTATAGTCCTATGGCAAAGAAACATACAATCTTAAATGGATTATTTTCACTAAACACTTCATACTTTTTTTTTTAAGCAGTTTTAGATTCTCTATGGCTTAGGAACTTTCCACGTGACTAATGAAGATTTTAACAACCAAAATGGAAAAGGGCCAACTTGTAATTGTTAGTGCAGCAGCATAATCAGCCTTACACGGTTTGTTTGTTATAGCTCAGCAATAGAACAATGTTTCAAAGAGAAGACACGCAGAGATGATTAGTAAGTACCCCAGTGATGTGAGACTGTCCAAGTGCAGAAGCAGTCTAGCTGAGTTCTTTATACAAGTACTTCACTATGTGCTTAAGTTTTTCTTATCGTAAGGGGACAGATAATGACTAATTTTACCAGCCATTTATACTGAGTTACTAAGGAAAAAAATAAATGAAAAGGGGGTTTTGTCCTTTTTTTTTTTTTTCCTTGGATTAACTGGGATGAGCTACAGAAGTGTAGCTAATGCCACATGTTGTACAACCTACCAAACCGATTAGAGCTCACTTTATGCAGATAAGAGAAGATGAAAAATACCTGGTGGGAAGACAGTTAATTTTTAAACAATCAAATTGTTCACAAGATGTTTATCAAACATACAGATAAGTAACTTAAGGATTTATATTGTAGCAAATACAAAGGCTACAAAAGGAGCGTCTTTTCTTGCTGTGAGTGGGTTGAAATGAAAAAATGGAATTGGAAATAGCAATACAGCGTGATAAGTGATGCAGAGAAGACTCAATTGCATAATAGCTGTTGTTACTGCTTTTCTATTTTCCCGAATTTGTTGCAAGACAGCTTTAAAACGAAACAAAACAAAAACCTAAAACAAAGACAGGAAGAAAAAAACAACCAACCAACCAAAAAAAAACCCAAACAAAAACCAAAGCAAAACTCAAAACTGAGTTCACACAAGAATTCCAACATATTTGGTTCCTAAGTCTGTGCTGTTGCTCAGTCAGTTTAGAAAATATAAATGTTCATGTATTTCACTTTCAGAATTTTTATTCCCCCTAAATATATCATGTATCATTTTGTGTCCTTCTGAGGTGAGTTTGAAGATTGCAGTCCACTGTGAATTCTTCTTGCCTTCATCTCAGTCTTAGAAAGTGGTCATTCTCTTGATAATTCAGTATCAAATAAAGAATGCATGAATAGTGAATAAAGAAGGTAAATTTGCTGCTTCTTTGTGGAGAGACAATGTAGTAGTATCTGTTTATCAAGAGTAAATGCCATTCTGTCTTAAAATTTCCATTGAGCTACAGATTAATTTTGCTCATTATTTCACTCACCCTTTAGCAAAACAATTGGCTTGCAAGCCTTACGGTGCTTTCTTCCAGCTTTTGCAATGTTTCCCTTTCATCCCCTTGATAAAGCGACTTGAGTCATTAGCTTTATCTAAATATTCAGGCTACAAATGCTGATGGATTGGTTGAATTAGTTTTAAACTGATTTTAATTAAAAAGTGTCCAGATACATTTTTGAATTCTTTAGTTTCTGTCTTATTTAGGGTTGTATTAAGCCTATTGATTTTAAATCAGTGTAATTTTAATCAATGCAAACATTGTATCTAAATGTTCCTGAAGCTTTTTGACTGGTTAAGATAAAACTAGTCTTGAATAATGGGTTTTTCTTGAACAGTGGGAGTGTATACATTGGCCAGCTTTCAGCTAGTTGTCCATTTTGCTACTTTGCTCCTTGGTTAATCCTAAAGAAAAAAAAAAGGTCCAGAAATGTAGTGTGTTGGAGAAATGTCAACTAACCATAGTTAGCTTCTTTGCCTTTACAAATTTTATTTGCCTCAATGATATTTTTTTTTTGTGGGAGTCTTCAACACTAACAATACTTTTTGGAGGCAAAATCAACTTAATGTTGCAGAACATCATTTTTGATGGTATCTGCTGTACAGTTTTTGTTAAAATGAAATTCAGTAGAGAAGGGAAGGCTTAGGGGATCTCATAAATGCGTATAAATACCCATAGTGTAAAGAAGATGCAGGCTCTTCTCAGTGGTGCCCAGTGACAGGATTAGATGCAATAGGCACAAACTGAAACACAGGAGATTCCACATCTGAACTTCAGGAAAAACTTTTTCACTGTGAGGATGATGGAGTTACAGCACAGGTTACTCAGGTTGTGGAGTCAGTGCCCATCCATGCAGGTATTTATACAATCAGTTTAGATTTATTTAACATATATACACGTTCATTGCACATTTGGCTTTTGTTGTAACTTAAATCATGTGCAGTATTTCTTGTTAGAGCAGAGTATAGCTTCTGTTTGCAGATAACTGATGGAAACTAAAGGGTGACCTTGCAGAAACTGTGGAATCTATGTGCAAAACTTCTGCTCTTTGTAAATTGACTTAGTTTTTGACCTGACATTTTAATTCACTGATTAAACCTTTGATTGAAAAATTTTGCAGAACCATTTTGGTTGATCAGTATAAAGCTACTTTACTGACTTTCTTTTGTAAAGTGTGTGTGTATTTTTTTTATATATATATATATATATATATATATATATATATACAGTCATAAAGAAGTGTGTTCTTTATCCTTTAAGCGGGTTGTTTTGATTTTTATTTTTCCCCACACTGTGAAGTTACTAGACTCCTTTGCATTTATTGCATTTTCTCTTGAATGGAAGACCAAGAGCCAACCAGTTCCTTAAGGATTCTAAATCCATGCAGCTGACATCCCTCTGAAACATATAACCTGTTTCATATACACAGACACATCTGAGCCCAGATACAGGAAGAGATTGATCAATAACTAATCTCAGGGTGAACCTGTGGAACTTCAGATCCCCTGGACCAGAAGTGGGGTGGCTCCTGGGTTGTGTAATTGAGGATCCTTGCCTGCCCTAGCACTCCCTCCCTGGCATGCCAGAATGCTAATAAGTATTTTAAACAACCTGACCTATATTACTCAAAATGTTCTTTGATATCAGAACACCAAATTTTTTTGAAATGTCTTTTTTTTTTTTTTTTTGACATGTTTAAACTTTAATTGCCATAGAATGGTATTTAACCAGCAAAAAAAGCCCTCAATGATAAGACTTTGAGCATCTTGTAGGTTGGATGAAGTGGCATTGCATAAGCAAATAAAGATTGGACCTGTACTAGCTCTGTACAGATTCTTCTCCTGTTCCACTGTACTTAAGACTCTTAAGAGGTAGGAGTGAGGTTCCCAAGGTGGAAAATAGAATCATCTTTCACCAAAGATGAGGAAGAAGAAATGATCTGAGAAATCATAGTGAAACAATACTGCTTTTAGATGGAGAGATTCACCTTCTGGGTAAAAGGTTGGGAGAAACTAATTTATCATACAGAATACATTTTAAGAGATACAGTTATGCAATTATTTTCATTTAACAAATAATGCACATACATTCATTTGAAAGACTGTTTCAGGTTAATATACATGTAATTTGGAGGTTAAATTTATGTAAGAGTTTACAAAGAGGAAAGCTTAAAAAATCACAGCTATGTATTTTTTTCAAAACAATGTTTCTTCAGTTTCAACACTTTCAGTTATAAAACAAAACCATCCTCAGTTTTTTTTAAAGAATTGCTTTGAAGGGCTGTACATTAAGGCTAAGTATATTGATCAGTCTGAGATGCATGTTTTTGTGTCACTTTGGTGAGGGTTTTGTTCCTTCAATTTAATATACCAAATAACACAAACAACAAAAAAACACCCCCAAACCTAACCAGTTGTTCCTTGAACTCCATTATCTTTGTAAACCTCTTGGATTTCATTTGTGAACAGTTTTGGTCCATTCTTATTGCTGCAAAGCTTTGGCTCTCTAATTCTTACTAATGCTTGTGACTTTCATTTGATTGTCATGCTTCCAGTAATTCTGTTCTTAAAGTTGAAATTATTTATTATTTTTTATATTACATTTTGATGTAGATCAGACAGCAATTTAAAAAATATTTTCTCTAAAGGTAACGCTGGGAGAGTGATTTCCTGTTGCCAGCAGTCCAAGTACTGCTTAAAGGAGATTATTTCCTGAGTGAGCGCTGCCTAAAGAGCCAAATGATTCCTCAAGTAAGAAGCAAAGATTTCTGGAAAAGCTTTTGAAAATAGCTTTTAAATTGCTATCCAAATTGAAGTAACTGATCCAGAGGATAAATTTAACAAGAATACCTTTGCTGCCAATTTGTTCTATAAACATTCATATGGTAAATAGTCATATGTTGAAGCAAGACCTCTATTTAGACCTTGTGGTTATTGAACCTGTTCATCATTAAAAGTGCCAATAATAGAGCATGTAACATAGTGGTGGCCTTTCTATACCACAGAAACTAAAAGAAACTATATCCACCAAGTAACCCAGCTAAATATCAAACGTATGGGGAAAACTGTGGGTGTTTTTACTGGCACTTCACTGGCTTCTATGAACTTGGCATGAATTTATATCTAGATCAGCCACTGAACTGTAGATGCTTTTAGACTGTAAACTGTCTGCAGTAGAATTTGGGAAAAATACTCCTTGTAATGATAATGCCCTAAAATACCAACTCCAGTCAGATAAAGTAAAAGTATCTTGGATACCCTGAAGCTGAGAGCATCTTTCTTAATCTAACAGCTTCTGTCCTGTTTTCCTAAGTACTCTTAACACTAGCTGTTTTACATCTTTGGTAACATGATGTCCATCCCTTGTGTTTCATGGTTTATCCTAGCCCCTTCTGTTACTGCTGTTTATTAATTTATGTTCTGGTACTTGTTACAAAGGGGAGGTGAACCCTCTGGACTTGTCACTTAGGTCTGTACATGCACAGTGGACACTACCAGAATGCATTCTTGGACTGGAAAACTCAATTGTTTATTACTTACCTATTAGAAAAATCTGGCAAGGCTTTGGACAGCATCAACCAGTATTCTCCTGATCAAATCCTAGTCGTGGCTGTCTCATTATGTGTTGTGTATTTTGAAGGAGGAGGTAGTATATAGGTTGTCCATTAGATTACTTCCAGCTTTCCCCTTTACTACTAGGTGCTGTTGAAAGAGTAACTTTTCATAGCTGTGATAGGGCTGCATATACTCAGCACAAGAGCCACCAAGTGAACTTGGGAAATACCTCAGTGGGCTGTGGTTTTGCATAATTGTCTAGACAGGATGTTTTGGGACTCTAACCTACTCTTCTGAATGCAATATTGTGTTTTTATTTTGGTATTGCTGTGCAGCAGTAATGTAGTTACTAATGTCAAAGAAAACATAATAACACTGATGGTAAAAGGTGATAGACATGTTACGAAAATTTTGTGTGAATTAAAAAGGACCCCCACATACCAAAAATGCAAAAAGGAACTGTGTGCCTGGTTTGTACCAAAAGATCAGGAGTTTGGTGTGTGATGGCCTCCAAGAAGCATCATCCTGTCTTGGTTTACTGGGATACAGTCCCAGGCCAGCCATGGTAGGCAGCTCATTAGCAGATTTTGAGTCAGTTGGGAGGTTAAGTCAGGGCAGCTGATCCAAGCTGACTAACAAGTGTATCCCATACCCTGAATGTCACACTCATTAGAAAGGGGAAGGCTTGCTGAGAAGAGGGAGCTGGTTTTCCTGGGGCTTCTTCTCCTTTGGCTTCTTCTCCTTCTGCTTCTGAGGATGGGGCTAAGTATAACAAAGTATGATTTTACTTTTACTTTTTATTTTAATTTTACTTCATACTTAAATTTATATTTTAATTTTACTTTTTACTAATACATTTGTATTAGTTTTGTTATTTCATTAAATCTATTTTTGTTTCAGACCCTTTTCTGATTCCCCTTCTTGGCTGAGGAAGGGTCAGAAAGTGACTGTACCCACTGCTATAGTTTTACCTATACAGGCTAAACATTGACACACCCATATCCTCTTTCATTATTTGGTGCTGTTGGCATTGATGATGGGCACTGTTGCTGGCTTTGCAGTGTGGAAAGGATATTTCAAGGCTGTCAATTTTTCAGGTTGCATCAAAAGGTGATAGGAGTAGGAATGAGGGAAGAGTACTGTAACACACTTTTGGCTTTTGCTGGCCAGAAATACAAGACTTTGCTTTGCAGTAAAAGAAAAGGATTATTTTGCAAGTTTAACTTCTCAAATGTAGAATGTCTGAGAAGAGCTTTCATTGTCTCCCAAAACAGAGCAGTTGTTAACCTGGTCAAAAGTTACCAAAATGTGTATTATCATTCTTTAAATGGCTGATCAGTGACTTTTTATGTGGGAGCATAATTGATGGTGTCAGTTTTAATAAATAATTCAGTAGGTTTTTTTTTCCTCTTTGATTGTGTGGCAGGATTTGTGGATAATAGAGGTCTGAGGACTAAGTGTGACTGATGAGAATGGATGGCACATTGCTATCAATCTTGTCACTTTCTACCACATGTAAAAAATGAATTTGAGTTATTGACCATCACACAGCATATTTGTCCTTTTACAGTGTGTGGACCACAAGCATGCTCAGAACACAATTATTAAACTTTGTGCGCCTGAAATAACCATTGCTAGCTATACAGCTCCAGTGTTTGCTATACTATTTTTATTTCTTTATTTGCTACATGGAGATTGTGGTACTCAGGTGTTTAATTCTGAATCCCATTGAGTTTAGTTGTCTTGTAGTTTAGCTTTAAAAGAAATTTGCATGTGTATTTACCATCTGAAAGTCAAACTGTATTTAATAATTTCACATTGTGAAAAAAAGAGCTTATTTGATGCTGATAATTATGATAAATGCTTTGCAGTTAAATTATGTGGTCAATAAATTAAGATGCCATAAGCATTTTTTCTTTCATGTGTCTTGACATAAGGATAACTATCTTTGGCTAAATTTGGCTGATTCTGCCTAACAACCGCTTCTTTTTTTTTCTTTTCTGCTTCAGTTGGAGTTCATTATTCACAGTTCTCTTGGAGTCTCTTCCACTCTCTATTTATCTACAATCTTCCTAGGAACTCTTAATAACTGTGCTTGATTCCCAGACATACTTTTGTGTGTGGTGATGTCCAGTAATCAAAATATCGTAGGATGTTTTTTTGTTTGGATGTGTGCAGGGAGAGCAAGAGACCATTTCTTTCTATTGTATTTCTTGTTTGTTTTTCCTTGGAGACTGTGTGTGTGTTTGTGTGTTTGTCTGTATCACTTTCCCTTCAGGGTTCACAAGAGTCCTGTGTATGGCTGTACCCTACCAGCCATTCCTCTGCCCTAAAATAGGTCAGACCATGATAATATAATGTAGTCTCAAGTAGAACAAATCACTTCTCCTTTGAGAGAGAATATGTTATTACTACTTCTGGGAACTGATTTGATCAGGAACTGAAGTAGAAGCTTAACATCCTTTCAGGTATTTTCTCATATATGTAAGAGAAGCTCTGCCTGAAGATGTGGAATGGGAAGCTTGACTTCTGCATTCCTAAAGATTGCTCATGAAGCAATTTCCACCCACTCCACCATGACTTCTCTTCCTGGATCAACTTTGTTCAGTCCCTCTCAAAGTAAATGTGAACACTTCCCTGCACCAGTTATTCTACTGTGTTTTCTGTAGCTCAGGGAATAATGCTAGGAACACTCCAGAGCATACAACTCTGCACTTAAAACCCCAAGCTTCAGCCTGACTTAAATCTTCCTGCCAGAGCTCTCCCACTGCTTCCTCCATTGTTGATACTCTTAAGGAACCATGGGGACTTAGTTCCCTGCCAAACACTCTCTGGGATACTATGGAGTTGCTGCTTCAGGTCTGTTACATTGGTGCTGAGCAGGCAAGTCATCATACTGTCTTCACTGGCATTATTAAACTAGCTGTGTGATTGATAATTAGCCCCGTGCTCCCTTTTTTTCCGACTGCAAGACCCTTTTCTCCTGAGCAACAGGATCCTCAACAACAGGGAATAATAACCTGGATGTCAGTTGCTTTACACTACCCTTAAACTACCCCTGTAGCCCTGTAGCATGTTGATGTGTATCTCTGTATGTTTGGTTTTGGGAGGGGCGTGGGTTTTTTGGGGTTAGGTTTTTTTGTTGGTTGGTTTTTCCATATTTAGCTAAACTATCTTCAAAAGGGGAGGGTACTTCTGTCCTTGATTTCTGTAAGCTGCCTCCAAGAAGTGTATACTTGCTGGTACGTATTACACATTGAGCATTAATTGAGAGATTTTCCAATGCGTTGTATAAAATCATAGCATTCTTCATAAATAATCCCTATTCATACCTTTAAACTTGTGCCCGTGCCCTCCAGTAGCGGCCAGGATGCTAATGTGCAGAGAGCACACATTTTTGGCATTTGAATGGGTTGGTGCTTGATTACCTCCCTTCACGGTGAGGGATGCATAGTCTTAGGACATAATACAAAACTTTGTTGATGAAAAAACGAGGCTTGACTTTAGGACTAGGCTTTGATTTTATTAATGAGAAATCTGTGAAGCTGAACTTCAGCTTTTGATGGGGGACAGGTTAGGAAAGCATTTGGTAGGCAATTGAAGGACATTAAAGTAGTTTAGAACACTGGCACAGAAGAATAGACAGCATTGTTAATTGCTACATGATGAAATTTTTTCAGTTAAACAAAATGCCAAGTATGTGCTGTTTGCTTCAGTATATAAGGAACTGTCTTGTTTAAAACTACCAACGTCCTCCTTCATCTTTTTATACTCATTCAACTCTGTCTACAATCCCGATTTACAGTTTATACCCTCTCCAGAGTAAGTATCAATAAAGCATAAATATCTTGAATAGATGTAGACATAATACGTTTAAAATAAATTCATTTCTAACATGACTGTGAGGAGGCTAGAAGCATTTCATCAGGTGTAGACTTCAATACTCTATTACTTGATGTAGTTTTTCATTCACAAAACAGCATTTGTATTATTTGTAGACATCCTGGCATAATATTGGCTTTCTAGAAATAGCTAAATAGCAAATAGGATTATGGTATTGTATGTCAGTCATATATGCTCTCTACTATTCTCTGGAAGGATAATGGCATACCACTCAGTGGCTTAAACTGGCTTAGCTTCTGAACTCTATTTTAAACCTTCATAGCAGTAAGATTGTATGCTGTAATATATGCTCATTTCTATAATGCAAAGCTTACGTTTATTAAAGCTCCAGTTTCCAGTAAATATCCCTGGTTATGAGAGCATCTCCTACAGCTTCTCCTTCTTGCCTTTCAGAAGAACAGGAATTAATTTTCTTGTGTTACTTTTGTTTACCTTTTAATTTGCTTTTGAATAGCAAAAGATTATACAATCACAGTTTTGTTTCCGAAGTTTTAGAGAGGAAGCTCAATGGCTAATTTCAACCAATTTGACAGGGAAGTAGGAGTCTAAAAAATGCTAAATTCCTACAATAAGCCTACACACCATATGGCCCAGAGCCCACATGTAATCCTTGCAGCTATTGCTTTCATGTGCCAGCGGCCAGGGGGCAACGTGTTCTCTCTAATCACATATTACACATCTCATAACAAATTGTCCAGAAAGTGAGAGAGACCATGTCTTCCAAGAGCCTCTTCAGTGAAGTAAGCTCAGAAGCAACACAAAAGATCAAAACATGCTGCTTTGGATAGGCAGCTATTCCTCTTTAAGGACATGTTTAATATGAAGAAGGAGCTGGGTTTTGGAAGTACATCCATCTGTGCTCACCACACAGAATATAAGAAGAATCTGCTGAAAGAGATGGAGCAGACAGTTGTCCCAGGTGCCTTCTCTCTTTGTGCCTTAAGCTGCCAAATACCAGGTATCGTGGGAGGACAGGGAGCTGACTGGTGTTCTTTTAGTGTTATGGTCTTCTTTGCACTTTACCCTTCAGAGATATCATAGTGCTGTTATTTTGCAGGCACTAATTTTAAGAGAAGGGGTGTGTTTGTGAGGGGCTGTAGACTCTGGGCCGGTTTGTGGTAAGGCCATTGACTCAAAAAAATGCCCAATTCAGGTGAAATTCATGATCCCTTTGGTCAACAAGGATGGCAAGATACTCATTCCTGCAGAACCGTGATCCCTGTGGAAGTTTTCTAACTAGGTTTTTGATAAAAAGACTTTGCCATATCTTTCTGGATTGACAGATATTTGGCATACCTCTTAATTTTTTTGAGTTAGGATCATAGAATTATGGAATAGTTCTGGTTGGAAAAGACCTTTAAGATCACCAAGTCCAACAGTTAACCCAGCAGCGCCAAGACCACTACTAAGCCATGTCCCTAAGCACCAGGTAAAAGTTCCTTCCATCCCAATATGAGTATTTTCCAAAAAGCTAGACTAGAATGGGTAGCATACTATCCCTGTATTGGAGCATCTTTGCAAAATCACATTTGTTACTGATTTAGCTGTCAGGTGTGTGAAATGGATATTCACCTTTCAAGTTACAGAGATAGATCACTTTAGCACAGACTACACTTAATGCTAGAACAGAGAATAAAATAAAAAAATTGGAGTATGTTGTGGCAGTTGGTCCATTCTGGAGAATGAAGTAGAGCCAGCAAGGTGATTGTTAGTACAGAAACTGGAATTTCAGAATATGTTTCCTAGTTAGTCTTTCTATTGTGAGGGGAACAGTTTTCACTGGTATTAAACTAAGGAAGTCCTCTATTCTGATTTTCTTATCTTTGGTCTGTGTTGATGTGAATTTTTAATGTCTTGATCAGATGATGTGATTTAGGGTAAGGATGCTCATGAAATCAGCTTATGCACTTAATTTGCCTGCATATACCCGTCAGTCCTGTCAGCTGCACCTTCTCAGTTCTCTCCCCTCCCCCAGTCACTGGCCAAATTTCAACCAAAGTTTGCAGACAGAAAGACATTTTAGATACATTACATAGCTATGAGGTTCCTAAAAATAAGATGACTGATAAAGAGACTTTTGCCCTGTGGGAATATGAATATGCAAATACAACTCATATTAGACATTAGAGAATGCACATGGGAATTCAGCCCAGAGGCACAACCCCGTAAGGAGCTGTTGCTTCATGGTGTTATCTTGCTTGTTTCCAATATTTACCAGCTGATCTCCAGTTAGGTTTTTTGTTGTTGTTGTTGTTAGGGCAAGAGAAAAAAATGAGGGAAAAAAAGGATGCTCTTTAAAAATAATACAAAAAATGTTTGTCTTCTGTTTCCTTAAAAATTGTAGCAAGTTTTGAAAGTGTTCTTTTTTAAAAAAACTAACAGTGGCCAAATCTGCCTTATATTCTAAATGTCAATATGGTAAGGATTAGATATCCCTTAAAAAATATAGGTTGTGGGTTTTTTTCTGAAAAATCTTATACTTTAACCTTTCTTTGACAATTGTAACTGGAAATACCTGTTGCATCTCCGTCCTTGAACTACAGTTAATCTGTCAGTTTAAGCATCAGTGAGTTTTATTTCATTTTCAATGAGGAAACCAAAAATACTGCAATTAAAGTGAAGCTGAAGATTAGGAAACAAACACAAGGTAGAAAAACCTTTTAAAAGAAAAAATGGTGGGGAAAAAAATTGTTATGCTGCTAAATTCATCATTTGCAATTATGGAAAGTGCTGATTTTATCTGTATGAATGTATGGATATATCTCAGACTGGTCTGTAATGACTATCTTGCCCTGCACCAAAACTGAGAGCTTCCTCATAATCAAGGTGTTCTCTAAGTGCTCAGATCTTGATCTACCACTGTGTAACACTATCTAAATAATTTCTGCATCTAGAGGAGCATAGGAACAAATGTCAAATTTTTATCAAACCATAAATACTTGGTCTTTTAAGCTTTTGCTGTCATAGTATGTGTCATTGTGCACTACCCACTCACCCAAACAATTTAAGCAGTCTGTTTCTTGACCAGAGCTGGCTTACATTTACTTAACTCAGGTCTAGGGGTCCTGCCAGGCTGCTGCTTATGTCATTCTGGATTGAACATGAGATTGATGGAGGATATCAATAAAGTAGATAGTTATATAGAAGGGAGAATTGATGTTACTTAAAGTGCTGAACTGAGTCAGAACCAGTTTAATAGATTTCATTGCAGGTATTTATCCAGGACTCAACACTTCAGCTTGGAACCTAGGAAATTACCTGTAGTTAGAACAGGGGTCAGCCCTCAATTTCTCTGGGATCATAAGCGAGTAAAGTAATTGCTTTTGCAGCAGTCTAGGAGAGGAGTTTGTCTCAGCCTCTTTTTTATGATGAGTATAATTACTGAATCCTTAGAGTTACAACTTTTGTTTCATTGGCCACTTTCCTTTTCCCTTTCCTCTTATTTCCCCCCCCACACCTCATACCCCTTGCATATATGCTGTTGTTCTGCAACAAGATGGTGTGTCCTTCTGTCTTCTGCAATTTTCCACGTTTTCCAAAGGAACTGTGCTTGGTCAGGTGTCACAAAGCCTTCATCAGTTGAGGAGCTTATTTATTATCATTGGAGCTAATGATCAGTGTTTTTGCTGGTGGGGCTGACATCCAAAGACTTAATGCAGCTGAGTGCAAATGGATATGACATTGCTTTTTAATATAATGTAAGCAGCAAAGCAGCAGCTCCCTTTGAAAACACAAATTATTTTGGCATTAGGATGTTTTGGTGAAATAATAGCATAGCAGCAATGTCTACTGACTTCTGACTGGGACAAGTAACATTTAAGTGTTTTGAGGAATTTAGGTTTTTTTGTGCCTGTGTGCCTTAAACTGAGACATAGCTTCTGTAAAACTAATTTACTATAAAATGAAAAGACATTATGTAAAAACAAGTTCACATTGGTCAGAATGATTTAAAGTATTCTTAAGCTGCACTTTTGCTGCTCAAAATTTTTAATTTTTTTCTCTTACTTCCCAAACCCCTAAAATAAATGAAGGTGTCTTGCATTAAATGGCTCTATTTTAGCAGGAATTAACGTACAAATGTTTGAAAGTTTATAATGCCTTTTATTCTTTTTATGCTTATCTATTTTAAGTAGGTTCAGTGCTCTGTGAAGACAAAGGCAGTGGTGTACATGCCACTGATAATAGACAGTGTGACCGTATCATGCATGCTGCCTTAATAATGTCTGACATTATCAGATTGATTAACTCGGCAGGGGGCCTTAATCAGATTTAACTACTGTTGGCAGCTGTACACTGGCAGAATAGTAATACATCAGGGAGTAATATTGACCTTCTTTTATAAGCTGTATTAAACATGAAACTAAAAAATGTACCATAAAAATCATCATTATTTCTAGTACTAATGCAATGAGAAGTGAAACCTGCCCGTTGCTAACATAATCTCAAATCTCTTCTGGATCTTTTTTTTTTTTTCTCAGATTTTCTGTTGTCCTCAGTTCCAATTACTGATCTTCTGTCCTTTGGTAGTTAATGGGAATGCATTTTACGTTTAGCTATTTCTTTTAAGATTCAAAGACTAGTAAATAATTTGGTACTCAATATCTTAAGCAGAAAAATAAAAACATTTTGTAGCTACAGATTTAAGCATCTGTTTATGTGACAAGGTAATGATAGCTGGATTTTCTGCTTTGTCCTTTTCAAGTCAAATGTCACATTATGACACATTGCTTTAATTGAATTTGATGCCAAATACTCACAGTATTAATAAATAAAACACGAGCCTCAAAGATGTTAATGTAGCATTCATTCATAGATCAATAGGTCAGATGGGACAACTGTGATCATCAAGTGTGACCTGCCTATTGTGTGACATTAAGACTTTTCTGACTTCATTGCTGTTTGAACTAAAGGGTGTCTTCTTGAGAAGATTAACTTTTGGTTGAAACAAATTAATGAAGGGGACAACCACAGTCCTTCGCTAGTTATCTCAGCAATCAATTATCCTTCTGGTAATTGCAGTCTGGGTTTGTTTATCTTCCAGGTAATATGCTACTCTTGCTTTTTAGTTAGTTTAGTTAGGTTACAGTTAATTTAAAGTTGATTCTGCTGTTGGTTCTTTGTGTTTTCCATTAACTTGCTGTGCTTTGTGTTCCGCATTGAAGGCAAAATAACTCAAGTTCCTGAAGTGGTTTTATTCTAAAATAAGCATTTTAGGTGTTAACTATTATCATGCAAGGTGCTCGTGCTCAGCTGGTTGTTGTGGCACATTTATGACACCTCATTTCCAAATCAGATTTTCTTGTTCTTTTGAAAGTGTGGCCTACATTTTTCTGTCTTCCACGTAAGACTTCATGGTTTTTGTATTCCAAATCCTGTTATTTGCTTGTATTTACCAAGAAGCTCAGGGTGCTTTACCTAAGCCTTTCAGTGTTTTCCATTTCCTCCCTCTCTGTTGGAACTGTAATTATTATCTGTAGTGATTTAGTTTACTTCAGGTCATTAATGTGAAACTGTAGAGCACCAGGACCTGATCTTGCAGGCTGCTCCTAGACTCTTTCAATTTCTCCTTATCTGAAAGCCCTGCCACCTTGGATTTTTATTTTCCATTTCTTACGTTGCAACAGAATTGGAAGAGTATGGCTTTCTCTCTATTCCTTCCTCTCTTCATAACATCTTCCAGATTTCAAGGCTTGTATGGCTGATGTCCCAAAACTAGACTCAGCTGTTTAAAGAATTATGTCTTCATTAGAAACTTTCTCAGATTGTGTGGAAAATTATTTATAAATAGCTTTCATATTGCTAAATACATAATTGGAAGAATTAGTCTCTAATTTGCGGAGTCTTTGGTGTCCTACGTTTGTTTTTTTCTCTGCCTTACATTCTAGATAATGTGCTATGTGAGTGAGCTTCACAGAATAGGGAGTAAGGCAATTAACTGGTTTTTTTTGACAAATCCTAAATCCTTATTTATGTTTTTATAATGTGGCAAATTATCAAATTCAGCATGGTTCAAGTATATCTATTTTTATTGCTGAAGCAGAACACTGCTTTTAAGTAGTGTGAGGAAGTGATTAAAAGTGTTCATAAATAATAAAACTGTAAGAAAATATGTGAAATAATTTATAGCAATCTGATATAGTGGGTCGTTTTTCCAGAATACCTAACTTCTCATCCCAAATGGTAGTGATGATTGCTGAAGTAGTATTAAAACTAATTCAGTGGCACTGCTGCTTTGCTGGCTTTGGTAATAGAAGCATCTCAGGCAATGATAACTATGTGTGGTTCATTGTATGTCACTGAAAAATTTCATTTGTATGGTGTAAGTAAGCAAGAAGTTGGTTTGAATATATTTGTAGTTACATGGGAAAGCACTAGCAGAGACCTGTAAAACAGACAGGCATAGATCACTGTAACAGAGGTGAAAGAGAATCAATATTAATATAAAATCAGACAAACCAAACTGGCATTTGAGCACTTAAAAAAATATTGTGATTTCAGTAAGATGCAGTAGGAACCCCTATTTCCCCAGTATTTCTGCACACTTAAGGGGGAGGGAGGTGGGAAAGATAGTAAGCTGGTGAATATGTCAAGTACAAAGAGGAAATGCTTCTAAGAGAGCAAGCAAATGTTTAAGCAGAATGTTACTAACGTTGCAATAAATGTTGGCATCTGGCAGTCACGTAATTTACAGTGATGTATGATTGAGTAGCAATTGCCCAGGAAGGCAGCAGATTATAAAGAAGTATATAAATATTTTAAATTTTTTGTTTGTTTTGTTATTTATGTTCTGCTTTTGTTGTGGGTGTTTTTCACATCCATCCTTGTTTGCCAGTTTAGTACCTCTGGGGCTGCCTTGGAGATCATGAAGGTGTTTTGAAACTGCTGTTGAGTGACATGGTTTTACAGATTACTTTCATTGCAAGTGATGAAAAATTACAGTTGCATGGTAACAATTTTACCTATCAGAAAAGTGCCAGTCTCATATTCTGGGAGCCCTATAGGGAGTGCTTATGTGTTATTTACTTTGCACTAGAGAAAGTGTATTATTTACAGTTCTCATTTGTTGTTTCATGTCTTAATTTTCTGTTTTACTGAAAGCCAAATTAAATTGGTTTGTGGGTCAGACTGAATCTCCAGATTAAAGAAGACCGAATAAAAGAAATAACAGTGGTGATTCAAGCAAATCAGACATGTATTTCACGTTGTTACATGATTGCTCTACCTAAATTGGTACTCCTTGTTTTTATAGTCACTATTTGGACTTGTTCAGGATAGGCTTGAATAGCCCTGACTGTTTCAGTTGCCCTCAGTACTATCTATATGGTATCTTTATGAGGTCAGACTTACTTAATTTAGCATAGGAAGCTACATTGAAGGAGTTCACATAATCCCATGCAGTGTAATTGGATTCAGTTGCTGTGAGTAAGACAGAAGAAAGAACAATTTCTCTGAAAGGACAGAGATTCACTCTCTGCTTTATAGTGTAATGTATGGGATGCAAAGATCAATCAGTCATGTTCTTTCTGTTAGAGGTCTTGTACCATGTTCCCATGAATACCACCTGCTCTGGAGATGATAAAATAAAATGTATTACCGGGATAAATTATAAAAACAAAACAAGTCATTAATAACACATTAAATTCAGTTACTGCAAGAACTCCATATATGCAAGTTCTGTTATGTATAACAACCAAATAACTAACCAGCTATTTAAAATTACTTAATGTATTATCTGTATTAAAAAGATTTTAGGGAAATACCCAGTTAGAGGCTTTCATTCTTTGCTGCTTAGATTTTTGTAAAGAATTTTTTGCCTTTTTTATCAGTCTTTGAATTCACAATGTCTTCTGAATTTGAAGCTCCCTTTGCCTCCAGCAGCTGGAAGGAGCAGGCTGTCCAAAGTATTTCGTAGCCTGTGATGCTGAATGCTAGGATTAGATTGCTTGCTTCTTTTGCAGCCTGCCTGCTGTTCCTTTAAAAGGAGATTTTGAAAGTCTTTAACGTAGTTCCCCAGGGTTATCTGGGTTATCCTGAGTTATCTCTCTTTGCAATGAGTCATTGCTACTATTCATGATAAGTTTTGTGGCTTTTTTTTTTTTTTTTTTTTTTTTTGCTGGCAGAGTGTGATTCACATACTTTTTACTAGTTTGGGTTTGGCATGTGGCTGAAGAAAATAATCACTTTAAAAAAAATAATTAAAATAAGTTAATTTTCAGCCTCCTTCTGTGTGTGGCCAGATAGAATTTTCTTCCGGCATGGGAATACAGCCTTGCTGTTTTACAGATGATTATTAAGTTCTTAATGTGAAAATTACTTTTTTAGTCTGGAAAGAGAAGAAGCTTTTGCTGCAAAATGTAATTATTTTTCATAAAAACAATTCATGAGTTAGATGACAATGGTTAGAAACAGTCTTTTCCAACCTTGATCGTTCTGTGGTTCTATCCACTTGTCACTACTATTCCTATTCACTACTATTTTACAGTCTTACGCCACAGACCATAGAATTTTGTTCTAGGCAGCTGAGTCGGGACTCAAAGATAGGACAAATATATCCTGGAAATGTAATCCTAAATAAAAGATCACACACTTTTCTTGTAGGAT
This sequence comes from Calypte anna, assembly GCF_003957555.1. Classification (NCBI taxonomy): domain Eukaryota; kingdom Metazoa; phylum Chordata; class Aves; order Apodiformes; family Trochilidae; genus Calypte; species Calypte anna. Next base: position 38,419,197 of record NC_044245.1, read on the forward strand.
GGTGGGCTCAATTTATTTAGTGTCTTTAAAATACCAGAACTCTATCTGATGACAAAGCTTGTAATTGTCAGAGAAAGCAACAGTAATCTCTTGTATAAGATCCAGTGAAAAAAAAAACAAACAACAGAATATGAAAGGACAAAGAATGAGAGCAAACAGCTCTCGTCAAAAGATGTGCTATAGTGAACTCAGCATGCTGGTAGATGTGCAGAATAGGTCATCATTCTGCTACAAAAAAAGGGGCATTTTCACTCCAATATTGAAGCAAATGAAGTAAGAGATACATTGACAACCTACTTCTCGTGGGAAGTATGTCTTGCATCAAAGCAAAAGGTTTTCCTTCAGCTATGAATGATATCTCTAACTAGAAATCGTTTCTAATAGTTTGGATCAAATAATTGCAGAAGAATTATTAGTTTTAATATTATTGTAGAAATACTTTAATCCACATTGAGGTTGTGAAACAATGGAGTAATAGTTACTGTATCTAAACACTGTTCCTTGTGTTTGGGCACTGAACAAAAGTGAAAAAAGTTTCTGCTGTTTTGGAGGAGGGGGAATACTTCTACTTAGGTAGTATGATAGTCTCGAAGCTAAAATGCTAATTTTGATTTGGAATAAGGAAGCTGTTAATTGTTTTGTTGAAAACATTTTGTTGAAAATCCATTAATGTACTAGAGAGCAAAATCAGTTTTGTATCTGTTCACATTTACTGATCCTTGGGAAGAATGTCAGCACAGTTTAGAAGAGTTCCTTCCTGGGGTCTAAAGAGTTCCGTCCTTGCAATATCATGTCAAGACATGATAAAACCATTAACTTTACAAGAATTAGAGTTATTTTATATTAAGAAGTGCTAAATTGTTTCCCTCTGAGGAAAATGTATCAAGAATTTGGTGGCATTTTACCTCAACTAGATAATTTATTCCTCCCTTCAGTGGCTAGAATGCTTACTTGTGTAGCTGGCTCTGGGAAGGGTAAGCTGATCTGAAATCAGTATTGGAGAGAATCGTGTTTAAAAGATTGCAGCCGTGGCAAAATAAACAGATAATAGGAGAATAGGCAAGGAGGTGATTGGAAGTGCTTGGGGATATAGGTAGACACCAAGGACTTCTCTTCATGTGTTTCATGAACAACCTTGGACTTCCTGAGAGGTCTCTAGAGAGAACTAAAAATTGTCCCTCTAGGAGGCAATCACTGTTTTTATGTAAAATGTGGATTTGGGGAGAGATAGGCATGGGTGGCCCAATTAGCACATTGATACGGGTTGCTCCAAATTTACTCCAAGAAAGGGCTTTAAGAGAATGAAAACCAAAGTAAGAATTGAGAACTGTAGTAGTATTTTTACTACGTGCATTGCTTCTGGGTTGTGTGGGGTTTTTTGTGTACCTTTTCAGTTAAAATCTCAGCTGGCTTCCCTGCTGTTCTGTGAAGTTCCAGATCAGAGTTCTAGAATTCTTGATCAGGAATGTATTTCAATCAACCATTTATATTAAATGAGCATATTCAATCAGAGACAATTCTAAGTAGCTTGCTATGTTTAATACAGTTATAATGTAATTTTATATTGCATCTGTTTATTTGACTTTTCTAAACTACAGTGCTTGACTTTGCTGTTATTTTGAATACTGAAGGAAATAAACAGATTTAAATAATAAATTGGAAATGTTAAAAAGCTGATTTTTTTTTTCACACACTGAAAGATTAAGAAAACCAAAAAGTACTATCTACAGATGCAGATCTAAGTAGCTTAAACAGATGCTGAAAATGTTTCAGATGTTGAAATCCTTCTTTTGAAATATTATTTTCAGATATTGAATTTTTTCAATTAAATGTATTAATTGAAATACTGTATTGTACAGTATTAATGGCAATACTGTATTGGTTGAGGCTTTCAATGCTAAGAATCTCTAAGTCAAATCATTACTTTTTTTTTTTGTCTTTTGTTTATTTTGACTGGAACCGCTGACAATATTCAGGGTTGCTAACACACCTTTTGAGAAGAATTCATATGTCTTTGACACCACTTTATTCACAAATCTTGTAAACTAAACACCTTAAAAAGGAGGAAAATATTTTTCAATAGCTGTCTATTTAATGCTCTTTCAAAAATTGTTCTACATCAACTTTCTAGGCTACCGTGGCAATGCTGAGAATTGTTACTCTGCTCAGTGCTGAGGATTGCCCAGGTCTCTCTGGGTCAGCTTACAACTTTAACTAACAGATTCATTAAAGGGGCACATTGCCTCCTCTGCTGCATTTTGCCTCTTTGTTGAGACAAAAACTGCAAGACAGCGTCAGGAGAAGTTTTTGTGCTCCTGTTATCAAGCTTTGAGGGAGGGTGGAGTTGCTTTAGTTTCATTTTTAAACTTTGATCCTGCTTCAGATGGAATATCAGAGGAGGGAAAGATATCAATTGCCTTGTACAAACCGACTTTTTATGTTTCATCCTTAGGCAGAAGTAACAAAAGCAAGTATTGATTGCTTAGCTAGGGTAGTCAGGGGGTTCAGCTATGAAAATAGATCTTGGAAGAAATGGGAGGCAGAAAAATCATGGACAAAGAAAAGGAAGAGATAGGAATGTTTTCTTTGCAGATGAATGCTTGTAATTGCATAACAAATCACAACAAAAACTGGCAGCCGAAAAGAAGAGGGGAGAAAAAAGCAATGTGTACGGACTGGGATCCTGTTTTCTGAACCTTAAAATTAGTCCATTAGGAAAGAGTGAAACAGCTGCAGGGAAGTGGGAAAGTGGATGTTTCACAGCTTTGTCTAGAGCTGTGAATAATCTGAACTATTAGAATTACAGACAGAATAATTTCCAGAGGGCTCTGTGTAGTACCCAAAATTTCCATTTGATTAACTTGTGTGTGTGCATGTCTCACAAGAGATGAGCTATAAATGCAGTGTCTGCAAGGATGAAGCTCTGGGAAAGTGGACTCTGGACTGCTGAAGCATCTGTGAGCCTGCACTGAAGGTTGTCCTGTCTTGAAGAATGGACAGAGAGGACAAAGCACACCCTTAGGACAGAGCACACAGCCCCAGCTGCAGGCAGAGAAGTTTTGAGGACTATGGGAAACACACTCTGCTTTTCTCAGTCTCCTTAGCACCCTCACATTTTTTTCTACTGTCAGTAACCACAATATCAGAGCAATGTCAAGCCACACCTGGATCCTTGAGGTAGTATTCAACCTCCAGCCAAAGCCCATTCAGCTCCACCTTTAATCAACTTTTTACAGGCTGTGCTTGAGCTCGGATCAAATTGAACACAAGTAGTATGAATTAATATGAAATTAATTATTAATAAACTTTAAATACTGGTTGTTTAAAGTCTGCATAAATTTTCTCTTCAAAGTACTTTGTCCTGTAAAACAGGAACTGTGTCCTTCATGCCTGAATTTCACAAATCTTGGACAGATGCTTGGAATAATGCTCTAGTATCCCCCATGCTCCTGAAGGTCACTTTCCCTTTGGAAACTGTTATCACAAATAACTGGGATATTGTGGACTTGCCTAATACCTGGAAAGAAGCCTATTAGCACCATTAAAGTGTAGAAGATGGGAAGCATTTGGTCCCTGTTGTGGGTTTTCCCTCCTTGTAGAGCAGGTACAGCAATGATGAATGCCAACCAAGGAGAGAATTGAAAAGGTGAATCTGTATTCATGCACATGAGGTGTCCCAGACAAATTGAGGCACCCCACATGTAGTTTGACACATTCCTATCTTCAGATTCCAATACAATTTGACTGATCACTAGCCCTCACTCTAGTGCTTACTAATCAAAGTAAGACTTTGCAAAGCAGCTACGATTTCTGCAGTGTTCTTGCTTCTGCTCTATTGATTGACATGTCCCTGGAGTCAGTCTTTCTAGAGCAATTTATTTATGGTGCTGGATGACACTGGAAGGGTTTCAGAGATGTGTTAGAGGGCCTAGGATGGTGGCATTATCTTGGTTGTCCAGGGATATTCTTTATGGACAGCTGTAGGCTTCAAAGAAGCAAAGCCCTTACTTCCAAAGGCAGGCTGGACTTTAGTTTGTTTGATTTTAACATTAACAAAACCAAAGTCTCCAGTAAAATTCCACTACCTCATTACATGGCAGTGTATAATGTGAACGAGTACAATATGTTAACAAAGCTAATGCACTTTCATGCTATAACGACTGATATAAAAATTAGGGAAGGGAATTTTCATAGCAGTGGTGTGAAATTTTTCTTCTTTCTAACCTGAAGGAAGGTAAGAACATGCACAAGAGCATTCTGAGTGCATTGGTAGCTTGTTTCACGCTCCTCACAGAGCCTGTGGGTTTCTCAAGACCAGGTCAAAATGTGGAAGCAGTCAATCTAAACATGGGCCAACAAGCAGAGGAGTAACACAAACCAGGAAAGCCTCCAGCAGTGGATGCAACCTGCTAGAATGGGTGGATCTGTGCTTTCTCCCTCATTCCCTTGTGAAACTATCAAGTTCTTTGGGTAGACTGGATGGCTATCTCTCTTCTGAATTTTTTGCAGTTTTTTCACTTATTGTAGTAGCCTTTCACCTGTTAAGAGGATTAAGCAGGCCTTTCTCACTTCACTATACTTCACAGTATAACTGGAGTTGGATTGGATTGTAAATATAAAACGGATGGCTCAACTGATAAAACATGTATTACCTCAGTTTCTGTATGACATTGTTTGCTACTCAAGGCTGCTGGCTTTTGTTTAATTAATCCATGAAGATTTTAGGATTTTTGATACCAGTCACAAATGTTAGGTAATGCACCAAATTTTGACTGATTGGAATCATTCCTCAAGTAAGAAACAAAAAATCAGTGCACATGAGAAGTGCTGTATATTTGCATAATTTCTCAATGAAGGCAACTCCAGTGTAACTTTCTACTTTAGTGATATATACAAATAGGTCTTCAGCAGTGTATTTGTGTAGATGTGGTTTGTATCTGTTATTCAATCCCCCAAATAATTTATTATTCAAAAATTTAAAAAACAAACAAAAAACAACCAACCAACCAAAACCAACCCAGTGCCCTCCTTCCCCCCCTCAATCTGATCTTTTTGCTCTTAGGCTTCAAGTAGATTAAAAATTATCTGGATTGGGAAATTATAAAACCAAAGAATCTTCAATATAGAATTTTTAATTTTCTTAAAAAAAATAATTTAAAGCAAGTCTATTGAAACACAAGATCTGGCTTGTTTTCAATGGCTGCAAATTCTGCCTGCCCTGTTAGGGAAAGAAAATTTCATGTTGACTTCAAAGCTGCTCCCCCACCCTATGGTCCCTGTAGTGAAAATATATCTGTAGTGCTTTTGACCTATGATTTTTGCTGCCTGGTATAAAAGAGGGTGGGGAGTAAAGGGCAGAGGCTTGTCATCTATCATAGCTCAGCATCATTTCCAGACATGTTTGTTTGGGCTGGAGAGATGTAGGATAAAAAATGCCATCAGTCTTGGGTGGCTTTAGACACGTTCATTGGAGCAGAGAACCAAGAATGGTAAACTCCTTTTCAGTGCTCCATTCTGGGTAGTAATTGTGTACATGTACACATATATACATGTGTATGTCAGCAGTCCATTTTTCAATGTATTTATTGTACATAGGTAATAAATGCATTTTTTATAGTTAGTATATTAGTTATCTCTAAGTATCAGCTATAGCTTGTTACAAAACCTGCTTTGCTGATTCACCTCCATATTAATCTGCTCTATTGCCAGTTTCAGGCTTATATTGTTTGGCTTTGTATTACAAAATTGTAGTTGGCAGATTTATTAAATCAAACAACCTAATTTCTTATCAGCTGTCAAGTATTTGTTCACTTCTCGGCACAATCATCTTTGGAGATGCTATTTGTACAGTAGGTCTCTGTGCCCTTTGGCAAATAAAAATACAATGAGGTGAAGTGGTGTAATTGAAAGATGATGTATTTTTGCCACAGTGGACCTGTGACTACTCATTCACTCTCTGCCTCCTGTTTGTCATGAAGGTTTTAGGGTAACAAAACAAGGAAACCTCTTTGTATATGTCCCTAATAGCAACCAGCTTTTAAAAATCCAGTAATTCCTACATCTCTGAAGTGTAAATTCAAGTGATTTAAGGGTATGGATTTTCATGGTAAGTTGTTTCAAAGCAAAAAAAGACAGCTATGGTGGAAATACTTTGTATTTTTTATATCTTTGCTTATGTGGGTAAACTTCAGAATAGAGCTTGTGAATGCTTCTTGTAGTTTAAAATGTGTTTTACAAATTTTGCCTTTAAAAGGCTGTTATATAAATTTATTGTTTTATTTAAGGTAGAAAAGCAAATTAGTCCTACTTTTCTGGTAGTATGTTAGACAATCATTCGGAATCTGAAGGGGAATTCCTTTGACTGTATTGATTTTAAGAAAAAAAAAAATGCATGCATCCCATCAAAACAAGAGATAATTTATCGACATTTTGACTTGAGTTCCTCTGAAGCATTCACACCTTTATGCTACATCTTTGTAAATCTGTGCTTAGGGACGTTGAGATGCTGGTATAGACAGTTTGGTGAGGTGAACTGCTCTGAGGTTGTGGTCGGTGTTTTTGGCTGGTCCTGTTCATACCCCATTGCCTGCCCTGGGGTCAAGCATGGCTGCAGTGCTTGGCCCCTTCCCCACCTGCTTCCCATGCTGCTCCAAAGCACAGGGGCAGAAATGGGGAGGCTGTGCCCTGCTGCCAGGCCACCATCTCCTCCCAGCTGGTCCCTTAAACCCACCTCTGCTTTGTGAAAATCTGTTAAAATAGTTCTGAGGCAAGAGATGAGTGATCTATTATAGGTTGCATTAGCTTTCCTTCTCTGTTTTAGGGGCAGAAGTTGTTTGGCTGAGCGAAACCCTTTTATTAAGACTTTAACTTTTGCTTTTGGTTTCAACTGACATTAAAAGTCAAGAGGTTGAAGGGGAAAAGAGCCTTGAAAAGGACACTGCATCCCTCAGGCCACTGTAATTGTACACATCTCATCTGACCCGCATCTGGGGCGGCAGCTTCCTGCTGCCTCTGGACCCTGACAGATGAGGTCTGGCAGATTGTAGCACAACAGCTTAAGGTGTTACCATCCCCAGATGCTTCTGATCTTTCTCTTGGCACTTACTATCTGGGATAGGGCTGCCCTTTGATAAAAAAATTATTTTTTCCCCATGATGCCTGGTGTAAAATGCAGGAGTCAATTTGTAGACACGTGCCCTGTGCTCCTGGGGCACTGATGAGCAGGACGAGGGCTGTGAATGAGTTTGTCTCGAAATCTTTCTACTCAATACACCTAAGCTTGTTTAAGAGATACACAGCTAGACCTTCACTAGGAATTTACCTCTGATCTTATGTTAGATGTAGGCATTTCCTTGAAAACACCTGTTAGCACAAAATGACCCATCTAATTTTCTGGCATTTAGCCATTTTGTATCATTAGGGCAAAGCCCAAACTTGGTATTTACAAAAACATAACTATGAGTTAAGAACTGTATGTATTGATGCTGGGATACTGACTTTTACCAAGAATAGAAAATACATTGAAGTAAAAAAGGTTATCTATATCCCTCAGAAATTATAGAAGTGTTCTGGTTCAGAATAAAAATGACAGAACATTACTAATCAAAATAGGTGAAAAAAAAAAAGAGGGTAGATTGCATAGGTTTGTAATTTCATTTGCTCTGAAAATTTTGCTGTCATATCATGGCACTGATGAATGTTCAAGCAAACATTTTATCAACTTAGCTACTCCTCACATTGCATCACTGTTCCTTCATCTATAATAGCAAGTAAACACATGTGGATAACTACTAATAAAAAGCTAGTGTGGTTCAGAAAGTCTGCTACTGCTTTATGGACAACTGGCTTTCTCATTTTTTCTCTGATGGGAAAATGTATCATTTTTCTATGTTCCGTTCTTGTACCCGTGCTACACTTGATATGTTGCTTGCAGCCAAACCTTGTCATCACATCAGCTGCTATCATAAAATGCAACAAATTTTTTTTGTTGTTTTAAAAATTTAATTCACAATTGATAGTTTTAATACACAAGATACTCTTGCTAATATATTTTCTCTACATATACATACTATTCTGCCTATGTGAGTGTAACCTTACAGAAGGGAGAGGCTGTTGTGCTGAGGGCACATCAAGAAACTATGTGAACATTTCAAGGCTTAGTTTCAAGAAAAGCAATCTACAACTCACCATGCTAAATTATAAGTGACAATACTGAAGTAAGTTCAGAAAGTTATATTTAACTTAGTGGTTTTCCCCCAGCACAGACAGCACACAAGTATAAACTGAAGTGGAAAACGCTTCATCTGCAGCTTGTTGTGTTTTTCTGTCATATAATTGCCAAGAAGGTTGTTGTTGATCACCTTTACAGCAATGGCACATTAAGGTCTACTGAGGTAGCCAATTAAACAATTTATATTTATGTAAAGAATGCAACTGGATGTATAAAATATAATCAGCTGATGCTGTGTGCTGCCTGTCTCTTTGTTTTCTTATTAATTAGGCAGCATCCATGCTTTCAGTGCAAAGTGATTAAATAATTGAACAAGGCAAATAGTGAAGCCATTATGCAATTACTCACAGTTTGGGTATATTCTCAGTTTTTTGCTAGACTGTTCACTTACTAGCTGCTGACTACACCAATATTAGCCCCCTATATTCTTATTTTTATGTCAATATCTAGATTTATAATTTATTATCATGTTTTTCATATTCCTCAGGCAGAGAAATATTTCTGATTGACTGTGTATTTCATGAAGTTTTCAGGATTACCATTTTTCTTGGGTTTCAGCGTACATGAAAAAAATTTCAAGAAAATGCTACTCATTTTTAACAGCTGCTCTCTAGAGATTATGACCCAGGAGAAGCAAATGTTTTTTTACATTAATATTTGGATTTGGAAGGTTATTTGAAGTGGGTTTCATAATCAGAACTGTGTTCATAACTGAAAAAGCTTGCTTATGCTCTGTCCTCCAGAATTAATTAATTTAAAGCAACAGGCTGTTATACTAACTTGTGAAATAGCAATAATAACTATTTAATTATATGATTAGTGCAAGAATAATAAAACTGAAAGAAGTAAAGGAAGGATCATTTGGTGTCAGTTCTGTTTCATACACCAAGGTAATTAACACTCCCATACATATAATTTACTTTGTAACACTGAATTCTACTTTAGTCATGTTAAGAGATTTCTGCTATGTCCAGTAACTTACATTGCACTGAATAACCTTCACTCATTTTGGAGTTCAGTTTAATTTCTTGGGCACTAACATAAATCTGACTTTATTCTTTGGATCATTTAAAAGATTCAAAACTTTGAACATACCAACTGTTAAAATACAGCTTTTAGTATCATTTTAAACTTGGTGTTTCAAGCTCTGCTGATGTTCTAGTTAGTAGAATGTGAATTAACATCAGATTTCTACATTCGCTTAATGTATTCTGGAAAAGTACTGAACAGTTTCCCTCAATTAAACAGAATCTGAATAAGGCTCTTCAATGTGAAGCAAGAACTACAAAAGAGCTGGTGTGATTAGGTTGTTTAAAACCACACCTTTCCTAAGGAGGTGTAGTAGTTTTCCACAATTTCAGATACAGGAATTCATGAGCATCAAATGAAATTATCAGCTGGCTCATTTAGGGGGGGTTTCACAGATGACCTAGTTAATGTAGGGAAGTCCTTTCTGACAGTTGCTGTGGATACTAAACCTTTATGTGGAACCTTCACTGTGAGGATGCCCAGAAGATAAATTCTTGCCCCATCCATGATGCTTAGAAACCACATGTTCCTTAGCAGCAGAAGGTACCTCAGTAGCAGAACAGGAAGCACGGAAAATGTACTTTATACACTGACCCTGCTGTGATCTCTTCTGTTCACATCCCTTTTGACCACTGTCAGAAACAAATCCTGACCTAGGCTGGCTGCCTTTCTGCTCCTCTCTAGAGATGACAGTTTATTTGATGTTGCTCTGCTTATAGTAACAACAATGCAAGTTCTATGGATTAGTTGGGGGAAAAGGACACCTCACAGTATTGTCTTGAGAGCTGTGTGCCATTTCTGTATGCATTTGGTACATTGCTTTTTGCTAGAAAATACTAACTTTGGTGGATGAAATCAAACCCATATTTGTAGGGGAGTTTTGATTTATGTTGTGAGGTCAGAAACTTACAAGCTTAACCTATGAGGTTTCTGATACAGCAAACCTTTATTGAGTTGTCTTGCATATTTGCATGTAATCTGTCATTGAATGTGGAAAAAGCTGTTAACATGGGAAATCTAGTTAAAATAGAAGTTGTAAGATTAGCTTAATCTAGGCCTAGACCTTGCCTTTTGTTGGCATGAGTTGGATTAGAGCAAAATCCTGACAGTCCTCACAAAGTCCACTGGTTAAATCCCAGCAACAAAACAAATGCTAAAATTGACCAGAAGGCATTATGTGTGTATAAATACAGGAATGTGTTTGGACCATCTCCTGCAGCACTTAATGTTGGAGGTTTCCTTCTCTTTGCCTTATTTTTGGAGGGTTGCTCCCCTCTTAGCTGCCTGCAAACAGCCCTGGCAGCTGAAGCAGGTTTGCATCATCCAACTGGAATAACCTGGTGGGGTGTGAAGCTCTTCACAGCTGCATCTGTGAATGAGGCTTCTGTGGTTACCAATGGTGCCAGCTTCCAGGCATCTGTATCAAAGAGGAGTATCTTTTTAGTTTTGCTTTTTGTTATTTTTGAGAAGTGAGCTCTGTTAACTGCCCAACAGGAAGAAAACTCTGTAAGGAAGTTAGCATAGGAAAGCTGGCAGAAGAGGGGGTAAGTAAAGCAAGTACCTGGTACCTTAAACTTACTTTGACCGTTTGAATTTCTTTTCTATTATAATTTATCACCATCAGAACGTGAAAGTTGTAATGTAACATCTTTGATTAGGAGCAGAAAGCATACTTCTCAATCTCAAAAAGGCTAATGAAAATGTTAATGACAGGTTGATAGCAGTAATAAAATTTAACATCAGACACACTCAGAGGAGAATTAGTTTAAAATCTGCTGTCATGAAATATCAGAATACAGTGAGGTACTTGATAGCCTGCATGAACTACTGATAGCATATGCAAACATTTTCTTTTGACTACAAAAAATACCTTTGAGAAAGTTCAACTTCACCTCCTCAGAACCAGCAACCACTGCTCTTTAATGCGTTTTAGGAAGGCAAACCTTATTTTGGTGTTACTTACACCACAGTGCTATTGTTCAAAAACCTATCCTGTGATTTTAAATTAATTAATCTGTTGGCTTCACTTTTGTGGTGTGTTGCCTGATTTCTAGCATCTATTTTTGCTTTTTCTGTTTTTAACAAAGCATATTGCAGAATCTGTTGCAAAAATGAAAAGTAGATGATTTTGCAGTTTTTGAAAGTTGAATTCTTTTGCTAGGTTGCTTTTTTGCCTTAGTCTTCTCTACCCCCACCTTCTCAAAATGAGAGCAGGCAACAGTAATTAGAAAAAAAGAATTTTCTGAGAGTTTGTAATTTTCATCTTTCCCCATGCTTTCTGCTTTTTGGTTGTGTTGTATTGGATTACATTAGCACCAGAACTTCACCTGTGTAGGTTTTTATCTCCTCCTCTGATCTGTGAGGCAATGTAAGGTATCATTGTAGTTGACATTTTAGGTGGAATGTTTGTAGTTTAAGAACACCAAGAATTTACAACCAAATAAAGTTTCAGCAGTACAACTGAATTGATCTTCTGGTAATCTGATATTTTCACAGTTGGGGGAAAAATGTTTACATGTATGGAGATGATGCCAGATGTCTCCATACCATGGTTTTGGCAAGGAAAAGGCCACCAAACATATGAGAAGTTTGCATGAGAAGGAGCGGTTGCTGTCTGAAGTGAAATACCCCATAGAATTTTTTTTTTCAGTAGGAGCCAACAAAGTAATTCAGTGATATCATGGGAACAATTGTAGATTTCCCGTGGTGACAGCATTATAAACTATTTCATGTAATTCAAAAAAACCTCATCAAAACCAAGTGTCACCAAGCAATCATTACCAGAGTTCCTGTCATTCCATCATATAAAATGAGTTGCTTTGGCTGGGACCATTTTTTTCCTTGAGGGCTTCAGTTCTTCCAGCCAAGCTGCCTGGGCTCGTGCCTCTCGAGGGATGCAGAGATTCTCCTTTGCATGGCCACTTAACATACCAGAAGCCAAGCACTTGAAGAGGTACTTCCAAAACTGTAAATTAAAATAGTGTAATAGCAGACCAGAAAAGGTGTTTGTTTTTTTTTTTCTCCCATCTGTATTCTCTTTGGGAACCCCTTAACTACTCAATTGTCTCTTTCCTGGCATTTATAAGCAGCAGATGCTTATTCCAAGGTGTATGTCACCTTGTTAGTTAAGAAGCCTCTTTTCCAAGGAAGTTTCAAAACCTTTCCTACTCCTGTCTTGTCTCTTTGATATCATCAGTTTCCTTCCATTGCCAAAATCTGTCTCCGAAGTGCATCTTGATTCCTTTAGGTCTCGTGGAGTTCTTACTGAAGTAGGAACATTTATGCAGGAGAAAAATGGTTCCTTATCTAATAGTGATGAGGGGTATAGGTACTTCACTGTAAAGTTCTGCTGGCAGATGGCTTGTCAGGTGGAATAAAGACAAGAAAAATGGAAGTTGCACAGGACTTTGATGGTGTTTTATTTTTGATGGCCGTTCTACTTTGTCACAGAACGAATGACTATCATTAATCTCCAGCAAAGAAGTATATTTATTTTTAAAAGTACTATAACGGAAGTGTAGTTAGCTGGTATGGTTATATTATTTATGATGTAAATCAGGGAGAGAGGGAACCAAAAAGTTTGAATTGATTCTAACAGAAACATTATTATTATTATTTGGTGAGGCTTGAAATTACTGACACATGGAAACTGCAATGAATAATGTACAGGAAATATTTATGCAGTTTCTAAGTTAGTACAACTTCTATACTGTAAATGTGTTCATAATGACAAATACAGAGGGAGTATTGCATTAAATACAGATGAGTTTTCTTCAGTTCACTGGTACAAGAAAAGTTTATAGGTGCTGCTATTATTTCACATTTTTCATAGAAGAGAGATTAAGTACCATATTATAAGGCACATATAGCTGAAAAAGACTGTAATTATGTGCAATTTCTTAAGAAAATATTTTTACAAATCCTGTATTTCATATTTTATGTTCATCTTAATTAGTTCAATAGAGAAAAATTAAATAGTAATTTTGCCTTGCTTGCCAAGATACCTGAAAGGTTATTTTAAAGGATGTTATTAATGAAACTGGATACAATGTGTGTGGTTCTGTAATGATAATTAATTCACTTGGGAGACAGTCCTAATAAGCGGATGTGTAACCAGAATTTGAGACAAAACATTCTATTTCAATGTAAAGTTTGTCTGGTTTTTAGTGTAAGTTCAAATGGTAGACAAGTAATTCCAACCAAACTGTTTTGTGTCCTTGTCAAAAAGTGTTTTATTGGCATGCATTGAACCGGAGGTGAAATTTTATCATGAAAAATTACACAAATACTTCATAAATATCCTGAGATTAAAGCTAATTTTGCTAGGCCTGCTGTTATGATCACAGTTCATTTACTTTGATTACACTTTTTTTGTTGCTGTGGTTTTGCACCCAAGTATTTCACTCTTATGTCAGCTAGGTAATACGGATTTCTCACTGCAACAGTACTTAAAAGCTTTTGTGAAAATTAAATTAGTTTTTATAGACGGCTGCCAATTTTATCTAGAGTATTTTTAAGCTTCTACTTGAGTAATAGGAGATAATTTTTATTTCACTGCAACTACTAATTTGGTTTTACTGAAGTTTTAGCAATTCAACAAAAAAGGAAACCCAGAGAATACTGCATTAAATATTAATAGGTTTTCCTGTGAGGGTATTGGAGGTTTTGCTTTGTTTTTAAGAAGTAACACATCCTTTTGAGACTGCTGAATCATTCTTATGGTTGTTATTTTGTCCTCAGTTGAAGAATTTATTCACTGCTCTCACTACTTATTATGTTACATGACTTCAATGATGATTTCCTTTTTACTTCTGATTTAACTCTATGGAAACAATGTGTGTATATGAAATAAAAAGAACTCTCTCTAAAAAACGGGTCTATTAAAAAACAAATGTTAGTTATCTACTTGCTGAAAAAACATTTACAGTTACCTTTCAAAGCTTTATAAAAGAGGAAAAAAAGTTCAGTCATACTTACTGCGTTCATTTATGCCCCAAATTGTGCTGAAACATCTCTGATTCATTCTGCAGATGGCTGCCAGCTTCTCCTGCCTAAAACAAAGCAGGAAATTATCCATGTTGTTTGTCGTAGTGCTGTTAAATCAGATAAATGGATCCAAGTGTTAGTCTGAAATAAGGTCATACATGAGTTGTCTTCTAGAGCACCTCAGCTGTCATGTGCTCACTGTTTATGCCCCTGTAGGCTCTTAACTCTCCTGCCCCAACAAAGCCAAGAAAAGCATGTGAACAGAAATTATTAATCTTCATAGTATTTTTTGGCTGTTGGATAAATAGGTTTCTTGATTAAAATTTTTTGCTCTCATTTTTTAAATTCTTTAATAGAAAACAGACACAGATTTGTGAGTCAAGCAAAATCTGCCCTCATGAAGAAGGTAACATCTTGCAGTGACAATTTCAGAGCTGCTGGCTCTGGAGCCCATACCAGCTTCTGTTCCACCATGATAGCTGTTAAGCCAGCAGGCAGCATCAAACCCCTAAAGTACCTTCTGGGCTGCTTTCATACTACAGTTTAAGTAGTTTTGGAATACCAGCAGGTTTTCCCATGGAATGGTGCTTTTCCCAGTTCTGAATGTCTTCTTGATGGATTTTTTGTAAGTAAAAGTTAAATAGGGTTCTATTTTGTATAATTTCTTCATAATGTCAGGAAAGCTGTAGCCTGAGGAGCAATTTTCTATTATGTTTTAAAACTAACAAGGCATTTTTAATCTAGTTTAATTTTCAAGTTTGTTCCAGGCTCCCTCAGCTGTGAATGTCTTCACTTGCTGTTCCATGTCTTCTGCCAGGTTTCTTACACATATTTATTAAAAATAAAATAAAATAGCTGTTCTGGTACAAGTAGATAGCTTTGTATCTTGTGTACGTCCACTGAAGGCTTTGAAAGGAAGGACAATTGGCATATGATTTGGCAAATGAAAACCAGCATTGTCTAATGGAAGATACTTAGTTCTGGATGATTATATAGAAAGATGGCCTGGAAATGTGCTCATGTTTGGAACACAATAGTCAGTCTTAAATTATGTGAGAATTCCCCAGAATTACTGACTACCTGGGTTGCTGAGTTTGGAAGGCACCTCTGGAGATTATCTAGTCCAATAAAACAGGTTTAGCTAGAGCAGGCTGCCCAGGACTGTATCCAGTTGGATGAGTATCTCTAAAGTCTGAGACTCAACAATGTCTCTATGCAACCTGTTGCAGTGTTCAGCTACCCTCTCAAAAAAAAAAATAAAAATTTTTTTCTTATGTTCAGGTAGAATCAAGGTGGGGCTGACCTGCTTGCAGTTCCATACATCCTTCCTCCTTCCAGTCCTCATCAGCCTCTCCCAGTTCCTGTGACTTTTTGAAGACAATTTTTAGGGTGACCTTGCAACACCATCATCCAGCTCCCTCAGCACTCTGTGTTGCATCCTATCTGATCCTGTGAACTTGTGTGTGTCCAGTTTAAGTGTTCCTTAAATTGATCATTCTCCACCTAGAGGAAGTCTACATGTCTTCACACTTTTCCCCCTGGCTGCAGAAGCTTCAGGCGTCTGAAGGCTGCTCTTACTTCTTTACCAAGACAAGTAAGACATTGAGAACCTCAGCCTTTTCCGTATCCTTTGTGACCAGGGCCTATGTACTTTCAGCAGCAGGACCACATTTTCCCTTGTTTTCCTTTTGCTGCTCATTTGGAAGATCTTCTTGTCTTCTATGTTCCTTTGCCAGATTCAGCTCTTGATTGTTTTGGTTTTTCTAACCCCTTCCTTGCAAGTTTAAGAGTGTCCCGGTATTTCTCATGGGTCACCTTGACTCTACTTCTACCTCTTGTGGGCTTCCTTTTTGTGCTTGAGTTTTGACTGGAGCTACTTGTTCATCAGTGCAGGCCTCCTGCTGCCTTTACTTGTGTGAAATGCAGTACTCCAGGCTGGAGGTAGCAAATGGAAAGACCACTTCCAACTGTTTTTTATGCAAAGATGTATGTTTGAGTGGGGAGTTGAATGAAGAAAATTGAGAAGGAGGAATTGTTTTACTTACAGAGTAGCTAGGTGTTGGAATGGATTGTCCAGGGAGGTGGTAGACTCACCATCCCTGGAAGTATTAAAAGATTGTGTGTATGAGGCACTTGAGTACATGCTCTAGTGGCCAGGGTGTTACATATACTGATATATTATTTATTTTATTGGGAGGAGAGGGGGTGCTGATGATTGGGCATGCTGATTTTGGAGGTCTTTTGCAACTGTGACAGTTCTGTGATTCTGTAAAGACTGGAAGAAGGGATTTTGAGATCCTGCTGCATGCAGTGCAGTGTGAGAGGTTATGAAAAGCTTTAAACGTATTTCAAAATAATTGAGTATACATACACTAATGGTTTATTTTAAGCATAAGGCTCTATAAGGCTATAGGGTATTATATAGTTGATTTTTAAGTATTTAAAAATCTTTTAAAAGGCTTCATAATAAAAATAACCAGTATTGAGGTGAGTGAATGAGTAAGATGTGATCAACTCATTCTTTTGTAAGCACAGGCTATCACCCAACCAAATATAGCATAACTACCTGTGATGCAAAAGAAAGACTTAAATGATCAGTGATGATTAAAATGCCAAATTTTAAAAAGCAGACTAGGATGTATTTGCCAGCAGATGGTCAAGGAACCATTACTTTGCCTCCTTTTGTTTTATTTTTTAGTTAGGTTCATCTATTCAACTACATTTGCGTGGCAGTCCTCATTGAATTATAATTAACATTATTCATTTTACCACAGTGCTAAGAAAGTGTAAGCATGGACCAGCACCTTAGACAACAGCACTTAAGAATTTTACACATGAAGGATGGAAGGAAGTAATAAAAGCCAGTTGGAGATAAGAGATGATAAAAATGAGAAATGGCCAAGTGGAAATAGGGCACGAAGTGAAGACAAATAGTTTGAATTCAGTAAGATGGAGGAGCAGGTGTTAGAGGGAAGAACTTAGAAAGGCATTTATGTGGTGATTCAAAGAGCTTAAGAAACTGATTCTTGCAGGTGCACTCTGAACAGTTTTGAATGTGGTAAACTGATTTTGCTGAAGAAATGTGAAAGAAAAAGGCCAGAGAAACAGAAGATGTGTTAAAAAAGTGACATGATTGGATCCCTAATGGGAGTATGCTTGGTGAAGGGAGGAAAAATATAAATAATAGGGCAGTGACAAAGAAAGTGTTCAGAGGTTATTCAGATGCAAAGAACTGGCTGACCCAAAGGAACCAATTTTACAATCAGATTGCGTAGTAGTTGGGTGAGGATAGTGCTTGGAGAGATAAAGGAAGGAGATAGGGCTGGTGGCTGTATATGAGCTGGCAGATGCTTAGAAAGATGGACATATATTTTGCTTTGGTCAGGAGAATGCAGAATATCTAAAGTAATGGCAGTTCTGGTCCAGGTGGAGAAGCTCTTCCTAAGGACATGCTTGAAAAATTGACTAGAGTAGGATTTCCAAGTAGGAAATCATAGATTTGTCAGTTTGTCATATGTTACCTACCATACTGGGCTGTGATCTCAATTAGATCAGTTCAAAAGACCACAGTGGAAAAGGAGATGAAAGTATTAATATTTTAACAGCCAATCAATCATATTTGACACTGGTGGAAGCTAGAGGTGGTGAACGGCAGAATGCAAATCTATAAGACAGGCAGGAAGATTCCTTCTATGTAAGACACATCATTTGTCAGTCTGTCATTGTGGAAGAGAGTATTCTGAGGCACAAATGGATGTGGAAAGGTAAGTTTCTTTCTATTCTACTAAATGAAAAACGAGTGACATTTATTTTGTAATAGAAACAAAGATAAAAGTTATTGAGGGGGAGAGTTGTGGAGGAAAGTGTGAAAGGATGGATATACAATTCCAACTCATCTGTCCATCTTTCCCATCCCTGTTATCTCAACAACCTTGCTTTTCACCATAAATTGGACAGATAGAGAAAATGGTGAGGTACTGGGAAGATAAAAGTGCATAATTGTTCATGTGTATAAAATAAATGAGAAGGCTGAAAAAGAAAGAGATTGTGTTTAGGATTATATTTTATGTAAAAAGAACAGGACCATGAAGTATTTCATTAGTAATTGTCAGGAAAATCAGCAGCTAAAAGAAATATGCAATTCTTTTAAATGGATTTCTTTAGCTTCCTTCTCTTTCCTTCCCCAGCTACAATAAAAAGTGATGCATAGGGAGAATGTTATCACATATATCAGTGAAGCATATGTTACAGTGATGTTCATTGTCTGCAGCATGAGTTGAATATACCTTTTACCCAAAGGCTTAGAGAAAATCAAGTGTATTTTGACATACTTTCTCTACCATGTTTGTACATATTTTTTGTACAAAATATGAAAGGAATTTGAGTTACACCAAGGACCCCAGCAAGGGTAGCTAGCAGTGCAGAGCCAACACTGCTGAAACCCCAGAGCGGGCAGAACCCAGGGTGCTATGGGAGGAAACTGCCTTGGTTTTTCTTCACCGCTCTCTGGTGACTTCAGCTAGAATAATTTTTTCTTGTGGCTTTCCAGGCAAGGAAGGAGGGAGCAGTGCTTTTTGGTTCCCAGATTGGCTGTGCAAGTGAAGTAAGCAACAACTCATTGCAGGGAGGAACGTGCTGTAAATGCCCTGTGGTTTGTGGGGCAGTGGATGCCCTACCAGGCATCTGAGTCTCTGGGCTCGCCCTCCTCACTCCCCTGCAGCCGGCACAGTCTGCTCAGCAGCTGCCTTCATCTTCAGCTTGGATGGGTCAGCCCAGACCCACTGCACTCTTTATACATAAGATGCCTTTCATGCAAGTAATTCTACTTTGGGTAGTGAATTTATATTGCCTCCAGCTGCAGGGTTGACTTTAAATTAGGAGAATTACTCCAGTGTGTTTGAAACTTGACGTTTCTTCCTAAATATTTAGGCCTAGTAGCTAATTTTGAATCACAAAGCTCATGTTCTTTGGGCTTGCTGCAGATAAACTCAGAAGTCGTGATACAGGGTATTGAGCTTAACAATGTCAGCAAACAAAACTGGCAGTGTTCTGAGTCACCAGATTCTCATCTGATGGTATCACTAGCTCAGGCACTCAGAAAACCTATCATTGTTTAGGAGCTTTTTGTTCTAACAATCCAAGACATAGTTACTATTTTTCTCATCTTTTGCAATCAGCAAAAGCTTAAAACCTATTTCCCTGTTTTGTTTTTTTTCTTCCTTGATATTGTCTGTATAAGGATTTATTGCTCCTAGATTAGGCATCAGATTTCAGCTGCTAATGTATTGGGATTTCTTGCAGAGAAAACGGTTGAAGTATTTTTACATTGAGACACAAGGGAAAATCTATCAACATGGTCTTTCTCAGATGGATTTACTCTGAGAAGTAACAAAGTGACAGTGCACTTGTTTTTCTTTAATGTTGAAAAAAATGCATCACCAGTATGCACAGCCCTTAAAACTAAGGACAACTTAAATCCACTCATGAGTTGCTAAGGATGTGGAAAGTTTTTGAAATAATTTAAATGATCTAAATCATCTAGGATTTCTTTTGAGCTGACAGAGCTCTGTAAATGACAGAATTTCCAAAAGCAGGTGGTTTAATGAGGAAAATCTGCAGGTTAATCCCTGCTACCCAGCATTGCCACATAATAAAAAACCTCTCCAGAATGTAACAAGCTTCTCCTACTTTCTCAAAATTACTCCATTTTCTTTGGAAAACCAATACTATGCTTTCAACTTTATTTCTGTTACGTGCAGATTAAGCATTTGATGTGGTCAAATACCTCATTTTTGAAGTTTCATATAAATTCGGTGCCACTGGATTAAAGTGAGAATCTCTTGCTCTGTTCAGAATCCAAGGCAAGGAAAACATCAACAGTAGAATTTTTAAGTTCTTCTGTTAACTCCCTGGCAATAATTTGGATGAGTGATAGAAAAAAGACATAGAAAACATAGTGGAAAGGCAAGACAGAGTTAATGAGAGTGTGCTGTGTAACTTGAATTCTCCCCCAGCTTTTATGATTAGGCCCAGTCCCACTTCCATCGTTCCATGGATACCTTATTTCCTTGTGGAATGTATGTGGATGTATGTGGGGTGAATTCAAGGTATACGGTGATCTACTCTACCATTCCTGCTTAATAGCACAGTGAAACTGGGCAAGGTACTCATATAGAGACATTAAAAAGTAATATTTTGAGGATAGTTAGTTGTGACATTTTATGTTTCATTTTGGGACTATTAGAGTTATTTAGTGATATTTCAGAGCAGGACATTTCACAGAGGTCTGCTTCTTTTGTTGTCTGAATTCTGGAGGTCTTTCAACCACCAGCTCCTATACAGGAAGCAGGTCTCAACCAGACATTAAATACTAATTAAAAATCACCATTAGTATAATACAGAGTTAAAAATACTTTTTAACCAAACAAACCAAAGAGCAGCACAGGAAATTCTCTTTGGTGTATTTGTAGGTCTTCATTGTAGACAAAAAAAGATAAATAGATACAACCATATTCATGGTCTCTGTTGGGCCTTGGTGGTGGAAACCTTTTCACACAAACCATCTAATAAGTGCTCTGTATCTCCCTCCTTCTGAAGTTGCAGCAGGTTGTTTCTTTGTCCATCTGAAGAAAAACCATTCTTTTCCTAAAGCAACATCCACTTGTATGATCCCATCTTGTGCTGCTCTTTTTACTTTGCCTTTTCTATGGTGTGTATATTTGCAACCCTTTCTAATTTGGAATTAATTAATCATTGTTTTCAGTTTTTGAGACTAGAACAGCAGCAGGTGACAATCTGTATTTCATTTTAACAGCATTGGGTTTGCACCAGATACTGTTCTAGGGAGAATAAGGAATAGCAGCCACACAGCTTTGAACCTGTGTTTTATGTTAAACTGGCAAAAATTCATGCACACTGGAACGGTGTTTAAGCCTTTTCCTTAGTCTTCATCTTTTAACACTGATAAACACAGATAAACAAATAGGGAACACAGGTTGATCTGTCCACATATATGCTAATAACCAGTATGAGTACTCAAATACGAGTAAATTGGTTAGAATTATCTCACTTTTTCTAAATGCAGAGAGAAAAACTGAATTTGAAAATTCAGTTGGGATACAATTTTGTTTGTTTTCAGCATCAGTTGTTTTCTTTAAAACTGTCATTTAGAACTCTATTTAGAGTATTTTTGCAAGGATAACATATGGTTTCTTCTTAAATCACATGAACTTGTACTAGTCTTAGCTTCCAAGCTAAGTTAATGTAGTACCACTGGTACAGAAATATCATTTCATTAAATTAAAATAGTCATGATTTCTTTTAAATAGACAGTAGAAGTGCTGTGTGGATGATCAATACATTACCTGGGACCATCTAGATTCCTGCCATCCATGCAAGACAGTTATCAAGAGCTTTCTTGCAGTTATTTGGAATAAAAATTAATCTAGGATTAAACTGTCTCTTTTAGCAGTGTCTAACAGTGATACCAGGAGAACTGGTTTCACTGTTCACACTGTTAGATTTTGTAACTTTGCCCATTTGACAGTAAGAATCTTTGTATATTTCCTAATCTTTAGCAGCTGCTAACCTAGACATATTGAGTTTCAGAGGTCATAATTTTGTGTTTTCTTGAGAGCTCCGTTACTGATAACTTATTTATGATTTTAAAAATAAATCCATCTTCCTGGGATGGATTTACATGGTGGGATTTGCATATAGGGAACCTTCTTGGGATCTGAGCCCACAGTGGATTTGCTGAGAAACCTTTTTCTTACAATGGTTGAGGAGAATTCTCAGGTTACGTTTCCACAATAGGCCACATATATATCTTTATATAGTTTTTCATTAATCTCTTTAGCCTGGCTCTGGAGAGTTTTAAAATGTTACGTATATGTTTACATTTTACTACTCATAGCTTATACTCAGACCAGTGGGGAGGGGGAGAGCAGGTACCACATGAGCCCTAAGTCTTTACGAAGCAGGTGAAAAAGGATCTCTTGGACTGTGGGAATGAAGCAGGGATAGGTGGTAGAATGAGAAATTCTCCAGATGTTAAAAAGACCTGTTATATTTGTGCTTGTGACCACAGAGGTGCCATAAATTTGATCCAGATGCAGTGCAATAAATTTAATTTGGTTACTGTTCTCGTGTGGTCACGTATAAGGCTATTATAATTAATGCTGCTAATGCCAGTGTGCCAAGAATAAACACTTTATGTTAATAGTTGTAGCAGAAGTTGCATGAAGGGGGTTTCAAATTGCAGTGAATATATTTGAGCCTGATTGCTTGCAGGCCAACTTTATGGGAAGGTCCAGCAGAGGCTCCCATTTTACAAATTTGACATGCTTTCCCAAGTATGAATAAATTAATTCTCACAGTATCTGGAAAAGTAAACAAATATCCCATTTAAACTGTGGGAAAAGCAATTTAGGGAGATGAAATTATTTGTCATATAAAGAAAAGCTGTATCAGAGCCAGAAATTGAAGCCAGATTTCCTTATGGCATGTCCTGCTTTATTAAACTTCCCTCCCACAGCTGGCATATGTCATCACATGCTATTGTCCATCATTATTTCCACTTTGGATATTCTGAACATTGAAATAAGTTATTGGAATGCAGTATTCTCCCTCAAGGTGACCCTACAGTCCACTCACGCTAATACATGAGCTAGAGGAGTGAAACCACGAAGTTCAGAAGTGAATTAAGATCTATTAGGTCAGCCACAGAATTAGGACACAGTGCACTCTTTGCCAGTGTTTTATTTGCTTTTCAAAACAGCTGTTTTCATAAGCAGTTTGTGATGCTTGTGTATACAGACTAAAAGAGTTCTTTTCAAAGAGTGGATGTATTAAAAATTCATTTATTCAGAATTCATATTTACCTACTTTAATGTATTTGTACAGTGAGGAACCCTTTGTACCTTTTTAATTGTTATTTTCTCTAGATATTTAAGTCAATTACTACTCATCACTTACACTCTGGTAGCTTTTGTTAAGTTTGGAAAGGAAGAATTATAGAGCTCAAAGTAAAGCAAGCAGCTTGATTCCTCAGAATTTAACTCCCTTCTGATGACAGAAGAATGTTCTGATGTCAAGGCAGATCACTTTAAAAATAACTGTTTAAAAATAAATCCTTAAATGATTATTTTCTTTTTAAAGCTTTTTTTCGTTGTTGCTTCTGAAGAGACGAGCATTTATTTTTAGATGCTGATGCTTCATATTTAAAGCTTATTTACAAAACTCTCGCTAGTTTTCCATAAAAGCAAGGAGCTGTAGGGTGAAGTTCTTCGTTGATGTGGTATTGTATTTCCTTAGACACTGTCTAATCACCTGTCATCAGAATTAAGAAAGAGAGGGGCTTTCGTGGGACAGGGTGTCAAGGATTATAACATAGCTACAGTATTTCAAGCCAGATACATAAAAATACAATCCAAATATTCAAGCATTGTTTATCTTTATTCCTGGAGTCATGGTTTTCGATGTGGCTACTACAGCTATTACATTTCCTTTGAAACAATAGTAATGGTCAGACTCTTACTTACAATCATTTTAACATTGACCGTGAAAGTTCTACCCTTTAAAAGTGAACTGACAGATACAGAATTCTTTTTTTTCTTTTTTTAATATCAGATTGGGGTGCAGTTCAAGTTATGTACTACTAAAAGTTAAATAATATTGTAATAATGAAAATAAAAGGAAAACACATAATGAGAAAACATCTTTTCTCTTCAGACATAAAAATTCAGTTCTGGGCATCACAAGTTGCATCACCAGCAGCTTGACTTTTTACTCATTTTGTGTTGGAATGGTTCCACTTTGAATTGGTGGTTGGCAGATTTTGTTACAGAAATTATAGCTCTGTTACAGCATGAGGCTGATGAACTCCTCCAACTTTAAATTTTCCTGAGTAGCTTCCAAACCCATGAGGGCCACTGGAGTAGATACAGATACCAACGATCCTGAGTTATTCTCTGGTCCACACATGAATCATAATACCATGTGCCTGTGTATTTGGCCCCAAAACACAGTTATAAAGCAAAAATAAGATGTTAAATTGTTACAGCAAATATATTGACTGGTTGGAAAAAACACACTGGGAATGCATAAACCTAAAAAGGCACATTTCCTAAATACCAGTCTACAACCACCTACAGTATTTGCACATACTTCTCTAATGAAACCTGTATCTCCTCAGTTATAACTTGTTTTTGCTTTTTATCACTGGTTTCCCTGTGGGTGTTTTTAAAACTAAACTAAACAAAATATTTCCTCAACAGATTATGTTTTCACCTTCTTAAATGCTTCTGCATGTAAAAAAAGGCTGAATTACCTTCTTCAGTTAACTTTTGATTTACACAACTACACTGAAGTTCTAAAGCAAGTTTTGTATTCCTTTCTATGTAGATAGTTGTATGTGCAGGTTTTTTAAAATACCTCTGTGCTGCAACAAATACATTAATGCTGTACTTGGGCCTGCCTGTTTTGGGATACAATTTTGCATTTGTAGCCATCTAAGTCAAGGCTGTTCTGGGCTAAATCGTTGTGTGCAAAACAGGACTTGTTCCCACATGCCTTGGCATGGTCTCAGTGGGGGCTTTTACAGGTGCAAATGGGGATTTTACAGGTGCAAACTGCTTCTCTTACCCAAACCTCATCAGGTAATGGTTGCAGCTAGCAAATATGGAAGAAGAGATGGTTGAAGTGCCAATTATTAATTAAGCTCTGAGAGTATAACTACAAATGACATAGTCATTGTCACCAATGCTTTTTAAGTGTACTTGTCTAATTATAATTCATTACCTTTGCTGATCAAGCAGGAGGTTCTGCAGATTCTCCCTTTTAATTATCAGAACTGGAGCATAGAATGACTAATACAGTCTGGGATTTCATGTGCTCTTGTGATTTGGATCTCTACTTCTGCTTCAGTATGTGAAAGTTGGTGTGTCAATAACCCGCTCCAATAGCTTATGGAGTGAAAACCTTTGGAAAAGAAACTTGTTTGTAGCATCACCAGGACAGACATATCAGAGAAACTGTGTTTGCAAGGGGCGAGTATGCCCGGAATTGTTGGAATATCTATCAGGAATTGTTGAATTATTCAAGAGTTTGAATAGTATTGTGAGGTTTTTTTCATAAACATGATTTTATTATTTTCTATTACTTTTTTTTTTCAAAAATGTATGTTCATCTGTTCACCTCTATGTTCCTAATTAATTATGAAGGACATTTATTGGAATTCAATGTTACCTTGTACTTTTAATATGCAAGACTAACTGCAGGTTTAGCAAGGTACAGCAGAAAATGCTACTGCAGATTTTTGTGAACTGTTCAACCCAATTTGCTGAATATTCCATATTATCTAGACAGCACTTTTACTAAAGTGTATTTTTAGACAATGCATTGAAAGGAAAATGCTTAAAAGCAATCCCAGCAAAATTTAAGTATATGGCAAAAATATTTAGTGCAGAATATTTTTAGAAAGCTAACAAAAAAACTCCCACTGGCAAGTTTCTTTACTAGCTGCATTTAACTATGCTCTGTTTAACTTTAAAAGGCTGGTGTGAATTTGCAGGAAGAAACTGTTGCTCTATTTAATTAGATTTAATAGTTGCACCTCTAAACATTACATATATATTTCTTTAATTACTTTATTTAAAATATAGGAGTTAATCCACTGGAATAGCATAATTCTTAATGAATATACATTTCAGTTATTTAAAGAGATTAGGTAGCACAGTCTAGAATAATTTCATTTTCAGGCTTAATATACCCATTTAGAAATAACCCTAAATTTAGCTTTTGTAAGTGGTTTTAATGTGTAGGCACAATATAGTCAACAATACAATAAAAATATTTTACTGTAATAATTAGGAAACATTGAGAAATGGATCTCCATAGAATAACACCATAGGACAACTTAAGGTATGCTCTGCTTTACAAAAAAACCCCAACGCTTTATTTTTGCGAATGAAACTTAAGGCAACGAATGCTAGCAATTGTGTTCATTTGCAAACTGCTGATGAAAAAGGTATTTAATATTTAACCTCTACCACTTGGCTTCAGAATTAATTCTGATCTTTTAAATTTGCATGTTTACAAGTCACAGCCATGCTGTGCTGCTTGCTCAACAAGTATACGTGCTGCACATCCCAGTGACTGCAAAACATTTTGCGTTTAACACTGAGGTATTTAGGATTGGTAGCTTTTATTGCTTTTTTTGTGTTGATATTATTCAAATGATACTCAGTGTTTCATCTTCATCACAAGGTGTCAACTGGCATTTTATGCCCAGTTAATAAGAAACGCTGTTGAAATTCAAGTTTCATACCAATTATTACTTGTAATGCATCTTCAGGGCTCCAACAAATGTGGTATCTGAGGGTTAATAAAACGATTTTCTAAGAATGCTGTGCAGGAGCTCGTGTCTATAAATAGCCTTTTGGAGTTACAGTACATACATTAGCAGCTCTGGAAAGTGTTAAGAAATCACAAACTTAATTCTCTGTTTTGGTTTTGGTTTGTTGGTTGGGTTTTTTTGTTGTTGTTGTCATTGAAGTGTTTGTAAAATGGGTTATAGGCACATTGATCTTACACTCGTGCCTGTGATGTTGAATGTGTAGAATAATTGACTTTCTGTCTCATTTATAAAGTATTCAGTCATTATCCCAGTGAATAATGTAATACGAATGTTTAAAGGGACTTTCACGGGAGGAAAAAGTGGTGTGGCTCAGTTTGCTGCATTGCCTGCCAGCATTTTATTTGTCTACAGAAGCATATGCTGCAGCATTTGAGTTCCACTAAAGCAGCACTGTGTGTTCCTTGGCTATGAGGGAAGCTATAATAGGAAGTAGGTCAGTGTTTGAATGTCAGTCTCTGGTTGTTCCTGTATCTTTGCTGATATTATGAGTTTGTGAGCAGTTTTCCTTCTGAAGATGTTGCTTTTTTTTTTAAAGGAAAGGAAAAACTAAGCCCATTCTTCAGCCTGTTCAAGTTTACAAAAGGCAGTAAAAGTGAAAAGTCTGAAGTTTTGTGCTTAATGTCTGGTCAGCTAAGGAATGTAATTGGCACTGTGAATCTTAATCAACACCTGTATCTGTAACCTATTTACTCTAGCAAGCTGGAAAGTCTATTAAACTCACTCTAAGGACTATATGTGAAAAGAGGTGTTCCTTATCACTGCTACGTCTTCTAAAAATTCTGAGTGAAGGAGGAACAGTAGACGTGCTGGAGGACAAGAGATAGTGGGTTCCTTGTTGCATTCACTTGGAGTGTTCTGGAACTTGGCTTTTCATCCATCACTTGAAACTTGGTTTTCCTAGTCTTCATCTGAGTATTTTTCAAGTAAGTGTACACATGACAAGGGGAGGAGGTGGAGGAAGAGGGGATGCGTGCTAAGATGTAATGGCTATTTCCCCTCTTCTAGCAGAGATGAGATGCACCTCTCTGATGAAGCAGTATGGAAGCCTTGATCCAGTGTTAATGTAATACCTTTTCAGTAAAAATTGAAGTCATGCATAAGCAGTTTTACAGATAAGCACAAATGTCCTGCTTGTGTTAGGAAAATAAATTATCTTGAATAAATATGATGATTATGTTTGGCTCGTGCACTTTTTTCCCTTCAACAGATCTGCTTTCTCTTGCACTTTACTGTGATTCAAAATAAACCTTCAAGCTTGTAATGCTTAAAATCCCACTCATGCAGTGCTTCTTAAAAAGTCTTCTTTATTAATTTTCAGCAAAATGCCAGCTTTGTTCTGATGACTTGTCTTTTGTGAAGCATTAACTTCATAAATCTCAAATATGGTTTCCTTCTTTTTCTATAAATGTATTTAAGGAGTAATAAAAGCTATCCATTGAAAATGCTTCATAGTGTTGGAAATTCAAAGTTTGATACTTTGTCTTGGAGCTGATCAATGGGAACAGATACCTTCTTGTGTGATGTAAATCTATGGGTAATCATATTGTTAAAAGAAAGGCCATAATACTACTGTGCTACCTGGTAGTTTTGGGTATCCAGTTTACCACTTTCCTTTTTCTGGACCATTCTACTGGATCTAGTGGGTCAGCAAGATGCACATCTGTATGTCTCCTGTTCTTGAGAGGGAAAAAAAACCTGCAGCACTATCTACAAAAATGTGAGTTTCAATGGATTAGCAGAATCATAGGGTGACCACCTGATGTTTTTCTCCTGCTGTGCATGTTATTCTTACTGCAGTGGAGTGCTTACTGTCCCAACAGTGAACAAATAAAACTCTACTACAATCAGAAAAATAAAAAGGAACAGTCCTCATATTAAAAGCGTCAAAGTATAAAGAAACAGCAGCAAAGGGTAAAATTGTTCAACCTCACAATATCAGTACATGTGTGCTGGTGAGCCTCATATATGTACACCCACAAAATCTTTAGGCCTCTGAAGAAGAAATTTCAAAAACTGTGGATACAGGAGAAACTGACATTCTTTCTCTGGCTTCTGTAGCTGAATCTTACTTGGCAGTGCTACATGGCCGAATGTACAAAGCCGAGGCAGAAGAACCTGTGCAACAAATCATAGTATTCTGAGGGTCACAACTGACCTTTTCTACACTCTTTGGCCACTCTTCTGTAAATTTCAAACTAGGAAGTTGAAGGACAGGGTAAAAGATAACCAAGGATTTATTTGCAATTTTGAGACCTAGTGTAGGTTGCCATAGTAGTTGTCTGGTACCTGATGCCATTTCTGTGATGCGCCTTTATGAACATCTAACCCAGTTTCCACGTGGGTGGAAGGGGGAGATTCTAATCAACATTTATGAAGGAATTTCTCCTGAAAGGCTTTTTCTATAGGTCCTCTTTTCCATCAGTCTGCAGTACCAGATTCTCACTCTTTCATCTGTCAGTGAATATATTATTTCAAATAGTACATGGGATACCAAAAAAGAAGCTATTTAAGTGCTGCCTTGCAAAGTACCTGTGCCATACCAGCACAGCTCATTATCCTGCTTTTCTTTAAATTGCAAGCGCTGTTGGTCAGAAAATCAAGTACAGCCCAGCAATTTGAGTCTCAAAGGGTGGTTCTGGAAAGGTTTTCATAATAGCTCAGAAACTCTTAGGATGAAGTATGAAATTCTGTTTATTTTTGTTCTCTAACTTGCTGTATTCATACTCGACTTCTCTAATTGCAAAACCTTGTGGGAGCTAAATTTCAGACAGGGCCTGTTGCCCAGCTCTTAAGAAAAACAGGCAAACTAGTTTCCATGGTTTCTGACATGGCTGCTCGTCCTCTCAAGGCTGTTCTGCTCTTGCTGGGAGAAATTCAAACACTGAGAATGTGTGAAAGGCTAAAAGTGAGGTTGTTTTGGAGGTTATTTTTTAATTTTGTACTTAGTATAACAGCTAGAGTTTTCCCAGATTGTGAAAGAGGAAGAAATATTTTTCACAGCCCAGGAAAGATTTCTGAATGATGTTATGAGTTGTCTTTCTCAAACAAGGCTCTCTTATGAAGGTTTTTCTTAAAAGTTAGGTATTTCAGTATTCACAGTAGTAGTGTTTCTATTTATTTGAGGGATGGGTTGTCAGTAGTCAGTTGTTCTTTACTCATCTGTAAATGCTGCTATTTAAACCAAAGAGGCTTGAGTTTGTTGTCCAGTCTTCTGTTTCTGAAGCAGCAACAGCAGTGTCTGGTTTTGGTAGACTTCTGTGCTTTGAAGGAAACTGCATCTCCTGGAAAGGGGGAAGAGAAGAAGAAGAGAGAGCAGAGAGGGAGAAGCCACTTGTCTCTCTTTTGCCTTTTTTTTTTTCCTACCTTTCTTTGCCTTTTTCTGAAACTAAAACAGTTAAATGTTTCAGAATCTTTAGTCACCTCTGAAGTAGCTGAATGTAGTTCTTGAAGAATGACCATTTCTTCCAAACTAACCTCTCAATCTTTTCCTTTTTTTCCTTTGTGAGTTGTTATGTTCTGTTTTGTTTTGTTTTATCAGTTGCTTTTTGTTTCGGTTTGTTTTGTAAAAAACTATTTTATGGCTCTCTAGTAAGAATCTGGGAGGGGGAAAATTTTGGATTTTCAAGACTTCGATGTAGCATTAAACCCACTTGTCCTTTGCTTTAGCTCTCCTCTGTGAAACAATGTCACAGGGAGTCAGACAGTTCCAGTTGGCAGTGGGTTGCAGGAGCAGTGAACTTCAGGTGTCAGTGGTCCTGACCCTCCTTGGGACCTGCTGCACATGTAGCTGGGTTGCAGGAGTCTGCACAGAGCTGGAAATTATAGGTCAGCTAGAGAGGACCAAGTCTGATTCTCATCATCTAGGGGGAGCTTTGCTGGCTTAGCTGTCTGCATCAGATTTGTTGGGTTAATATAACTTAAAAAAGCTGATGCTATTTTAGGTTATATCCATGATTTTTTTGAGAAATTAATAATGACAACCAATCAGAAAACAATAATTATTTTTCTCCCCCGGTCCTTCTGGGGCTAGAGAAGGATGAGAATAACTGCTCAGAAGAGACAATCATAAATGCTAGGCCATAAGACAAGCTGCAAAAGCAGCCACTTCAAGTTAAAAAATCTTATTCTCAGACCACTGGCCATGATTAATTAATAGTAAAACTAATCTAATATTTGGTGCATCACTTAATTAGGTGTTCTGGTGTGTTAATTGCCTTCCTTAAGAATAGAAGCTGTTTATCCTTTCAAGGCAGAGAATGACAACAGTGCTCATCAGAAAAGGGATGTGGACTCTTAAGTGCTAAATTCAAAATACAGCTGAGAAATATATACTGTGGTTTTATCACAATTAATTTGCATACAATTTTATTACCTAGCATCTATTATCTGTGTGCAAAAGAGTGTTACTCAAAAATATCACTCTCTATTAAATATTAGAGTGGGCTTTGTTGTGACAAAACTGCATTATGGACACATAAATTACATAAAAATGGATTCCTTCTTACAAGAAAAATGTTCAGTGGCCCACAGGTTTGAAAAAACTTCTTTTGCTCTAGGAGAACCATAGTGTTACTGGAATACTACTTCGATCCAGTTGCCTCTTATTTATGCAAAGGCAAATTAATTCCTTTAAGTATCTTGATGTCCTGTTTCCTTCTCGGCTTGTCACCAAATGTCATCTCCCCCAAACCTCTGTTTAGCTGCTGCTTCCCAGCACCATCCCATGAGCTGTTAGAAGCAGTGAACAGCTGCTTTCCATACTGCCAAGTGCCACCACTTGGATAGTTAGCAAAAGATGCTGATTTATGGAGTGATTGGTTTCCTCTGTCCCAGGGGCTGGATGAGTCACCCTGGAAGGAGCTTCGTGCTCATTGTCTCCACGGCTGAGCTCATACTTCCCCTGCCTTCATCTTTCCCACTGCTAGTACAATGAGCTTTCCCTAGGGAACTCCTTTGCAGGGGGCAACTATACCCTTTCCAGCACAGCTTAAAAGCCTAAAATAAGTATTTCTCCTATGCTGTCAAGTCATCTATTCCAACTGCTTCCCTGTGTTAAGCACCACTCACCTCTTCAGGGCTCCCCAGACACCAGCCCCATCCCCTACTCACCCCTTGAAGGGTCTTTCTAGTTTACAGATGCAAATAAAGTCTTTTGTGGTATATCAGCTCTACAGAAAAAAGGGAAAAAAAAAAAAAAAAAGGAAAATAAACCTTCTTTGGAGACATAGAGGTACTTGGACAAGAAGCAACTGAGGAAGAAGTAGATTGGAGAGAGTTGTGGTAACAGGGGACAGAGGAGACAAAAGTAACAAGAAAGGGGGCAAGTCTTGCTATTTTATTTAATTTCAGGAGACAGTTGCCACTTTGAATTGGTAACTGAGCACTTTTTGGGGTTTGATTTTGACTTCCTTGGTTTTGTTGGAGAGTGAAGATGAGTCTGCATAGGAGGTGGTGGGGGAGGAAGCAAGCATACTTTGTCAAGTGTGTCAGTGCTCTGACTCAGCCTGGTAAAGTATTTCCATTTGCTTTGCTGATAAGCAATAGTCATCTCTTTCACCAATCTGTCTGGCCTGATGCAGGGATCTTCTCAGGCTAGGGCCTTCCCCTTTGTAAGTGCTTCTCAATGTGGTAGGTAGTCCTGTGACAAAGACATGAGGATGAAGAGCAGAAGTGAAATGTGCTACAGTGTGTAAATGTTGTCTTGTGGTTTCTCTACTGCAACCACTTTCACTGGTCTTTTTAAGCTTAGTGTTCCTCTTCTGAACATTCCTATCCACAACTAAATGATACTTTGTCTGTGTGAGGAGTAGGTGTCACTGCTCTGTTTATTTACCCTATGATGTCTGAATGGAATGCAGGGATACTTTTTTTCCTGAGCCTCAGGATCAGCATCAGCTGTTGTTATTCGTTCACCTTCCCAGTTTCACCAAAAGGAGTGGCTCAGTGTTTGCTGCTGTAGTAGCACAGCTCTTTGGTGAGTGAACATCACAGAAAGCAACAGCTCTGCTCTGGGTGTTTAACTTCTGGGAGACTATTGCCTCACTGTTCTTGCCATCATGTAAAGGCAGAAAATGAACGTGGAAATCTGAAAAATAGAATTATGGAATAACAAGGAGGTCATCACACCAATTCATTGCCATGCAATGAAACAAATACTTGCATGGGACGGCTGGTGAAAATCATAGAATCATAGAATTGGCTGGGTTGGAAGGGACCTCAGAGATCATTGAGTCCAACCTTTGATCCACTCTCCCCGTGGTTCCCAGCCCATGGCACTAAGTGCCACATCCAGTCTCTTTTTAAATATCTCCAGGGATGGAGAATCCACTACTTCCCTAGGCAGCCCATTCCAATGCTTGATCACCCTCTCGATAAAGAAATTCTTTCTAATATCTAACCTAAACTTCCCCTGGCACAACTTAAGCCCATGCCCTCTTGTCTTGTTGAAAGTCGTCTGGGAAAAGAGCCCAACCCCCACCTGGCTCCAGCCTCCTTTCAGGGAGTTGTAGAGAGCGATAAGGTCTCCCCTGAGCCGCCTCTTCTTCAGGCTGAACAACCCCAGCTCCCTCAGCCTCTCCTCATAGGATCTGTGTTTGAGTCCCTTCACCAGCCTGGTTGCCCTCCTTTGGACCTGCTCCAGGACCTCAATCTCCTTCCTAAACTGAGGGGCCCAGAACTGGACACAGTACTCGAGGTATGAACCCCCTGGATTATCCCCAAATGTTGGGCTGAGCAGAAGTTTCATCATAATTCTTTTTGAGAACCCCAATTTGGAGAGAAACATGGTCCCTCCTCTAGGAATGGCAGAGCCACCAGCCATATCCTAGATCTGAACTTTGAGTGGATGTTCTTGCTGCATCAAGTGCTGCACGTGATTTTGGGCTCAAAGTGCTTGGGTAGTGATATCTGTAGTGTCTTGATGCCTTTCATTGTTAGATGCCAGCATATATTTTCGGTATGTTAGATAAATTCTGAAACCATGCATTGCTCCCCCCCCCAAAAAAAGAAAAATAACGCCAGCCACTTCATTATTTTCCATATAGCTTTCCAAGACTAAATGGTTTGAAACAGTAGAAATTTGGTATTTTAGTAAGTTTTTATTCATGAGAATCCATGGTTTCATATTTGGAATTGCTTAGAATATGTTGAAAGCCAATTCATTGGACACCAAGAAATACAAGTGATTTATTACTACTTTTCTGCTGCTAATTAGCCAAGATACACTGTGATCTGATTTGTGATGAGATTATAATTTTCTAGTATTTTTGCTGTCTCATTAGCTTAATGCTTAAGTAATAACTTGTTTCAGATAATGTACTTAATGTTTCAGTGTTTTGCCAGTTCAAATATATGAAGGAAATTATTTTATGTTTTTGTTGGATGCTGTG
Source organism: Calypte anna (assembly GCF_003957555.1). Lineage (NCBI taxonomy): Eukaryota > Metazoa > Chordata > Aves > Apodiformes > Trochilidae > Calypte > Calypte anna. Next base: position 38,453,248 of record NC_044245.1, read on the forward strand.
ATGATATATTGAAAAAGATGACTATAAGCAGCAATGTATAGACAGACAAATCAAGACCTTTTGGTCTGATGAAAATGTGAATTTATAGTTATAAGCCCCTTCTAAGGTCTCACAAATACATAGTTAGTGAATTAGATGGTATTTACTACAGTGCTGTTCAACAAGCTACTTGAGATTCATTCTGTTCTCTGAGGATAATGCAGAATTCAGTTACATAGTTCAGAAATTGCTTCTGGAAGCATTTTTTTCATACAAACAGTTATTACTTAAGCTTGTCCATGGTGGAAGCAGACTACTTAGAAGAAAAAGTAGTTTAATAAATTACAATATCAAATTAAAGCTCTAGCAGTCTGTTTTCTTTCAACTTTTTTGTTTTGTTTTGTTTTTTCTTTTTTTTTTTTCTTTTTAAAGCTGTAAGTTGTGAGTAGTCACACGTGAGTTTCATACAGGAACTCCAGGATTGCATATTCATTTCAGATTGTGCCAGGCATGCCAGAGATGCATGATAGTTTATCTGGAGTATCTTTTGTTTCTGTATTTGCAAGTAAAATACTGAGTGCAGATTCTTTCTGATGTTGGCGTGGCTCATTTTTTATTACACCTTTTTCTTAACAAATGGGTAGAGTAGTTTATGCAAAAATGTATTATTTTCTTTATGGTAGAAGCAGGTGAGGTTTTGCTGGAATTATGTAAAGCAAGCAAGTGCAAAATCACCTAGCTTCATTTTTTTTTTACTTCTCCACCCCCCCCTCCCCAAACATAGAGAGTTTGGTGTTAGAGAGGGCTGGATGGATCTACAATAAAGATGGGGAAATTGCCTAGATCACATGGATTGTACTGCACTCCCCTCAGCCTCCCCATCATATCTGTCCTGGTTTTGAGGACAGCTCTTGATGTTTAATTTTGAAGCATTAATTTGTGAACAGATAGCCTTTATCATCCTGCACACAACAGCATTTTCTTAATAGAATTCTTTTCTTCAAAATATTAAATTGTTGCTGTTGATTAGTTATAAATTGAACAAATGAAACTATTGCTGCTATCAAACAGGAACTTAGAGTATTAGTACAAGAATACTGAATAATTGTCAGTTTTCCTCTCCATGAAGCAATCTGCTTAAACTGTTAATGGTAAATAGCCTGGGAATTTCTGTTTTGATTAGCTAATAAAAATGAGCTGAAATAATACTCAATTCTTTTTCTCTGTCCCTCTTTAAAAAAAAAAAAATTAAAAGATCTTGTGTTTGTGATGTGATAAATTGTACCATCACAGACATCACATCATAGTGAATCCGATCTGGAGAATGCCAAAACTGAGCTTGTAGCTCAGCCCTCTGGTCCTTAGAAAAAAGCAAACTACACTTAATGCAGTCATAAGGTTGTGATCCTACAAAAACTTAGACACCTGCTTAACTTTACCCACTCGGTGTTCTCCACTTTTCATAGAATCATAGAATCTGATAAGAGCAGATACTACATGGTAGATACAACTTGCAAAATCAGGGCCTGATACTGATTTGTAGTGCAAAGTATCTTCTTTCAGTCCTTACACCATTTGCAACAAAATGTGCATTAAACTCAACTATGGAAGGATCCTAGTTTTTTATACCTGTTTTACCAGCATTGTAAATGAAGTATGAATGAATGGCAGAAGAAGGTAGTGGAATGGAGCAGCAGGAACACAGGGTGTTACAGGATACATGGGGCAATATGGGACACATGATTTTGCTGGAGTTCAGCTTTTCTGATTGCCTCTTTTGATCTCAGGTCCCTCTAATTAAAAAACTATCAATCTTTTTTTAACTGTGTAAGATTAATGTTAGTATATTTTTTTGTTATAACATAATTTGAAATAGTGTTTCCAGCATTTTTTATTGTTAGGTTATTTTATTAGGACTTGCTGTATGGAGGAAGGAGATGCTCACAAAATAAGTGGAAACAAGGTTAGAAGGGAAGGCAGAGGAGCTGGGAGAATTATATTTTTAATGGAAACATTTCTTTCCCATTAGTTTGAAGTAGTGTTTTCAGATATGTTTGGTTGAAAACATCAGGCATAAGTTGGGCTTTTTTTAGTCTACTGTTATTAATGAGCTTTTTGCATTCTTCAATCTTTAAAAAATTGCTTAGTCATAGTTCTTTTTGTTCAGCTGTTCAGCAAGACATACAATTTAGTATAACTTTAATGCTTTGAAGACATTTTGGAATATAACTATAATAATCAGAAAATCCTTTCAATATTAATAGATGGCTGGAAGCAGCACTTTGACCTGTTTTTTAACTTAAATTAACTGCAATTGTAGCTTAAATTCAATCAGCCAGTCTAAGTCTACCCAAATGCAGCTTTTATCTAGTACATCCTCTTTTCCATCATAAGATTCTGAATGAAGGAGGACAATCTGCTCACATTCCTTATAATCATACCCTTGTATGTACTTTCTTGATCTTCTGTTTAACAAAACTAGGCCTAGTTATTTTTCCTGTGTTGAGTTTCTAAATAATGTGTATTTTGCATACACAGTTGGTTTGAAGGCAGTCTTAAGTTTCTTCAAGGTGTTAACTTACAGAATTGTTAAAGAGCCTGAATCTGGGTCTTCTTTTCTACATCCTGGGTGCAACCAAGGCATATCTGGGAATTCTTTATGTGGGAATGTGGAGAGTTAAATGCAGCATAGATACAGCATTTGCCAGGGTTGATTCCTACATTAACCTTGATTTAGAAACCATATTCATAAAGGCAGGGAAATAAGATTCAGTACTGAGCATTAGGGAGGTTGACAAAATAAATGCATTGTTTTCACAATGAGTTTTGATCATTAGAAATTGCTCCACTTCAGCAAACTGTTAATGACATGGGAATGCTCTGGGAGTTCATGGACAGGGAGACCTGGCAGCTTGCAACTAAAATTCTTGAAACCTGACCTTGCAGTTGTTTCTGCTTCCATGGGAAGAGAGGACTTACAAAATTTGGTTTACTCCCTCCTTTCCCTTCATTCCTCCTCTCTCTTTCTTCTTTCCTCCCTTTTCAGATAATTTCCTGCACCATTTTGAAAACTGCAGCACCAGAAATGTCTCATAACAAGGACCTAAATCTTGTCCTGTCTTCCTTGTGTGAGCCACGCCATAAGTTCCTAGAGAAATGGGAAAACTACTTCAGAATTAGTAGCTGACATTCGGAAGTCTGTAGTCCAGCAACCTCATATTTAGATCTTTCCCCCCTCTTTTTAATGTAGCTGAAATTCAGTATCTTCTTCTTGTCTGCAAGCAAGTATTTATTGGTAACAGAAATTGTTGATGTGATTACAGCCTGTCCTTGACATCGTTCCTAGGTGAAGAAATGGAAAGGCTGATGCAGGTTTCCACTGCTACAGAAGTCGAGAGGTGTAACATATGCCAATCAATATATGTTTAACTGTACATCTATCTTTATTAGATTAAAACTGAGGCTGATGAAAGCCAATATTGTTGCTACAGGATACATGGAATTCTGTAAGGCTTGACATAGTACTATCATTTTTATTTTAATATGATAAAAGATCAATCTAGCCTTCAAACTGAATTAGAAACTGGCAAACGGGTGTCAATACACCTGTAAACAAGACACGTTTTCTATTCAGATCTTATTGGAATCAGTTCTTCACTCTGTATTGCTTAACATTTCCATCAATAAGCTAAAATAAAATAACTTGCACTGTCTGATTCACACAAGTGATTGAGGGAGTGATTATGAGCAACACAGGTTATTCTTACAGAGATGAAAAACTTGATGTGAGCAAGTGGAATATACAGTGCTATCTATTCAAAATTATATAATTTTTGAAGGAACAAGCAAAGGATATCTGATAAAACTGGACTTGCAATTCAGTCACTCAGAATGGCTAACATCCTCATTCTCTGTGTGGTTGGTTTGTGACTTTGATTCACAGTTGAAATAGGTTTGGTTGGTCTTATTTGTAGGTTTAGGTAATTGTTGGAAATGTGTTAATTTGGTGGGGAAAGACAGATGAAGAATTGTTAAATCTCAGAAATGTGTCAGGAATACATTCTGTGTTGGAGATGATTTCTGCAGTTGAATCTTATAATGTACTCCTTCAGGTAGGCTGGTTGCTATTTATCTCTAGAAAAAGAAGCAATTAGGCTTATACCATGTGAATGGTGGTGTGTGATTTGGAAGACAAAAAATTCAGTTCCACATGCTTTCATAACATGGTATGTTGCTTAGTTGTGGTGTGGTTTAATTGCCTATGTGTAAAATGGGACTAATGAGTTTTCCTGTCTTGCAGGGTGGTTGTAAAGATACAGTTCCTGAAATTTTTTGTGTGTAATGATGCTAGAACATAGAATATTAAAATATTTTCAAATACTTTCATGTCTGCTTTTTAAGGCTTAGATAAATACTAGACCCTCACAGATGTGGATTTTTAAAATTTTCCATCTTTTAGAAGGAAGTTGGCAAGCAAACCAAACAATAACTGAAATAGTCTACAGGAATACTTAACAGCAGACTTTAGTGGTCACTGGTAAATGCAGATGTGCAGAAAACCTCTGCTACAACTGAAATATGGACTCAGTATAACTAGATTTCAGTTAAAATAATGTAATAGATTGATGTAATGCAGAATTTAGAAGAAGGATTTTGGAATCTTGAAGGCATTTGGGCTGAAAAAACAAATGCAGTGGTAGGAACCTAAAACAACCAAGAAAGCTTTGTTCTGTTGTTTCCTTAGTTTTCTTGGTGTGCATCTGTTTTGCTGTGACTGTATGTGGAGGACACATCTGAAAAGTAACATCCTTATTATGTAACTGAATCACAGAAGTGGCTTGAACATGTGAGAGCCTAATTAGTACAAGCAACTCCTCACTGTAAAAAGCTATCTTCCCTATTCAAACCACATGTACTTAATAACCATATTTGAGCTTGAGCTGGTGTAGGCTTTGTAGAGAGGGTAGTAATGCATATGTGTGCTGTGTGACCACATACAGAGCTAAAGCTAAGGTTGAGCTGTCCTTGTTACCTGACCTAACTGTATCTTGTGTTCTTAGTCCTTTATTGTGAAACTAAATTAAAGTCATAAAAGCTTTTTGGCTTGGTTATTTAACCATTTTGTAGCTTGGTGAGGAACTTGCAAAATATTTAGACTGAGTTCTTGACATATATTTGGTGGAATAATGCAAGATGGAATAACTGACACACCAAAACAACTTCTATTTCTGATAGCTTTTTGAAATTTAAAGGGAAGGGTAAGAAATCAAACTAGAAATATGAAGTGCCAATTATCTAATATTTGCTGAAGTAATATGGTTTCAATATATGCCTCAAGAAGGACTGGATGCTAGCTGGTGCAAAACATGCTCATTACTAACATAGTGGTAAAAGCTGTAGACTTGTGCTTCTAACCACGAGGCTTGATTCACAAAGGCCTGAAGCTACTCCAGGAAAGACATAAGCAAACCCAGTGCTCTTTTCCCTCATGATTCATCAAAAGATGAGTCATCTGTTAAAAACAGAGTAATCATCAGGCTATTCTGCTTTTCTGCTGACTGTTACTATTAGAACAAAGCCTTTGAGCAGGAGAAAAAAAAAAAAAAAAAAAAAAGAGAGACAAAAAAAATAGATGTATCTTTGATCTCATTCACGAGACTCAGGCTGGTTTCTGTTTTCAAGTTGTGCCATTGTGATTGTTTCAGTCATAACGTGGAAAATACTGTGCCACCATGAGGCATCTCCCAGGACAAAACCTCTTGGTTGAGATGCAGCTTAGTCTGTGAGAGCAGCTCCCACTCTACCCCAGTGCAGTGTCCTGTCCAAGCTGGTGTAAGCTCCAGGGCATGGAAGCACTTTCCCTCCTTACACCTTTCTCTCCTTAAAGCTGTATTCTTTCAAATATGGATATACTTGATTTCAGATGGCAGCTTTTGTAAAGTGATCACCAATCAAAGTTTTTACTTGGACAATACCCAAGACAAAGTGTGAGAGATGTGGGGATGAAGAGCCTCCACCAATGCAGGCTCAGTATTAAATAAACGTCCCTGGTGAATAAACATCTCCACTGCATGAAGCCAGAGTGTAAACAGTCTTAGGAAATCTCTGCAAAATGATTCTCTTCAAAAAAGCTTCATCTCACAGAAAAGGCAGTGTTCCTAAGGGCTCCCAGACCCTTATCCATAAGAAATTCTGCTTCCTCTCTAGTAGGCAGAGGAGGGTCATTCATGAGAACACATTTGGCACAGTATTTCTGTTAGAAAAGGAGAGAAATGCAAGGTGATGTTTTGTGAAGTAAGCTGAGGATTTTGAACACAAGGTACTTTATGAAGTCATATACTAAAAACTAAGTAATACCATCAAGATTTCAAATAAAATCCCATTACTGTGAATGAAGATATTTCATGCAGCTTGCACAGAATAGGGCTCAGAAAATCTTTTATGATCACAGGTGGTTTTTCAAATCCTATAAACAGACTGATAACCAAAATTAGGATTTAATTTTCATATACACTGAGGAGGGATTCAGCATTTTGCTTAATCCATTTGAACAAGGTAAATGCAATGAGGTGAATGTGCTTCCAAAAAAGGTATTTATTTAGGTAATGTATTTTAGCTGTTGTTTAATGCCTTATTCCTGGTATCTGTATCTGCTATTGTAGACATTGAAATTACCCTCAGTTTTACAAAAATAAACCTTGCAGAACATGGCAATATACCAGAACATCTTCCAGTCTGGTTCCTGAGTGACAGCCATGGGCTGTCTCTTTGTTAAGTTATAATTTCTCCCTTCCTCAAGAAGCCTGTCTCTTTTTCCTTTCATAGTATAATCTTTCGGGTACAAGGAGAGAGAGCTAAAATGGTGATGCTGAACCTTTGTTCTGCTCTTCTAGATAGCATGGCAAGGCTACTTTTGCTATAGAGTGGTAAATTCCAGTGTCATCTCTGTGAGTCTGTGTAATCCCTTCCATGAAATGATCTAATTCTCCATTCCTTTTAAAACTTACTTTTATTGTTTTGCATGGTTGATTCTACTGCCCTTTTAGTATGTTCTTTGCTATGGGAATGTAGAATTTGACATGTCAGTGCTTTGGGGAAGGTACAAGACCTTGCAAAGTGGCAAATGTAAATTAATTTTATCTTAATGACATCTCATGCAAATTTTGAACAAAATTATTGGTTACACTGGCAGTTAACGAAGACCTTATTGTGATTTCTCTCTTTTGTGAATGGTATAGGTTATCATCAAACACTGTACCAATACCATAGATTAAGTATACAGTGATAGGAAACTGTGTGCAGGTAAAGGCAGCATTGTAGTGGCCTGAAGCTTGGGTTTCTTCCCAAACAGTAACTTTCACTGAGGCTTAATTATGAACCAGAAGTTAAATTAATGTCCAAAATGTTTCTGTGTTGTTGACTCTTCCCTGTTGTTACCCTGGCAGCATGGTTTATTCCACCCCTTGAAATACTGGATGTGGAAGGATGCAGACTCTACAAATTCCAGAGCAGTCTTCATTTTAATCTAACCCAGTGATCGTATAAAATAGATGATCAGGGTGTACAGTTTACCAGATCAGTCAGTCCATGGATATTCTGTGAGACAGGACAGTAGGTAAAAAGTCTATGTAATGCCTCTTTCTTTGTACTGAGAGCAATCGAGAGTCATCACCACTCTCTTAACTTATGCAGCATCAGTCCAGGAGCTGCCAGGGGTATCAAGGCCAGGCCTAACATTTTAACACTCTCTCCTGAGCAAATGGTCTTGTTTGCAGCTGCCTTATTTCTTCCTTGCACTGTGATTCACAAACAGGATGCTTTCAAAATATACAAATTTCTCTTGTTTAAGGATTTTGCTAAAACTTTTGCAAATCTTGAAACATCTTTTACCAAATTAAATTCTTCCTTTTATTCTGTTCCCAGTAAAAGTAAGGAAGAGAAACCCCAAGTTTGAGCTTTGGTGTTACTTCTGATGAGGCAGGATTTTGTAGTGTTTAGGTATTTGAGAAAAAAGAGGGGTTACAATAAAAATTCAGTTGTCATATGTCTATTATATCAGAATTAACACAGGCCTAATTGTTTAGAAAAAAACTAATTGTGTATTTCTATGTCTCTCTCTAGGCAGTTTTGTTAGCATTTCCCAGCATGGCTCTAGGTTCCTACTGTATTCATTAGATGAAATTTGGAAAATGCATTATATTTCCTGAGATTTAAAATAACAAACCACTTTGTTTCATCTTCTATCTAAATTTCTTAAGGGCTGCAAGACTTTTATTCTGAAGTCTAGCCTAATAATTTTCCTGAGGTCAAGGACTTAATGGCATTCAATATTCACTGTATGTTTTCAGAAATAAAGGCAGAGAGATACTTTGTCTCTGCTTATGATGGTTTTAGTAGGTGAAATTCATAGAATCATAGAATATGATCCCTGAATATTGAAAACTTTATTATTTCATGGTCGCTAATTATTACCTGGTTTAGTCGATGTTTGTTTGTTTAATAGATTAATTGTTATGGCAAATGAAAATCAGTATTTAAGCTATTAATAATGCCAGGAAAGAGTAAGGTTTTATGAATTTTTTCAGGCACTACCATAACATTTAACTAAATAGCTAATAAAGTGCCACAGCAGAAAATGCTGAGAGCTACCTAGGATTCTATACATTAACATTTTCTTGGTCCTATCAAACACTATCCTTATCTCATTTTCATGTAAATGTTCTGCACGTTTTAAATAAGCCAACACTATATACTATTTACTTCTGCACCATGATCATACCAGTTCCTAAAGTGAATTGTTATTTTCATATTAATTAGAATAAAACTTAACCCATTATTTCACTGAGGGACACTATTTTGTATAATAGAGTGTGAAGAATGTGTATTTCTAGCTGTAACTGTTCTGTCAATGTAGATTTTAATTTTTTATTTAAAACAGGACATCCTGAAGCAATTTATATGGACAATATCTTCTCTGGTTTTATGCCTTGACATTCAAGTATCTGATTAACAGTTTCAATATAAAGGAACATTTCAGTATGTATTAGCTAACAGTGATTTTTCTGCTGTTTCATGGCAATTTATAAGCATATATTTGCTATCTGTTTCACAGTGTTTCATATTGCTTAAGGTCTAGCCCACCATAAGAATTTTAAAGGATGCCTCCTAGATTTCAGATTTATATTGAAAAAATCAAGTTTAATTTATGGTAGATTAGGTTTTGTTAAAGGGAATGTGGCATTAAATCTTCTATGCAGCATCTGCATTAAGATGGTTTTGGGGTTTGTTTTTAATCATGGATTGCAGTTTATTTAAACCTGCGCCTGAAGGGCTCTATTTCTGTCTTGAATTTGTTTCTTGCTTTTAGCTTTCAATATTAAACAAGACAGATACATTATTTTTTACCAAAAAAATTCAGTGTTTTATATTACATCACTGTGGGGAACAGATCTCCTACATAAACTTTTCTTCTGTCCCCAGTTAAGGAAACTTCCTTCTAAAATGCTTTTCAGCAGTTGTCCCTGCTCACACCAGTTGAATTTAAGAGTTTTTCTGGAATTTGGAGTGTGTGTGTGTGTGTGTGTGTGTGAATTTCACTTTACCTTCTACCTCTGACTCTGCAAAAGGCTTACAAGGTCTCTTATCTTGTATGTAACTTACGCAGTTAATAGTGTTTAAAAAAAAAAAAAAAAGGAAAAAAAAGATTGGCTTAGTATTTTGTCTCCCCAGTATTATCCCTTTTCTTTGCAAAATTCAATAGCAGGAGCTCTCTGTTATAGCAGCATTGGAACACTTAAGTTTCTATGAAATTATCTATGATGTTTACAAATGCTGTTACTTCAAAACACTGAGACGTAAAATCTACAAAAGGCTTTGTTCAGGGCCCCACAGAAATTATGAAAATCACCCAGTTGGGGCAATTCCAAATGCCCCTGGGATGCATGTTTATTAAGCTCCTGAGCTGCATTTTGAAGTCAGGATACTTCAGGGAGATACTAAACATTTATTTACTCTAGTTTCAGGCAGAAAGGCTGTGATAATGGGGACCCTGTTGGTAGCAAAATATTCCTGCATTTCATGCTTGGTCCACCTTACCATACCTTGTGCTTCTGGTACTGGACCAAACACAGGTGCTTCGTGGAACTGGCTTGTGCACCAGAGACAACTTTTGAGAAAGGAATCTTGAAAGCTTTGAAAATCCTCTCCCTTTTTTAATAAAAAATCTATGCAGAGGAAAAAAAAAAGTAGTTCACACTCCTGGTTGCCTGTGGTGAATGCATGTTTCACTAATTAGCAGCACTGTACATGTCAGGTGAAAACAAAATTTGGTATTCAAGTGATCCTAAGATAAATGGTTGCATTATTCTCCATCTCCTCCTTGTCCCCTCTACATCCTGTTGCCTCAGCTGCACAAGGACTTTCCCTAATTGTTTCCTTTTTAAGACACAAGGCAAATCCTGTGTAAGTTTGAATATAAGGCAGGACAACTGAAGACACATGGATTAGCTGCTACACAAATTGTCATGAAATATTGCTAGTTTTCTTTTTTTGTTATTTATCTGTCACTGTTTATACACAGAAGGGCGGAAGGGTGGGATGGAAGTTCTCACTGCCCATTTCCTATTTGTGTTTATAGGTGGCTCTTGGCAACATGATTTTGTAGAATTTCATCCAATTTCTGGTATGTTTTAGGTACTCAGATATTCTGATGAAGCCAAACAGCCTAATGATGCAGTCAGTGGAAGAGGGGCTGCAGGAAATTCTTTTAAATGCAAACACATTAAGGGCTTAAAAGCACACTTCAGCTGCTGGTACTTTTCAGCCCCATCCTACCCACAGAGGCAGCTCTCTCTGAGGCACAAGAATGGGACAAAGAGAATTTCAGTGAAGGTGATAAGCGGCATTTTATTGCCCTTCTAATCAGGAGTCACAATGTAATTTTGCCAGGACAGAAGGAGGGGTGCTGAGCATATCTCTTCCACAAGCACTGTCTCCCAAGCACAAATATGGTGTGCAACAGAGATCTGTACAAACTGCTGGTGACTTACTCCAAAACTGCAGGCAGTGTAGGTACCTAAACTGAGGAGTCCTAAAAGACACAGCCTGTTAGCTTCAGCGTGGCACCACACTAACGTTCACCCCAGCTGCCTCTCAGTCCAAGTTGGGATCTGTTGTACTAAGTGGACCCTGGATGGGTCAGTGTAGTGTCTGAATGTTCTGTGCAAATATTTTTGGTTGATCAGTGCTATCTTGTGGATCTCTTCACCACACCTCATTGTTTGAAGCAGACAGGCTTATCTCTCTGCTGAGCCCTATGAACATAAATCAGTGTTGCCATTTCATTTCCCCTACGCCCCACTACCAGAAAAAAAAAAACAAAAGAAAAAAGATTTGCTTACATGGTTCATCATATGGGAGGCATTAATTTAGCCCAGGGTAAGCAGTGGTGTTTCTGATACTTCCCACCCAACAATTTGAAAGCCTGTAAAATCAGCCACCAAGATGATGAAGAAGGGGAGTAGCGCTGAACTGAGAAAACTGAGTTGACAAGTTACAGAAATAATGTTGCCTGAGGTTGAGCTATTAGTGAGCAAAAGAAAACAAACCTCATCTAGATCACCTGTCATCTTGAATGTTATACTATGAATATCTGAATGAAAACATTAAAATGACATAGCATTTTTCTCTTCCGAAAACCAGAAACTAATAAATTGTGTTGTAGATAAGCTATGTAAAACGGTGTTCTAGAGAAGGTGATGTTTGCTAATTTGAAAGAAAGAAGGACTGAACACAGCTGGTACAGAACTTTGAGAATGGTGCATGAAGCCTAGGACAATGTGAAGAGCATCATTCTCACAAATTTAATTATGTTTATTTTCCATAAAGTGGGAGAAGAACGAAGCGCTGTTGGTAGCCGCTCTACTTTTCTTGTCTCAAATTTTCCCCCTTATATATCTGTCTAGAAATTAATAAATATGACTCAAATTGGACTATCATCTCTTCCTCTCACAAAATTAAAAATGAAAGCAGAAAACAAAGACATCTCTGACACTATACAGAACAATTTTGGCAGCTGAAGCTGTGTTTAATCTATAAACAGGTTAGTAATATTTAATACTTTAATTTGTATGCTGGGAGATTTTCTTTTGTTGCTAACAATTCTATATTTAAGATTACTAGGGCTTCAGGCAGAACTGTTTGGGTAGTAAAGTGATAAACTGACACCAGAATACTGAGCAGAAAAAAACCCATTAGGCTAACAGCAGCCAGCAGCAGTTAATGGTTTTCAGCTGTTGCAGATCTAATTGATCTTGTTGCTATAACAGAAAGCAGTTCTCTGTGATTCATATGCTTTCTTACTGGAACATATTCCACTCCCTTGCTGTTTTTAAGCCTTACTAACTCTGTTTTTTCCCTTTTCTGAAATGCCATTGCTAGCAACACATTCTATTTAAAGCTAATACTAGTCAAATAAAAATTCTGTGTGCTGAGACTTAGATTTTCTCTCTTCATTACAAACAGTGGCCAAATTACTTAAATTCAGTTGGGCATTTCTTACACTTATTAATCCCCTTCTTTGAGTGTCACACCCAGCACTCATTATTCCTGATTTATACAAACCTTGAAATCCGTATCTGCCATGAGTGTATCAGCTGTGACTCAAGTGACGTAAACATTTGCCATCAACTACAGTTCAGTGCCAGAAACTCTTCTCATTTCTGCATGTGGAGCTTTCATTGGTGTCAACAGGATCCATTCTGTTAGTGATTATATTGGGAGGGTTTTCTTGGAGTGATTTTGTCAAAAAGAAACTGGAAAAAAAAAAAGAAATTGTATGAAAATCAATAGAGCCTAACATTCATAGTTGTAATTCTAACTCATCAAAGGAGTTTGTTTTCTCATTATAAATATGAGTTCATATCAGAGGGGAATTTCCTCTAAACATCTTAGGAATCTCAGTGGAAATGCATATGCTATATGTTGATACTGTTCAGATTTCATTTTCACTTTGAGAGCTGCCTGTACTACTAATCTACTTTACCTGACAGTTTCGTATGAGAAGAATCTTGGCTCTCAGCATGTACCACATCTGCATTGCTCCCTGTGTTCTTAAAGTTAAATACTCTGTCTCTAGAAAAGAAAAGAGAAAAAAAAAATTGTAACTGTTCAAGTGTTGGAAAGTCTAATTAATTATACCTCCTGTTCATTTCCTTTTGTTCTTGTAAAGGCATCTATTGCTGCAGTGGAAGATAAAGTAACATTTACAGACAGGAAAGAAATGGGGCATTTTTCCTTTCTTTCTTTCTTGTTTCTGTTCCTGCATTGTTCTGATTGGTTTTTTTAAAGGTTGACACAGAGCCCCCTGAGAATTTTTAACATATGAGAGTAGATAACCTTGTTCTTTTGTTCACTCATCCCTGCCCTGTTATGATTGCCTGGGGCTGTTTTCCAAATATTCCATTTCATATCCGTTTAACACTTTCTCCATTCTTCTTTCTGCCTTCAGTCATCAGCTCAGAATAATGTTACATCCAATGTATCAGCAGAAAGCATAACAAAAACCTTCAGACATAATCTCATCAGTTCCTCATTGAAAGAAGAGTCACTAAGAGCAAGCCAAGGTTGTATAAACACAGAGAAGTCCATTGGAGGAAAATGTGCAGGTTCAAATTTAGCATTTCCTTACCACAGCATTTCTGTACTTTTGCTTATTAGAGACTTGTCACTTAAAAGATTCTGCCACTTTCACCTATGAGAAGCTCTTTACTCCACATGCTGTCCTCTGTGGTGTCCAACACATTTCTCACAGAACCAAGCATCTTCATGAGGGGAAGTGTGGTAACATACGGCTTGGAACAAATCTTGAGCTATAAAAATACTAAGGAGCTCCAGGAGAAAAAAAAACCAAAAAACCAAAACTGAAATTCAACATCAAAAAAACTTTCCCACTTACTTGAATAGCCATATCCCCTTTTTTCATCCAAAGAACAACAGCATTTTTTCATCCTGGAGAAAGAAAAGGACTTCTGATGAAAATCTTGTCAAGAAGCATCTTGGCTTATGTGTAGAATGAGCAAAGCCTCAGAAAATTAATTTACGTGAAACTTAAATGAATACTGAAGTAGCTCCTAACTGTTGAATAAGCACAGGCTTTTCCTGAACAGAATATTTAATGTTTCCATTCAAATACTTTCCCAAAGGGTTGTGAATTCAATGATTAGAGTGTGGAGCAGCATAGAGAATAGTTCCTAGGAAAAGCAATGGGAGTGTGTAAATGAAATTTCCCCATTTTCATGACCAATGCACATGTATGATTAGGAAAGGCATGTACACCTAAAAAATCAGATTATGTCTGGAGTCTTGTTTAAACGAGACCTTAGGAAAGTAACATGTTACACTTTAACCTTCAATATTAAAACTTCATTGGTGGTGTAAATGTCTTTTGTTTCTGAGAAGGAAAACTGAAGTGCTCACAGGAAATAAACAATAAAATTAAAAAATGCACATATTCATCTTTAGGTTTTAGAAAGAAACCAGAAGACAGTACTACAATAAAGGTTTCAGGAGACATAAAACTTTAACAAAAAAAAAAATAGTAAAACTTACCCTCCAAATGACACAACAGCAAATAAAGTGTACACTAGAAACCAAAGCCATCTGGCAAATTAAGTGAAAATTAATGATTAAAGAAAATCTCACTCTGTGTGTAGTGTATTTTCTTCCATCTGTGGCCAATTATAAAAGAGTTGTCAGAGAAAGCAAGAGACGCTGCGGTGGTTAATTCCAAACTAATCCAGAAAGCCTGAAAACGTCCATCACTGCTTTTCTTACAGTTTCTAATCTCTGCAGGTTTCTGATAAGAGTAGCAGTCAACTGTGATGCCATGAATCTTGGCCCTCACATTTGAAAATAACAGAGATGTAATACCTGTGATCATTTTAGATTAAGGAAATACCATCTTTCAAAAGCACACTACAGATAGAATTCATAAAAAAAAAAAAAAAAAAAGGCTATGTTCAGGTCTATTTTTGTCATAAGCAGCCCAATGCAGCAGTTGCAGTTAACAATATCTAGACATTAAAACCATCAGCTGTGACCCAAGGAGATAGTGCTAAAGTGCTGTGTTATCCTGCCAGAGTAGGCGGTGTTGGAGAGGAGATACGCCTTGTACCCACGCCTTCTGGTGGGTTCCAGGCACAGTAGTTGAGGTTTTGAATTTTCAAATTTCCTGACACTTCCCGTTGCAGGGTGCTTCAGTTTCACACCCTTAGCTCACTGCACAACCATCTCTATGGCCTTGCTCAGAGTCTTTCCATGAGCAGAGCAGCCAAGCATCATTCTGCAAAGTGTTCTCTGTTTCAAGGGTGATGAGCCTGTGTTTCCTTTACTGTCAGCTTGGGCCATAAGATTATTCTTAAGTGCTAAGAGTGGCTGCTAGAGTGTTGATATTTCTGACTACACTTTCTCAATAATGGAGTAAGTGGTAACATGGTTATGGGTAGAACTAGTGCGTAGCCTTTCTTGGGTAGGCTGTCCTTTGGTCTTTCTGTAGAATAAGCAAAAAGAGAGATGCATCCAAAAGGCAATTTGATAGAGATGGTGTCTAAATTATTGGTCTCCTGAGGTCCATTACCACTAATTGAAAAGGAAAACTATTCTCCCTATGCTGCAGTTAACCTTTATGAAACTCCTCCATAATGCATTTTAGACCCAACCATAGGTGCACTTGAGAAGAATTAGTGAGGAAGAAGCATGGAGAAGAGCAAGTAAATCCCTTTGTGTTCTGTATTTCCAGATGAGGATTTGATGTCAGAGAAGTGAGTGACAGAAGGACAGTAGGTAGCAACATTAACCAACTCTGCTGTGGATTCTTCAGTACCTGGTAGTAAGGCATGAGCTTACTTGATGCTTTTTTTGAGTTAGTTTGTTTAGTAAGGGGTCAGTTTTCTACCTTGGCTTCTTCCTCACAAAAGTATCAGGCTTCCCCAGTGCTATGCTGTTCACTGTCAGCCTCCCAGTATTGTCTCTGCCAACTGGACGTTTTATTCATTCTCAAAGTCTTTGTACTGCCAGGCTTTTCCTGACGTGGTCTGTGTTAGAACTCTGACAGACTGGAGAAGTTCATATATATGAAACATTTACAGATGTAAAACTTAGAAACTCAGTGACATCTGCTTTCTCAGATGGGCCCATATGAAGCTGTTGTACCCACCTCCTTTAAATAATGCACTTGAATTAACCCCTTAGAGTCTCCTGACAGCAGGCAACATAAATCAGTATTATTAGCTAGCTATGTTATCATAACATTTACAGACTGCTCAACATCCATTACATCTTGTACATTAAAATTGTGTGCTCAAACATAGACCATAGTTTGACATGTAATTGTTTTTGGCTGCAGTTCAGGCTTATACAGCGCTTTTAGCTCCTTGGTTGTGTTGGTAGAAGTATTTGTGCAGCCATGCAGTGAACGAGGTCAGAGACCTGAGCCAAGTTACAGGAAAAAGAAAAATAATAATAATGTTATTTTTCAACTATATCACTTCCCTGTACTGGCAAACTGGAGGCGGGAACAAAAAAGAAGGGAAAATAGAGAGAAGGAGTGCCAGCATACTCCTGAAAGAGAGGCATGTCAGGCCATGTTTTCAGTGTAAACTTCCAGAGCAGTGTGAAAGATTGCTCCGTCTAAATACCAACATTAAATGGTACTTCAGGAAAGCCCTTTGTTGTCAAAGTAGAAGTTGCCTTCTTGACAAATTGATCTAGAATGCAAACCCTATTCGTTAAACTTGGACTGTCTAATTCTTTGTTAAACATTATTACTGGGTTTGAAGGGATAGTAAATTTCTTGTTATATTTCATAAATGACTGATAATGCTATTTTAATAATGCAAATTAAATTCTGCTTCAATTGAAAAACCGAGACACGGCTACAAGGGGCTAGATAGGGATATACCTATGTATTCCCATTTATTTCATAGAATCATAGAATGGTTTGGGTTGGAAGGGACCTTAAAGATCATCTAGTTCCAACCTCCCTGCATAGTCAGGGATATACAGTTGGACTTGATGACTCTCATGCAGCTTGCACTGGCCCGTTTCTCAAGCCTGTTGAGATCCCTCTGGATGGCATCCCTTCCTTCAAGTGAATCCACAGCACCACATAGCTTGGTGTCATCAGCAAACTGAGGGTACACTCTGTCCCATTGGCCATGTTACTGTTAAACAGCACTGGGCTCAGAGCAGACTCCTGAGGGACTCCACTTGTCTCTGGCCTCCAGCTGGACATCAAGCTGTTGGTCACAACCTTTCGATGACCTTCTAACCAGCTCATTATCAACCAGGTGGTCCATCCATCAAATCCGTATCCCTCCATCTAAGAGACAAGGATGTCATGTGGGACAGTGTCAACCTTGCACAAGTTCAGATAGATGCCATCAGTTGCTCTTCCCATATCTGCCAGAGCCATAACTCTGTTGTAGAAGGCCACCACATTTGTCAGGCATGATTTGCCCACAGTGAAATCGTGTTGGCTGCCACCAGTCACCTTGGGATTTCCCTTTGACTTTTTCTCCTCTTTAGAACAGCCCCATTTTGATTGTTGTAGTGAATGATGTGTGCACCGTGCACGCATGCAAAAATTACCTGACATGTGTTACAATTCCTGTAATATCTACATGAAGTGAATTTTGATTTAGAGTAACCACACCTCAAAACATTATGAAGTCCTAATATTAAACTTACCTACTGTGCCATAATATTTTGCCTGTGTCTTGCCTGAAGGTTCAGCAAGTAGCATGTGGTATAATGTTGGGTTGAAACATTCTCAGTGGTGTGGAAATATAGTGGGATTTTAATAGTCAGCCTCTAGTAAGCTACGCTCAAACTCTTGCTCAGAAGCTGCAGCTCTTAAATAAATAATTAATTTTTCTTTTTCCCACTGAGAATTTGGATAGAGTTAGAAATCTTAAGAAAAACCCTAACTTTTTTTTTTTTTTTTTTTTTTTTTTTTTTTTTTTTTTTTTTTAATCAGGGAAATACTCTTATTGTGACTTAAATTATTTGTTTTCTAAAATAATTCTTCCTGGTTTGGCATAGTAGTTTCACATTAGCACACTCTCAGCTTTCAACTTGATATTGCTAGCCTCAGAAACAAGAGAGAGGAAGGATTTCCAAAATATCTCTCACCTATATGATGTTACAAATATGATGTTTTCCTGCTGGAAATTGATCCCTTCTCAAAGATGTTCTCCCCAAACCTGTATGATGGAAAAGACTACCAAATACTATTTTACAATTAAATCACCATGCTCTTAAGACCCATTTTAAAAATTGGGAATTATGTTCAAAGTTTTGGTTTTCCTTAAAATTATTACAGATATGAAAAAGCTGATTTTCTGTGAAGAAAGTCAACACCTGGAAACAGTGCTTACGGATTCTGTTGATTCTAGTATTTTTATCTTTTTTATATATACCTATACAATACATATATAGATGCAAAGAGTTTTGTCTTACATTTCTTTTTGGAGGGAGAGGAAGCTAGAACAGATTAGCACTACCTCAAAAATAAATAAGAAATTGCTAAAGGAGTCGAGGTAAAATCAAGCCACAGGCAAACTTGTATCTTGTACAGTAACATGATATTCTGGTTCTCTGCCTGTTTAATATCTTTTAAGCCACCCTTGGGCAGGACCTCACTGTAAACAAGCTGTCAAGTTTGACTTGGAACATCCTTTTAAAAATAACACTAATAAATAAACATTCTGTCTTCACACATTTTGCTGCCAGGGATTCTCCCTTTCTAAACTTGTGAGTGTAACACTTTGTAAAGGTTTTGCATATTAACTGCGATCTCCTTTTTTGCATAAATATGAATTCTTCATTTTCCATTTGTTTAATGTTTTAAAATTAAAACTTCAATTTTATTTTATAATTATAGACTGTCGTTATAGTAATAACTTTTATTGAAAACAGCTCCATCTGTTAAATTCTCTGTCTGGCAGTGCTATACAAATCAATAATAGTAATATTAGATAATAATAGCAGAAGAATGTGAGTTTCAGATTATTGAGATTTGAAGTAAAAAGCTGCACAAAGGAAATAATGTGCTGGCTACAGTAAGATCCATTGATTCAACAAAAGCCAGTGAGATGTGTGGCACTGAGTTCCTTCAGTGATTTGTGAACTGTTTATCTAAATATTATCCTTTAGCTCTTTTTATCTTTGCTTGTCATGTCCTTGTAGCTGCTTACTCTTCCCTGCTCGGTTTTGTTTGCTCCAGCATTCACTGCCTTGGGGCTGTGCTGGAGGTTTCTCATCTCTCCAGATTCCATGCAGTGTTGCATGGAAGGTCTTGTGAAGAGGCATCTGCAATGAAGAGGTCCCAAAATAAAGAGCTTTTGGAGCTGATTAGTAGCTGACACTCCTTGTTCTCCTGAAAAGGCAAATGGAGAATCCAATGTTCTGTTTCCACAAGTGGCCAAATCTTGCCTCCACTTCCAGGCTTCCATACAAACAATTTCTGCCTGGGCTCTTCCCATTTTTGTGAATTCCATGCACAGCTGGAACAGAAATTATTAATATGATATTTCACCACAGCTGACTCTGCATTAAGAGCTTATTTTCTAAACAGCAAGTCCAAACAATATATTCAATTAGATTAATTTCCAAACAACCTGAGACTTTTGTTGCCCCAGCATTTCAGAGGAAACACATTTGCTGAACTTCTTAAGTGACAACATTTCACTTCACATGACTTGACACTTGATATGTAATTGTTTGATCTTGTTTGCTACAACTCTTGCTCTTTTTTATTTTTAATGTTTTAAAGCTCTGCTACTGTTTACCTTCGTTACACATTTTCCTTTTGGAGAAGATGTATACACAGTGTTGACAAATCTTTAAGTTTCATTTGGATTCTCATACTTCTTATATCTCTGCCTGCATGTGTGGTGCTTTAGGAGATAAGTACACAAATTAATAACTCAGCCTTTGCTTAAAAATAATAAGATGTCTATTTCCTATGGTTTTGGAGAAAACCAAGAGAACCTTGCCCTGGAAGGTTATCAGTGAAGTTAAATAAATAGAATTGTGTATGCATGTTCTTATTTTATAATTTTATTTCAGTATTTGGAATTTGCAGTGCTGGGTTGAATATTGTGTGTTTAAGGATTCTACTAAGTGAGAATGAAAGTGCATTTTTGAAGCTGTGGAACAACTAGATAAGTCTCTCAGTAGCCTAGATGACAGTGCTGTCAAAATCAATGAAAACTGCAGAAAAAATCAGTAAGTTCTCCTGTTGCTGTCACTTCACATAAGTATTACTGGCCCCATAATGCTGTTATTTCTTATCAGGTCACAAAAGACTGTAGTGGAATGTAAGATACTCTCTATATGAATGGTACAATGACTACAGAGTAGTTTCTTTGGAAGACCTTTTGATTTCGCTGCTGGAAGTTCAGAAGTATTTCTTTAACAAAAGCTGGAGGTTTTTAATGAACATTTTTCCTAGCTTTTACTGGTTCCTTTTGACAGATTCATATATACTTCATAGAATTAATTTTCTTTTCTGTGTTTTTTTTTTTTTTTTGCATGATGGATGCAAATGCCATCTCAGTGCTGAGTTTTGCAGTGTTTTTGAAGGATACACAGCTCATGGGATATGCTTTGTGCATATATTGTAAGTTTGACAGTGGGATTTTTGTGACAGACTGTGGAGACATAATGTAAATTTCATTTGCAATGCAGGTTTAACTGCCTCACCTTCATACTTGTAGCTATTCATTTTGATTTGGGTTCAGTGTTACCTGGAATTACCACACTGTAAAATAGAAACATTTCTGTTCCCCTGCACAAACATGCATTTTGAAAATAAAAATAAAAATGCATTGTCTTGTTTTGCCTTACGCACTGGTCTTAAGAGATGATAGTCTGTCATCCATTAAAAGCTTAATCAATAGAGCTGAAAATTCCATTTTCTGGTTTTGCAAGGCATTCTTTCCAGTTCATGGTAGGTTATGAGTTATTAGATGCTAAAACTGTAGTGCCATTACTTATAGGGAATATATTTTAATAATTTTCATAGGTTATTGACTAATATTCATTATAACTTTATTCTCCCTTTAAGGCCTATGAAGTTGAACTCATAATAAAATCAAGTTTACATGTAGGTTAGTCTCTTTAACACCTCTAAAATAGATTGTCTGCAAAATAGGTGTAACAAATATGGTAAACAGTGGTGCAAAGCAGTGGTGTGATAAGCCCTCCCATGGGATGATCTTCAGTAAGATAAGGCAATATCACTGGGATCGTATATGGTAAAACCTTAGTCATACAATTTCTTGGGGTAAATATAATAATTTATAGCCATGAAGTTGTGTTACTGTCACATATGCTTATCTTCCTTTTGCTGTATAAGTGACAAAGTTCATTATTATTCAAGATATGTTCTATCTTTAGCCTTCACCACAGCTGCATCAAACATATTAAGCATTTTTTTCACTTGGTTTTCTTTGAAAATCACAGGTGTTACAACAGTTTCATGTTGTTTGGACATAAATTTGGCTACAAGTTGGAAATAAGTTACCTTTTTTTTGAAGAATCATAGTGAAGAATAGTTTGTGTGATTAAACAATTTTTAATTCAGTTGTTTAGTCATATCTCAATTGGTGTTCAGTTGCTTAATGGGAGTCCACTGGAATTTGACATTAAGCAACAGTAGGGTAGGTGGCAATGATGTCACAAGAAACCTGTGTGGTTTGAAGTCTGGGTAATTACTTCTGGATTTTGATTTTCATATTCTGATGTGCCGTTCCCACCTCCTTACCTACGGCTTCTGCATTTTACATAAAGTCTGACTTCAGTACTTGGGATATTAAGAGTATGTATTAATAAACCATGCACCTTTAAAAAGAGTTATGGAATATATTCCCTGAGGGCCAGTGATAACCTTGTGGTTCATGGTCCACAGATCATCTCAATCCTTCAGGCTTAATAGGTGCTCTCATTCAAAGAGATAGCTACTCAGGCTTCAGAATCCATACATAGCTGCCTAAACACGTGTTTACACCTCTATATTTCTCCTCCATGTGTTCCTGGAACCTCTAGTGGGTAGCTTTTTAGTACCTTTATGGTTTCACTCTACAGATTCATGGACCATTTTTATGTTGTATTTTGTAGGGAGGAAGGGAATAGATATATGTCCATCCAGATGGAAGATGTTAGAAAGAATTAAAAGGCAGGAAAAGAAAGTAACAGAGAATAAATGGTAAGATTTCGAAAAAAGTTATTTCAGATGGAGGCTGAACATGGAAAATCCTCAGTGGGATGGAAGGTGCAAGTGCTGATCAAAACTAAGCTAGAGGGGGAAGAGAAAAGCAGAAATGAGAGACTTTACAGATGGAGAGAAGTCCCACAGAAAAACTTAAGTTTCCTAAAGCACTTGGTAGCTCACACTCAATAATTAGGAGTAGAAATAAGGTAACTTGATGGCTGAGCTCAAGCTGAAGAGGCAGACTTAAAAGTAAAGAATGGAACCCGAGCACTCTGCACAAAGCACAAAGAACGAGTTGACAGGATAGACTGCAGAAAAGACAAAATTGTGTAGGTAGCAGCAGAGAGGCAAGCAGAATGAAAGCTTTAGTTTAGAGACAGCGTTTGTGAGACTCAGAATAGGTGATGATACAGAATGTTGCAAGATTGAGGAGAAAGCACTGCATTAGATAAGGTAAATTGAACGGGGAAGAGGTTGGAGGTAGGGAAAAAGATATTAGCAGACTGCCTCTCTTAAGAAGATAGGAAAATTCAAAGCCTGCCTCTTTCCTCAGATTTAAAGGCATAGAAAAGAAAACACGGAAAAAGAGGAAACATCACTTCCTTTTGTGGAGTTCAAGTGATGCTGAGACATCATCAAAGTTTGTTTTTGTTGCTCTAAGGAAGCATAGGATTAATCTGTATCTATATATAGATCGTATGCTATCATCATTTCTTACTGTGGTAAGAGTAGGGAGTTCTGCTTCACCAAATGAAAATGGGAAATCTGTGTTATGGACCTTGCTGACTTAATAATGAACACTTTTACTAAAAATATTTGTTTCAAAACAGCTTCCAACTGTACTCATTGTTCTTTATACATATGCTTTAATACTAAGGGATAATAAATAACTTACTCAAGTCACAAATAAAGTATCCAAGTCATCACAATCAATTAATTAGAGGGTTTGTTTGTGGTTTTTGCCCATTTGCACAATAGTTTAAATGGGCACCCTTAGCTTAGTATGCACACTAAATACAGACTAGAATAAGTGGAAAAAAAGCTTTAGTAAGAAAACAAAATTTACTTTATGATTTAACACTAATCAACCGTTGCTAATGTGCTATAAAATAACACTTAAGGTAGATACTGATTTCCATTATTAAAGTTAATGGTCTTAGTTGCCTCTTCTGCCTTATTCCAATATATTAAGCATGCAGACCCCATAATTTAATTATCACCTGTTAATATTGGTTCTAAATTCATTTTTGTACTTTTGGGCTGAAGCTGCAATGATGAGCCAATTAAAAACCATTATCAGGCTGCTCAAAGCATCACATTTGTACTTACGCTCAATAGTACATGATTCTACAGGGACTTTCATGATGGAACATGCTGCCCTAATGCCTCTAGGGATTAGCTAAACAAAAGAAAAAATGTAAAGGAAATTTTAAATATTTTCTCTCCTTCAGGATTTTAATTTTCAATCTCTTCCTTTGCTGTACATCACAGTTTTCCTTGGAGCTCATTTGCATAGCTGTAGAAGTGTAGCATGTAGCTGAATTACAAGAGAGACTGAAATGAGGCCCTTGGTTTTCTCTAAATCCCAGAGGAGGAATTTGGTTCAAGAATGTACATAAGGTACTAATTGCAAGGATCATGTTAGATAGCTACTATTTGAATGAGACTACTGAACTAATAAAATACAGCATATCATAACCTCAGAGATTTGATAATGAAAAAAAGAATCATTTAATTTATGTAGATGCTCTCAAAGCAACTTGAAAGGACAATAGCCACACATTGTATCAGTTCCATTACATTGTTTATTAACAGGAAAGAGTCCTTTCCTCTTATGTTATCAGCTTACTGCTGACACTGAATTTCAAGTGCAGGTGTTTCAGGCTGATCAAAATTTCTGCTTTTATTATATCTGACTTAGAAGTGGCCAATGTACAAACATTCGTTACAGGAATAGATGCATTTCACATGAAAACATATAGTTGTGTTGTGTTGTGCAGTCTGTAATACTGCCATACAAACCTTTCAGCACTTTGTATATTGTGGATGTGTAGTAATTGATTGGCAGAATACAGAAACTAGACTATTTTATCTACTCTAGCTATATTGTACCACATAAACACAACATTGGGACTTAAAAGTTGCTTCAAGAGTAAGTGGAGAATCAGTGTAGAAAATCCTTTCTTCTAGAAGCTCTTTCAGGGGCCTGTTTGTGGTATAATGGAGGAGTATCCCTTTGCCTCACTTCATTTGTTTGGGTCACTACTGTCTTAGGGACTTGCACTTCACTCTTCTGGGACCAGTTCCTCAAGTGATTCTAAAGTCAAGCCTTGAGCCTCTGCAGGGACACCAGGCATCCGTATGGAAAAATCATGTTCTTACCCACTTATAACTGACAGAAAGTAGAATTACTGCTGAACATACTCAGACAGGTTTTAAATGAGATTGGAGCTTTTCAAGGGAACAGAAAGCTGCCAAAGGAAAACCTAGCAGCAGCTCAAGTCAGTGAGAATTCCCCAGCTGAGACGTGTGCGTGTTTGGGTGCTGGTTTGATTTGGTTTGGTTGCTTTCTGCTTATAATTTTTTCACTATTGTATTACAAGCATGTGTTCTTTTGTCAGGGAAAGCTATTAGGAACAGAGCAGAAACCCTGCTGTGCCTTAAAATTAAAACATGGGGAGAAAACTCAGGCATGAGAAGGAATAAAAATGAGCACAGATAAGAAATAAATGTAAATTAAGTTATCAGGGTTAAGTACTCTTTACCACAAGTGACAAAATAAATACAGCATACCTGTTCTTGAAATTATTCTGCTTCTTTGACTTGGTCTAGACAATTGTAAACTGTATGGACTATTTTTCTCATTAAGTAAGATGTGTAGTATTTTGCTGCCTGTTCGTATGTTCATTAGTCTGTTTTTCAAGTTCCATGGAAAGCAGGAGTTCATCAGAGCAGCTGATGAGCTTTTCTCACCACTTCTTTCCTTACTCTTCTGCTTGGAGAAAGTCTGCATCACAAACTTGAGAAATTCAAATTAATTTGGCACACATTCAGTATCTGTGCACATGGATAGTCCTGCCCAAAATTATTTTTGGGGGGGGGGGGGGGGAAGGCTAAAAGGTGTATTGAGGAGTAGTGGGGAGATGCTGATAGTATTGCACTGAAGCAGAGAGCGGTTGCAGAGAACATCTGACAGGACATGCAATTACTGTGGAAACAGTGTTGGAGGACGTAAGACATTTCAGGAACTGGCAAGTTTTCTTTATATTCACTGTTCACATATTAACTTGGGTTTTATGTAGTCTTTAAATGTAATGACATCCTTTAATATCAACTGTAAACTGTAAAATAACACTGTGATAACCCAGTTTTATGAAATTCAACTTGCCTAAAGAGACAGTGTGATTTTTTTTTTAATAAGTAAACAGAATACCCTTAGTATTTTCATCAATGACTATGTCACTTGAATGTATTTTATGTCTTTATGAGTAAGTTTTTGAGATAGTGTGGCAAACCCATAATAATTACAGAGGCAGCACTTGACCCTTGCTATTGCAAAGTAATTTGGAGTTTAGGGTGAACCTCTGCTACTGTCAGTTCATGGTTTAATTCTTTGTAGGCAGGCATATATTTGACATGGTCCCATAGTTTTCTTAGTTCAGCAAATCTAGTGTAGTTAATTGTGTTTTTTTCAATGTAACAATGTGACCTCATTGTGTAAAAGTCAAACCAGTTCTTCAGAATCAGAGACACCTGCACATCCCAGTTTATTGTGAAGTTTCACCGTGTGTACAGATTTAAAAAAAATATGAAAATATTCTCATTGAGCACTGGATTGTATAAAAAAATTAACTGATAATTTGTCCCCCTTTTTAAGACACATGTACCCTTGATCAGATAATCCTTGGAGGCTTCATCTATCAATAAATTACCTATTATTTAGCTATGGTTTTAATATTTTTTTAATAATCTAATATTTTAAAGTGTTTTACTGCGTTCTGATGAATGGAAACATTAGCCTTTCGGTAAGAGAGTCACAGGCACATGGTTCTGTTTTGAGTAAAGCTCCAAATGTGCCCAAAGCATACCCTGAGCTGTGTTCTGGAGGTAGCAACTGGCTTTGACTGAACAGCTTTACTTCACACTTACGACAGAAATCAGTGGTTTTCTGCTGTCTGAGAAATTCTGTATCTTCTTCTAACAAGGAGGAATTACTCTGTGAGTAGAGTATAAATTTGCAGCAAATTTACAGTTGGATTAATATTAAGAACTCTGGCTTTTGTGTCATTATTTACTTTATTCTGGCAGGCCTTAATAACAGTATGACAAGCTCTTTAAATAGAGTTAAAATCAGAGTGTTTCCAACAAGCTCTTTTAGAAGGAATTATGTTATTGTTGAACTAAATTATTGAGTGCTTATCTTCTCCTGTTGTGTTTATATAAGTGTTGTACAGGCAGAACAACAGTTGGAACAAATCTTCCGTAGAGGCACGTGCCTTGAGAAATTGCTTTGGCTGCCAGGAATCCTCTTCTATACGAGGAAGCAGTTCTCTGAAGGTCTCTGAATTTGAACATTGACTAACTGATGCCTTTTAAACATTGTGATAGTAGCTGTTCACATCTTTAAATACTCAGAAGGTTCAGTCAACACTATGGAAATGCTCGTGTAGAAAATTTACTATTACAGGAGGTCTTGAAGCTACTTTCTCCCGACCATATTATAACCAGTAACTGGGAAAATTACTTCATTTAACAATTGTGTGAAACTGTTTTTATCTTGAGTATCATATTTTATTGGGAAGAACTTTTATATAGCAGAAGCATAGAAAATCACAGGAAGCCATGTTTGTGAGACAAAAAGAAAAAGTGGTGGAAATTGGCATTCATCATATTTTGGATATATAGAGATTGCTTAGCTTAGATAATGAAAGCCTGTAAGTGCACCTGCTGTAATTGGTGAAGCAAGAGGAGAGTGGTGAGAATGATTTAATATGGAATTATTGTTTGTCATATATCATGCTGGAAGATTTTCTCTTTTTTTCTTGTAGTTTACTTAGAGGCTTTATTTAGCAAATAATTACTTAAATAGAGAATAAATCAGCTTAAGATGATTTCTCTCTTATAGTGCTAATTTTTCCTGGGATGGACTGGCTGCTTTGAATGAGATACCATATTTAAAAGCAGAACATGCCCCCTAAATGCAGAGCACTTCCAGCTTGAATGCTTTAGATGTAGATAGCATGTGATACCGAATACTATCTTGAACTGTGTGACTGTAATGCTGCTGTGGTTACTGAAAGTATGATTGAGTAATTGTGCCTTATTAAGGTTTTACAAATGGCTATTTTGGTGTATAAATATAGTTCAAAATTTAAAAGGCCATTTAAAATAAAATTAAACAGTGTATGGGCTGTGGTGGCTGCGGTGCTTTTATCGGCAATCAGCTTTTTAGGGACATGAGGGCTTTCAGCTAAGCCTATAGAAACACTGGATTTTAAGGAACTTCAGAGGTCACCAAGTCCAGCGTGGCACGCAACATTTACAGTCTTTTTCATAGAATGGTTAGATTCCACCTATTAGATTTTCCTTTCCCAATTTCAGTTTTAGGAAGCTTGTTTTTAGTTCACACTCCTGTAACTGTGGCTAAAAACCACCTCTATTTTGCAACCTTTTTTTATTCATTACCAGTTTCTATCCATTTGTTCAAATAGATTTAACAAATCTTTTGCCCCCAGAGCATTTGCTGCAAGCAATCATCTTTCTTCCTAGGCTTCATTTTTCACAATAAAAAACTGAAGACCCTTCAGTCTCCTCCCATAAAATAGGTTTATGTTTGATCTCTGTAATAGTCCTGTTCAACACTTGTGCAAATTTGAGTTAATCTTTTTTTTTTTCTTTTCTTTTTGAACATTTATAACCGGAATTGTACAAAGTACTTCAGATAACGCCTTGGTACAGATTGTGCAATGGTATAAATAGTCCCTATCTTTTAAGAAAATACCTTGCCAGTGTCATGGTCAGATTCAATTAAGTGGCTCATAGTCATCCTTTGACTGACTAAAATAGGATACTATTTTCAACTAATGAGCTTCCAGTATATATCAGAAATTCTTGTTATTAGTCCCATGTGCCCTTTGGACTATTGCTTTCAACCCAGTTCTGTCCCTGGGGTCTTTAAGATCATGCATTTTCTCCCACCAGGACATTAAAATCATTCTCCACTAGTCAGACTCTACCTCTTGACTTTGCATCCTCTACAAACTGCATCTTTATTTTTATCACAAGATCATTAACTAAATTGCAAAATAAAATGGCTCCCAAACTATAAAGCTGTTATGTTGGGAAGAGATTAACCACCTTCATGGGGTAATGGCTCTTAAATGACTAATGAGATTTTATATATATATATATATATATATAAAATGCATCGCTGTGAATCAATTTTTCATGTTATCTCAGAGCTCAGTATTTTATACCCAAATATTCATTTCTTGAAACTTAAACCTGGTGTTTCAGAAATTGCAAGGTCACGTCTGATACAAAGGCGGTCTTCTCTAAGGGCATAGCAATCTGCCCAGATATTCACCAAACACCATACAGGTTAGATAAATGGGCCTCCCTGGATCCAGCATTTGGCAGATGAGATGCCTGTTATCTGTTCTCTCCACCCGCTAACATATTGCTAATTAGGTTTTAGAGTGAGGTGAAATGATTCATCTTAGCAGAACAGTGTCTTTAGTAAATCCTTACTCCAGTTCCAATCCGCTTGAGAGGGAAAAGAAAATAGAAAGTGAGAAATGCTTCTGAGATTGTGCATGTATTTTTTATGTGTTTCTTCCTGTCCTTATCTCTAAAAGTCCTTAGATTATCATTAAATTGGTGAATATGAGATATTCATGCCAGTTAGTAGTAAATGCAGAATAAATTCAGTGGAACAGATAACCATACACAGAAAATGTGAACAAGGTACTTGAGATAATTCTTCTGTGTATCCGTGTAAAGTGACAAAATGGGTAGCTTATGTTGATGTAGTACAGAAAATAACTGCACAATTAGTAGAAAATACCAGTGCAGAGAATACCATAAATCTGACATTTCCAAACTTTCAAGTGCTCTGTTTTTTAACTTAATTAGGATTCTTTGAACACTGGTTGGTTTTTTTGTTTACAAGTTTTGCCTACATATGATTATTGTATTATTGAGTTCTTTCTGTAGCATCCCCTGTGACAGTTTCTCTTCCCTAATTTTCTTCACTGCCATAACTGTGATGAGGATGTCATGTGTAATGATCTGCAGTACTTCATCTCCTTTCCCCTGGGATAATCTGGCAGATGATCTTTCCATACATGTCCTGCAGTGTATGTTAAAAATTGTTCCCCAAACCATGCTAGATGTACATACTTTCCAAGTAAATGCCTATACTCTGCCATTGGTGTAAGTGGTAGCAATTCTGCTATGAGGTATTGCAGAGCACCACAGGCTAAGTTATTGCAATATCTGTCTGAGATTTGAATGATTGGATTATACAGATACTGCATTTATATTCAACTAGAACAGTGAGATTGATACATTGTTCCTCACTTGCATAATACAGTATGTGCAATAACATTTAAAAACCCTCTATAATTGCTTTAGTCCTTTGTTGATATACAAATGGAATATTTGTATGCATCTGTGTAAGTGCCTTGTAGAATTTAACAAGTTGAAAATGTTAACTAAATGAGTAACATGAATCTTTTCATGGAAAAAATCTGCCTGTTGTGAGGATGTATCACCTCTGATATTTATTAATGCAGAGGATAAGTAGCTAAACAAGTGCCCCTTGGTCTGTAGCTTCTGTGGTTAAGTGCTGTCTGAATATTAATCTGCCAGGTTGTGTTTGTCTCACCTTGTGAAAAACAGCAATGTTCTTGCTGTCAGCAGTGGGCTTAAGCTGTGTGGATCTGGCTGATGCTTTTTCTCCATTAAGCTATGTGCAAGGAACAAAAAATGTGTCCTGCTCTCTTCTGCCTTGATAAAGAGGGAGGGGGAAGAGATCTGTGAGCTTTTTTCCTATTTAAGCAGCTACCACGGAGACTGGGGAGGTGAAAGGCAATTGGAGGTGCAAGCGTTGTGTCCTTGCAACAGAGAGAGATGCTTCAGGGGTTCAGAGTGGTTCCTCCTAAAACTGCAGTTTGCTGTGGGAATTTCAGTCCTGCAGTAATGAGACCATTGTCATCACAAGACTGAGAGATGAATATCCCCATGAAGCTACTTAGATTAATTTGAGGAGAGTGACACTACCAGCTGCCACCTTTCAAAGAGACTTCTAAAGGTGTGGAAGGGGATTGGAAGTACTTCCTCAGATCTTCGGATCACAAAGGTAAAAGAAGCAGTGGGGGAAATCAGGGTTAATTAAGGTAGTTCTTAAGACCAGCCATGCCTTCATGGCTCTGTTAATCATGCAGGAGCTGCTGTGAGACTCTCATTTTAGAAGGCAGGGGAAGTGCCAAGGAATGTGTTCACGTCTGTTAGAGCAATAGTCTGCTCTTTGGAAAAAGAAGGTTTCCTTAAACCAGTACATCTGCAAAGGAAACCCTCTAAATGCTAACCTAGTCCTTGAAATGCATCTCCAGCTGTAGGCAGTAGATATTTTTTGTACTTAATCTCCTGGCATATGTAAATCACCCTGCCAGCACTCTAGTGGGATTCCCTGCAGTGTGGGGCTTTGTGGAATTAACATGCAGAAGCTGTTGTATTGGATTTTGTTGTAGATTTGTGTAACTATAAATGCATGAAATGCAACTTCCTTCTAAGTAAGGGCCAAAAGCTTATTTTGTCATTTCAATGAAGAATAAAGCTCTAAACTTGAACTCCAGGGCCACGCACCTTTTGATGAGGTTTATATTTGTACTCCACCCTGACATGCAGGGAATGCAACCACTCAAAAACGTTGGATGCAAAAGTTAATACAGTGGAAAATCTTGTTGGGATTCTGTAATTTCACACCTGAACCAAAATTTTATTGGCAGAAGAGAGTTTGGGAAGGCACGGAGCGAGAAACTTTATATGGAAATTTTCAGATTATTTCAGATTTCTTTTGTTTTCCTTTCAGTGCTTTCTTTTAAAAAACTCAAATATTTTCAAGATTGCCCCCATGAAATTAAAAATATAAAATTCAAGCAAACAAACAAACAAACAACACCAGAGGATGATATGTATAATAAGGAGAACTGCTGTTATTTCCAACCCATAAGAGGGAGAATACATGCAGATGCAGGAAAGCCTCAAGCAGTTTCTTCTGTTGCCTGAGTAGACTTGAATCCTGTAAAGATGTCTGGAGAAATCCTTTGCTGTGGCATATTCCAGGGAGAACCACTCTTGCTGTATCTCCGGGGCACTGTTTGGATTTGTGTAAATAATCACACCTTGAATGGATCAGAAGTGCAGCTTGGGCACTTATTTGATTTTGTGTGTTGTATGAATTGACTTGGGATGAGGAGGGAGGACAGTTCTTGTTTTCCCCCTCTGTCCTTTATGAGACACCAGAAACCTTAAAACCTCAGAGGAATTTCTATTTCTTCATCCTCATTTCCTTACAGGAACTCAAGAAGATTCTGTGGAGTCCAATTATAACCTGAATATAGATCTTGGCTTGTGTTTTATCACAATCTTATGACAATTCATACAGCTGCTGTCCAAATCTTTGACACAGCACTGTGTTGCTAGAGAAAGTAGAAATTCTCAAATAGTAAATACAGAACATATAAAAGATTTTATTTGCTGTTTAGCACATTCCAATAACCTCCTGCTATCTAATATTACGAGCAAAACTATGTCTAGAGAGAGTACTAGCAAAGATCTTAGGAAGAGAAATAATGTCTTTGTAATATCCAAAAGAGAATTCAGAGAGGTAGTTGGTTGTTATGAAAGCCAGTACTCATAGTGAACACATGAAATTGGCAGAGCATTAATCTGATGAAATGTAAGACATTGTCCCTTAAGAATGAAATTTACAGTGTATAAAGCTCAATTACATAAAATAAAGCCATGAAAATGTACAGCCTTTTTACAGAGTAGGTATTCTAGTGCATTTGATAGTAACACCTAGTGTCTGTAGATACATCACAAGCTATATCAATAAAGTTTTTAAACTACATTTAAATTACAAAACTCAGTACATCTGTATTTATTCTCTTTAAGGTACTAGATATGAAGAATGATTCAATACTACTTTTGAAATAGTTTCAATAAAATGTTTTCTTTCTTCATGGTAAGAAGAAATTGTGTGTAAAGTAGTCCTGGTTAACAACAGGAATCCAAAGCACAAGTCCTCTAAAGCTACAGAAGCATCCTTTAATTACTTCTAAAAGCTTCAGATTATTGAGTTGGTCTGATATCATCTTCCTTTCTGTACATTTATGTGCAGCATTTTCTATTTTCCCTTCCTGACCAAAACCTAATTTTAGTGTGCTGTCTCCTGTCTGCTTCTTGGTGTCCACAAGCTGTTGTTTAATGAACTAGAAATTTTGAAATCTTTTTCTTATCAAAGGAATGGCAAAGTCAGCAGTGGGAGGGTAGGAAATGGAAGTGGAGTTCTTAGGGGTTAATTGCTGCTCTGTTCCCCTTCTGCAAATTTTCTCCAAGGTCAGGTTTAGTTTTGTCTCCTGTTTTGCAAGACATTTTTCAAGATGTTTGTGTTTAAATTGATAGAGAAGCCTAAAACTTAGGAAGTTGGGTATAAATGTAATCCTGGGATAACAATACTGATTTCACTTGACTTAATCAGAGCCTTAGTTGGCCTTTGTGGTTTCGCAGAACACTGTTTGTTAACCACATTGTATGTATTACACATGCTGCAGCTTGTTGGCTCTTTGCTTCATCTGTTTGTGTAGCAGGGGGTGCTTAAAACAGCTCTTGAAGGACGGACATGGTTAAAAATTAGTATTCAGCAGTTTTGCAGAGACACCATGAGCATAGCAAGGTCAGGTGTGTAAGCAAAGCAGGATTTTCAGTTGCCATTTCATAAAAAGGAAAAATCAAATTTGCCCTCGGTTGTTTTTCTTTACATAATGTTGTGTGACTAAAAGCATCAGCGCATTCACACAAGGATTAATTTTAAACAGTGTTAATAACCTCCTTCATGGTGACAGATGCCCCCCACATTCAAAGTATAGCCTGGAACCATCTTCTAATTTCCTGAAATTCATGTGGTTTTAAGTGATTTTCTGGTAGTTCCAAGCCTCAACCCTCTAATTTCATTAGTTGAACCAAGCCCTTACAGGTATTTTACAGCACTTTTCTGGTGCCTTGTGGTTGTTGTTTAAGTTTTACCAAAATACGTAACCATAATTTATTCTGTAGGTGTTTTAAGTGTCAGTTGTAAAACATATATGTTGCATGCATACATGTGTCCAACTCATGAACATTGGAGTCCCAACTCGGAAAAAAATCCCCATGTAACATTTTAAAGGCCAGAGATCCTTCTGATTTTCGCTTTAACCCAAAATCAATCAATCAAATTACAACTCCATAAATTTTTTTTTAGTCTCCAACCATGATGTCCTAGAGTGTATAAGGAGCTGGTAAGGGGTTATACTCAGAGTCATCAAGTTTACAAGTCAATACATTCAGTACTTTTGGTTGCTGCTATCTTGAAAATCCTTGCGTAGAAGGATGTGACTTAACTGTTGCCTGACAGAGAAATAACTCTTGCAGATGTTTTCCCTTCCTACCCAGGTCTTTTTTCAACAGCAGCTCCAGTGCTTTTGTCCACAAAGTTTGGCTTTATTGTTGTCATTGACATTTTTATTGCTTACTGTTTTGTAGCTGAATCAGTTTATCATATAGCTGTATTAAGCAGTTAGGCCACTACTGTAAATAAGGAGACTAAATAAAAAGAGGCTGTAGAGGACAAGGAATGCTGCCTCTGAGAACATGACCAAGGCTTGACTTTTCCCAAATTTGTGGAGAAGGAGGTATGGGGTTTGAATAGGAACTTTCTGATTGAAATGCTCTGGATGATCGACATGAAGGGTGGAAAAGAGTGGCTGTAGTTGCTGTAAACATCTTGCAATGGTCATAGGATTGGTGTTAGATTTGAGAGTATTTTATTTGAAATTACCATGTATTTAATACTTAGTATATGCTTTACTTCTACATTTTATCTGCATTTCATTAATGGGAGTGGTTTCTTTACAAGTATGTGCCAGGCTGAAAGAAGGATGTGGGAGACTGTGTCCAAGTGCTGGAAAAGTGGCAGATCCTACTGGAGTTTCAGAAGGGTTCTGCTGCATTAGACCACAGGGTCTTTTCAAAAAGCACCAGCTCTCCTCTCAGTCCGTGTTTGCAACAGGCTGGGCACCATAAAACACTGTTAATCACCTGTATATCAGGGATTTTTGCATATGTATAAAATAAAAATGCATGTACTTGATGTGATCTTTGTATAAGAATTAGGAAAACACAGCATTTTTAAGAACTATGAAATAGAACTGCATTAAAAAGTTGCATGAAGAGGAGGCTGAAACCCCCCCCCCAAATTACTTTAAAATTTTAAGTATTGCAACTTTTTCTGCATTTCTTGGGCGTTACTGCTATTTTCTTCCAGACTCCCCACAGCATATCCCACACATTCTCTTTTGTAAAATATCAGCTGATACAGAGCAACAAATAAGATACATTTTCAGATCCTTATATCACTTAGAAACAGATTCTTGCCACATTTGCCAAGAATCAATGAGTGTGTGCTGAAGGAGTAGGTAGGTACTCAGAAGAAAAAGTCAGAGGAGGTATCAGGCTGCCTAAGGATTACGCAAGGGTGTGCATCTTCCAGTCAGCCAGGCAGATCTAAACAAACACCCAAGCAGAACCTACAATAAAAATAGAATTAAATTAATTACCATGCAGAGCTCCTCCTGCTCTGTTGAAGCATATGAGAAATCTCCGTACATAACTTCTGTGTGATGGTCAGTGTGAGGAGAGAGATTCAAAACTGTAGCAGCAGTTGTGACTGTGGCGCCAGAGGACACCCTCATCAGAGTTAAATGAAAATACTGATCAGAGTTATATGAAAATAATAAATCTATAGCAGTTTGTAGTAAAAGATCAGTTGCCAAGATAGATTTGCCCAAGCAGCATAAAGTGATAATTTTTTTTTTCGTATAGCCACAGTTGTTTATTACAGAATTTTTAACCAATGTTAGGGACAGTTAGTGTTCACATACTCCAAGCGTATCCACCTACCTTTTCCTCTCTGATCATTCCCAGAGAGGTACAGGATTTTATAAGGAATTAATGAAGAGACAAACTTGGTATTTTAGCTAGGAAAGTAACTCTAGGCTCTGCTCTATATTAACTGCAGAAAATTTTGAGTTGTGTGTAATGTTTTTTAAGGACATGTACAACATTCGTTTCAAAAGAGTTGTAATTATAGATATGTCTTTTGAGAGAATCTCTTCTCAAAGTGAAGCAGGTAGTAAATGCAATCACAATATTACTGCTCAGGTCATACTTTTATGCATGTGTTAAGCAATTATTTTCTGTTACCGTTTTTCGTATTTCATCTTGAAAGACTTTTTCTAGTATTTGTAGCTACATAAATGAGTCTCCAAGGACAAGGGAGGCTTAGGTTTTGTGCCATTTGCAGTCCAAGGAATTTGAGTTCCAAATTTCCATTTCATCTGACGACACTTTATTCTTATTTGTGAAGCTTTCCTTTTCTTGTATTCAGACTGTGCAAAGAAAGACTGCAGTAGTCATTTGAAGTTAAGAATACAGGGGCTGAATAAATCAAACTTGGAGATCTTAGTTACATACAGAAAGTGGAAAGCCCTCTTATCACAGTTATCTCTAATACAAAATATTTTTATTAAGAAATCTTCTCTTTGAATGAGAGGTTCACTTTCTTTAAAAACAAAGCAAACAAAAGCAAAACAAAGGAAGAACAAAAAATGAAACACCACACAAAACAAAACTATTTCTTTCACCAGGTGCACCCTTCTTTGCATTTTGTCACATCTCAGATGAAGCCATCCCTTTGATCCCCAGCCTGTACCTCTCTCTGCCAGCATGAGTAGCCTGTGACGCGAAGAGCCAGTCCCTGTGCATTTGCTATGCCATTTGAATACTACAGTCTTAAAAACTATATTATTTTCTTCTCATCACTGTGTTTCCCTGACTTTGGTAGACGTGGGAAATTAAAGCAGACTTCAACAGGCCTCTGATTACCCTGAAACAACCAGTGAGAAAAGAGTCCAACAAGGCTCAAAAATCCATCCAGCAGCAGAACCTAGTCCCTCCCATTATTTAGGATTTATTTTATTCTTTTCACTTTTCCTTGTTATTTGCACAGTCTTTAATAGCTCAGGTGTGTTTGTGGCTGTGAAGCACACTTTCTGTGGCACCACACTCAGAAGAGTTTGTTCCAGCTGCCCTGACAGATGGGTTTAAGCAACCTGAAATGAGTGTTGAAAGTTGAGGTGGAGTAGCACACCCTGGGAGCACTGGAGTAGGCAAAAAGAGAGCTGGGACAGATTTTTGTTTTCTTAAACTGCTTGGTTATGTGACCCTAGAGGAGTCAGAGGACCTTGTGTTGCTTTGGTTGCTCTCTGCATAATGGTAACATTGGACGCTTGGCTAAAAAAGCATGGGAAGCATTACTTTCTGAAGAGTGGCAGAAACCCAAATCTTTGTTGTCCTTGGGGTTCCAGCTGTGGTCTTAGTGATTAATCTAGCACTCAGATTTATTTCTATGCCAATTCTATTCTACATTTAATTCTTAAGATATCATTAAAGATTTTTAAATATGTGGGTTTTCTTATCCCCTTTAAACCATCATCCCCAGCATAAGATACTCCATTTTGTAATAGTTCATTTTGTTTGAAGGAAAATTAGATGTTGTTTTGTTTTAGGCAGCAACTATTTTGACACCTCTTGCAGTCATTACTCAAAGCACAGAGTAACACTTTCTGTGTAGACACACAAACATATTATAAAGGAAGAGATGAAAGACTGTGGTTATTTCATTACCACTGGATTTTTTCATTGTAGGTGTTACTCACCCACTGTTAAATTGACCCACTGTAAAATTGATAAAAAGATGGTGTGAAATTGCCCTAATGTGCATTCATTTTGAGGTTTTGTATGCCATTTATGAATACTAAACAAAGCTATTTTGGTATGCAAAAGTTCTACTTGCTATTCTTGAATGTTTTTGAAGCAAGGGATACCTATTATATTTACCTCAGATGTTTAAATAAAAAAAATTATAAAAGCAACTTCATAGGAAGGTTCAAGTTGAACTTGGTTAGACAAAGAAGATTTGTATCCTTTGAGAATTCCAGACTTTTGAAAACTTACTCTTATATATAGGCATTTGCTGTTTGTTTTGCATTTTTTTTCCTTGAAGTCTGGAACACTTTGTTTTAATCGAGAGATTAATTATCTTGCTGAAATGCAGCCTGACATATTAGCCAGCTTGAAGAGAATGGAAACGTAAACTATCTTCTCCCTCACTGTCAGCCAGATATTCTGATATTCACCTTTTGACCCCTGGGACAGGGTTCAGGAATTCTTAGCTCTCTGCCAAACTACAGGGTGCTGGCTCTGCAGTAATGATGTATATGTACACTTAGTATGGTTATGCTGTATCAGTCTTTAGACCTTTCTGTTGATGCCCTTTTTTTACTTCTTAAATTTTTAAATATAAATTAATCTCTTCAGTATATTACCTTTTAGTTATGTGGAAAGATCCTTCTCCAAAGTTCTCATTTATGTGCTGTTATTGCCAAACATAATAATACTCAAATACTAGAAAGAAAAAGTAAAGATTTTTTGTTTGCTGTTTTGTACCTCTCCATTCCTGTGCACACTTCAGTGCCTGTCCACAGTGCTCACTGCAAGGGGTTCTTGCTCCACAAATTTAAAGCCAGCAGAGCAACTGGTTGCATTCTGCAGGCCAGTCCCTTCTTTCCTCCATTGCCAAAGTGGGAGAGATCAGTGAAATATGTGCTGTCCTGTGGAGGTGTCTGGAATTTAGGTCTCTCTGCCACCTCCAGGCAGGGTGAGTATTGAGCCTGATGCATAAGTTTAGTCTGGAATTGTTCAACTTGTGGTTGAGGACATGCTTATCTACAAGCATATTTTCCAGGTACCCTGCTGAAGGGATATCTGCTGTAAGTAAAATGATCCACAATCTACAGAGTGTGCTCTGTGCTCAGTCTGCTCATTTTGAGACACAATTGCATATAACAATTCTGTAAAATTAAAAAAAAAAAAAAAAATACAACGGTTGAGCATTTAATTGAATGAGATGGCTCTGAAGTGTGCTGCTTCATCTCTTCATTGCAAAACTAACGTGAGATGTTTGGCTCTGTTCCAGGTTCCAGGGTAGGCTGTCTAGATCTTGAGTCTGATTTACACTGCCAATGCAATTAGTATGTCCATAATATATACATAAAAATATAATTAAAAAAAAAAAAAAAACCAAACAAAAAAACCCAACATGTTTCCTAAGCATTCCAAAACTATAAATTGCAGATGGTTGCAACATATATGTAAAACGGGAAACAGAGCCTTGCTGAAGATATAGGATGTAACTAGACCATACCACTGCCACCACTAGACACACTACTCCCGGTGGTGGCAATGAAGCTTTTGTTGTATCCTTAGCTCCCGTTATCCACATCCACTGACATCTTTCACCCCATTGAAACTGCACAGTTAGGAAAACTTTTGGTTTTAATGAGTGTAAGTTGCGTGGTTGTTGTAAAACTGAGGGCCTGGGAATTATTAAAAGTTGAGGAGGAAGGGATGGTGTTACAAGTTATACTAACTTCTTGCTGTTTTTCCTGCAAAAGCATTTGTGCATACTAAAGAGGTATGATTCGCCATGTGTTAATGTTACTGCACTTTGCTTTAAGTTTGATACCTATCAAATTCCTTTATTTGTCCACGTTTTGTCTGCATTTTCCTTAAGAGACCAGATCTCTGAAAGTATGAGAAATACTCTGAAGTGTGTCATGAAGGGACTGAAGGGAAAACCTAAAGTATTTATGTTTCATTGAAAAGCTTTCACATATTATTTCTTTAACAGCCTGCAAACTAGTGCTGCTTCAAATACTGAAATTGAATCCTAGAAATACAACTCTCAGGGGTACAATATTTTTGCAAACATTATTATATAATAGAAGGAGAAATATGATTTGATTTGTTTCTCTAAGTAGAAAAATGCAATGTTGAAGAGGATGGTGAAATCAAATATATTTTATGGTATCTTATATAAAATTAAAACATTTTAATATATATTTGAAAGATATTTGTCAGCTATAAATCAGAATTATTTATATTTACAAGTTTTTAATCTTATAGCTCAATTTTTTTGCCTTCTAAGTGGTCCATTGCATTGGTGAATTACTGTGGAAATTGTTTAAATTCTTTTTCATTTTTTTATTAAAAAAATGAGATTAGAAGGAAGTTTACTACTTTTGGATAAACAGCTACACAGCATTTTATAATATCCAGAAATCCAGTGTTCTCTTAGTGTATGAAACCTTCTTAGCTGGCACTTGACTTGAGAATCATATTCTTTATTACTACACAGCAGAACAATTTTAATTGCTCCCTTGAATATTACAATACTTCCAAGCATGAAGAAATAGCATAACAGCTATGAGAGTAACTCTGCACTATTTCAGTCACTTTTCCCATTTGACAGTGGAAATCATATGCATAAAAAAAGAGAAACTGCAGTCATGTAAAAATAATTCTTAAAAGCTACTGCTGACGTTTTATGGAATGGAAGTAAAGGAATTCC
The DNA here is from genome assembly GCF_003957555.1 of Calypte anna. Classification (NCBI taxonomy): domain Eukaryota; kingdom Metazoa; phylum Chordata; class Aves; order Apodiformes; family Trochilidae; genus Calypte; species Calypte anna. The sequence goes on from NC_044245.1 coordinate 38,493,294, forward strand.
TGTGTGGATATCATCTACTTTGTACTGCAGAAAGAGCAAAATACTAGGCAAAACATCTGAATTAGGAAAGCATCTAATAAACTTTTAAAGACTGTCCTTTAAATATCATGGGTTGAATCAATTTTTTGATTGTCTATGTATTTGTGGTGTTGTTAGAGTGGATACATGTGTGTCTTTGTGTAAGTAGATATATTTATAGTACTTGGCCTATTCATATGAATTTTTGTATGTTTTACTGCATCTCTCTACAAGTTTTCATGACTGGAGTACACTGTAAGTGGTCTATTTTTTCATGACTCCTCATTTGGGTAAACTAAACCACTTTATCTCCACATTCATGAAGACTTTAAAACGTGTTTGAAGGTCTTAATGTCATAGAATTTGAACATGTTCCTATAAAACCAATCGAGTTCTTAAGCCCCTCAGCCCCTCTTCCCCATGATCTTTATATTGCAGATTATTTTTGGTCTTAGTAGTTATGCCGTGCAAAAAACAGAAGTTTTGACTGTGTGTTTGAGTGTTTATGTGTGTTTATTCAATCTTGTCCAAGTAATTACTGACACAGAACAGTCATCCATCCAAAAGCTGAACATACATACTGTAGTGCACACCATTTGTGTAAAAGAACTCCATTTGTCATGGATTTTTGTCTTAGATACATTTAATGACATTTTAATTGAATAGACATAGTCAGAATTGGAGCTCTGTAGACGTTTCCATTTGGGTGGTGTGCATTACAATTCTCCTCTTGTAAGGAGCAGCTTTGAGCTGCTGTGGGACCTGGATGGGGTAGAGATAGAGTGGGTGGTGTAGCTCACCCTTTCCCGCAGGTATGAGCACCTTCTGGCTGGGAATAGGCTGAGGACAGGGTACACATATGGCTGGTCTCCTCTTCTTCCAGTCTGGGCTGGTGCAGCCTTTCTAAACCTGTCTGGAGCCAATCATGTTACCCATTGCTTTGTGATTTGGACCACCTCAAGCCAAAAGACCATTGTGAAATGGCCATGAGATCCCCTGGGCTAGTGCCCAGCCCTTGGCTGCCCAAGGGAGAGAAAGCACTGTGTAGGTTTTTTGCCCGTTTTGTGTGAAACTCCTGGCAAGATCAGGATGGGGTAGAGGCCAGGACTGCCTTACCTGTACTGTACAGCACTGAGAGCTCTCCCTCCAAGAGGCAGGTTGAAAGGGGAAAAGCGTCATGGTGTAGTTGCATATCTTCTCAATAGTGTAGCTGTAATTCTCAGGACAAGCAACAAAAGGGAAGTCACCCCCCATTGCTGTGGTAAGTCCCAGGCTCTTTACCTTCCTCTCCAGGCCTACTCCTCCCAGCCTCTGCTCTTGCAGCTCTTTCTCTGACAGTCTAGGGCCAACCAGGACAGCAAGCACTTTCTGGAGAGCTGGAAGATGACAGAAGCATGCCATTGTGTGGTTGCATCCATGTCCAGGCTGTGGACAGGTTTTTGGAATGTCCCTTGCAGAGAAGGGTGGGGTATAGCCCAGCACTTACCTGTCTTGTAGAGCTTTGAGAGCTCTCCCTCCAGGTGACCAAGTGGAGGATGACAGCAGCAAGTCATCATGTGGTTGTCTCCATGTCCAGCCTGTGCCTTTCAAAGGGACAACAACCACAGCACCATCCTCTGTCACCATGAGCAGCCCCAGCCTCCCTGAGTGCGGTCATGCCAACCTGATGCCAAGGGTGTCTGTCGCACCGGTCCCAGGGAGCCAGGAGACACCTCTCCACAGCCAGTGCTGTCGTTCATTCCACCCTGGAATGGAATATTGCCAAGATTCTGCTCCCTATGACGTGGTCATGAGATGTCAGGGCTGGTGTGCAACCCTTAGCTACCCAGGGGAGAGGGCTGAGGAGGTCCTTTGCCCAGGGTTTTTAGAATATCCCTTGCAGACCAGGTTGGGGTATAGCCCAGAACTTATCTGTCTTCTCTGTTTTGTAGAGCTTTTATAGCTCTCCCTCCAGGTGGTGGGACTAGAGTTGTGGTCTGGTTGCCACACTTTCCAGGGGTGTGGAAATACTCAATAATTCTCAATAGAAGCAGCAAAAGAGAAGTCATCCCCCTCTGATGTGGGCAGCCCCAGCCTCCTTACCTTCCCCTCCCAGTCGTCTCCTGTCTTTGCCTCACCTACCTCCTCATCTGCCAGTTTATACCCAACAAAATTGAGAAAGATAATAAAAAGGAATAATCAAATCCTAAACTGCTGAGGATAATTTAGGATTAGGATTACAATAAATTAGGCATTAGGTCCATAACTTTCAGTATTTAAATAGTTGTTCTTATATTATCTATTACTCCTGCTGGGAATAAGAACATTGCAGAAAGGTCTATCTTATCCTTATATTGATTCATACTAAAAAACAAACACATCTTACCTGTTCCTCTGTAATGCAGTGATACATTTCTTAAAGAAATGAGTGTTCTTTGAATGCCTGGTTGCAGGAGCTAAAGTGGTGTCCTTTAAGGTACATATATTGACTTCTCAACCTGAAACATAGGCTTTTTTTTATCAACATTTTGCCCCACAGAGGTTATAATGGAAAGTGAGGTACTCTTTCTCAATGTCCAAAGATTCATAATTTTAAGACTGAAAAACAAAAAGCTAAAATGAAATTTATAGTATATTGCCTAGCAACATGTGGAATACTGCAGCTGTAGCAGATTCAAGTTTGTTGTTTTGTTCATTATGTTAATCTCCAGGCTGCTACAAAATATTTATCCTTCAAGTCATTCTTCATGCATGTATAGACATCAAGAAGGCATATGTTACTAAAAAGCAGTCTTAATATCACTTACTCAAGGTCTTGGCCATTCATTCAAATGGCAAAGCTTAAAAAAGTGAAGAATGAAAAATGTACCTGATAATTTACCTGTCTCTTTCCTTCTGATAGAGATAAGCACGTTATCAACTTTCTTCCTGATAATGCCCCATCTACTCCCTAAATATTGTACCCCTTTAATTTTGGCTGCTCTGACTGATACATATATCTAGTAAGAACAGTTGTCCCTGTTTTGTATTTAATTTTGAAGATGCTTTCTTCTAATTCATAACTGAAAAAAAAGGCTGTTACTGGAAACTTTTTTTTTTCCTCTCCAGACACAGCAGTTGATCCAATATAAGATATAATCAGTTTTCATTGACCTTCCATTGTACATGGCTGAAAAATAAATATTTAGAGGAATCTAAATAATAATGTCATGTATTTTACACCAAGGTCATAACAGTTGCGTGTTCTTAAATCTGGTCATCCCAGTGATGTCCTGATGTTGATGACTACTTAGGGAAATTACTTCTCAGTTCCTCAGTGGAGGTTTTCACCCATGTGAGGGCCTGAAAGTTTGGTTTAAGGCTGCTTTATTCCTCCTCTCCATTTTCCCCCACCCTAAAAATAATCAAGTTCCTTCTTTTTCTATGTCACTAATACAAATTGTGGCTTAAGGTGGATGACTGACTGACTACCTGACATTGACAAAGATATGTTTTATGCTGGCCATCACTGGTGGATGCTGGACTTGGCATGAAACAAAGAAACAGCAATTCCAGTATTCTTTCTGTATGGGCTTTTAGGAACTCTTTATGAGTCATTTGGGCAGTGAGGAGTGCCAGGCTTCTCTTTTCCAAGCACTCTTGTGGGCAGGAGTTGACTCTGTAGTTTGAAAGTGAAACTTGAGTCTCTCCTGTCAGACATGAATTCAGACTTAGTAGTACTCAACAGGAATAAATCTAATGAGCTTCGGTGAGCTTTAGATCAGCCTATTAGGAAAACCACTTGAAACTATGGATGTAGTATTTAGGCAAAGGACTTGACTAAAAATTTGTTGAAGTCAGTCCATTTTTTTCCCTTTATTGAATCACTGTAATGTAATAACTCAGTATTTTACTAGTAAGAAAACAATCCACAGCTTTTTAAGTCCTGAAGTGAATCAATTTAATCAATTTTAAAACTTTCAATTAAAAAAGTCACATCTAAATTTTGGCATGTTAGTCTCCTGCTATCATTTACAGATAATGTACTTTTAGTAGAACATCATCATTCCTGATACTCAATTCAGACTGAATACCTTTAGCGTGAGGAACATGTGCTGTTCGTCTCCCTGTGAACAAATATATGTAATTATAATGGCTGTTCCAGCAGCTCAATGCAGGGCTCTATGTCCTTCTGGGAAGAAATGGAACTGTTCTTTGAGGACAGCTTTGAGTTCCACCTACAGGTGGCCTGTAGTGTTGTGGCCCGGTGGCAGCCCCAGTACCCTCTGCCAGCTCAGTCAAGGTAACACCCTCCATCTGAAGACTGCTGTGCAGTGATGTCCCTCCTGCTAATCTGTATGGAAGACCAGTGGTAAAATTGATGGCCAAAAACAACATGCAAGAGATGATGAGTTTACAAGACTCATTAATATGACTATTTCTAACTATTATATACTCAGTATGGAAGACAAGCCGTTAGATACGAATCAGAAGACTACTTTTTTAAAAAGACCTTTCTATAACATGATATCCTCAAGAGCCTTATCTGAGGTAGCAGACAGACAGGCCTTTCTCACAGCGTGGCTAAATAGGACTCCTAATCATATTTTTATTTCCTCTCTGACTTCCTGTGTGACATTGCTTACAGATCTTCCGTGTAATTACTGACCTCTGGCTATCAGTGGAAAAAATATCTCACTGCTCTATCTGCCCATTCTTCCATTCTCTCATTTTGAGTACTTGTTTACCAGTTCTTAGGCAACCTTCACAATGTTATGCACCACTCTGAAATAATTCCCTGGCTCAGTGACCAATTGAAGTCATGTTCTTTTTCCTCATCCAGAAAATAGCTTCTGTCAAAGAAGTTTCACTGCATTAATGATAGATCTCAAAGTCTGTTGGGTTTGCCTAAGGTTACCTAAAAATAGAAGCCCTGTGTCATATCTCTGCCTATTTTACCAAACTTTCTGAGTGTTTCTAGACTGTATCCTTAATCAAAACATAGAAGCCATCTTATTACTTGTGGAAGATGTAGTTGCCAATTTTAGAGCCAAATTTAATTTTCTTTTTGCTAGTTTGTTCTATCCATACATTTCTCTCTAGAGAAGAAAAAAGGATTGGTATCTTAAACTATAAGTACTAAATTAAAGGATACAGAAGAATCTTGTGCTGTTGTTACCTACTTTTTACCTTTTTTTAGATTCACAAGGTTTCCTACAGAGGACCATAGGAACCAGGTTAACCTGTTTATCACAGACTCTCATTTTCATCAATCACCTTTACCACAGGACTGATCACATCCTGATCTCCAGAAAGTGATCGTGTTATGATTGGAAGACATCAAAAATTCACCACTTCCTTAGGCAGTTTATTCCACTGAATTATCACTTTCATTACTAAAAAATCATGGTTTATTTCCAATTTAAATTAATCTGGTTTCCAGTTTAACCTACATTCTGAATTTTGTTTTGCTAAATAAGCTTTCTTTAGAGCCCATTATTAAGCAGTTTTTATCTTTTACAATAAGGCATTTTTTCCAGGCTTCAACTCATCTGTCTATCTGTTTCTTACACTATTCAAATTTTCGTGCATCTCTTGAAAATATGAGCACCAGAATACTATCTATTATTCCAACACCAGCAAAGTTATTTTTCTGTTGACTATGTGTCCTTTTGCCCCGGCACAATTCAAAATACTGGTGCTATAGTTTTTTAGAACCACAGCCTTACAGTTCCCCTTTTTAAATACCTGTCTCACATGATGTGTCCCGAAAAGCTCTGAATTTGTTAAAGACACACTTTGTCTGATACAGCTCAGCTTATGGTACAATCCAGATTGATCTTCAGTCATTTCTACACCAGAGATCCCGGTACTCTTCAGCTGTGTCTGCATGACACAACCCCAAGCTGGAGCCCTGTCAGCTGCCTCAATCTAACCTCAGCATTGCTGTGTCAGTATCCGTGTGCTGTGCTACTCTGGAGTCAGCGTTGTTCCATCCTCACCACAGTGCAATGCTCTGGGAGCATTTACTAATCCCAGTTAGGTTTTCATGAGTTTTGGGTTCCTCTCTTACTGGGACTGCACCTTGCAGGCAAGCCCAGTGTGGTTGTGACGTGTTCTTACCACTTCACTTCTCACCAGTCTGTGTGGCACTCTTGGGTTTCATCAGACAATTATCTTTAGGTTGATGATGAAAATGATCAAATGGTGTTGATTTCAGTACTGGGTCCGGGAAAGGGGTACTAGAAATACATTTTTTTAATCATGAGCTCTTCTGCATCCTTTAGTGGATGTGTTGGGATGTAGTTTAATTAAAAGCTGAACAAGAAGTTTACCCAGGTAATTTAATAAAATGTTCTTTTTCAGTGCACTTTTCCATCATTTCCATCCCAGGCTTATATACTGATGATCTAGAAAAGGTCTTGTATGTTTTGGGGGAAGTAAATCTCCTACTCTTATAAAGGTTTATGAATTTATAATATTTCTGCAAATTAAATTCTCCACAAAATTTGTAAGCATTCATAATGTGAGCAACTCTATCCAATAGTGATTTGGGTATATACATTTTAAAATGGTACTTAAAAGTATTAACTAGTTAAACCAATAATAAGGCACAGTATTTCAATAGACTGTTAAAGTTTGGAACAAGTTTCTACTACATACAGAGCATTTTCATTATCAGCTCTGTGGTGCAGTGCTTTAGGCATGTAAATTGTGACAGAAGCAAACTGAAGATGTGAAAGTACTAATGGCCTGTGGATCTTGGAGTTGCCAGCAGATGACACAAAAAAATCTAAAGTTATCTTTATTGATAAGCAGAACAAATATTATTAGTGTGATCTGGATTGCAGACAGTTGTATGGTGTATATTGCACATTCTCTGATGGGAGAAGCAGTTTATAATAAAATATTAATGCTTGTGACAATTTGCCATGCTGAGGAGAGGAGGGTGTCATTTGAAAGCAGCCTGCATTAACACAAATAGCAGTATTTCTAAAAACTATTGACTTTGACATTATTGCAATAAATTAAGATTCAGTGCCAGGATTATGAGCTTCTTCCCTCTTATGGTTTCTGCTGTATGACACCCATTTATCAGACTTAAGTGGCCAAATCAATAGAGTGTTTCTGTAGCAGGTAGTAATTGCATTAGACTTATTACCTATACTAACAGACTTTGAGTTCTTGCCATCATTCTTCACTGGCTATCCCAAGTTGCTTTTTGCTAAAAGGGCTCAGTTACCACAATTTTTTCCTTAATACTTGTTAAGTATGTAAGATTGCTCTAGAAGAACTGAAAAACTCGGTGGGTTATTTAAGCCAAGTGTTCCAAAATATATCATAGAATCATAGAATCATAGAACTGGCTGGGTTGGAAGGGACCTCAGAGATCATCGAGTCCAACCCTTGAACCACCGTTGTGGTTGCTAGACCATGGCACTGAGTGCCACATCCAGTCTCTTTTTAAATAGCTCCATGGACGGAGAATCCACTACTTCCCTGGTAGCTGCAGTCTCCAGTCATTCATGTTCAGTCAATACTGTGAACTCTCTTGCAGTTAATTTTACATTTTTGTTCATTAGAAGAAAAATTATCCCAGATAATACTTTACTCATGCTTACCTTTAGCAAGCCTTGTGCATTTTCAGATTAAATGAGAGGTTTATTGGTACTGGTATTAGAAAAATTTAGCTTTTATGGCCAGTAAAATGTGTCTCTTTCTCCACTGAGATAATGACTTGTACACCTGGCACTTTTATGGCATCCAGTGGATTTTATTTTTAAAGAGCTTTAATTAAGCTTCTGGTATCACACGACACAAGCAAGCAATGGAGTTCTTTTCCTTATCTTATGAATCAACATATTAAAAGGATTAATAGATAGCTATGGCCTTGAGATCTTATTAGTAGTATAAATATTTCATAGATTAGGAACTGGGTTATAGGATGCTGCCAACAGCAGATATTATAGTATTTCTGTTGAGCTCAGCTGATGTTTTCACAGGTGTTTGTTTAATTTTTTTGTTTTATTACTATATACATAAATTGCCCTTTTCCTGTGCAGGCATATGCCTCATATAGGTATTTTTGATTGGAGCTGCTGCAGAATAGCAAAGAGAAATATCCATCCTGCCAGGGTGGGCAGGTCATCTAAAAATGAAAAAGCTGAATGGCTGATTTACTGACATTTTCCTTATTCCTGTCATTTCCTTGTTGCTGTCACTTTGCAGAAGGAGAAATCCCAGGGTGACCTTATCTGAATTCCAGTGTACAGCAACAGGAACAAAATTTTGGGGAGCAGTTTGCTTTGCTTTCTTTTAAGGAAGTCTTACTCTACTCAGTAAAAGTATTATTATTCATTCCTTGCTTTCTAACCAAATTTATTTAATATTATCTGCCACAAGGGACAGAGGAAAATATAAGTGAAGGAAAGAAAATCAGATATAGATATGTAATATTCATATGGACTAGTATAACATAATAGTTTGTGCCCACATGGTTGGTGAAAATGTGTGTAGTACTTTACCCTGAGGAAAAAAGGTAAAGCTTTAAACGTCCAATCAAGTAAGAAACAAAATATTTAAATAATGTAGCAATTACAGCAAATATTATGGAGGAATGTTTTGGGGTTTTTTTTCCATAGCTGTTGAAATTTTAATGCCTATTTCATTTGAGCTTCTATTTTTTTTCATAAGGACCAGAAAGACAATCCATTAATTTTGAATTGCAATCATAATATCTTGGAAGCAATTCATCCTGTCTGTGTGCACAGCATCTGCCACAGTGGATTTCAAAGTCAACCTGCAGATACTACCATGTAGTGAAAAATGAGTGAAAGTAACTCATATTTATGACCTTTGTGAGCCCCTGGCTATCATTGTGCTATTTAAAATATTTTAGGGCACTTTTTCTGGTTATCTCATCCAGCTGCATATTTAGAAAGCAGATAAGCAGCCAAACTGGGAAGCCAGTGCTTTGCATGGAAAGATGCATGGGAAAAGGCACAGGAAGACTAAAATGAGAGTTTTCCTTCCTCTCCATGCATCTTTTTTTTTAAGCCTGTGGAGCATTACACTTCCTTGATCTCAGAAAAACTGAGATCTGTAAGCTAATTCTTGTGTAAAAATAAATGTCATTTATCTACCATTTTCCTGTCGTAGCTTCTTAAATTGAATGGTTCTACATTTATATGTAGAAGTTCAGCTTTAAAAGCTTACCTGTGCAGCCAGATTTACACTACTGCTCTAAGCAAAAGAGAGAAAAATCACCTTAGGATGCCCTAATTATGTAAAGTTTGAATGACCTGAAAGGAGCAGGGAAGGCATGTGTATTGGCATTGTAGTTAGCATTTAAAAGGAGATCACTGACCTGTCAGCCAATTAGACTGGGAATTCAAGGAGGAGAAAAAAGTGATGAAAAATACTACAAATTAAATTTGAGATAACTTTAGAAAATGAATGAGCATTATTGGAAGTAATTTAGCATTGTTTAGTCTGCTCTGAATTACTCATAGTCAATTTAATGAAAGAGCCATCTTTTAAAAAGCACTACCAAAAAAGCTGAGCGACCTCTTTTCACAGCATGTTTATTAATAGTGTGAAAACACCACCAAAAGAAGTTGTGACATTCTAGGAGTATGTCAGTTTTGGTGGTTGGAAATGCATTAAATGTCAGTGGTGGTTGGAAATGTAAAAAAAGCCGTATTTAAAAAATTCCCAACAGCCAATTTATTTAGGAAATAGCACAGTCAGTTGATAAACAAAAAGGTTATTCTTTATTTACTACACTCTTCCCCCGGAGATTCTCATTCTCCTTGTTTCTGTGGGATGTAGCAAAGAAAATAATAACACTTAAAAGCACTCTCCTCACCTTCCTGTTTCCTAGTCCAAAGATGTATTGGGGGATGATTGCCACCTTCTTCTTAAAATGATGGGTGATAATAGTTACCCCTCTCTGTCTCTCACCCCTGTGCTGATGCTGCAGTAGCAATGAATAAAATGTGGTAAAAAGATGATAGTTCTGCTCCAAAACTCAACAGATTGCACAGTCATTCAGAGAGTAAAACTGCTGTGAAAAAAAATATTGATTTTAATTTAGTCATTTTTTCCAACCACAGCTGTGTCATAACAGCTATCTTCTTTTGCTGGTTAACTTGTTTTATTAAGCAGGTTGAGAAATACTCCCATAGTTTTGTAGACTTATCAAAATACAACTTGTGGTTAAGTTTTTGTGTCTAATCAAATTCCACCAGTGTGGTCAAGTGAAACCACGAAGTCCATTTTCATTAAAATTTGTGAAAGAAAGCCCGATGCCTATGAGCTTGAATTTCAGTTATATGTTGGTAAAAAGGAAATCATAATTATATCAGATGTGATATTCTCAAAGTAGCAGATCATCAGTCTGATGTTTCATCTGTCTGCCAAGATCTGTCACCTCTTTACCAAAGGAAAGAAATTACCATAATGAGAGCCTTAGAGGCACTGGAGTAACTGTTGTTTGTGAGGAATACAATATGGTCAGAAAAAATTAGTCCCTTTGATATATGAATCATTGTGTTTCCCCTATGGATGTCATGTGTAGTGGGTAAGACCTTTTAAAGACTGTCAAGGCAAACCTGCAACCTCTGAATGTGTTAACCTCGGTCAGTTTAGTGGGAGCATGTAAGATAGTGCTTAAAATACATTTGATGCAGTTCCTGTAATCAAAAACCAACTTCATTTGCCTGAAACGTGGTCTGCTGTGAGCAACTGAATGGCTATTCTGACCAGAAGGAGAGCTCTGAACAATCATGGTCACTCACTTTCTCCACTGGGTGACTTTTTACAGAGCTCTGCTCCATCTGCCATATGCCTATAGAGTATATCTCTGATATATTAAGATTGCCTTGCCCTGTATGGAGATGAAAGAAGAGTGTGTGTATATCTAAAAGTATGCCTTTTCTCTCCACCTTTACAATTTGATCTAATGAAAGGCATTCTTCCTTGAAATTCCATTTGCCTATGTGTACACTGACTTCTTTGAATTAGCTTACATTAGTATTTGTCCACACTGGTGTGATTCATTACTCCTTTTAGAAAAATACTGGGGTTTTGTCTTTTTAGACTGGGGCCATGTTTTCATTAAATACAATGGTTGTAAAGGGTCACTGACCTTTGATTTGGACTTTTTGTCATTGCTGTATGAAAAATAATAAGCAGCTCTTGTGGATTTGGTGAGATCAGTGTGTTTAGCCCTAGTTAGTGGACAGATGAAGTACTAAACCTATTTGACTACCCTGTGATAAGTCAGAGTTAGCAGAAGAATATGTGTCATCTAAATATTTAGATGTCAGTCAAGTCTACTTAGTAGGATGCTTGAGGGAAAAAAAACCATTCTCAGTAGCACAGATTTTGGAAACTGAGGGGAACTAACTAAACTAAGTTTCTAGTCATTAGTCAACCTAATGACTAGAAAGACGTTGCCTGTCTCTGTACTTTGTGTGCCTGCCAACAGTACACAAGTAAAACACATAACCAAATAGCATTACTTCCAGAACAGCTGTGTTGTCCAAAGCACAAATGGACTGGGCTCTGAGCAATCTGATCCAGTTGAATATGTCCCTGCTCATTTAAAGGGAATTGGACTACATGAACTTTAGAGGTCTCTCCCAACCCAAACTTGTCTATGATGATTCTATGAATTATTTTTTTCATTGGATGTGCATGCATTTTTCTTCTGTGCAGCTGCTTGATTTATTTTTATTTTTTTTTGTGGACAGACAATTACCTAAGCCATATAGTATAAACAGTTTTGTTTGAATATTGTAATCCCTTCTGTGAAGTTTGCCATCGTTGGTCTCTTTTGCCAGTCGACTTTCAACAAGACAAGAGGGCATGGTCTTAAGTTGTGCCAGGGGAAATTTAGGTTAGATATTAGAAAGGATTTCTTTACGGAGAGGGTGATCAGACATTGGAATGGGCTGCCCCGGGAAGTAGTGGATTCTCCGTCCCTGGAGCTATTTAAAAAGAGACTGGATGTGACACTCAGTGCCATAGTTTAGCAACCGCAACGGTGGTTCAAGGGTTGGACTCGATGATCTCTGAGGTCCCTTCCAACCCAGCCAATTCTATGATTCTATGATTCTATGATTCTATGTTTTTAGAATTATCTAGTCTTGTTTTTTTTAAGCCTTGCTAACTTTCCATACAGTGTGTTAGCAGTGAAAGTTTGTAATGTTCAGTGAGGTTAGATATGTGTAGTTCTTTGCATCTTTTTTATTTGTTTCATTTTTGAAAACAGAACTTAGTCAGTTAATTTATCTTTGTCATCTTTGCCCAAATGCCTGCAAATCCAGACCAAAGAGCCCTGAAAACTGGGCTCTGCTGGCTCTGCTTCAATTGCAACTACCATTAAAGGCTTTAGAAAGCTATTGGCTTCATCAGTAAGATGTAAACTACCTAAATGTCACAAAACAGAGTTTAAGTTTCTGGTTTAATGGCATTTTTAAGCAGTTTAATTTAATAAACCTGCTTTTTTGCAGGAAAATCTTTAGTACAACTGTTTAGGTTTACACATGAGGACTGCTATGTAAAGAAGTTTCTGAGTAACTTCAGAGAGTAAAGATGATGTGTTTACAGGAGCAGCAAGAAATGCATAGAGAAAGTCTGAAATAAATAATTTTCCAAGAGAAAAAAACCTCTGTATTGAGCTCTGCATTTCTGAGCTCTTTAATCTAATGTATTTATCCAAAAGTACTTAAATGCAATAAGAAATATGTACCTGGAAGCCTTTATTTTGTCCTATGGACAGTTACACCTTTCGTTTCTCACTCCAGAAGTATTTTAATTGTGATAGCTGGAGATTACAGAAAAAAAAATATCAGTTGCTCATATTTATTTGCTATTTTTGATGTTACTTGTTGTTACAAAGATAAAAACCTTTCCCACGATATTTAATAAAACCCAATCTTCAAAATTATTGCCCATTTCAGTGCAAACAAAAGAAATGTTAATACATCTTCAATTTTAGCTGTCACTAATTCTGACATATTTAATCTTTATGCTGATTTAATATTTTCAAGAGCCGAACATTCAGAATATATTTAGCATACTATCACGTGGGTTAAATATTCAGCTTTGTTATTTATGTTTTGAGTTCTTTGATGTGCCTGATAGATGTAGTCAAGACTTGTGCACAATTAGATACTGAATAATGCACTAAGAAAGGCTTTTTGACTGCTGGAACATTTAGTGCCTGCTATACTGAAAAGCAAGCTTATGCTGATGTAGGGTTTCTATTAATTTTTCAAGCAAACATGAGGTTGTACAATATTATAATGACTGTGTTAATATCTCCCAAGTGCCAGATTTGGTCATATGCAAATCAGTTATTGGTATTACTTTACAAATTATACTTTAGTTGTAAAAATATGCTTAACAATAGACAAGTGGGATTAAAGACTTACCACCTGTCTGTAGATCTTCCCTTTAGAATACCTATATTATTCAAGCTTTGTTACCACGAGGAAATAAATCATATACTTGGAAAAGTAGAGTTTTCTGTAACCTAATATTTCATTAAGAAAATTTACCTTCAGTGGAGTGTTCTGTTTTTCAGATTACAAAGCATTTTAATGATTTATAATCACTAAGGAAATCAAGGTACTTCTTTTCATGCTTACTGTATGGATGTAAAATTGGCATACCCAATAAAGAGATCCCTTTTATTAATCAAAATCACAGTATTTTCTGAAATAATGCTGAGATCCCCCAGTTGATACAGATGCTCTATTTAAATATCAGCATTGCTATTTCTTCATGCCTTGGGAAAAAGAGGAAAACAAAAGTATATTTTCCAGTTCACTTGAAAATTCAGTTCTGTGCATACGTACTGAAGATACTGTGACAAATTTAATTATGACTGGTAGCTTGTCAACTACATAAATTAAGTATGATAAAAAGAGAAAAAATACAAACATTTGCAAACAAAACCTAGAACAGAGTCATCAGAAGCAAGCAGTGTCAATAGTTTATACTAACCACAACTGCTTTGGTAATTTGGCATTATAGGAAATGAAGAAAAACACTATTATAATAATGCAGAAGTCAGCTGCTTTTTATTTTAGTAATACCACTGAAATAACCACAAAGGAAATTCAAATAGCTACCTTTAAAATAGCTGTAAGCTTGTGCCACAAAGGAAAAGAAGCAGGAGAATTTGAAATTCCTGTTTTTCAAGTGACCTTAAAGTATTTAGGAGAATAAGTGGGGGATATCATAGAAGGTACAAATCCATAATATAATAATTTAAATACAGATAATTATCAGGCAAAGGTATTACATTTACTCTGTTAGCCATGGTACTACCTGAAAAATACCTTCATGCAGTAAGAACCAGCGGGGGGGGGGTTTATGGTAAACGAGTTGAAGAAAGAAACTAAAGCTGATTCATTCTAGAAAGGGCCACTTTGAGTACCATTTTGCTTTATGCAAAAACAATTTTATTCTTGAAAAGCTTGCTTATTCAGACAGGAGACAGTAAAAGGAAGACATACAGATCACATCGTTGATGGCAAGGAGCTGTCTTCAGGCAAACCTGAGCAATGGGCCTCTTACTGCATACTGTTTGTTTCATGCTTGAAATTCTCCAGAACTTAGCCAAAAACAAGTAAAAGATTTTAAAAATCTGTTTCTTTTTGGCCATGTAGTTTTCTTTTGTTTGTTTGTTAGTTCCTGGACCGTTTTGAAATATTTTGGGGAGAACTACATAAGCTTAACAAATAGTCTAAAAGGGCAGAGAAAAATAAAATTAGATGTAACGAAGACATATAGCATGTATGCATAGTTTGTAATTACCTTGTTTCCTGTAATGAATTAGCATTCTATATTAGTATACTCATAAGAAACAGTAGAGCAATGCATAAAGGCTTACATAATATATTTCCTAAACCATATACAGTTTGTTAGAAATCACTGGTTTGGGCTTAAGAATGTTAATTTAATTTTACACACTTTACAGTTGCAGGAGTCTAGAGCCTTATCATTGAAGTTTTTGTTTTGCAGACCAATAAATTTCTGTCTGTCTTCTTTAGCTCAGTGATTTTGTTTGCTGATTGCCAAATCCAAATATATTTAAGCCTGTTATACAAAGTATGATAATTCATATTTCTGAATCTAATGCCCCATACTAGACTGTAGTAAGCAACTAATTCTGCACCACCACCACGCCGCTCCCAGTATTCTATTACAGTACATCACTTTTAGAGGCTGACTTGAGATCTTTCTATTTCCAGATTTTTACATAGATACATGTAGTGTTACAGGACTCTATTAAAAATATAGTCATGCTGTGAACGAACTCCAGAAAATTTAACCAAATTCAAAACAAGTGTCCAGACTGGTAATGATTAAATGCTTGCAATGTTCCAAATGGACATTGGCACTCATGAGCAGCTGGCTTTGATCCCTACTGACATGCATTGAACATGATTAAAAATACATATATGCTTCTGTGTTACATTGTGTATTTTCCAAAAGCCTCGGTAATTTCCATGTGGGTGTTACAGAGCTCAGCAGATGAGGACGCGGGCTGGTTCCTTCTCATGCAGGCTTTCCTTACCACAATGTGTTTGGTTATGGAAGGTCCATATTACAGATGAGCTTGAGAATTCCTAGCAAGATTCTTCCAGAGTTAACAGCTGTCCTCATTTAGTTCATCCTTCCTCTCCTTCCCCCCCCACACCTCTATCAGCCCCTGCTCAGTGACTGCAGACATTTACTCAGTAACCAAACAGAAGCTGGAGCTCCACGTTCTGTGTTTATTGCCCGTCTCCAGTGTGGCCTCCTCAGGAATATTCTTGCCTAGGGGTTGAAAATGAGGGGAGAACATACAAATAATACTGTTTCTGTTATACTTTTTTTATTTTCTTGGAGGATTTGTGTAAATAACAAGTTTGAGTTGGTGACACTGAGCATCATCTGTTCTCCAGGAAAAAATAGAGGTGATGTAGAAGTAGTAGTTTGTTTTCATTGAGATAAATACATATAAAACTGTGAGAATGGGGTCTAGTATCTCAGTTAAAAGAGTCTTGATCTGTTTTCTATTCTCTGGGCTAATTTTTATAACTTTATAGTATCATTAACAGTAGTTCCTTAGCCCAAGGCAGTGTTTGATTTAAAACTACAGGAGCACAATAAACAAGCTAGGGCACTGTAGGTTTTTCTGAACAGTGAAAAAACAGAAACAAGATATATCATAGTCCTCTATGGAGGAAAGACATTCTAATGGCAGTCTTATGTAACTATCTGGAAAGATTTGGGGAGATTTCTGAAGATAATCAGTTTAATTTTAATAGTATCATAAAATCCTTGTTGCCTTGGCAGGTCCTAAGAAACAGGCTTTATGCATGTGCCCTACTTGGAGTTGGTGGGAATTTGGAGTTCTATCTGACAAGTCTGCACAGTTTGAGCTGTCACTGGAGCCATGGCTCAGATAGGAGGAAATGAGTTATATTCACCTGATTTCAGTGCAGTTGAGATATTACATAAGTTTAATTGTTATCAAATTAGCAATTTCTATTATAATTGCATTGTATTGTTATTGCACTGTAATTGCATCACACTACCTAACTCTTGTATTTTTCTCAGTATATGGCATAGAGACCTTTATATCCAAAACTGATCTGCTTTTAGACAAACTGTTCTCCGACATGATAGAACAGTCTGGGGCTTTTTTTTTTTTAAAAAAAAAAAATATATATACATTCAGGAGGGTTCGTTTTCATTTGTTACCTTTTTCACACAACACATGTAAGCCATGGAGTTAAGAGTTTAAGTGGATTGGGAATTTGTCTGTGATTTATTTGGGGTAAATTGTACTGAAATAGTCTCATGCTTTTTGATGTGGAGACAGTGAAACAAATCTGAATGCATGATGTTTTCTTTGCTAGATCTATTAATAAAAGATAATGAGGTTTATTCCATATGTTTTTATGACTGAACTTTACTAGAGATTTTTTTCAGCTTAATGCTTAATTTGATATGAATTGCTTTAGTTCACTGAATCACAATAGATAGCAAGAATCCCTATTTCAATTTTCAAAGGCTTGAGTAAAACATTTCAGTAGCATTTTTAGTTTTTTTTCTAACTCTACTAAACTATATCACTTTTCTCAGGTTTTACCTTATTTTTAATTTGGAAATACAGAATTACATTTACTAATGTATCTTGTCAAACTCCTATTTCACATGTCTAGACCCAGGAATATCATTACCAGATGTGTGCAAATAAAACAGTGTTTTCTTCTTTTGAAGGTGGTGAATAATAATCACCAGAGAACCTGGTAGACAGTTGGCATGGAAAGGAGTCTTAATTTCATTTGTGTGAAAGGGGAGGGTCAAAAAACTTCTGCAATACAACACCACCGTTGGGAGTGTTGAAAATAGTTCATGAATAGCCTGAAAATTGGCAGTGTTAAATAGAAATGAGGAATTTTTTTAAGGCAGCTTAATTAGCTTTGCTAGTTTGTGTTGGTTCCTGTGTACCAGGGAAATTTTAATCTAGTTTTTAATATTGTACACTACATTCAAATTTGTATTAGCCTTACATATGATTTCAACGTTTCATTTGAGTCTGAATATCTTAATAAAAAAGAACCAGCATAAAATTATGTTACCTTTTTTTCTTTAATCAAGGTATTTTAGTTCATCTTTTTAAGGTGTCATTTTCTGTAAGAATACTCCACATTAAGTCCAGAGCTATCTAAAATAAGAATCTGGTTTATTACTTATAGTCATGGTGGAAGGAGAATTAATAATGTCTTGGAATTGAAAAAAGAAAAAGATGTGTGTGTAGTTAAAATTATCTATATCCTTGAAGATATTTTGACAAGACATTCTGATTCACCATTTCAACTGTATGTCTAAGTGATTTGGAATATTGTATTAAAAGCCCAAACTGATTTAATAACTAGCAAAGCTTCACTGATTTGTTTACTAAATGTTATTAAAATCTTTGTTATTTTTTCCTTTATGTATTTTGTTGACTTTAAGTAACAGAAATTTTGTCACGTGTAGTGACTATTCACAGACCCCATCCAGAGCTTCTTTTGGACGTGGAGAGCTATTTTATTTCTCTTTTTAGACTTTATTTTCCACAGTTTGTAAATGTGTATTTCACATTATTGGGTTCTGCAACATCAGAAACATTATGTGGTTCTGATTTCCTTTTTTTTATCATTTTTTTTAAATAATGTGATTGAAGGAAAGGATAATACAAAAAATAGTAAGACAGTCCTACAGCCTAGAGAAAACTCAGTAGAATGGAAGGCAGGGACCCAATTAACATCTATAAATACTTTCACAGTAACTGTGTAGATGAAGGAATTATTCCCAGTCTGGGAAGATATCAAGACAAAGAATAATGGCCTGAAGCTATTAGAAGCAGTTTTTAACAATGAGCTACATTGTCAGCTGATGCAGATGGTTAATCCCTGCTGAAGTCAAACTGAGGAGCAATCACTGGAACCAGTCATTCCCAGTTTGCTGATTCTGTCAGTTTTGTCAGGAAAGTCTTATCTTGTTTGTTTGAGAGTGAGGTTTTGCCTGGTTTAAATAGAATTATCTGGGTGGATATCTGATGTCTTTCTTCCACACTTCTTACAACCCACTGCCTTCCCTGCGGGTTAGTCCTGATGCTCTCTGTGTTTTTATTTTATCTTCCCATCTTCACTCTTAACTACTACACCACTTCAGTCTTGCCCAGTTGTCTCCAAGCTCTAAGTGGCATCAGTGGGGCCTTCATCATCAAGGTGGGAGTGATCCTCAACTCACCCAGGACAATAAGAAAATCAGGTCAGAATGAAGCAAATTAAACTTCACGTCGGACATACAGGCCCTTGTTTTCTTAAGGAATATTGCTTGGGTTGGAAGAGACCTTAAAGACCACCTAGTTCCAACCCCCTGCATGGGCAGGGACATCTCCCACTACACCAGGTTGCTTGAATCCTATCCAGTCTGTCTTTGAACACTTCCAGGGATGGGGCATCTACAACCTCCTTGTGCAACCTGTTCCAGTGTCTCACCACCCTCACACTATAAAGAATTTCTTCCTTATTTCAAACCTCAAGCTACCCTGGTTTAAAACCATTCCTACTCATCCTATCACTACATGTCCTTATAAAAAGTCCCTCCTCAGCTTTCCTGGCCCCATTCAGATACTGGAAGGCCACTATAAGGTCTCCCTGGAGCTTTCAGAAGAAACTGTCTCTCAGGTGAAAGATGCAATGGTATTCTTCCCATACTGTCTGCCCGTACAGGTTCTTGCTGTGAAAAAATTGCCAACTTGTTGAATTATTGAGACCTTCTGAAGTGCCTTGATTCTTTCTACAGGTCTTCCCTCCTCTTCTAGAATCAGCTGTGTTTACTCAGCCATATAGGAAGATGGCAGCTTTAACAATTTGGAGTATGGGATATTTTGCAGAGATGCACAAACATAAAGCAAGTTCCTATAGGGAGGGGAAGCCTGCACAAAAATGGGTGAAGTTTGCAGTGGGATTACTAGAACACTAAAAAAACAAGCGGGATATGCACTAAAGACCTATAGTTCTGTGTTGTTTTATGTTATTTTTGTCACATAAATACAGTTTAATCAGTCAATTGGCATGTGGTTAATAAATGTAAGAGACAGTTGCTCCTCCCATTTGCTGCTTGAGAGATCATTGCCAGCGTATTACACCTCCTTTTCTGCAAGACTCATATAGCCTTCAGTTTCATACAAACTTCAGTCAATTTCTAAAAGAATTATATTCTATTTATAAGCTTATATGGTTTCTTTTATGATTTTAAAAATGGATAAAGATTTATGGAATGATTGAGTGAAAAAGCTACAAATTTTATTTTATCGTTTATCATTTTATTAAATCCTTCAATGCATTCAGCTCTTTCATCTAGTGTGATTGTCACCTTTAAAACACTATCCATAGTTTTATATTCCAAAATGTGGGAACACTAAGAGCAACAGAACTACTGTCATCTGTCCAAATACCCTTCTCTGAAACAAAACTAGTAAACCAAATTACTAAATATGACCAAAATAACAGCAAAGTTGCTTTCATTTAAAAAGTCACATACACACTATGAAGTGTGGTTTTGGAAGAATTAGTTGAATACATTATGTCTAAATCTTTTTTACTTCTACATAAAGTCTACTTTAAGGCTATTTGGTTAAGAATGGGAAAAAAAAAGATATTGTCTTTAAAAAAAAAAAAAAAAAGGTTTTCAAAAAGTGTTCAGATTATTGCATTCTGCTAGTCAGGATAAGAGATTTAAAGCACTTACTATTATTTCATTTTTAAAGAAAATACCTTAAACATGTCATCCCAGCTTTACTTGAATTTTCTGCTTTCTTGCAGTGTCCTAGCTTGAGCTGTAGTTCTTGTATTGCTCTTTCTTCATCAGCCTGTGTGACTTTTACAGGAGAAATACTTAATTTTGGTAAGGAACCTGGAAGACTGCATAGTGTTTTTTTCTCTCCTGGGTAAACTACTTATGATATGAAAGAGTCTGTATTTCCATTAGGATGAAGGGAATCCTTGGTGACAGTCAGAGATTTGAAGTTAATGTTTTGTTTGCTCTAAGTGGCCTGTTCTTCCACTTGCTCTTCTTGTAAGGCAATGAGGCTTAATGGGCAGCTTTTGTTAGGACTGAAATAAATCTTTCCTAATTTTTGAAGTCAGAAGAATAGTGTTTGCAGGGCAGAACTACCTGACTGCCTATGCTGCTACAGGGAGGAAAAAGGTAACCAGCAGTACTTCCTGTGTTTTGATCCCTCAGAGTGATGAGGGAATAAGAGCACCATAAGAAAAAGATGTGTATAAGAAAACTATTCTTGTAATAGTTATTCCAAGGGACAAACATCCTGGCTCTGTACCAAAGTATACTTCCAAAAAACAAAAAATCCTCAGTAGCCTCCCTAGAAGATGCATTTTTCAAGTTTTTGCTGTTGCTGCTGGGAAGTTGTTTTTTGAGAGTGTGAGGATCTGACGCCAGAAAGGGGATGAGGCAGGGTTTATAGCTGCTGTGTGACATCAGTTCTGACTGCATGACAACACACCCCTGCACGTCCCTTCAAACTCATACCCACAGCCACATGTGAAGCAGAGTTTGCTGGGTGCCAGGTCACAGTCATCATCTGAGAACATGTTAAAATTAAGAGATGGTTTGGCAGATTTTTACCATTTTAGTTGGTGTTTCTGCTGCAGAACAGTACCTCAGGAACAAAACCTGGTCATCTTTAATACTAGTGCTAACAGAAAATGCTGTGGAAACACAGCATTTTTCATATATTAGGTAAAAAAAGCCCAGTACAGCACCTAGTAAAATAAAAGGACTTGGTTCTATCTCTCTTCCCCTCTCCTCCTCTTCTGCTCCCCCCTTTGCTCCTTTCCTCTCTCTTGCCCTTTAGTTTTCCTTTCCCCCCCCCTTTAACTTCAGAGGGGTTTGAACAGCCCCATAAGGAAAAGAAATATGCTTTAAGGAGAGATGCATGTAGGTCTCTAGAGCATGATAGTAGCAGAAAAACTGTCTCAGAAGTTTAATTAGGTTTGCAATTAATTAATATTTGCAAACCACTTTGAGAATCTGGGTGAAAATTATTATTATTTTCATGATGTGTCACTGCTGAGACAGATGAACAGGAAGTAGAAACAAAAGGATAATCAGTGAATTCGTGGAGAGCCTCCACTGCCTCATTAGGATCCTTAAAAATTGCTTCTTTTTATATATAATTTTTATCCAGCATTATTTTTCCCACTCTGGTGAAGGGAAAAGTACCAGAGCTCAAATTTATGAAGTCTTACCAGCTAATGAGATAGAAAATACAATAAAGAGTGAGAGGTGGGAAAAAATTTTGGTTTTGAATATCAGGTGGAGAACAGGGAAAAGCCATTTGTACTAGTACATAGTTTCATACATTTTTATTACTATTATTTGTTTACACCTAGTAAAATCTTAAGAGCTGTCCCTACACAATTTTCTAATTTTGTGAGACAATTTTGTTTTAATCCATATGGGCATAAAGGCTTTAGATAGTCCCCAACTGATTTTCACTGTCTGATAATAATATATCGGACAAAATAGCATTGCTATTTGTGTGGGAGTTAATGCTTTTGAAAACAGCTAATACACTTAACTACAGTGTATTAACAGTGGGCGTTCTGCTTATTTTTATTGCAGGCTGTAGCACTGTGCAATTTCCCTGCGACATGCTAACAATAATCCACTTCATGCTGGTACTTAAGTATTGAACATTACAGTAAAAAAAGTTGTGGGAAAAAATAGATATTTAAAAAAAAAATTACATCTTGGGGTGGCATGGTGTCCATAAAAGAAACCAATGAAACCAATGATGAGGAAGTTTGTTATAAAGATTAGTAAAGATTATTTCAAAAAAGTGTTACATACATGGACACCAGAAGTTTTATTACATTCTCTGGTTAGTAACAAGCTGAATATCATGGAGAAAAAAAAAAATCCTAGGAAAGCAGAAGAGACTGTAGCAAGCACTAACACTCAGGTCCATACTCCGGTACACACACAGTACGGTGCCTCCCTGGGCTCCATGGACCAGGTCCACCTGCTTGGAAATACAGAGGATGAAGGGTCATTATCCATGCATCCCTCCCCCATCCCAGATCTTCATGGGCTACTGGGATTATAGGTGTCTGTGTAACTAGTTAAGTATGTGTGTCTGAACATGCCAGTGGGGTTGGTACTGCTGCATTATGTGATGAAGTTGGTGCCGTGCGAAGGGATGATAATGGACGCAGCAATATCTAAAACAACCTTCTTAAAAGTTTCTTTTTAAAAAATGGGGTCTTAAGATACTAATATTCTTAAAAGTTCCAGGAAAGAGTGAATCCTTACAGCTGTAAAAAGCGCTGCACGTATTCTTCTGAATACAGAATTACATGACTTGGCTATAATTTTGGAAGTGTACTGCTGTGGAGCAGGATCCCAAAGGGTGTCCTCCAATTCACCTCAATTGGGTGTCTCCCAATTCACATAGCAGCTGTTTATAGTAGCCTGCAAAAGCTCTTCTAGAAGGAGGCTACAGTGCAAACGAGCAAGACTTCATGAAACCACATGAGCATGGTAAGACAATGAAGAAACAATGCTCAGAAGGCAGGTGTCATACAGAACAGCTAAATATAAAGAAGCTTAAAAGTGTTTTTTTTATTTGAAATAACACCACAGAGCTCAGATACACAGCACAGCACTCTGGATAATAAGACTGTGTCACTCCCTCTGGATGTTAAAGGGAAATCCATCCAACTCCTAGGATAGATCCACTGAAATGAAGGGTGTAGAATAAGTAGGTTACACTTTAACTACACATTTGGTCTCACAAGGCTGTAGAGGAGAACATCCTGGAGCCATCTGCCATAATTTGTGCTTTTGAAACAAATGAATTCCCTGGGAAAGCCGTACAAATTTATCTGTAAACTTGACTGATTATCAGTGTGCTTCTCTATGCAGTTATTCAAATCATCGGACATTTTTTCCATATTGGGTTGTAAAACAAGACTGCAAAACGTCTCTTTAAAATCAGCTTCTTCCTTATTCTCTGCAACATTCTTAAAACTTGATTTTTTTTTCAGTCATCACTACAGGGCAAGACTTTGAAAAAATATTTTCACCTTAATACTGGTAACATAATTTTTACAGGGAGTACCAAAAGTCTGGATGTTCACCCAGTCTCCTCTGTCCTTTTGTGTGCCATAAAGAAATTTGGATTTTTCATATAATATTTCTTTTGGAAGGTGATTAAGTAACTGCATGTTTTTGTTTTCATTTGTGTAAAACCAGAAACCTGAGTTACACTTGAATCTTACATGCCTTTTAATTAAAACACAGGTTTTTTGGCTCTCAGATTTTTCCTTCATGCTTCACTTAGTTTTATTCAAATGAAAATTCCTCCACAAGTGAGACCTGATTAATCTCTGTGCCCCCTAGTTTCCAGGGTTCCCTGGAAGATTTATAGCAGGTGTTTACATCTGCATTGTCCATCATTAAATTTTATGTGATGATTTTATACACATCAGTAGTCCTGTTGATACATGACAAAAGTTATAAACATCAGAGAACAGAAAAACTGAAAATCTTTTTACCAATCCAGATACTCCTAAAGAAAAACTCTGAAAGATGATCCTTACAGAGATAACTGCGCAAACATGGAGAGAAGTGGTATTACTTTGCTTCCTGCAGCATTCTGTGGGTTCTTTCAGTGTGTTAAGTAACTTCTGGGGAAAAAAACCCAATACTTTTGCTTGAAAATGTAGCAAAATAGTTGTGCTAGAATCCCTGGTCCCCATATATGTGTATCTGGAGGGATTTATGCAGGCTGGGTCCAGCCTTTCAGTGTATACCACTTCAAAATGGGGGCCCAAGTCTACAGTCCCATGGTCCCATCTCTTGAGATGCCTCAGTGTACAATAGCTGTTTAAAATATTCCTTATTTGACATATTTAAACATACGTTTCATCTCATCTGCCTTCAAAGATCACTTATGTAACACAATACATGTAATCAAACATTTTTTTTTTCTGGGTGATTGATTATCATGCTCTTTAAGCGCAAGTTTCTTTTAATCTCATTTTTTTCCTGGTCCAAATCAAGGCTTATGTTTGAAAGGTATGGAAATTTATAGTGTTGTTTATAAGATTCATCATCTTTTGCTGTCACCATTTCAAGTCACCTTCCAGACAAAAGAAATACTGGCTGCTGAACGATTTGCTGGCTCCATAATTACCACAGGGCTGAGCACTCTTCCTCCATCCCGTATGCTAACAGGCTGCAGTACCCAGCCTGGTCATATCTCACACAAATGCAACACCACAGTTTCTGTCCTCCCACCAGATGCTATCCTGTTTTCCATGTAATTGGCTATATTGCTGTAATGCAGGCCAAAAGCAAGCCAGCTTTTCCTTCCACATCTACTGGGGCTTCTTGAAAGAAAACACAAAGCCTGCTAGCACCCGGTTTGTGTAGCAGACATGGTCCTCAGATTCTGACTGCTGTGAAAGGACTACCCTAAGAGACTGCAGAAGAAAAACTCTGTCCCAGTTTTGGCTTCATCAAGACTGAGGTGAAGGCCATCTCTATGGAAATTTCCCATCAGCTGGGAAATGAGCTCTAGGACTTTTCTTATCTCTTTTAGGGATGAAGAGATCATCTGTATCTTTGTCTTAATAATTGTCACAGATCAAGCTCTGTGAATTTTCTTTACGGCTTTTAGAAGAATTAAAATTTTATCTTTTATTAAAATGTTATATTGGTGAAGTGAAATTGGAAATTTATGCAAAAATGGTTAGTAATGATTCAATCACAATTCATATTATTCATCCTCATGCCATAATTGATGCTGATAAGAAAGCAGAAGCCTTTTGTTCAGTCCCTCAATGCTTAGAACAATGCAATCATGCATTTTATTTTAAACTTTGTAAATTATCTAGTTTCTGAAATTGCAAATGATCCATTTCTAAACATAAGCATGCCATGTTGTAATCCCTTGATTTTATTTGAATGTGAACAATGCCATACACTGGCTCCAAGCACATAACTGAAGATTTTAAGTTCTACCAATTAATACATTCTGTGTTTAATACTTACAAAGATACTCAATTATATACAGTTATTTATTAAGTGGAAAACTAATTGAATGTCACTGCTAAGAAGTGTGTCCCTGGAATTTAAATAGAAGTGTGAAGAATCCCAAGAGGCTGTCACATATCGAGGGAGTACAAGCATGAGAATAGGAGGTAATATCAAAAGCAGTAAATTTCCAGCTTTTGTCCAAAGAGCAACAGACTACTGTAAACTGCTTTTTGCTTTAGCTAAGTAAATTGCCTTCCTGGCAGCACTGGCACATTATAGGCAGGAAGGGGACAGTAACCCCTTCCTCTCTCCCAGTCGTTTTTTCCCCAGCATAATGGGCTTGGAATATTCTTCTGGGAATGAGAATTGTAGGTTGGAACCATGACAGGCTAGAGAGGGAATTAAACCACGATTTAATCCCACATCCTCTGTGTTCTGCCCCTATACCATGGTATTTAATTAGTAGGCACCTATCGTGTTTTGCTTGTGAAAGAAGGAAGTGAGGCATCTCAGCGAGTAAGGGTGAATTTGAGGCTTTGAAACCCTATCTGACATAGGCACTGCCTTGCAGGCCATAAAAAGGATACCTCAGCTGCAAAAAGAGAAGAATTTGAGGCACGCCCTTCCCTTGGTGTTTCTCTTGGCTAGTTGCAACAGCTCCCAGCTCAGCCTTACTGTCTGCTCCAAATTCCTTTCCAAGGCAACTGATTCTCCCACGGGCAGGGACCTCAGGCACCTAACCCAGTCCTGAGTGGTTCTGTTTGGACCCCAGGCGTCTAGGATGAGAAGCAATGACCCTCAGAATTGCTGGACCCAAATCCCTTCACGCATTTAACGCCAAACACTTGCTAAGCTCCTGCTGCTGCAGAAAAGATCCCCAGTCACTCAGTAATAAACTGGCCACAAGCTGGATGAGACATTGGATATATTGAAGAAAAACAGGCAGGAGGGATGTTAGCCCATCCCTTAGAAACTGATATGACATTCTGTTGGATAGGAATGTAGACTTTGTAGATGTGTAGTGCAGTGTTAATGACCTAAACAAAGTTACAGTAGTCATGCCTTGGAGAGGATGTGATGTTCTGACTGCAAAACACGGGCTCTGATGTGAAACAATTTTAGAGAATATTGCTTTCACAAAGAGACTTGGGAGAGAAAATAGGGAAGAATAAAATCAGATTGCTGTATGGTCTTGATTCTCCCATGTAGCCTCTAATGCTGAGCACTGGAAGTGCAATATTTGAATGAAGTGCTTCACCGCCA
Organism: Calypte anna; assembly: GCF_003957555.1. Lineage (NCBI taxonomy): Eukaryota > Metazoa > Chordata > Aves > Apodiformes > Trochilidae > Calypte > Calypte anna. The sequence continues at coordinate 38,520,162 of NC_044245.1, forward strand.
GGAAAAACAAAAGAGGCTGTAATGGAAATAGCACCTGGTTTTACTGCCTCTTTTTATTATTTTTTTTACAGCCTAAATTATGGCTCGTTATCATTGAATTTTTTTGTGTTATTTACATGATAGAATGTTATCACTTTCATTACATCCATACATCTATTCAAAACAGTTGCCATCAGGTAGTTCACTTATAATGCTACAGAGGTTCCTTGTGTTTGTGTATTTTTTGCTTTAGTGAAGGAAATAACTACATTGCCACAGGTATTGATAAAACTCTGTAGTTCTGTGCTCACTGAGCCTTTTTCAAGTAGAAGTGTCTTGTTAGTAAAATAATGCACACTGGGTAAATCCATTGCATGGGAACAATTCTCAGGTATGGACCAGACCAGACTCCCAGCCTTACAAATGATGCCAGCAAACTTTCTCAAAAACACCAAGCTCAGATCCTGAGTTTTGCACACCAGTAGTAGGAAAGTGGGTGCTCCCTGTGGCACGGAAGATGTAGCCAGCTGTCCCAGAGCTTCTCATCTCAGTATTTCACATGGTCCCCATCCTTTCCTCAGGATTGTCATCAGCCAGGCAGAGTGCACTGGAGCACAGCTGAGTTTGTGTGGCTGCACTGAAATAACCTTCTGCCCTTCCCTTCATGTGGGTGAAGGTACACCTGGCTCTGTACCTTTACCTTGGGCAAGGTAATTTTTTTGTCATTTCATTTTCTTGCATAAACCTCTTTTTATATCCCTATTATTGCTGAGGAAACCAAACATATTTGTCTCTTCGAGCCCTGGTACCTGAGAACCAAATAAATATACAGGCTGAGCTTTTTTAGATTCCTATCTTCAAGTTATTGTTGTGTTCAGTGAGTTTGTGGTTTGATATACGGATAGTTAAATGAAAAGATTACTGTCATTACTGGTAATTTACAGCTTCTGTGTTTGATCTGTCAAATGTTCTTTCAAAGATTAAACACGGTCTGTTAGTTGTACAATTACCTCAAACTTTTTAGGCTGCAAATTTAAAAAAGAGGAGCTGCTACTTTCCTTTAAACTACTGTCTTTCCCTCCCAACCTCTGATATTGAGAGATGTTAACTTCTTCCCTCATAAAGGTGTTACTCTGAATTCGGATATCTGGAGGCATTTTAGAAGGTAATCTTACAGCTATGCTTTTTGTCTTTTATGAAAAGCAATAATTATCATATTTCTTGTAAGTTTGTCTCAGTCATCTCTCAGGGTGCATAATGTGAATGGGAGCTCCACAGGCATAATTTTAAAATATTTTTTTAGCAGTACATGATCTTTAGACATCTATTTTTGCAGACAGCTAAACTGTCAGTGTGGTGTTTTGTTCACATGGACTAGGGCTTCTATTAAAAAAATACAGCTTGCCTAATTCTTTGGTTTTTTAGCAGAAAGCTTTTTCAATGTACTTTAAGTTTAATAGCAAATTGTATAGTAAGTAATAAAACATGCATCAAAGTCTTACTCTTGACTTTTTTTTTTTTTTAACTAACCATTCAAGTATATACAAGGGTAACCTGAAAAATAGTTAAAACTATTTTGAAAAATGCTTTTATTTTTACACTAGGAGCATGAATTATGACTCTCAGGCATGTTTACAAATACTGCTAGCTGAAACAAAACTCTTAGAAGCTGCATTTATGCATAGTTTAAACAGCAATATTGAACCTCATGGCAATGTTTGTTTGGTTTTTTTAAAGCTAAGAAAGTTAAACAGGTGAATTTATATGGTATCATGATTAATTCAACACTGTTCACCTCAGCCTTACTTTGATATTTCTGGTACAGAGATGTTGCAGGTGGGGTCTTTCTCTTAAATATCCTTCAGTTTTCTAGTCTCGCAGGTTCTCTTAATTTCAGGAAAGTCACTTGTGGTCTTCTAGGCTGCCAACCCAATTTGTAGAAATGCCTGTTTGACAAGAGCCTTTCAAAGGCTCATAAAAACTTCTGCCTGCTGTGCAAGACCTCCAGGGATGCAGAGAGAGGAGGAAGCTGAGCTGAGCTGGCTGCTTGGTCACCAACCACCAGCCTGGGACTGGCGGTGTGAGGAGCCCAACTTCTCCACCATCTGACCCCACGTTGTGTCAGAGAAAAGTCACCAGCACCAGATGGAAACTTAACATCCATCTGTAGCTGCCAGGCAGCCTAGATGGCTGTCACAAAGCTATTGCCTCTGCAGGGACATCGATTTAGGGGTCACAGGGAAGTGTGAGTGTATGGAGGGTTTGCTGTCTGTCCATCCCAGCTTCTGCAACTTGCCATGGGATAAGTTGCAGTTTGAAGTCTAAGAAGAGCACACGTGCTGTGGAGGGAGTCAGCTAATTTCCTTCCAGTTGCTGAGCAGCCATGAGACCATTCAGCAACAGCATGAAATGTGATCTATTTCATTTTGTGGAAGCAGTCATTTACTGAAGTGCTAGAAACAATAAGCTGGCAAACATCTGTTAGGCCTTCACGGAAAGATTTTGTACCTCCATGTTTCACTTGAGCTAATATTTTTAAGAACTCTCAATAAAAATAAAATTATATGTACGGACAGTACTTAAAACAAGAGCCTCAACTCACTCAAGAGCATTGATTTATAATGGAGTGGCAAGGGATAGGGATAGAAAACACTGTTCAGATTCATGCTTAATCAGACCAAGTGTTTTTAATTAGCTGGAAAAGAAGATTGTGAATATTTTTATTTAAGTAAGTGTTACTGCTCAGAGAAAAACTTTCATCATGAGAAAAAGATCGGCTCACTTGGCATAAATGAAGAACTCATTGTTGGTTTCTTTTAACATATGATGTCCTTTAACATTGCATATTCGATGTAATAACAAGGAAGATGAGGCATCTGATAACTTTAAGCTTTTTTTCTTTCTCTTTCTGTATTATTTTAAAGCCTGCGTAATAATTGGAAGTATAATTAGGGAACTTTACTAAGATCTGGATCTATTTAATTGATTTAGGCATGACTTCACAGAAGATTTATTTCACTTGTTGGTTTTCTTAAATCACATGAAGACATTGTTCTTATACTGTTATTTTTAAACTGCTCATAAAAGAGTATTACAAATGCAATCAACACAAGACCAAAGTATCAATGTGGTATTGATGTAATTAAAAATTACATTTGTGGGTATTAAAGAATTGTGTGTCAACTTTCAATTAAATTATATTGTACTTTCTACAAGAAATGTTGCAAAATGTTTTATAAATTTGCAAAGATCATGCAGCTAAAGTCACTAGAGACCATTTTTTACAAGTCTGAGATTATCCTAATGATGTTAATATTTGTATTAAAAATCAGTACTCTAGCAAAGTCACTTAGAAGGAAAAATCCTTAGAAGTGCTGTAATTGTAGTAATGAGCATCCCTCATAGAAATATTTAGTTTGTTACTTTTAGAACATTCCCATATTCCCCAGACAAATTATTTTGTATGGACCAAATCATTATCTTTGCTAATTGAATCAGGTTTTATGATCCCTTTTGCTGCTTTAATTTCAGTTGCATAAGTCTTTACCTAATATTATTTGGGTACTTAAAATATTGAGTTGTCAGATACATTTTCTGCTAAGTAAAAATGTGTGTTACCCAAAGGGACATAAGGGCAGCAGATGCCATGCTGTGGTGGTGACTGACCATGGCCAAATTCTGTCCCCTGGTACATACAATGTCTCTTACCTCTTGTTTTATTCCAGTCTAGTTTGTCTTGAATAACTTTGCATTTCCTGTGTATGCAGAGATAATATCTGTGGGATGTAACTTCCTAGCCTGTGTGAAGATGCTCTCCCCTACCAAAGATACACAGGATCCTCTGACCAGTGGGGATAAGGCTGAGGAAGTGATTTTGTGATGGATTTAAGCCTATTGAAATCCCTAGGGTCACTGAAAGAGGTTGTTCCTCCCTCTGCTTTATCCTCCAGCCATTCATTTCTGCCCCTCTCTGTATCAGCACAGGGCTTGTCAGTTCAGGGAGCTGCTTCAACTGTAAAAAAACCCCTTTTTTCACTGTGGTCAGATTAATTTTCAGACCAGCTGCACAGCTGCCCAAGCACTGATGCCAGCACAAACAAGGGAGCTGGAGCACACAGTCACACACAACAGAGAGGGCAGGACTGCTGCTCTCAGTAGCAGTGAATAAGGTGAAGTTGGCCATGAAACTGCAGTCTGTGTATGAGACAAAGTCAAGATTACAGATTATTATTTTTTTTTCAAATCTTTGAATTTGTGAATAATCCTCAGTGAGCAGAACTGGGTGAAATTTTCATTCTTTTTTTTACTGAAATATTTTTTATTTGATAAATCGGGTGATTTTTTCCTAGAAAATATATATACATGCTGATTTCTTTTAGTTCCTTTAATGAATATAGAGCATTATTTTTTTTCCGAAAGTGTATTAACTTGATGTTAGGGAAGGATTTCAGTTACTTAAGTATTTTCACACATGATTGTTCCTTGCTACTCTCCCCCTCAGAAAGAAGCTTTATATTTTCATTTTACTACTGGAAATGAGACACAGTGAAATTAATTGAGTCTTCTGCCTGGTTTGATGACCCAGAAGCCTTTCAGCTTTCAGTCCAGACTGGTATGAGTAGAGCTAGAGACACTAAAGCCAAACACATCCTTTGAACAGATTACCCTCAGCTTTCTCCAGAAACTATCATGTAAACCTTTTGCCGTAAACTGGACACAGTTCTCCCCATTGCTTTGGTTACAGCAGAGGTAGATGTTCCTCTGTTCAGCCTTGACCCCAAGAGTTTGTGAGGCACTGCTGCCCCTGGGCCCCTAACCTGCTTCCCTTCAGTTCCTCTCACTTGGGAGAATTATGGTCTGTATGAGAAAAATTAATGATTTGAGAGGAAATTTCAAATTTAGATGTTCCCCACAGTGAGGAATACAAAATTAACTCGTTTAATGTCAGGCCTTCCATTAATTACATAATTAGCCTTTTGCTGGGCAAAATGGGGCCTTTTTTTTTTTTTTTTTGGTCCTCTCCTTCCGGGCAGCATGTGAACCTGTAAGGTGCAGTTTAGAAGAGGTGAGAAAGACTTTCTGAGAGTATTGCAGTTATAAAAGATTAAAGGGAAAATGGAGCAACTGGGGAGATGAAGAGGGTTGCTTCTGCAGGACTTTTGTCTGTTCAGCCTAGTGCAAGAAAAATCATTGTATTCTTTACTGCACCATTGTCTCTTTATCTTTCTTTCCTTCTTTCTTTTCCTTTTCCTTTTCCTTTTCCTTTTCCTTTTCCTTTTCCTTTTCCTTTTCCTTTTCCTTTTCCTTTTCCTTTTCCTTTTCCTTTTCCTTTTCCCTTTCCTTTTCCTTTTCCCTTTCCCTTTCCCTTTCCTTTTTCTTCCTTCACTAGCTAGCACCAGGTACACATCGGGTTGGTTTTTAACTGATAGATGCCTACATTACATGCACAAAATTGATGTATATAATCCCTCCTACATTTATATGAATAGAACAAATGGTTATGGTTGCCCCTCTAATTCCGATTTTAGTCATATAAATTGAGTGGCCACAATTGGCTAATGAAGTCCTTAATTTCACCTCTTCAACTCCATTTGAATCCGTGGGCTGGAAGATTCAGCATGAGAATTTATTTCACTTTTACAGTATAGGAACAGCTTGACATGTGGCATCAGGGTATTATGCCTTTTAAACATGAGTTGCTCTGGTCTGTAACAAAATGTTTAACTTTGTAAGACACAGTAGCACTTTTTTTTAATCTTAAACTACACTGCAGTTGGAGTCTGAGAATATATGGGTATTTCTCTGAAGTGTTAGAAAGCTTCTGCAGTAATTAAAAGTGACCAAACCTACTCTTGGACAAGCTCTTCATGTTGTGCTTCACTTACCAGGCTGGAGTGAACTCCAAAAGGGTTTCCTACTTTGGGTGCTGCTGTTTCCAAAGGTCAGAATAACACATATGCATATGGGTTAGTAATTAAGCAGTTTTTAAACAGCTTTCTTGAATCATCGTCTTATTTGGGAAGTGCTGGGCAACCACACCTTGGCCTTGAAGGTATTTGTGAGGTTTTCACATAAAAATGTCTAATACAGTTACTGAAAACCCCAAGCCTTTTAAATGAGAGATCAGTTTGGTAGTTTGAGCCTGAACTTTCTTGTTAATGACAGCTCATATTTTTGTCAACAGTCCTGAGACATATTTTTGGCAGTATGAAAAATTTCTTTTTCCTAGTCACTGGTGGTTTGATGGCAGACAAGAATTCTGTAGCATAAAAATGCATCTTCTGTCTGTCTTTGAGGTGTGCTGCATTTCTAGGGAGGGAATTTTCCTGACCAGAATATGCTGCTACCAATGGGACACAGCAAAGTGTAGTACAACTGTTCCAGTGAAGCTAGATTGGACTCACATAATGGTATTAAGTATTTTTCCCACCATTTCTCAAGGAGAACACATCAACATCTTATTTTGCTGTAATGCAGAAACTTATTGAATTACATGATGCTTGGGCTTATTCCTGGAATTTTTAACTGCAAAATATCTCTAATTGAAATAAGTAGGATATGTACACTGTTGGGATAAAATAACAGAAGAGGTTTCAGCCTGAAATCTATTGAATGTAGTTGTGATTTTCTCTCTCTTTTGGTTGGCTTATATTAAACTGATAGAAGCTTGAAATGAGTATTTCTTGAAAGCACCTCTCCTCTTCCACCTTCTCTTTCTAAAGGCATGGGAATTTGCATAGCTTTCCTGTTTCCTCTTCTTCAAGTTGTCCTCAGTTGTGATAGCCCCTTCTAGAAGCATCTGAGCTGTACCCCCTCTACTGGCAAGTGTGCTTGTGCATGCAACTAAAAATGTAGAGGTGTATTTGTGAATTTGTATTCATTTTTATTGAAATCAAGACTTTCGGTTGTTTCAGTCTTGTTGAAAGCAGGACTGGGACAAAGAGTGGATCTTTTTAAGCTCTACGAGGAAAATCTGAATCCCAAAATATTTTCCAGGCATCAGTTTACCAGGAGCCTGTAGTGTCAACTTGCCTGTTGTATTGAACAGGAGTAATATCCAACTTATCCCTGGCATAATAGGCTTTGTAAGAGAAATTTTGCCACTGTTTTTTTTAGACTGTAGCCCTGTGTTTCATCTTGCAGCCTATAACACAAGAGGAAGAGCAGGAGAACTTGTGCATACCTGAACTCTCCTCTTTTTCACACCTTTATTTTCCCCCAGATCTAGGCAAAAAGTCCTGGGTAGATCTAACTGGTGTAGCCATCTCTGAAGCATAAGGTCTGATTAAGCCTTTATCCATAGTGGTAGAATTTGAGTCCACACTTGAACAAAATGAGAAAATTTTGTTGAATTTAAGTGATAGAATGGAACATAACTAAAGGTTTCTCATATTCAGTGTTTCAAATTTTGTCCTTCTTATTTTTAGACACCTGATGTCTGGTGTCAGAGCATACACATCCATTTGTATCAATGTGGGAAGAGAATCTGAATGTCTTTCTAGAACTTGTACTTCAGGGGCTGTGTTTCCAAATCGTATGAAGGAAGTTCAGAGTTTGATGACTTTTGACAAGGCAGTTATCCATAGCATGAAGCTGGTAAATTTTAGAGTGCATTTCAATTTCAAGTTCTCAGATGCTTGCTTTGATGCACTTTGTCAGTTTGAAGGTAAAATCTGAGATCTGCATTAAACATAATATAATTGGTGTAAATATAACATAATTCCACAAGAGGATATCAGTTTGAAAGTAAAGCATATTTGAGAGGTCAGTGTTCCTTTGACAGAGCGAGGACTATGACACATACATAGAAAACTCAAGGAAAAATGCAAAGTCAGCATTAATAATCTCTAACATCAGCATTTCCTGATTTGATATGGCTTTGTGAATATGTGACAAACTTACTGTGTTTCAGATGCAAGTTTTTTTGTGCTTTAAAGTTCAAATGTTTCAAATATATTGCATTCCTAATCAACATTGGGTTTCACTTGCCAGCTGGAAATTTACTTTGACTTTGTGTGTTAGAGAAGGGAAATGCCTGTGAGCTGTCTTTTGGCACCCTACCATAGTTAGGAACAAGTAAAGTAAAGAGGAAGAATTAACTGAGTCATTTCTTGCTCCACAGAATTATTAAGTAAGGACAAGAAGACTGTATTTGTCAGCTCCTCTGTGTATATGACAAATGCTAAACACATTAAGTCAGCAAATACAGACTTTAAGCAAATAGGTAATTCTAGCTGCTGATGCCCAGGTCGTGTGTTTGCTTGTCAACTAGCACAAACCATTCAAGAGGTAATGTGAAATCTTTAATAAAAACAGGTGCATCTTCTCTTACAGCCTTTTATTTTTGTTTAAAAGGGAAGCTTGTCACAGCATCTGCTCAGTGGCCAGACCTGCACAATCTAGAGGTTACACTCACGTAGTGGAGCCAATAGCCCATGCTATTCTTATTTAAAGAAAACCATCAGGACACAGAAAAGCACCTTATCTCAAAATGAGTCTGAGGCTACAGCTGTTCTGAAGATGTTATGCATGTAGTAGGCACAAAATAGTTTAGTTTTTTCCCTCTCCAGCTTTTCTGTAGCCTTTTCTGGTACTGCAAGACTGCTGTAGGGTTTCCCTGAGCCTTCTCCAGACTAGAACAACAACAACTATCTCAGCCTGTGTTCATAGGAGAGGTTCTCCTGGCCTCTGATCATGTTTGTGGCTCTCTGGACTAGGTTCAACAGGTCCATGTCCTTGTATTGGGGGTCCCAAAACTATCAGTAAATCTGCAAGAAGGCCTCGTGTAGAACAAGACACAGTACTATTTCATTTCTCAAATGCTCCGTCCAAATGTGAGAGAGGCTTCAGAGTTCTAGTCTACAGAATGAAAATTTTTAAAGAATATTCCTCAAGACTCATTGCCTAAGTTGACATAATTTTAAAAATAATAAACTCGGTCTGTACTCTCATCTCAGGCATATAAAACATACGTGGATCTTGCCAGCATGCATACGTACCCAAGAGTTAATGAATATGATAATGCAAAATCTCATTTAGGCCAGTGTATAAATACCTTATTTCCCATTCACATACTGAATTATTCTTGATGAATGTGAATGTGAATATTTATTACCAGGACCAATTTTTCTGCTGCTTTATGTTCAGCCGTGTCATTCTCTTCAGATGCTTCTGTGCTGATACAGAATTATATTGCACCTTTTTAGTGATGGATAGCAAATTATTTGAAAATGAAAAAATCTCTTCATAACTTCATAATATGACATTACTAAGATTTTTTTTTAGAAGTATTGCCCTGCTCTGTGTGTGCAGAGCTGCAGAATAGTGATGGTATCAGTGTTCAGTGGCCACTGTTTTCAGCTATGTTAGACAATTAGATCAATGTGACACCACTGTGACATGCCAGTTGTTTAAATGAACCTTTTTCCTCTTGACTTTGAGAAACTCTGTAGCAATCACCCTCATGGTAGGTGTGTTTGGTTCTGTGAGAGCCAGGATAAATGGTGCCAACTATCTGCTGAGCCAAATAGATCAGTACACATCAGTCCATTTCCTGCCAGTTTATGAGGTCAGAAAAATCTTTAGCTTTCTGCAGATTGAGAAAGTACAGAGCTGAGGTGTTTGCAGAGATATAAATGAGTTGACTGACTTTGATCAGCTATGTCTTTTCTTCATCGTGTAATGAAACATTTCCATTTTCTGTCTTCTTATAATGTTTGGAGATGCAGAGGTCTTACCTGCCACTTCTCATTTTCTGCCATTCTCTTGCCTTTTCTGAGGGGAGGAAGCCTTTTACAACATTTTCTCTAAGGTGAAAGTGTCTTTTGCACCTGTAAGAAATTATTTTATTCTTGTTTTTGTGGTAGCGTGTGTGTGTTTCTTTACATGTGTGTGTTTTGTGTAATTATATTTATCCTGCTATTCACATTTTTACTCCATTGTGGTCTCACACAACCCACCTTCATGATTTCAAAATATTATTTCTGCAGTCTGTCATTTTCCTAGTGATTTTACTGAGCCAAGTTTATTCCTTAAGTAAGCTATAAAACTGCTCTGAAGTCAGGGAATTGTATTGTGTAAACTGTCTTTAAGTATTCAAAGGCTGCAATGTCTTCCTGGGTTCTTCTCTTCTCCAGGATGAATAGCCTCAACTCCCTTAGATTTTTTTCATGGGACATGTGCTCCAGTTTTCATGTCTCTTTTGGACCTGCTCTAACAGGTACATTCATTTTTTCTATACTGTGGGTCCAGAGCTGGATGCAGGACTCCAGGTGAGGTCTCACAAGAGCTAAGCAGAGGATCAGATTCACCTTTCTCAACCTGCTGGCCATGCTGCTAGCCCAGGATATGGTTGGCCTTTTGGACTGCAAACACACATGGGCGTCTCATGTCCAATTTTGCATCCACCAGTATTCCCGAGTTCTTCTCCACAGGGCTGCTCTCAATCCTTTTGTACCTCAGCCTGTATTACTGTTTTTTACTGGGATTGCCACAGCCTGGGTGCAGGGCTTTGTAGTTGGCCTTGTTAAACTTCATGAGGTTCACGTGGTCCCACTTCTCAAGCCTATCAGGGTCCCTCTGGATGGCATCCTTTCCTTCAAGTGCATCAGCTGCACCATTCAGATTGATGCCATCTGCAGACCTCTTGAGGGTGCGCTCGACCCCACTGTCTCATGTCACTGATGAAGGTACTGAATAGTATCAGTCCTCCTTTTATATCCCCTTCAGGGATAGTGACTGCCCAGTTAAAGTGAAGAACAGAGCATAGGAAAGCCTTCTTAAAAAATAAGTAAAACTTGTCTTCATTTGAGACTTTCTAGTTACTTTCAACTATATAGCATAGCTATCAATTAAATCCACCCTGTCAACACCCAGCAGTTTTCTGTGAGAGTACTTGGATGCACCCAGTCCATTTCAGGTTACCTTTTGGTTACCTTTTCCCTGAAGCAGATTAAATTTGTGCACAACTCCTTCATCTGTTCCTTTGAAAGACAACCTCAGTGACATTTTGACATTATCAGTTTGTCTAGTCTGCAAGCCTCTGCATTGCCCACAAAAAAATAAATGGATTCTTCTTTGTTGACTGAACCTGGCAGTACCTTCATGCAGAAGAAACATGCTAAGTGTAAACACAATTTCCAAACCGTCAGGTATCTTCTATTATTTAAAAAAGGTTTTTTCCTTAATTTATGTGAAGTTACTCTTAATTTGTATTTTATATTGGCGTCTGTTCTGATGAAAATATGTTGATTTTAAGCATGTGGGCGTTTTACATTGCTTTCTTGTTCTGCTGGCATTCATGTAGTTGTAGAAGTGTGATCCCTGTGATAAAGGATGTATTATTCTAAGCTTTTTTTATTAAGAAAATTTATTCTGTGCATCAGTTTTCGTTTCTCTCAAGGACAAAAAAAAAAAAAATCACAGAACTGTGGAATCCTTGTATGAAAGATGTTATTTTATTCATCAAGGGAAAATTGCCAAATAAAGCTCATTACAAATGGCTCCACTCTAAACAGTGTTTATTCCACCCATTGACAGAGATTTTGCTCACCAAGCTTAGAGTAAACAAGTGTCTTATAAGCAGTGACTCTAACTGAATATGGGCTGAAATATTCCACTCATTAGAGGTATTACAGTCTTTTATTTTCCCTGCAGGATGTATTGCAATGAGGTTGAACCTATTTCTATACTTGAGTCAGTGACAACAGACAGCCACTAGCACACCAGGGTGTTGTGGTGGGGAGGTCAGGTCCCTTCCCTCTGAGCTCCAGAACATTTTTCAACACAGGACATCCCAGTTTTCAACTTCTGCTAAAGAGATGAAAGCCTGATTGTAACATTCCCAGGAGCTGATAGGAAGCCTTGTAGTCTGACCACTCTGGGTGGTGATCTTATACTGTATACCCATGAAAGAACCACCTGAAAAATCCAACCCCAAATTCTTAGGACTTGTTCTGAAATATTCTATCGTTGGATAGCTGAGTTTATTCATTGCCCAACAAAACTAAATAGGCCTTGCTTATTAGTGTGTTGGCTGAAAGTAATGCTGTAAAAGAAATTAATTTCAGTTCCTGGAATGCAACTTTTCAGTTCACTGTCAAAACCAGCAAGCAGCTGCTTGGAAGCATGGTCCTGAGGAGCTTGTGTCCTTAAGTAGCTTTATGCACACAAAACATTGTTCTTGTTCGTGTGTATTTTTGGTAGTAGTTCCTCACATTTTGTAAGACCTGAAGATAATTAATGACTCCTCTTTATAGTACTGTGAATATTTTCCTTGGCGTCACCCAGTAGAAAGTATTTGCAGCAACATGTTATTAAGTTTTAAATATTGTAGAGCAATGACTACAAGCTGTGCTGGATGTGACTGCAGAGAAGTAACTTTATAAAACTATTCCTTCACACCCAGAGTCACAGGTCTTGTCCTTGGTGGTGGGAAGCCTGTAGCAAAGGGCTATGTATTGCTCAAAACCTTTTTCTTTTTTCATTTTTCTTCTGTGTGCCTATACAAAAGATGTTACTGAATGAATGGAGAATGTCTTAAGTGTGGGTTTTCAAAGGGTTTGAAAAGCTATTTGTCAAGGGAAGGGCTGCCTGCCTTAACTCCCCAGTCAGGAGTTTCTGGTTCTGGGTCAGTCTCTGCTGAGGAGTTCTGGTGTGAAGTATTTTAATGAAGCCAAGTCTTTTGTTTAAAATGCTAGCAAAATAATTTTGGATGTATATTTGTAGATGCATGTTTCGGTTTTGTGTGTTTATTTTCATTCATCTGCTGTGGCAAACCAGAACCCTTCCTAAAAAAATAGTATCGATGGGCATGTAAATACATTTTATGAAAATTGGAAGTAATTATAAACCACAGAGCAAGAATATTATGGTGAGTTTCTCTAGAAGTGCCAGAGCAGGGAGTTAAGAGTTACACAGTCAGTTCTGCTCACCATGTGATTAGGGGGGTAATAAGTTAAAGTGTCAGATGAAGCCCCAAACCACTTGAATTTTATTTGATTCATTAGTAGCATATTAAACTGAGAAATGTATTTTATTATTGAAGTGTATGCTAGGTAGCTATAACAAGTATGCCAGTGCCATATGTAATGAATAACTATAATGTTTTATAACCCACAAATGAAAAATACTTGTGACTATTATAGGGAAACAGAGATGAAAAGGAATGAAAAATGTATCTGATTTTTTTGGACAAGAGATATGTCAGTACAAAACTTGTCATTAACTTTTAATTAAAATTGTTGAGAAATATTCATTTTCTAAATTGTTAATCATAAACTGAAATTGTATATGTGGCAATACCATCTAATTTGCACTAAATCTATCCTGTTGATTTTTGGAAATACTTGAAACATCAAACATAACGTTGTTTATCCAATGAGCAGCATGGGCTTCTGAATGACAGCATTTTAGATAAATTATCCAAAGCTTGTAAAGTGAAATAAGTTGTGATTCACAGGCTTTCCTCAAATTGTGAATTAAAATGTATTTATCAGTTTTATAAAGTTAAGAGGAATAAAATAAGACAGCGGTGTCAATACTGGAGTAGTAGCTGTTGGTGTTGCTAATACTGCTTTATTTGCAAAAAATAAAATTATTTTTAAACCACTGTTCCTTCCCACTGTTTATGCTGGTTTGTTTACCATAAAACCCTCTGGACAATGGCAGACAGATTTTGAGAGGCAGGCTGTGTATAACAACTATTTGTAAATATTATGATTCTGGATTTAAATGCTGTATTCACAATCACATCCAAGGAGGCAGCTGGTTGCTCAAATTTGTGAACACCTCATATTCACACAATCATGTTTTGGAGGAAGATAGATTTACTTTACGTGTCAGTTTGGCAGGATCACAGCTCCCTGATTTTCAACAAAAAAGGTGGGGGTTTGCTTTGGATTTTTTAGGATGAAGTGGCTGTGGGGCAGAGGTGGGTTTCTGAAAGGGGGTGTGATTTTTTAGATATTGTTTCTACTTCTGTAGTTTCTGCTGTACAAGGGCAGTAAGACAAAGGACTGGATTGGCATTCGGCTAGAAGGGCTTGTTTTGGGTTTGTTTGTTTTTTTTAATCAAATTATAATAAATAACAGAAACTTAACCTTGAAGCCAGACTGATTATCTTTCTTTCAGTTTACTAATTCATTTTCTAGTGTCTAGTGCTGCTCAGTTTAGCCTTTTACCTCTCCAGAGACAATATTGATGTAAGTGTTCCTTTTTTTTTCAATTGTCATAAGATTTGAGTCCTGAATCCAACAGTAATCCCTATTAGCAGTCAAGTTTCTTGAAACAAGCATAAAAATGAAAATGAAAATATTCTTTAAATAGAGAATATTCTGCTACGAAGAACATATGCCTAAAATGTAATGAATCTTGTTTTATCAAACAACTTAATAGACTTCCCAAATTACTGTACCTATTTTTCACACTAGAACTGACATTTCAGTTCTGAATGCCACAGAATTGAACTTAAATTGTTCTTCAGAATCTCAGCCTCCTGAAGAAAAGAAAGGAATGGAAGTCAACTGACAAGTTCAGTTCTTATTTTTCCACAATTCAAAAATGTTGCTGTAAAGGAAAAACCTCGATCAAAGTTTAATTGTTGCAGGTACTGGACCACTATCCACTGCTTTTTTATTTTGAAGGTTTGGGGGGCGATTTTTTCATCATCTGAGGAAAAAGTCTTAGAATACGTTTCTCAGCATGATAAACTGAAAACAATTTAAAATGGGTCAACATTAATGTGAATCTACATTTGCACACGCAAGACTTCTTTTTGAACAAGATTTTTAAATGGCAAGCACAACTGCGGGTACATTTTATGTGCTTACAAGTGCCTTTTAGAGTGCTCTTTTTTGTGCATTTCAACATACTGAAGTCAGTGGGGGTTTTATCTCTGGCACCACTAAACACTGGATCAGCTCTTGAGTGCAGTCGATTGTTCCTTCTCTTCCCAGGGAAGTTGAGTGTCACTCACAGCTTCTCTGCATTGGGGCTGCATACACCTAGTGTGGTAAAGAAACATCTGAATCACTTCAGTATCTTTAGTCAGAGCTAAGCCATATGTCCCATTAAGGGAATAGCACTTATCCATTAAACACTGCTGAGTTGGCTACTTCATTGTGTCCATCATATCTTGAGGTAATCCAAGATCAATTGTGGACCCTGAGGTATCTCTATTACACAAGACCATCTCTTGACACAAGTTACAACCTACAGAAAATGTCTAACATTTTCCTTGTCATGTTTGCCGCATTTTGTAGGGATGTTTGCTAGTGTGGCTGAGCACTGTCGGGTGGGTAAGAGGGGTGTACTCCAGTCTTCCATATACTATACATTTAGCTTTAAATACAGCATTTACGTATTTTGAGGGAAGTGCACTAGCTGGGTAGCATTGCCTGGGGGAGAAAGAAATTATTTCATGCAGAGATTGTCACAGGCCATAGTGATAGCTGGAAATAGCTGGCCTTATTAAGTAAAGTTCCTGGAGGTGTTTACATATCTGGGTGGATGTAAAATAGACTTTCTACAGTCCTAGGTTGCTTTGGGTTTTTTTCACTTTTTTCTCACAGTTCTGTGTTTCAAGTCAGAAAATATATTGTTATATGTGAACTTTTGTCTTGAAAAAGATTAAGAAAAAGGACTAAATCCCATTTGTATTACTTATGTGGTTAGCTTGGTTGCTTTCAATGCGTCTACTTGAACAAGTGAAATAAAAACAGATTTAATTCCATATCCTTTTACTAACTGGCAGGGAAGAGTACTCATTGGCCATAACAATAGCTTAGCTTAGTACTAAATGTCATCTATAAAAGATACACATTTTTTAGTCATTAAGTCACATTAAGCAGTAATAAGTTTTGCCCTCAGCACAAGTAGTCTCTTGCAATTGCATCTGTCTCTTCAGTATTCAGAGAACATGAAAGGAAAATTGTGTTTTACCCCATTATGTAAGAAATTGTGAAGCTATGAAAAATGGATTACTATTAATAAACAAAATTTCCTTTAAAAAGCCATGCGTACAGCTGTGAGGAAACAGCTGCTCTCCCTTCCAGAATATGCAATTGGCAAATACATTAATTTTAAAAAAGATTATTTTGAAGGCATCAAAACCAGTAAAAGTGCTGAAACTGTAACAAGAATACATATGCACACTGTTGTGATTCAGTGTGATCTGACAGAGGAACATTTTTTGCTCTTAGTAAATAAAGTGGTGTATTTACATCTTTCTGAGGCAGCTAGATTTCTACTAAATTATATCAGGCAGTACAGGTGAACCATTGCCGATTTTGATCATAGGTAAGTTATTTAAACAGTAATAGGACTTGAAATATATGCAACGTGTCTTCCCTGTGTGTTCAAAAATAGGCAGGGCATTTTTCTGTTACAACTCTTAAACCTAATGCAGTGCATGTGAAGACCAGTGATAGAAGAGGGTACAAAAGTTTTTTAAGCTGAGAGAGGGTAGATTTAGATTAGATATTAAGAGGAAATTCTTCACTGTGAGAGTCATAAGACACTGGAACAGGTTGCCCAGAGAAGTTGTGGATGCCTACTCCCTGGAAGTGTTAAAGGCCAGGTTGGTTGGGGCTTTGAGCAGCCTGGTCTCGTGGGAATGTCCCTTCCCATGCAGGGAGATTGGAGACTTTTAAGGTCCCTTCTGGCCCAAACCATTCTATGATTGTATGATCATTACAGCACTTAATACAGTTACATTTCTAATTAATCCAGTAAAGACAAGGCAGCTGTTTGGCATGTTTGCCCCACAGCATTCTCAGGGCTTCAGCCAAGAGCTAGTACATGCAGCCAAAGAGTGTTTCCCCCTCATCCAGTCAGAGCTGCCAGCAAGGCTGCAGTCAGCAAGGATATTCTTACAACTTGAGACATTTGTACAGTAAGAAATAGATTTGTAAGAAACCTATTCATTAGATGCAGACCACCAAAGAGCCTCCAACTATGAACAATTTGGACAGAAGCCACCTAGGCAAGTGCTGAACCAGAGACCACTTTTTTGTAACTCATAGCCAGTTGCTGCAGCTGCTTGCTTTGAATGCACAAGACTTAAACAAACATGATTAGGATAATGAAGATAAGCAGTAACACATGATAAAGATAAGTAATGTAACTCTATAGTGTTCATAGGTTAAGCTACATGTTACTTTCATGTTGAGAATTTCAGCATGACCAGTGTAGTGCTGATAGCCCTGACTCCAGGACTGGTTGTTTGTCACATAATGCACACAACAGGTCATACCACGAGAGAATAAACAATGATGAGAGGAAGGGGTCACCAGCAGCTGAACCAAGGAGATGAGCTGGAACTGAAAATGGGGAAGAAAATAGCACAAATGTAATTTTTATCACGCCAAAAACATCTGTGTTGACTAAGAGTTCCATGTTGCTGTTGCCAAGGAAATTATAGTGGTCTTTTCAACTTGATGGTATTATATCTCAATGTAGGAAGCATACGCTGTGCTTAAGAAAAAAATAGGTCTTGTGTATGTGAAGTTTAATTCTTCTATGACAGTCGTTGATTACAATTTATAGATTAGAATGGTGGTTCTCCCTTACTGATTAGAAATGCTGATTCTTCATTAGAGAAAGCATCATTTCTAGAGTAGACCATAAGTGAGGCCTGCAGCAGTGGAAGTGTCATGTGAAACCCTGGATTCTGCGGAGCTCTGAGCACCTGAACTCCAGCTCCAGTGTGAAGGCTGCTTTTGCAGGCAGGTACCTGCACACCAATTGTTGCCTTCCCATGGTGAGAAGAGAGGCTGAAGACTTCTTCCAGCTATACACTCTAATTATGCCTCTCAGGTGACAACTGAGCCATTTTCCTTTCCAGTACCACTTTCCGTCTTTCCGTTCCAATCCTTTTGAGTAAAGCAAGAGGTGAAACTAAGCCGTTTGTAGGGAAGGGTTTTCTAATCAGAAGTCCTGGTCCTGGGAGCATGTGGAGGTCTGTGTTCTGAGAAGAATATAGCTTCAGTTGTCCCAAGTAAGCTCACTTTTACTGGAAAACACATTGGAATGACCTCATTCTTGTAATGAAGTCTGTGGCATAACCAGTTTCTGCGACTATTTTAGCAAGTTCATTTGGTAACTCCAGGTCTTACTTTGAGAGGATTTCCAGCAACTTCAAAATAGAAAACTTGGTTATACATAAGCCCCTTCTTAACATCAGCCACAAAAACTCTCCCAAAAGATACTAGAAAATTATCCTGATACAAAAAATGAGAAATTTCTGTGTATTTTATTTTCTGGTCACCCTCCCATGGATCCAGATAAGTACCCCACCCCAGGGAAGGTGCACATGAAAAATTCTTGACAATATTCTAATGAAGTTGAAGAAGCTTTATTACTAGATACCAGTCTCACATAAACACTCCTCAAGAATCTGCCAGAGCCCCATTTATTTCAACTAGTCAGTCAAGTGGTGTAAATTGCTCAGTCCTCACATATGCTGCAAAGAAACTTCCCTGTAAATAGTGGGCTTTTTCTCTGTTAAGTCCAGAATGTGGCCTGTGGTGGAGGCAATCAGTCTCAATCAAAAGTTGAGACATTTTAAGGTTTCTCTCACCTTGGACCTATGGCTGTTCTCCACATTTAAAGTAAAAGAATGATTTCAAATGAAGACCAAATGTTGTGAAAACATGTCTGTTTGCCAGTAATTTCCAAGTGTGTTTTCTTCTGTTTACCAGAGATCTGGAGAAATAAGACAGCCTCTTAACTAAATTCACTAAATAAAAGGAATCTGCTTTTGAAGTATATGGATTTCAGAATCAAATTTCCTTTTTCTGTGCCTGTTGGCTTTATAGGCTTGTTTACTCAGGAGGAAATGACTTGTTTTATAATGTGTTTAACATCATGTTAGTTAATCTGTGCCATAATACAGAGTTGTTTCCTTGTGTAAGCAAGCATTTCGCTTGTAAGCATGTGTGAATCTGACTGAAATGAGAGGGGTCTGTATCCAAGCCTGTTCTTCTGTTTACAGGATGGACAGAAGAGCAGATTTGTTGTTTACATTGCTGTATTGTATATTTGAGATCTCTCTCTCCGTAACTACTAACCTCTCAATTTTCTTCTCATTGCGTTCCCTCAATCAAATTTGGGGACAGTTTTGCAAGCAACTTACCTGTAGAAACTAAATTAACTAAAACTTCACAAAAGGAAATCCCAGAATTGTGCCCCTTCAGGAAGAAAGCTACAAAATTATCCTGGTTAAATAAAGTTTCAGAATTTCCAGGCTACCATTTAGAAAACTGCCTGTAGTCAGGTTTATTAAAGGTGACAGTCTTGAGAAAATCAAGTCTCTTTATAGGCATTTCCAAGAAAGGGAAAGTTACAATGACTTATGTTTATACAGAAAACTTCTGAGGTACGGAGAATATGCATTCACTGAAAAACATTACTGCCTTGCTTATAGTATTCATAATAAATGAAAAAAGGGGGTTGTACATGTGTAAGAAATACTCCTGTATAAATAATTCTCAGTTACTGAAATGGATGACTGCTGCAGAATATCTTTACACTAATGTTTCTTAACCTAAGGTACTGTAGTGATATTATTCAGAGAAGGCTTTAAAAAGTATTGCTCCATTGTCAGAAAGGGAAGGAGACCTTAGCTGTAGTTCAGCTGACCCTTTAATCGGCAATACATTATGCTCTGCTTTTTAAATTATTTTTTTTTAATTATTCATTTTTAATGAAGAGCAGGAGTGTGACTTAATTTTTTCTATAAGTGATCAAATCAACATATCATTTGGATTTTAAACCCAAACCTTCTAGCATATTTCACCCATTCATGACAGCTCTTTGTGATATGTTTGAGCTGGTTCACTTAAGCCCTGTGAACCTTTCTCTTCTGCCTTGCCTTTAAGGTTTCCACAGAAACTAAAACTTCAGTGCTGTTTTAAAGAATGCTTTCTTCCCTACTACACCTCTTAAATCCTCCAGCTGCTATGGGTTTTCTGTGCTGTCTGTCCTCACTTAGTCACCTCATCCTTTTAACTAAGATTTAGAATTTAACAACTTAGTGCCTGATGGTGCCACCCCACTGTTGTGTGTCATGTTTTATGTTTTAACATAGAGAAGACAGTGTGGTAATTTGCAGCTGGTGTGGGTAAGGGAAAACCTGAAATTAAAAAGCAGTTATGTTTTGAAAAATAAATGTTACTCCTAGAAGGGAAAGAAAAGATATCAAGGAAAAAGAAATTAGCAGTAGCATGGAAATAATGTCACTCAGCAATATGCAAGGTTGGAGGTCATCTTAGAAGGTCCCCGGACAGTCTATTAGTTTTTGGTAGTGTTTTTCATTCCCAGTTACTTGTGTTTTCCTCTTTTGATAGAAGATGGGTGGCTACAAATCACACTTGATATAATTTACTATAGAGGCAAATCAGACTGGTAAATATTTCCCCTTATTTAAACTATACAGTCCATTTCTAGGGGTATGAAATAGCTGGAACTGCAGTCGGTGGTATTGCTTTGCAAGATAAAAAAAAAAAAAAGACAGTGTTACAAAAGGAAATCAAGCCCAATAGACCTGTAACAGGAGGCAAATGATTGTTGCCAGCACTGAACAAGGAAAGCCTTCTGTGAAGAGTTTTGCATAATTTTGTTCAGCTGAACAAAGTGGAGAATACTTATCAAAATTGCCATTTTTAAAATCTCATTGTGAATTCTTAGCATGCTGTGATCATACGCCGCAGAATGGTGTTTGCAATGATTAAATTGCTGTAGATACTATAATATAAATAACTATTTTGTGCATTAAGAAGCAGTTCTCTTCAGGATGCCTTCTCTCTCAGGAATGTTCCGAAGACAGGACATAAGACAGTAAAAGCATCGAAGTATTTTTTGAATAATACCAGTCTGCTAAAGTGCTAGGACACTTTTAGCAATTTTTAGTGCTATGATTTAGAGGTGAATAATAAAATCACCTAAGTGATATTTGCTTTGGTATTAATCTAGTTGTAATTTTTACTGTGGCCGAAACTTTCAGATTTTTGAAACAGCACAGCTTCAGTCAATAATTTTTAAAGGCCGCAGTGACATAAGAGCAGGGAAAATTAATTACAACAAATAAAGGGATTTGGCTCACAGATTTTCACTGCACTGACCTCGTGGTTTTTCTTCAAAGAAAAGTTGCAGTGAGCTGCAGAGTTAAACTGCATATTGCTTTTAGGTGATAAATAGTCCTCCAGAAACACCTTGCTAGAACTAGAGAAGATTCAAAGTGAAAAAAAAAAAGCCATGCTGTACTGATTTCAGTTGCTTGCAGTGAGCATAAGAAGCAATATCTTGGATCTGTAATATGTTGCTGCTCCTTTAGCAGCTCGCTGGGATCAGTTTTCATAGATATTCTTCCAGTTACATTTACCACAAACGTGTTGGTTCCAAAGTGTAGATGAAAATGGTAACAGGCTTCAATAAAAAGCACATGATAAAAGCAGGATGTAACCACTTTGAAGGAATTGTAGTATGGGTTAGGAAAATGTCTTAATATCCTCCTCTTACTGCTTGCCTAAAAGTACTTTTTTTATTTTTTTTTTTTTAAGTTTATTGTGGAAAGATGGTCTCAGACAGAAAATTGGAAGAGGTGGAAGCAAGTCTGATCCAAGTTTTTCAGCTCAGTTCTCTTGCTGTAATGGAAATGAAGTGGTATTAGGGATTTGTCTGAAGTTTCTGTTTTTTCCAAAACCTTTCTGAGTGACAAGTGGCCCCATCACTTCACCCTCAGTTTCCATTATGATTAATTAAGTCTAGTAAAAGATACCTACTCAAAAATCATGCTTACCTCAGCTAATTATGTTGATATTCCAACAATGTTCAGCCATAAATTCCCAGTAATAATGCAGGGTGACCAAAAAATGCTGGATCTATCACAGATACAGATTTGAGTGTTGGATCATAGAAGGCTAAGCTTTGTTACTGCATGTAGAATCTAGTTAAAATGAAATGAAGAACTCTTTAAATTTTATATATTGTTAATTTTTCTTAGGGTAATTTAGATCTCTAGGGCCTCAAACTTAATGCTGAGAAATTCCTAGCCTTATTATAGATAATAGATAGAAAGAACCATGGGCATCTTCCAGTATTTTAATAATGGCATTTTTTGCAACATTAAGATAAAGGAACTGAGATGAGGATGAATTTAAAAAAAAAAATGATCTGTCTTCAGCAGATTTTCAGTAGAAAAAAATGAAGAAAAAGTTATGCATTCCAGACATATGAATTTGGGGAGGGTTTCTTTCTTGATTGGAGTCTAAGTCATCAGTATTATAGCTGAACTAAGCACTTATCTCTGATTCTGAAAGGGTTTATTTCTTTAATTGTTCTTTGATTTTCCTGCTTGGAGACTAGCCTGCTGATTTTATTCATAGCAGAGGTGTTATTAACCATGCAACTGTGCCCACTGCTACAGGCAGTCTCAGTGCTTGCTGCTACCCCTTTGTTTTTGTTTTGTAGAAATGTATTCCTCTGGCTGCTGTGGCAACTGTTTATTACATACATTTGTAAAAGTACCTCCTGATATTACTGTAGCATCTGGGCAGGCAGCTGTGACTCTCTTTCCCTTCCCTACACCACTGTTGCTGCAATACCCTCTCTGCTTGCTTTTCGTTTTCTGTGTCTCAAAAGATAGGCATCAGGACAGGAAAAAGCCAAAATGGGTAACTGCTGTGCTGCAATTAAATCCCCCTGCACCATTTCCCACTCCTTCCTCCTTTCTGGAGAAAAATTTAAAAAAACAGGGTATGTTGATGGTTGCTGATGCAAGAAAAAGAAAGGAGATGTTACAGGAACAGAGATCTGCATGTACCTGAAGGGAGA
The DNA here is from genome assembly GCF_003957555.1 of Calypte anna. Classification (NCBI taxonomy): domain Eukaryota; kingdom Metazoa; phylum Chordata; class Aves; order Apodiformes; family Trochilidae; genus Calypte; species Calypte anna. Next base: position 38,542,971 of record NC_044245.1, read on the forward strand.
GAGGTTCCACCACAAAGAAGGAGGAAGTGCAGGACCACCACACCTCACACAGAAAATGAGAAATACAAGTTCTACAAAGAAAAATTGTCAGTAACAAGGGAGGAGAAAGGGTGGAGGCTTGACAGGTGGTGGATCAGATAGGCTTCCAGAATGGAAATCAGAGAGATCTGGGAGAAGAGCAGAAGTTCAACAGATGACCAGTTATCCTGGCACTCTCTTTATCCATTCCAAAGCCAGGCCTGTAGTGCCACTGCTCCTCAGTGTCTCTATTTTGGCATCTTGTTGAATGGGACTGGGATGGATGGGCAAGTGGGTCTGAGGCACCTGGTCATGTTAGCATCAGCATAGCTTCTGCTGACTAACTTCTTCCCAGACTGAGATTTTCCAGCAACACTTTGCACAGCCCCTCTGTTGGTCTGGTTGCTGTCCCCAGGCATGGTGGTATCAGTAGTACAGACAAAAGCAACACTTTTGTGTAGGATCAGTTCCAGTATTAGCACCACGTTCAAAACAGAGAGCAGAGGTATATATTGGGTTGGTTTTAATGAGGCTTCATATGAGCTTGTCAAGAGATGTATTTCACTGAAAACTGAATCTGCAGTCTTCTGGCTTGTCACACCCATCTTCTTCTTACATCAGCTATGCTTTTAAATTATTTCCCCAATCTCCCAATACTTTAGCAACCACCTTGCCCTCTAGTCAGTGGGCTTCCTGGAAACGTTCACAAAGGGCACCTAGAGGCAGGATCTGCTCCAGCATAACAGTTAAATGTACAAGAACCAGGATTGCAAATAAAAGTCTTGTATGTTGAGATAATGCTGTGGTGAGCTTTTCTCTTCAGAGGGAAAACTTGGTCAAGGCTCTGTGTAATAAAAAGGAAGGAAGTGGAAGAGACTTGAGTATATCCCTCTTCTTTCTGCTGTCATACGTTACTGAAGATAGCTGTGAGAGTGCATCCTCTGTGGACTAGTGCAGGAGTACCCCAGTTCTGATTTCTGTATTTCTGTGCACTATGGCAATTTAAATTAGATAATGCAGTCGTAAGAATGAATTGCCATAGACAGTGCCATGAAAGTGAACTCATGGAGGAAGTTAGCATAATTCCTGGCTCACTGGGAAGGTCCCAGATGATTGGAAGTTGGCGAATGTCAGGCCAATCCACAAAAAAGGCCAGAAGGAGGACCCAGGAAACTCCAGGCCTATCAGCCTGACCTCAGTGCCTGGCAGGGTCATGGAACAGATCATCCCCAGTGTAATCACACAGCATCTGCAGGATGGACAGGGGATCAGACCCAGCCAGCACGGGTTTAGGAAGGGCAGGTCCTGTCTGACCAACCTGATCTCCTTTAATGATTGGGTGACCCACCTGGGGGATGAGGGGAAGGCTGTGGATGGAGCCTACCTGGACTTCAGCAAAGCCTTTGACACCATCTCCCACAGCATCCTCCTGAAAAAGCTGTCAGCCCAGGACTCAGACAGGAGCACCCTGTGCTGGATTAGGAACTGGCTGGAGGGCCAGGCCCAGAGAGTGGTGCTGAACGGTGCTGCATCCAGTTGGCAGCCGGTCACCAGTGGTGTCCCCCAGGGATCAGTGCTGGGCCCAGTTCTGTTTAATATCTTCATTGATGATTTAGATGAGGGGATTGAGTCCATCATCAGCAAATTCGCAGACGACACTAAGCTGGGGGGGAGTGTGGATCAGCTAGAAGGCAGGAGGGCTCCGCAGAGGGACCTGGACAGACTGGAGAATTGGGCTGATTCCAACGGGATGAGGTTCAATAAGGCCAAGTGCCGGGTCCTGCACTTTGGCCACAACAACCCCATGCAGTGCTGGGCTGGGCACAGAGTGGCTGAGAGCAGCCAGGCAGAAAGGGACCTGAGAGTCTGGATTGACAGGAAGCTGAACATGAGCCATCAGTGTGCTCAGGTGGCCAAGAAGGCCAATGGCATCCTGGCCTGTATCAGGAACAGTGTGGCCAGCAGGTCCAGGGAAGTGATTCTGCCCCTGTACTCAGTGCTGGTGAGGCCACACCTCGAGTACTGTGTCCAGTTCTGGGCCCCTCAGTTCAGGAAGGAGATTGAGGTGCTGGAGCAGGTCCAAAGGAGGGCAACTAGGCTGGTGAAGGGACTCCAGCACAAGTCCTGTGAGGTGAGGCTGAGGGAGCTGGGGCTGTTCAGCCTGGAGAAGAGGAGGCTCAGGGGAGACCTCATCACTCTCTATAACTACCTGAAAGGAGGTTGGAGCCAGGGCGTGGGGTCAGTCTCTTTTCCCAGGCAACTCTCAGCAAGACAAGAGGGCATGGTCTTAAGTTGTGCCGGGGGAGGTTTAGGTTGGACATTAGAAAGAATTTCTTTATGGAGAGGATGATCAGACATTGGAATGGGCTGCCCAGGGAAGTAGTGGATTCTCCATCCTTGGAGATATTTAAAAAGAGACTGGATGTGGCACTCAGTGCCTTGGTCTAGAAACTGCAGCGGTATCAAGGGTCAAGGGTTGGACTTGATGATCTCGGAGGTCCCTTCCAACCCAGACGATTCTATGATTCTATGATTCTATAATAACCCTGGTCCTGCTTTATTCTGACCTGCTATAAAGATTGAGGATAAAAATGAACTTAAACACACTCAGTCCAGAAGAGTCTTCCTGTTTCCTTCTGAGTCCTGAGGATTGAGAAGTACTGACAACCACCTTGCTTTCCTACTTTCTTTGGCCCTGATCACTTCCCCACACACACCATTAGCATGTTGGAACTAGAAGGCAATTTAAGTTACAGTTCCTTTTGTTACTTCTTCCTTTTGTACTTATAGGTTTCCCTTTCCGTTGTGTTAAAAAGTACAGTTAGACTTTAAATGTGGATACCAGTAAGATGCAGAGATCAAGAATGGAAGGGAAGACATGGAGATAGTCCTCATTTTCTACAGTATGGGGTTATGCTACCTCCAGTTGTAGGCACTAGAGAAGGAGGGGATTCATTGTAACAAAGCTTAAAAAAAAATAATGGTATTTTGATTAGTTTATTCAGTATGATTACTTGATTACTGTGGAATACTGTTTTTTATTTGAATTTCTGCGAGTTTACTTTTTTTGGTTTATTCTCTGAAAACTGAGTAAGTTTGGATACAAATCAGAGCTCTAATAAAACTAAAAATCAGCTGTACTTTCATAACTTCTCCAGATAGGTTTTCAACTGATATGTTTCATAGGTACGTTGTTGTTTTTATACAGCTCTCCTAATTCATCATTTTAGATTTAATATTTCAGGGTATTCTAAATGCAGGGAAAGCTTGGTGTTTATAATGGGATGTACTGGACAAGCAGATTTTAGCAGCACAGCTTTCCAGTGACTGCCTGCCTAAAATATGTTGAGGGAATAGAAAATACTCAGCCTTTTAAGCATATTTAAAGCAAAATGAATTCAGTTATAGTAGCATTTAAATAATTTTGCTACTAACTGTAAGTGATGTGCATACATTTCACCTGCAAGTACATTTATGGGAGGCAGTGGCGGAACTAAAATATGTAAGAAGAGGCAAAGGGGACTGAAATACAAAGGAGGCTGTTGATTCCTTTGTCCTGAATTTCGTGTGCCCATACTGATGTCATTCTGGAAGAAGAAGAAGGCTGGCTCGATGTCCACCCATCCCAGCTCTTCCAGTGAGCAAAGCCTCCCCAGCGGGTAAACCAGGCAGAATTCTGTGCAATGTCTCATCAGCTCTGGGGGAACAATGACAGCGAGAGCCAGCTCTTGACACACCATTGATAACGTCAGGTCTCCAGGGCCTTTCTGCTCAGCTGCACCTCCTCACTCCTATGTTACTAATTTGCACTTGGGAGATAGGCTGGAATAGCTGGGAGTGCCAGCTCCAGAGCTGCACCAAGTGCTTCCTGCTGGGTTCCTCGTCCCACATAGGAGATCATCACCTCCTCAGTGTTGGGGCTCAAACTGGGAGCTTGCACTACTGCTCTGACAGCACACCTGTCTTTCTCCTAATCACCTTATCCTTGCAGTTCAGCCTCTTCCACCAGGAGTTCTCTCTCCCCCAAAGCTGACTGATTTAGCAGTGGGTTAGGAGCATGTGCTGGCCCTGGGTCGGTTGAGTTCAAGACAGATTTAGCCTGCCCTTTGCCAAGCGGGTGCACATCTGAGGCTGGCCTTCCAAAGATAACAGAACTTGAAGCACTGAGATGTTTGGTTTGCTTTCTTTGAGATCTGTGGTTTGGTTGCCAGTAACATTAATAGAGCTGGAATGTAAATCATACTGAATGTAAAACACTTGGGCTTCAGCGTACTGGGCAGATATCCATGTAGAAAGAAGGGCAATTAAATCCTCTTGCATTATAAACCTTATAGAAGGCTCTGGCTGAGGTCTTGCACATATGGGAATTTTCTCTGGTGAAGCCTGATGAGTCGCCGTTCCTGTTGCCAATAATGTGGGTAAATAAGAGGCTTAACAATCAGGAAAGAAGGAAAACAAAGATAACACACCTGTCAAACTTCCTGTATTATTAATGTGCAAGTGAAAAAATGTTATGCTTGTGCATGCTGTTGCCCTTAATACCAGCTGTTGCCTGTGCACATGGATTTTACATCGGCTGAACAACAGCCTTGCTGCCAGCAAGCACTTTAACAGGCAACGTTGATAGCAGCAGTCTTCCCACACTCCATACAATTCGAGCTATTCTTCAGATTAATAATAATACTTAATAAAGCTTCATCTCTCATTTGCAAAGAAAACCTTCAATTAATGCTAATCAGCATCCTCACAATGTGATGAGGCTGGGCTTGTAGCTGGACGTGCCGAAACAGTTCAACTGGCAGATGGAGCATTTTCCAACTATTCTAATTAAAGGCTGCTCATTTCAAATGTTAATGCAATTAAATAAATAGGCAAAACAAATAAAAATAATATATACTATGAAAATGTCACTACCGCAGAGAATTTTGATCAAAAAAGTGAGCTTTGCTCAAACCCAGAAAGGGTTCAACCATCTCCTCCTGGCTAAATAGTTCTAATAAAGACAAGCCTTGCTTTTGTTCCTTACTGTTTCCAAGCATTTCTCTGGGTCTGACATTTGTATCATTACCATTTTAACCTGCTGGCAACAACAGAGTCATTGCTTCTCCCAGTATTAGAACATTTTTCTGCAGAAAATGGGAAAGGATTTCTTTCACATATTCCAGGCTTTTTTTCATGTAAGATTTAGACTGCCTCTGCTTCTCGCCTTTTGTATTTGAACTAATTGCCTGATACATTTTTTTTGTAGGGGTTTTACTTTCTGTGAACATTGTGTAGCATAGCCCTGATGTAGTCCAACATTTGTTTGGGCTTATAAAGAGTTCAATTAGCCCCTTAATGCCTAGTTCAGTCACAATTAAACCTTCCCTGTTGACTCAGGATTGGTCTTTCTAAAGGCAGTGGAGGTGTTTTTAATTATTCATTCCCTGGTTTGTTTCTTACAGCAGTCTCAGCTGTGCTTTATTATTCAAAGGTTAATGCAAACTGAGAACTGGGTAAATTAAATTTGTTTGGCAGCTAGCAACCTGATGTATTGTAGACACTGTGAAATATGGATGGCAACACTTCTGCTATTGTGACACTTAAAAAGTCAGATTTTATCTTTAAAACAATTGCTGGTTTTGTTGCCATGGCTGATAGAAAATGAATGTTCCATAATGTTATAGTCTCTGTAACCTGTTTTTGTTGAGAAATCACATAGTATAGAAAGCCATGCAGCATTAACAGCCATTATAGAAAATTGATGTTGGTACCATGACTAATGAAGTATACGGTGCAGTACTAAGTCACACAGTTGTATGCAGGGAATCATGCAGTCAGAAGTTTTAATGAAGGGAGCTGAAGGAATTTCGGGTGAAAGGGGGGTTTTATTAACTTTCAGAGAACAAAATGAATAGTTGAATAGTGAACATGACATGATGTCGTATAATAATTGTATGCCTTGGGTACATTGTGAGGTGAGGTGTGGAGCATAGCCAAGAGCTTTCATCTGTTCTATGCACAGAATATATCACTTCACTGACAGAGCTTAGGACACCAGTTGTGTGTTTTATCCAGGACTAACTTAATGAATGTGATACACAAGTTTAACTTCAGTTTTCTGGCAAAACCAGCAGTACTACTAGTAGAGTATAACTGATGCTGTATATTCTTGATTGCATGTGGTTATTATGTTATATTTTTGTTTTCTATTTTAGTGCTGGACCCAAAGGAGACAACATTTATGAATGGAGGTCAACTATACTGGGGCCTCCAGGGTCTGTATATGAAGGTGGAGTTTTCTTCCTTGACATTACCTTTTCACCGGACTATCCTTTTAAACCACCTAAGGTTAGTAAGAGGGCATGAAAAGTCTGATAGGTGTCCTCTCCTTGTTATATTTTTAACGTGTATATTGATGTATCATTGCAGGATGAAACGCAAAAATTTCAAGGCATTAATGAGTATTTAAACTGAATATTTTTTGATGGAAAGAATTGAAATAACTGGCTAAAATTTGCCTGCATGTTGCCAGTATAGCTGGATGGGTAGGGATTGATTTAGCAAGTGGTTGCATAATTTCCAGCAGTTACTTGTTTGCTTTGGATTTGTTTCTAATACGAAAGCATATATATTTGAGTTGCACCCTTCCTCAGCAGCTGAAGATACTTAATCTTTCCCGTTGACCCATAACATTCACAAGGGGTCTCTGATAATGTGACAAAAATGCATCTTCCATATCAATGACTTCTGCAGATGGAAGTTACAGTATTGTTCATGAAGTTATAAGTAATTGGTGTGGTACATCAGTCTTCTGTTACAATGTGGAAATATGGCAGTAAAGTCAAGAAATGGGAGTAAAAGACAGAGATTTACAGAATTCCTTACAGATTCATTTTCTAATATTGTCAATAAGGATACTAACCACAAAAATGAAACTCTACCAATAAAATGAAGGTGTCAGACCATTACTGTGAAAAATCTAGTGGTTGTGAAGACTGGAAAAACAGAAAGGGGATGAGATGTAGTTGTGCCCACTGTCGCTGATAACCAGTAGTATTAATTGCTGATTGAGGATGCCAAAAATGGGACTTCATTGGGTGATCACAGGATTACAACAAACCATCCATCTAATGCATCTGTTAAAAAAGGCAAACTCACTGCTAAGATGCATCCTCTGGCAGTGCCTGTAGAGATAAGAACTTACCAGTGTCATATTCAAGGCACTTGTATGACCTTACTTTGAAGACTGAGTGGAATTCTTAACACACATCTTCACTAAGAGGAACAGAAACTGGGAAAATGCAACCCTGCAGGGCTATTAATAAAATCAAAGAGATTTATTGGGCCTGTCTTCATGAAGCAAAGTGAAAAGAGGTGAATTGGTCACCATTTGTGAAAGGGTTGGTATGGCCCCTTGGTCTATAATAGAAAGGTATTGCATTAAAAGAGAGTAGCTGATTCCTATTTGATTGCCATGAGTAATCTATTGAAAGAAGAGTTTTTATAAACAAAATGGTAATGCCACAGTAGTAATGTTTATAGTAATAGCATAGTCACATTGATACTACCATATCTTTTAAAAAAAGCGAGAGATGTAAATTCAAAGTACATGGCATTCTGTAAATTGGACTATTCCAGCCAGTGACCTAAAGATAAATCAGTGTAACAGTATTAGAGATGGTCTAACTTTTACATTTCCTTTTGCTCAGAATACCCTTTTAACCCACCTAAGGTTAGTTTCCCACTTTTAGTGTTCCAGTTTAGAGCAGCTTTGAGGTCATTGACAAGTCTTACAGGGGCTGCACACCTTGCTGACTGCATTTTTTCTGATTTTGATAATTGTGATTACACAGTGAAGAAAGAATTTGAGGCTTTAGAACTCCTTCAGTAAGTTAAAGCTTTGGGCATGCTGAGCTGGTGCAATGCCCTGTTCATCCTGCTTCCCTCCCAACCCAGGCCAGTCCACATTTCTTACCTGCTATACAAGGACCATCTTAAAAGGCCCCTTTTGTTTGCTTCTTTGGTGCTTAGTCTGTTTCTATTGGCCAAAATGTGAGGGTTACATCCCGTTCCCCAGAAAATTAAAATTATATTATGTCACGGTTTAACACTGGCCCGGCAATTAAACCGAATAACAGACGCTCTCTTTAATCTCTCTCTCTCCTCGATGAAGAAAGGAGAGAGAATAAGGGAGAGAGACTTATGAGTTGGAAACTAAACTACACAACTTTAATGAAACAGTAATGGTAAATAGGGAAAAATTACTGTTTATATACAAATATACAGGAAAATGGAAACCACATTCCTCCCCCCTTTCCCCCAATAACTCTCACGTCACCACCGAGGCTATAGGGCAGCCCTGGGAAAGTCCAGGCTGGACTCCTGGAGTCGGCAGCAGTCGGGAACCGGAGGCAGGAACACACAGATATGGGCTGGCACGGATTAGGACCACAGGCAGACAAACGGACAGGATCCTTCCAGGATGCCGGGGAGGAAGGGAAGCAGGAAAAGATCTGGCTCGGCCCACGTGATGCCTCAAATTTATACTGAGTGTGACGTATATGGGATGGAATACTCTGTTTGGTCAATTCTGGCATCTATCTTGTCTGATCCTCCCTAAAGGAGGGCTCTGGTGGGACCTCTGTATCCTCCTGGACGGTAAAATGTTTTCATGCAGAGCTGAGCAGTGTCCTTGGCCTGCATACCAGTCTCTAGCAGTAACTATAAACATCAAGTGTTATCAATCCTAAAAGCACACACACTGCATGAGAAACTTGCTGTTAATTTCAGAGAGACTACTTACAAGGGACTTAGCTAAAAGCAAAAGTACAGAAACAGAAAACCACCTTTATCCTGGCCCAAACCAGGACATATTATTTAGTGGATATTGGCACATCCACTAAATGGATTTATCAAGTATAAAATAGAGCTTGAAATTCTCTTAAGAGTTCCAAACCTAATACGTAAAGAGCTAGATCCAGAAGACAAGCTGGATGGATACTATTTGTCATTCTCTCTGTTGAATCTGTTGAGCCTTGAGGCAATATATACAACAAGGGGCATCAATTTAAAATAGAAGGTGAAGGTCCAGCTTGCTGTTTCACCACAAGGTAAAGATATTTTCAGTCCACACTCAGTTGTGTTTGGTGACTGTATTACTTTGAGAGATGAGTAATGCAGCTGTGCATTGTGTATTAATGAAATATCAAGAAAAAAGGTGTTTCTTGTCCTGTTTTGTAATACTTTTTCTCAGCCTTTATCTTCATGCCAATTGTAGTTGTAAGGAATATGTGCATATAAATCATATGAAAATGTACTGCTTGATAAAGGACAAGAGAGTTGATGATGTCATGTTGTATTACTAAAAGGCCCATATTTAGGATGAGGCAAACTTTATTTGTAAGAAAGTCATATGCGCACAGGGGACTAATGTCATATACTACTATGTTCAGTTATGTCCACAGACACATGGATTCTCACTCAGTTCACTTAAGCCACTATTTTAAATGAACCTTGTTTTCAGTCCTGCCACAGGATCTCTCAAACTGATGCTATTTCATTACACCTATTTTCCAGACCCTATGAAACTGATTCATAGGTGAAATAGTTTGGGACATCCCTTGAAAAAAGCAGCATGGGAAGATGACTGCTTGTCATAAGGTGCTGCCAGTCAATATTGTTGGGAAATAGTGGTTAAAGCTGTTCTCCAAATGCTTATTTCTAGTAAAAGAAAGGTAATGAATATGTGGAACATAACATATGGCCTCACGGTATGATGCTCCCTTTGTCAGTGGGCGTTGACATCTCTTCTGCTTCACCACATGATTTGTTATATTTGGTGCTGTTTTCAAAATCATGGGTCCTAGCATTATGGGAATAGATCATCTTAGATATTTTTTTTCCTGAGTATAGTCCCACTCCTTGTGACTCTATCATCTTAAAAAATCTAGAGTTAAGGTGCAAGTGGAATATTCTTTGAAAGACGTAAAAAGCATTCCTGAGTATTGGCAAAATTACCTCCCTGTGTGTACATTAGCAGGAAGGTCTAATAAAAATTTCTCACTCTGACTGAATTCATACATACCTCCTGAGATTCCTGTGGGCCATTTTCATCCCTCTTTTACTACGAAGTAAGGAAACATTTAAATGAGTGCTGTCAAAATTGATCGCCTAAAAATGTGACCAGAAAAGACCTAAGAAGAAACAGAAACGCTATTTCCCAGATGCAATTACTTGACCCAGACTGAGGTTCCAAAGGCAAATGTTCATGTCACATAATGTAGTTACTGTTAAAGGGCCTAATCCAAAGTGTATTAAAATCTGCAGATAGATTTCCACAATCTCTTTTCCATATCTGTTCTCAACTGTTGTGCACTCTGTTATCATGCATGTGTGTGTTGCACATAGATGTTAGGAAGCGTAGAATAGCTTCTAAATAAGAAAAAGTGTATCAAAAGTGGACTATGGATGAGCATGTTTTATTTTATTATTATCATTAAAATACATTTGTAGTGTAACTATTGTTTGGTTTGTATCATACAAAGTATTCAGTATTTTCTAAAGGATCCAGATTCCTTCTATAAACACTGTTGATGCCTATTCTGATCATTGGGCACTCTGCCACACATTGGAAAACATGAATTAAAATAAAATTAGACATCTGAGAGCACATTTGCAGATAAAAAAAAAAAAGATGTTTGACCTATATTTTGTTTTTTCTTTTGTGGCTTTTTTTTTAACAAATGTATAAAATAGTCTTCATTTGTTCTCCTAGATAGTTAACCTGCTTTTCCCCCTTGTCTTTACCACACAGAAGAAACTAAATTACCCATTCATTCAAGTTTTGTTTACACAAAGAAATCTAACTATCCAAACCTTTCATTTTTATGTATTTCTTAAGTTATTACACCTTGGTAGCTTTCAACATCACATCCTCTTCAGCTTTTAAAGTTTTATCCCTATTCTTTCCACCCTCTAATTTTACAGTATGGTGCACATCTGTATTTCCTATTCCTAGCTTTGTATAGCCAAGCATCACTGCCATCAGGTTTCCTTTCTAGTCTGTACCAACTAGTCTTTTCTCCTACAGGTCCATCATTTTCTTTTTTCCTGTCCTTAGCTATCAGTGTCTCTCTTAAGTTAGGCTGCAAGCATAATATCAAATAATGTTATTCTTCACCCAAGCAGACTACACCATGTGGTAGGTATAATTTGCTGTCACAATTTTTTTTTCCCCTGTTTGAAGTCAGTCTGTTTCAGTCTTTCAGCTTTGTCTCATGCCTTTAAAATGGACCTCAGATTTTCCAAGCTGGAGGTCACTTACCCTTTCAGTTCTGCTTTCCTTTTAAATCGATGGCATTTGGCTTCACTCACGGGTGCAGCACTCTCAGGCAGTGGAGGAAGATGTTCCCAAAAAAGTTTGTGGGTGTGACTGAAGCAGCTTAAATAGCAATGACAGAGGGCCATCCCAGCCTAACTCCAGTTTTTCTCTAAAGCCAGCAAAGAGGATTTTTAGTACAGCTCATCTGAGAACTGACAAATTAGCTTTGGCTTTCTGTGAGGCTCTGATCAATTAAAAATATTTCCTTGCCTGCACTGTGAAGAAGCTTCTGTAGCACTGCGGAAATGAGCTGAGCACCCAGTTGGCTGAGTCAGCAGAAATGCCAGTCAGTCAGCCTGGAGAATCACTGCTCTCTTTTCAGCTGCATCCTAAGCATCACGTTGGTTTTTATGAGATGCCAGGCAGGAGGAAGGTGTGGAATATGCAAGGCAAAGGAATAGATGTGTTCCTGATCTCACCTCCTGCTGGAGGCCAGATGCTGCTGAGGCTTCAGTCTTGGTACAGAGGTGAGGTTTTGCTTCAGCCAAATACAGCATCTGCCTTGTAGTGCACTGGGCTGAAGAAGAAGAGAGGAAGCTGTGCCCTGTTCCACACAGCCACTTAAAGAAATTCATAAATATACTTAGATGGCCTGCCAAGGAAATAACCTTACATTTCTCCAGTGCCTTAGTGACCTTTTTAGAAATACCTTTGAGATTTCTTTTTCCTGCTAACTTATCTTCCTTTCATACTTAATGGATCCAGGCAGTTCACCCCTTGGTTTTAGCAAAGCTCTCTCTTGCTCTGTCTCTTTTTTGGGGGTATTGAATGAGATATAAAGCTATGTATAGATATCTCTTGTGTAGGGGATCCTGTGTGTCTCTGGGTGTGTGTGTATATATATATGTGTGTGTGTGTGTGTGTGTATACATTTTAGGGTTTCTCATATCTTTCAGCCTGATCTGAAAGAATATCAGCTAAATTTCTGTCTTTGGTCCAGATATGAAAACAGTGAATTCCCCAGGTGTGCAAGCATTTGATCTGAAAACCTTTAAAAAGGTTTTAAAGTTAAAACCCTTTAGTTTCCCCATTTAAAACCTCTAGCCATCCCATCAAATTAACACTGCATCATTGTGTACACTATAGTTATTGAAGGAAGGGCAGTAATTTCATCACCTTGCACACTGTCCCGCTGGAACAGGAAGCCTTGACAAATCAGGAAACCATTGCAGGGTCTTTCATGCAGGTGTTTGTAGAAAAATGAATGCTCTTCCAGAGAAGTTTTCTCCCAGGAATTGTCAGTGCAGTGGTGTCTGCATTTCCATCAAGAATAATTTTTATTAATAACTTGTACTCTTACATTTGACTGTGTTCAGTCTATTACAGTGTCAATTCAATTTAGCTGTAGCTGATAAAATACAGATATATCTATCATTATCCTAGTACTCTGTTAGCTTTATTTTTGAATTTGAGTGATTTGTAAAATCTCTTAATCCCAACTCTACAATTAATCTTGCTAGGGACTTTAATCTCAGCTGTCTGAAAAATGGTTCGCAGGACTTGAAAGCTGCAATATGCTAAATCACCTCAAATCAAAGTTAAAATAACTGAAAACTCCATTTCCTCCTTGTAAATCTCATATGTCTGTCAACTGACTGAAAAATTGTTCTCAGCATTGGAAAGCTTAGCTGTTAGAAATCAACTGCTGGACAGCAAAGAGTCTGCTTTTATAAATACAGTGCACAGTGTCTATAGAATCTGGTCTAAATGGCAGTATTAGACATCTCTTCTTTTTTTTAAAATGTAATTGTCATATAACACTAATTTCTGACCACTAAATATCATTATATGGTATCCTGTGGTACAAGATTTTTACCTGTTTCCTAAGTTCAGTCTCATGTAGAAGGGACAGTTCTTTTTATCCTTGCTCTTTACTCATACTTTTTTATACTTATTTTATATGTCACTGGATGTTGAAAACACCTTTACCTGCAGTGTAATTGAAAAACAGCATTTACAAGAGTAAATGAGAAAAAAATAAGTATTCCTTGGTATTTCTAACCAAAAGTGTTAAAATGAGCCTTACAAGGCAGGCCCACAGTTTAACTTGCTTGTGTCACTGTTAACACAATTTACATTTGAAGCTCTCAAATTCAGAATAACCTTATTAAGTAACAGCACCTGCTCAACACTACCTTTTTTGCAACCCAGGTATAGGCAGGGCTTCAGTGTACCTTCTCTTACTTCCCCCCAGCTATTGCCATTGTATAACCAGCCTTCAGAAATGACACTCTCCTTTCACTGAGATCTCTTAGGTTCATTTTCCTCCTCACAGTTCTCACACAACCCCTGTCACATCAGGTTAGCTCACAGTGCAGTGCTGCTCACAGCTTTCATCACCTGCCTCCTGCCCTCCCTATGCTCCTCTTCCTGATCATCTGGGGGTCTCTTGCCAGCTGCATTCCCGCACCACAGCTTCCCCAGGTCCTTTTGCTGTGCCTCCGAGCTCCCTTGTTCTTCTCCTGGCCTTGCTCTGTACAAATTCCCACTGAGATCATCCTGTGGATGATCCGTGAGGATAACTGGAGTGCGTGGGTTTTCCCACTGAGCCAAGACTCCAGATGGCTGCAGGCATAAATCAGATGCACAGGAGTTTTTGAGGGGTAGAAATGGACAATCCTGCCACCAGCAGCCCTCAGCGTCAGCCTGAGTCCTGATCTTCTTGGGGTCTGCACCTACAGTGAAATTCTCTTTGTTCCATAGGTCCCATATCCTCAAGGTAACACTGAACCTACAGGGCAGCAGCCAACGGTAAAGGGCTTGTGACAGGTCTGACCCAGGCATCTCCTTAAGAAACTTGGATACCTCTCTGAATCACAGAGACATGAAGTGGAGGACAGAGGTGCAAGCAGAAATATGTCAGGCTGAGGGAAGGTTCAATAGCTACATTTTATTGTGACTAAAGGCAAAAGTCACTTTTGATAGGAACAATACCATGTAAATCACTGAGATTTCCTTTGAATTCAGCTACCATCTGATAATTCTTCTAGTAACTGCCAAATTGAATTGCCATTTCTTCTGATGAGTAGCATTCTTTTTCAGTCTTCTTTTAATATACTAATTTATATCAGTAGTTTGTACTTTTGATTTGTCTTGTCTAGATTAAGTTGTCCTTATCCAACTAAACTCTTCCTGTGTTCCCTCTCCAAAATGTAGGTGATACATCATTTCTTCCTGTTTACTATAATTATTGAGTACACAAAGCTTTTTAAAAGGTCCTGTAAATGCATCGTATGGGGAATTTCTTCTGCTCCATGGCAGTGGTTTGCATACGGCTTCTTAAATATATTTTCAAAAGAGAAAATTCTACATAATTCTGCCATTTAACGCACATTTTATCGCTACATAGAATGCACATGATCTAAAAATATGTCATAGAATCATAAAATCATAGAAAGTTTTAGCTTGGAAGGGACTTCAAAGATCATCTGGTTCCAAACTCCCTGCCATGGGGCTGGGATACCTCCCACTAGACCAGGTTTCTCAAAACCCCATCCAGCCTGGCCTTCTACTGTAGTGAAATGAGGCAACCAGGTGCCACTAATTGCCAGGGAGTGGGCATGAGCTTGTGTTAAGCCCACCTGTGCCTAATTAGGGTGGGCCCCCACTGCACATGAGCAGGATTAGGGGGCCAATAAAAAGTGAGTCTTGAAGCACAGGCTCAGCTCATGCCTGAGCACACCTGCAGAGAGGTCAGTTGCTTCTCTCAGCACTGCACTACCTTCATTGCGCCACTAGCGCTCATTGCCCTTAGGGTGAGGCTCTGAGGAGTCTCGAACCCACGGCCTCAGGACTGCTCGGGTTGTCTTGTTACTGCGTGCTAGCCGGCTGCGCCACTTAAGCCTAATTAGGCACAGGTGGGCTTGACACAAGCTCATGCCCACTCCCTGGCAATTAGTGGCACCTGGTTGCCTCATTTCACTACATTCCCCATTTCCAGGAATGGAACATCCACAGCCTCCCTGAGCAACTTATTCCAGTACATCACTATCCTCAAAGTAAAGTATTTCTTCCTAATAGGTTATCTAAGTCAGAAGCTGTTTGAAACTGTTCCCCTTCCTGCACTTGTAAAAAATCCCTTCATAGCTTTTTTGCCCCTTCAAGCAATGGAGGCCTACTATAAAGTCTCCCCAGAACCTTTTCTTCTCCTGGCTGAACAACCCCAACTCGCTGTCTCTCTTCACCAGGAGAGATGCTCCAGCCCTCTGATCATCTTCATGGCCCTCCTCTGGATTCACTCCAAGAGCTCCATATCCTTCTTGTGGGCTCCAGAACTGGACATAGTACTCCATACATTGTGTATCAATGTTCTTTCTTGTCCTCTTTTATTACACACATATACACATACAGATGTGAGAACAAGAATTTTGTGTACATGGTTACTGTAGGAAAAGAGCAGATAGACTGACAAAACTATCAGTTTGAGGTCATTCTGCCTAGAACTTCCTATGTAGGGAGCACTTAAATACCCAAATACTATTAAAACTGGGCAAGCAAAAAAGCTGCCCAGGTTTCTTAGAATAAGTTTTAGGACTTAAAATTCCTGCAGCAGCCTGTCCACCTTTCTCACTGACCAGCAGCTGTGTGCCCAGACTGAGCTCTGTGCCTGCCACACCTGCCTCTGCATGAATTCTTTCAGCACATCAGGAGCTCCCTCCTTACAGAAGCAGAATTAGGAAAAGCAGTAACAGACCCAAGTACTGCCCGTCACATAGCAGTAGATGACTTTTTTTCATGGAGAATAAAAATGTTGATGTGTGATAGGCTTGCTCACAGTTAGGTAAGAAAGGTTGGATGGGGTTAAACTAACCATGAAGGAGCACTTGGGTCAGAGAAGGGTGCATGTAGGATGCAAACTATGTAAGGGTTTATTTTAGAAAAAGTTAAATGGCCAGTAAACCTTAAATTTTTTTTTTTTACTCCACAAAGGACTTTATTGCTGGCTTTCCATGTGGAATTACTAATTGTAAGAAAGATTATGCAAATAAAATGCAAATCATTTTATAAAAGCTCATATTGACTCTGTCAGAGAAATCTGACATCTTACAATATTGTTTCTGAATATCCCTAACCTGAGCAGTAACCCATTTCCCTTGTTCTCCCTTGCTTTTCTTTTATTATCTGAAAACTTCGTACAGTTTAGGGTAATTTTCTATTTGCTCTCTCAGGTGCATCAAAGATTATCAAGGACCCTTTTAACTCTTTCTGCTATTAAGTTTGTGTGGAAAATTAATACATTTACTTTGGGGTTATTTAGTATTGCTGTGCTAATTCAATACTTTTTTTCCCAGCAACAGTAACTTTAATGAGACAGTGTCAGTAGTTATTCAGCTTTCTAATTACCATTAATATAGTGAATAGTGAATAAATACTCATATTGCATACTGTTTCAGTTTCAGTATTATTAAAGTTTAACTCACATGGATGTTATTATCTCCTTTTTAAATTTTTGTCACTGTTGGCTAGCTATGCCACAGAAACCCAAAGTATGTTTCATATCAGACTTTTCTGTAGCTGAAGCAAAAGTAATTACAAAGTATTATTTCCTACTATTGCAGATGTCATATTTTCCTGTGCTAAAATAAACTATAGCAATTCTCTCCCAACTAAAATTAGGTGTGAGGAAGTTGATTTTTAGAACTGGCTGAAGGTCATTTCTTGGCATCTACTTCAATCACACTCTCTAATAAGTGAGCATCCTTTGGTCAGTCATTTATTATGTACTTTAGGTGATAATCCATTAAGTATCTCAGTGATTGTTCACATGTATGCTACAAATCTATAGTTGCAAACCAGAGATGGCTCACCCTGTCTCAGCAAGCCATCCCTGGTGCTGGGCATAGATAAAATGAAGTGCACTCTCTAAGAAATTTAAGGATACTCATTAATATAAAAGCTATTGCATGAACATTGTGTCACTCAGAGCTATAGATATTTTTATAGATATTTTGGTTGATTTATATTGTTTTTCTAATATGACTAAAGAGTATAGGCCTGATCTTTGTTTTATTATTCTCTACTGAAGCAGACAAATCTATTGCTCATAAAGTCTGACAAACTGAGATGGGGACTACTTACTCCTGCCTGAGCTCTATGAACATCATTATAAAGGGCATCGTATTTTTTAATATATAAATAACCTTTTCTGTATGCAGTACAACTTCTTCCATTTCACGTAGTGCCACCACAGTTTTATTAAAACAACTCCAGGGGGATATTCGAGGAATACAGAAGTTTCATCTCAGGCAGGCATGCAGGATTGCACCCTTGTAAGAAATGAAAGAGCTTGAAAGGAACTTGCCAGAAGTGCAGGAATGAGAGCCCTGGGATCTCAGCTCTGCTTCCAGTGTTGGTGTAGAAAAAAGGGGTTGTTTTTGTTTATTCTCCTGTTGAATCTGAGAATTTTCATCTCTCCCTATACAGTCATCTGGCTTCAGTGGGAGGAATGTGCAGCAGGAGGTGAGGGTTTGAACCCAAAGAGGCTGGATGTGGCAATCCCTGAGGGCACCTTGTTTTGCTAATAAGCAAAACTGAAGAATCACTTCTTCCTCCTGACATCTTTTTGAAGAGAATTACAACTGAATTTGGTGCAGTCTGAAAGTGCATGAGATGTGTTTGTAGGACCAGCTCTTTCAGAGCTGCAGTGCCTTTAGATGTCTGAGTGCATCTCACAGTGAAGGTTAAAGAAGTCACACACATGGATGCTAATGCTTCTGTGGCTGCTTAGGTTTAGATCTAACATAGGAACAGTCTGTGTGAAAGAGAGGTAGTGAGTGATTTTAAGACTACTTCATGCTGGAAAGCTGCTGTTCAAAACCACTCTGAGATCCAGGAGTGATATATCTTGCTTACAAGCAGTTGCCTCCAATCACTCAACTGAAATCCATCTTAATTCACTCTTTTCAGGCTTTATAAACAGTCTTTTTTCAGTCCTCAGATTTATTCACTGAACAACCAGCCATGGCTTTACATGTCCATCTTTTAGGTTGTAATAGTTTTCTCTCCCACTTTAGAATAGATAACCTCATTTTCTTACTAGAGACTATAGAAAGGGTTTTTTAAATTTGTTTAATTCTGGTTTACAGTATTCAGAAGGTTTTGGCATTCAGTGGTACATAAATAGTTGAGTTTATTATTGTTTACTTTCAAAACTGATTGAATATAAATTCCTTATCATTACCTTTCAAAGCTTGTTAATAGTACTGTTATGGTCATCAGAAAGCAGTAGCATTTTTTTCCTATTTCCTGTAATTTGCATTTTTTCTGGCCTGCACTTTTATTCAACAAAAATGAGATACCCTCTTTAAACTGCAGAATCAAAGAGAGTAAATCCATAGAGGACACTTATCATTAAAAAAAAAAAAAAAAGACAAATTACTCCTCTACTATTCAATTATTCAATTGTCTGAGGATAACTTCTCTATACCTACACACTCCCTTGAGCCCCTGCATGGGATTGTTTAGGTGTTTCCATTAGGGGATAAAGAGAATTAGAGTACATCGTTTACAGCAACCATTTAAGTGACATCAAAGGTAAAAATATGACCATAATAAAGAAAACTTAGTTCCCCTGGAATGGTATTATTACTTGGTTTCTCTCTACACATATAATAGAAACGACCTTGCATAACTTTAAAATGTGGGTATGGTAAACAGAACATCCAGAAAGTTACTTGTCAGTATTTCCCACATTAGCTGCAGTTTGAGGCAAGGCTTGGATGAGGAAAGCAGTCTGTCATCCCAGTTGTACTGGGTGCTGCTTTGGAATCAGAGCACCACTGCCTGCCATCACCACTCTACAGTTCCCAGTGAATTAACACTGTCATTAATACAGCTTGAAAAAATGAAATTTTTCTTGCCATGAAAATGACTCCATGCATTTTGAAGTGCACTTGGCATGCTTGGTGAGTTGGTGACATATTTGTCAGTGATAAGCAGCAAGCCTTATCTTGGGAGTCAGCGCTTTCCTGTGTTCCTTAAGTTTAAGATGTGCTCATAGTGAAAAAATGCAACATTTCAGGTCTTGGTATTTGATAAAAATAGCCTTCTAGCTACAAGCAGGTTTACTTCCACTTATCCACCAGATAGCCTAGCGTGGCACTGGAGTGTTGAACAGTTCATAGAAGACATGAACTGCTGCCTTCATCCCAGTGTCTCTCTGAATCCTCCCAAATTCCCAGTTCTGCTTCAGTGCCTCAAAAGCAGCCAAGTCATGAGAACATGTGGCAATGTCTCTGTTTCCTCAGCTGATTCTAAACCAGTCACATGTTAAAATACAGGCTCAAATCGGTGGCCGTCTTTTGAGCAGGTTACAAGCTCAGACTGACACATCTATAAATGATTTAGAGGATGTAATTTAATCTGAGCAGTGGATTCAGTGTGTTTCCTCAACATTTGGTGAGACCACATATAACTTACTACTCGATGTATTCAGATACCACTGAATCAAGTCCTCAAATTTTTCATCATGGAAGCACAGGAAAGCATCTTTATTCAGGAAGATGTATTAAGCAGAAATCTTATTCCAACCATGTACTGAGAAGTAAGCATGCAATAATTAAAATTAAGCAGGAGCTGAAGTGTTTTCCTGAGTCATAAGGCATCCTTTTAGGAAGCATTCCCTGATTCACATCTCAAGTATACGAGAGCCTGAAGTTCATCTATCCAGAGACTTTATGAGCACTGACCAGCAGTTCACAGGATGCTTCTCCAGTCTGTCTCAATTTATGGACACTTTTGGCTTGTAGTTTATCACTTTTGTGTATTTGTAACCTTCCTTGTTCAAAATAGCTTCCATTTGTGGGCAAACATTTTCTCACTAAATTCAATTTTCCTCATCTTCGTCAGTAGATGATGCTGAACGTGCTTGGAGTTCTAATAAAGGGAAAAAAAAAAAAAAAAAAGAAAAGCTAGATCATCTGGATATAGTGTTCAGTTATTGGATTTAATATTGTGCCAAAAATATTTTAAATTCTCATTAAAGTCCTGGAAGTGAAGCACTTATGCTGGAAAACAATAAGCAAAAACACAAATTTAGGGAGAAAAAAAGGAAAGAACCTACAAATACATAGGGTATGGAGTAACAAGCTATTAACTTACCCTATTAATCGGCAATACCTTTAGACATAGATGCATTTAAAGACTGATGAACTTGCTTTCTTGAGATAGTTGTTACAGAACTGACTGGGCTTCAAAAGTACTTTCCCGAATTTATGTGGGAAAATACTTATGAGGAAAAGTATTTCTTGTTGAATGCAGTGTTTTAATTCCAGAAATCTACTACCTTTTTTTTTTCATTATTTTGTCAAATCTGCTTGATTTAATCAACAAGGGTGGAATTGTTTAGGATTTCTTTTTAATAGAAGTAAACCAGGTACCATTTTACATCACTTGTATCCTCCCTTCCGCTTACTGATCAGTGGCCTGATCTGAATCCCACTGAAATCACTGGGATTTCTGATACTGAATAAAATCAGAAAAGGAGCATGCCCATCATCACTTTTTATCGCTCTGAAGAAGCAGGTTTATCTGTGTGGTAGAGCAGGGACAGGTCCACAAGGTCCCAGTCATTAGCCCTGTCCAATTCTGGTGAAAGGCTCAGCTTTCTTAAACTGGGGTGAGCTTTGCCTGCTGTTGTCTCCTGCCTCACCATCCCTTCTGTTGGCAGGGTTACTGCTGATGACCATGAAAATGTACACCTTCATCTTAGATGTCATTGAAATCATCTGGCTTGACTTGCCATTTGGGTAGAAATGATGGAGAAATTAGTCCTTGACAGAGAGGCCCAAGAGATAGTTTTTTGCATTGTCCCTTCTTATCTGGTAGCCACAGAATTCATTCTGAACTGTGAAGAGGACTTTCATAGCTGAGCTTTTCACAGGAGACCTGTATCAGAAGCACATAGAATGATAGAATCAAAGAATTGGCTGGGTTGGAAGGGACCTCAGAGATCATCGAGTCCAACCCTTGAACCACCGTTGCGGTTGCTAGACCATGGCACTGAGTGCCACATCCAGTCTCTTTTTAAATATCCCCAGGGACGGAGAATCCACTACTTCCCTGGGCAGCCCATTCCAATGCCTGATCACATCACTCTAGGCTAAAGGAAATTATTTGTTACAATTGAGATCACCTAGGAGAAAATACAAAATGAATACAGAAATCCTCAAAATCAACCCAAAAACCCAGGTGTTTTTAAGCAATCCTGATTCAACTATAACTTTAAATTTGGAAAGAAAAGCATCTGATTTGAGCAGCATTTCTCACAATAGTTCACTTTTCTTTTTCTAGGAGTTACTGATATGATGCCTCCGCTGGTTTTTTTTCCAGCTTGTCATGTCAGATGGTGAACATATTAAGACAGTGGAAAAATCTGTCTTCTTCCTCTCTCCAAAGTGTGAAATAGCTGTGGTGCTGAGTTACAAATGTTGTCCAGATCAGGAGCTGGAATAGCTTTTTTTGGCCCCATTCAAAAATAATGAGATCAGTGAAAGCAAGGCAAGAGAAAGATGGGTGAAGGGAAGGTGTGGAAGAGGCAGACTTTATTTTCTTATAAGCATCCCTATCTTGCCCAATCCTCAACTGAGAGTGGAAGAGCAATGTCATTTCAACCAGGAAAGCAGAATGTCAGTTTGTATAATTTTTTAGTTACTTAATTATTGTGTAATTATTGGCTTGCAGACTCATACTTAGACATGCTGTCTTTTCTAGGTAACGTTTCGGACAAGAATCTACCACTGTAACATTAACAGCCAAGGCGTCATCTGCCTGGACATTTTAAAAGACAACTGGAGCCCAGCATTAACCATTTCTAAAGTTCTCCTCTCCATCTGCTCCCTCCTCACAGACTGCAACCCGGGTAAGATGAATTAACTTTAACATTCTCATTCATTTGGTTAATATTCAGTCAGCTGCTGGGATGTGATTGCTGTGCTGTTTTAATGCTACCTGCTATAAAAGGACTAAAATGTAAATTCTAAACACCATCCATTTAGATTAGGATGTAGTATAGAAAGAAAGCACAGTTTCAGGAGCTCAAGTGCATTTTTTAGTACTTGAGGGTAAAAATATTTCAATTTAAGAAGAATAATCAGTAGGAAATATTTTGTAGTAGGCCCTAGTTTGTATATTACTACTAGGATATTAGTTCCAAGAAATATTCATGAGTTAATAAATATTGAAAGGGAAAGCTTTCTTTTAAATATGCTGATAATTTGGTCTCCGAAAGAATATTAATAGTACTGACAATGATAGATGTCTAACACAGATTCTACAAATAATGAAAATTAATTTAAATGGGGTTTATTCAATATCCTGGGCAGCCAGTATGACTATTCAAGGCAAGCTGTCATTCTTATTAACTAGCATAGCACTTAACCTCTTCCCTCAGCTCTTTTAGATTTGTTTTCTGCCATTGACCACTAGATCTGTAATTTCCTCTTTCCTTTACCCTATTTACCAATGAATGATTCTGACTGTAGCCTTGGAAAATCAGTATATAGAAATTATTTAAGTATCATTAAACTAAAGTTAACTCATCTGTTTGCATGCTGTGAGGCTTGTTGCTGGTTTATATTTTACTGAACACTTCTTTTTTTACTTTGCCATCTAGTTTTTAAACCTTTAGGTTTCCTGTTTTTAAACTTTTCTCCTCAGCCAAATAGCTAAAAATTGCCTTGCAGAGGGCAGAATGTGAGATTTTTGTGTAATCAAGGGCTGAGTCAAAGGCTGTAACAGAAGACAGAATTCTTTCCAAGCTCAAAATAAGGTGAAAGTGGGCAAAATACAATAGAACGTTTTCATTTTCATGAGGGTTTGTTACTGTATATAGCATTACAACCTGTGGGATTCCTTCCAGCTAAGAGCTGGAGTGGTAAAGGAGCCCTGTGTTACCGTTTCAGGCACATTTATTTCAGGTTGTGTTGGATGATACCTGTTTCTGTCCTTGAAAGATTGACTTCTGGCATTGTCTACCCCAAAATAAGCAGAGGTGACCGTAGGCAGTCAGGTAGATGGATGACAGAAGTGTGAAGAAAAGCGACTGAATAATTGCTCATGTATTTTAGAAACCAGGTAAAGAACTGTAGACACTGCAAAGCTGTATTGGGATTGAGAAACTGGTGCTAAGTTCTTACTCATTTGTGGTCACATCTCTTTGGAGGGATGCAGTCAGCTCTAAAGCTGGCCGCTTTCCAGCAGTGAGTTGAAATTTAGAAATTTACTGCCATCTCAATCTTTTTCTTTCACTTAGGCTATTTTACAGATGCTGTCTGAACAACAGTTTTAGCTGACCAGGTGT
This sequence comes from Calypte anna, assembly GCF_003957555.1. Lineage (NCBI taxonomy): Eukaryota > Metazoa > Chordata > Aves > Apodiformes > Trochilidae > Calypte > Calypte anna. Next base: position 38,566,649 of record NC_044245.1, read on the forward strand.
TTAAGAGGAACACAGTTACCCATGTCACATTGCTGTATGCAACCAGTTAACACACTAAAAATGGGAAGTTATTGTTCCCTTCAGTTTCTGTGGGTTGGCAGCCGTAAGCATTGTCACAGCCATAGGAAAAAAATATAAAATTTATGACACTTGATTTTCAATAGTTTTCTTTAATTTCGAAGTGATTTTGGATTCTCTGACTGCTTCATCTTAAAATCTTCCTGTAATTTTTTGAGGAAATAGTGTAATTTCTTCATTTTTATTGTGAACTTCACTGTTGCGAGGAGCTGGTAGCTGTGAGCTGCCGAGTTATTTTTGCCTTCCTTTGGAATTGCCCCTTTTTATAAGAAGTGAACTTTGAATGTTAATGATGTACAACAGAAGGCTTGCTCTCTGTTTTTTCAGTGTATTGCCTAATGTGCTGCAGCTTGTTCTGGTTGTACTGCTTGTGTGATTAATTTTTATGAAATATTATCATTAACATATTATGGGTTCTATGGCATCCAGATTGAACTTGGTAGGTAGGAGGGGAAGAGACAAAGAGAGGGAGAGGGAGATGGGTAGAGAGGTGGGTAGAGATTTATCTGATACTGAGATACCCATCACTGAGATACATCACATATATATGTACATATTTAGAAGCCGAAAGGTATATGTATGTATTTTCCTCTGTATCATCTGGGAGTAATTTTCTAATCCCTCAGTCCTCTCTTCATCTAACTAGTCTGCCTCTTTCTAAAGGCAGACACCCAACAGGGGTCTCGATTTGATAAGCAACTTTGAACTCTTTGTTCACTATTCATCAGCCAGAAGCAATCAGGTCAAATGGAAAGGCAACACTGAATCTGCCACAAACATAAACACTTGGGATGGTCAAGTTTTCCACTCCCAGCCTCTCTGAAGAGAAGAATCAAGTATCAGTTACCCCCTAGTCTTACATTTATGCAAATCTTCATTAGAACAACAAATAGGAGTAAGAATGGCAGCTAATTAACCCTCAGTCATACACAGTGATTAAACGGAGCTGGAGCACAGCTGCAGCTCCATTGGCAAGCGCTGCTATTCTTCTCCAGCAGGCTGAGCAAATGAAAAGAGGTATTTGCTCCTGCCACTCCTGTCATTCACACAGTAATCTACAAAAGCCATGGAGAGAGTCTGTTTCCTCCCCAGTTATACATCACCGCCCTTTGTTCCCTATCACTCCAGGCAGGAGCGAGTTTGTCCTTTTTAAACAACTAATATAATCCTTTACTCATAAGCTGCCTCAGACCCTTCAGTCTTGATTATTATTAATTGTCTCTATTTTGCTTGGCAGTATCAACCAGTAAACTGTGTTAATGAAATGTCTGAATTTTGTAACAGCTGGCTGACTTTTTTTCCTGGGGGGGAAGGGGTGCCGTAGGGTTTGTGTATGAGTTAACATGTGTGAATTAGCTGGGACTGTAAGTGAGCCAACTGGAATGGTATCAGAGAGATGGGAGCACTAGCAATCAATCTGAGGATTTGTACTTTCCTTAAAGGTGGTACTCTGGGGCACAGCACCCATCTCTTCCCACCAAGCAGGACCCAAATCCTGTAAATATTTTGGCATCTCCGTGAGCATTTTTGCAGGGCTCTGTGAAACCTGAATGATAGATCATCTGTATGACGAATGATAGGTTTGTCTGTAGGAAACCAAGTATGTGAGTAAGTGCTCAAAGGCTCTGTGCTTGTGTGTTGAAAAAATTCCCTTTGAGTGCTAGCTGCTAGGGCTTGCCTTCGAGGGTAGTTCCAGAGTTACTCCATGTGTGGATGCTCCCCTCTTTGAAAATTTATTAAGTTAAGTCACAGAAAAACATCTGTCTTGGAGTAAAAGTCAACTTATTTTAAGTATTCAAGCAGAGCCTGGACAGTGTAAATTCCCACACTGCCTTAATCCAAAGGAGCTCTCAAGTGTGGATGGCCCCTGAGGTTTTGCATTTTTATTGAGCTTGAAGTATGAAAACAAATCAGTTATTTTTATATTTAGAGTGCTGGTGATGCTGCTCTGGGTTCAAATCTTCACTTTTCTCAGTTGGTTCATTGGCTCCTCAGCCCTGCCAGAGGTTCTCAAGCCCCCAAAACATTCCTCATTGCAAATGCCTCAGAGACAATAAATTTAAACACCAACACGACTGCACTGCAACTTTTTTCCTCACGTGACCTCCTTCTTCACATATTCAAGGTTTGAACTTGGCTGGCCTGATTATCCCTGGACCGCCTAACATCAAATCACATCTGCTTTAAAACACACAGCAAAGCCTTGATCAGGACATTGGATCAAAGCCTGCTACATCTCCTTCACAACAGCCTCTTCCCTTTTGGTGTCATCCTCCTCCTCTGTCTCCTTACCCACACTTTTTACCCACATATAAGTTCCACAGTAAGTGGGGATTTTATCCCTCAATTGACATTCCCAAACCAAACGCTCAGTGCTGCTTTTGTTCCCTCTTCCCCATACTGCCATCTCTGTCCAGCCACAGGCTCCTGCCGTGGGGATGTGCAGGGCAAAGGATAAGAGGGGGCAGCATGAGATTGAGAGCATCCACCGTGTTGTTTTCCCACGAACATGCCAAATTAATAATAAAAAGCATTCATTTTACGTAAGAAAATGAGTGGCAAAATAAGGAAAATACTAATTGGTGTAGGGTAAGGAAATTAACAAAAGGGCTTGTGACCTCTTGGAATGGAGTTTCTGTGACCAGATGTATTTAAGAAAAACACAACAGGTTTCATGTTTCAAACAAGAACATGAACACATGGCTGAACGCTTGGCTGCCACCTTGAACCAAAAAAAAATCTGCTGACAGGCTCTGCAGAGCCTTCCTTGCTTTGCTTTCTAGAAACCTCTGCCTGATTTCTAGCCTTAACCTACTCATGGTAATTTTATACCTACTTGTTTTTAAACAACTCTCATCCTATCGCTTAAGTGACAGTTTTCCTCTTTTTCATTCCCATAGAGAACCATCCTCCTTCCTTCTGGTTTTTATTTGCTGCACACTCACCAGGCCTGTGTCCATCATTCCCTTACTTGTCTTCCCAGCCTTCTCCTGCCCCTCCATTGGGCTGCAGTCATCTGTCCTCAATGTGCCTGACCCATGTGGAGTTCAGCAGGGCACGAGGCACAGCTAGACAGACCAACCCACTCATCATCACCTTCACCCTGGTTGAAATTTTTACTGCTCCCTGTTGGATGTCCCTGTCTTACTGGCAGCACTGTCAAAGGTTATTTCTTTCTTAGCCGTGTCATTTTCACTGTTAGTCTGCTTTCTAACCCAATTTAGTGAAATAAGTGAGAAAGGAAAAGCGGAAGAAACAAACAAACAAATGAGCAAACAAAAAAAAAAAGGGAAAGAGAAAGGGAAGAGGAAAAAAGGAAAGGGAAGAGGAAAAAGAAAAGGGGAAAAGGGAAAGGGAAATGGAAAGGGGAAGAAACAAAAAAAAAGAAAAAGGGAAAGAGAAAAGAAAAAGGGAAGAGGAAAAAAGGAAAGGGAAGAGGAAAAAGAGAAGGTAAAGGGAAGAAGAAAAGGGGAAGGGGAGGGGGAAGGGAAAAGGGAAGAAACAAAAAAAAAAGAAAAAGGGAAAGAGGGAAGAGGAAAAAAGGAAAGGGAAGAGGAAAAAGAAAAAGGAAAGGGAAGAAAAAAAGGGAAAAGGAAATGGGAAGGGAGCAGAAACACAAAAAAGCTTTTGCTGGAAAGGGACATTAACCTCTGGCAAAGGAAATGCACAAACAACTGAGATCAATTTACCTCTTCCCCTGGGTCAGCACTGGCCAGGTTAGGTGCACTGACTCTGCTCTCAGATTCACATTATATTAACAGTGTAAAGCTGGTTGTCTCTCATTATCCTTTAAAACCACTAGAAAGTGTGAGACAGTTTTGTGCAATGTTACATGTAAAATTTGCTATAAGTGTAGTTTGATATTGAAGTGTACATGTCCTCACAGTAAATGCACTTTTAAGAGTGGCTAAATTGGACAGATACCACTACATTATTTTGATGTGAGTCCCATCAATTTTTACATAAGTTGCAATTGCTCAGCGCATCTGAAAAGTAGACTGCTTATAATAAAAAAAAATTTGCAACACATATTGTGGTTCTCAAATATTACATGCCTCAGTTAGAAGTATGTTTGCAAGTGTTTTACAGGTGCTGCCATGAATCATGAATTTACTAGGTGGTTTCATACTTTGTTAACTTACATTAAGCAGCATGGCTGTGCATTTTAGCAACTTAAATTTAGCTAAGCATAGATAAACAAATTCAAACAAGATTCTAAGGTTATGGAGATCTTTACCAGTCTCACAAGGGACATGAGACATGCTTTCAAGTTTTCTGTAGATGAGTCATGCTTATGTTTTGCCTTTATCTTTCCCAGAAATTTTGTTGTTTTCTTCAAGAGTAGGTGCAACCAGCAATTTTGGATAACATCCTATTGTTGTTTTTCTCTTGCAATTACAAGTTATCCGTGTGGTTTGGCACGATTTAGGTTTGCCTAAGTTTTCTGCCAAAAAAATACTAACACCTTGCACCTGCATGATGGTGTTGATACTTAGGAAACTTTAGAGATGGGATGCGGTTATTACAATATTGTTTTTTTCTTTGTTTGTTTTTTCCTGTTATTTTTCTAAAGATTTTTAAGAGTCTGTACTCTTACTGCTGAGAGTATAAAATCCCAGTTCTGTCATCCTTTGCAGAAAAGGATTCAATAGTGTAATTTAATGCATATCTTTGATCCTCAATGGGATCTGAAACAGCACTTTGGGGAGTGACTTTTCAGCTTACGCATAAAAGCCCTAAAAGCCTGAAAGCTATTTGCCCTTCTACAAAGCTGCTGGAATTGCTGCTGTCTCTTTCCAGGACCGTTGCAAAACAGGAGTAGGTGGGGAGATTTAAGTCTGGCAACATGCAAGGAGAAGAATTGAATTAGAGTACTTTCTCTTTCTCAGCCATTTCCCTTTCAGCCAGCAGTGTACACTTCCAGAGGGAAGTCAGTATCCTGCTGCAATGCCACTGCCACATCCCTCAGCAGGTTTGACTTCAGCAGACTTTCCCAAATCTCACTGTTGGGATCACTGTGGCCAGGGTACACACCAGAACAGGCTGCTTAGGGAAGCTGATGAGTCCCCAGCTCTGGATATATTTAAAAGATGTGTAGATGTGATGCTTAGGGGCATGGTTTAGTAGTGGGCTTGGCAGAACTGGGTTAACAGCTGGCTTGATGATCCAGACTGGACTTCTTCATTCAGAACTATACTGTGGTTCTGTATCTGCATGCCTAGCAGGAGGCCCCATAGTACAGGCACAAGTGCAGCATGGATACTTCCAGTATTTGGAAAGTTTTGAGTGCCTCCACATTTGTGTTGTTAGTAGTTGGGAAACTTAAACTTAATCCTAATGTTTGTAGCAATTCCTTCATCCCTTCCAATTTGCATAAGGTATTGACAGGTAAATACAAGCCAGTAAGCAGGTCCCTTGCCATGCTGTGAGGAGCTCGGGCCCCCTGCACTGCTCTTGAAATTCTCTGCTGCAGATCTCAGGCATGGAGAAGTAGGTTCATTTAAATCCTCTCAGGAAAAGCCATCTCCTTCTGGGAGCTGCTGTGAGGCTGCCAGCCTTCGACATGACACCCACTGACACCCTTCCTTCTCCTGACTCTGCACTGGAATGATCATCTTGGGTGCAGGGGCATTCATTTCCAAAATCAGCACAGCCACTTGCAAAGCGAGTCTCTGTCACCACAGTAGGTTCGACAGGAATACTTCTGGTTTTTTTCAGCCATTACCAGCTTTTAATACACTAATAGATGCCCATTGTATCCAGAAAATCTATTTTCAGAATTAATGAGAGATTTGAAAGCACTAGCCTGTCCAAAAAAAAAAAAAAAGTTTAAAAATAAGTCTAAGGCAGCTTAATAAAGGAAAATGTAATATAGCTGTAAAAATAAAATCTGTTCCACACTGGAGCATTTGGCTCCAAGTGAGGATTTGGCTGACTTGTGACTACAGCTCTGCTGTTTGGCTTCCATGTTCAAACTCTGAAATAGCTTCCCAGCCCCATGTAATGAACAACAGCTCCTTGCCCCTCTCCACTCAGCAGACTGGATGTATCTTTTTTTCCTCTGTTCTCCTAAATATGTTGATCCAGCATGAAGAATGTATGATGTTTCTGCTCATCTGGTGCTTCTCCATAGCAGAGGCTGCTTTCTGTCTGTGTTTGTCTTGTCAGATGTTCCTTCTGCAATTTTTTTAGACTTCCCAATTTTCACTCCTTCTTTTCCTCTCACCCTCGGTTGGGAAGTCAATTCAGAAACTCAGGATGACAGCAAGTTCAAGGGATGAGATGCTTCTCAATTTCCTCATTCTTCTAATTTTTTTTCCTTAAAGCCATAATCTTTACATATTGCTGCTAAGAAAAAATGTTGCTTCAGAATACAATCTGATTTTTTTTCTTTCCCATTTAGCAGCTTAACAGATTCGTTCAGTTTATCAGAAAGTAATCCTTGTCTTGCCTGTGCCCAAGCATATTCTGTGCTCGTGTGTAATGATTTTTTTTCTTTTAATGCATTTTTCTCAAGATATATAGAAAACTCCTTCTGTATTAATCCAGAATAACTTTGAGTAAGTTGTCAAATGTGATGGAATATTCTGAAAATTTTTTGAAGTATTTAGAGGCTGGCAAAAAAGTGTTTAATTTGTCCAGTTTTATGAAGCTGGTTAGACCCTGCTACTTTGATCCTTCCCTGGCACCCACAGGCTACCAGGTGCACTGCCACAGCACAGTGCTATCAAATACACAACAAAATAATCTCATTTTGCCATATATCCTTTTTGTAAGCAGTAGAGGGTCATGTAAACAATGAAATTGTTCTGTTGACTGAGATTATTTATATTCTTCAGCTTGGAGCTATTTTTCCCTTTTCTTCAGAGTTTGTGTACTGTGTTCTGTCAGGAAAGGGCAGGTATCTGGGCTGTTACAGCATAATGGGAAATCACTTTGTACCTGGAGCAGGAAAATAACTCTGTGCCTTGTCACTCAAGCGTGGCAACAAGTAAGAGATGTTAAACAAAAGTTCAAGTGGTGAGGAATCAATTCATCTAGTGAAGTTTTTTGGGTTTGTTGCAACATAACCTTTCTGTCCATTTTAAAATCTCTGCCTTGTGTCATCTCCAGATGAAATGAGCTCACTCTTGCTTACCAAATACAAAATGTAAAGCATGGCTGCTCTGCTGTCTTGGTTCTGATGGACTGGGAGCAGAGTGGATGGGTGGTTTTCATGTAGGCCATCATAATAGGTTGTCCTAAAGGACCACAAAAGGAAAATGCAGCATAAAACTTTTTGTAAATGCAAAATAACAATTCCAAAGGTGGGATTTGCCTTGGCAAAAACCCATCATCATCAGCCTCACTCAGAACAGTCCCATTGATTGCAGCAAAGTTCTTTTTGCCAGAAAGTATTATTTTTAAATACTGTATGTTCACCTGCCCATTCTGCAGAACCTGCTATATATTTATATTTATCAAAGTAATAGGTACATACTTGGACTCATGGTATCAAATATTCTAGAGCTGTTATTTACAAATTCTTGACAGTCTTGCCAGTGGTCTCTCCATTCCTTTTAAAAGATACTGTACTTAACTATCTGTACTACAGTACCTATGCAATACAAACTGCTATTCCATAGGTTGAATCCCAGTTTCTCCTATTTTGAGCTGGACACACAGTACCAATATGTTAAAGGAATTTAGGCACTTAAAGACACTGGCAGAGTTTTCAGTACTTCCTGTGGAATTTAGGCATTCAGAAGTGCCACTAAGAGTCTGTACTGCCAGGAAGAGACTGTATACATCTGATCTTTAAATATTTGCAGGCACCATGTACATGTATATGTGTTAAGCTCTGTGGATGTGACTTACAAATACGAAATTAAGCGTATATAAATGCAAGCAATGCAGCAGCACATTATGAAAATTACACGTAGATAAGCACTGAAAGAAAATTAATTTGCTTTGCCATAAAGAGCTGATGAAAATGTTACAAGATTTTGTTCTTACCGATAAACTTAAGTTCCCTCAACATGAACCCATGACTGTGGGGATTACTGTAACAGCAGGAAAAACATTTGTGAACTGTCATCCCTTTAGTAGTTCTCAGGAAAATATGTCTTGGAATATCTCCGAATTATGTGTGCAGGGGGAGGAGGCTTGGATGGGGATTACTATTTATATTGGCCTAAATCTTTGCTTTTTTCAGTTGCACATTGACAACACCTCATGTGTAGAAGAACATTGTTCATGAGCAGAGAGACATCTTGTGTGTTTAGATTTAGGCTATTCAAAGATCCCAGGACATCGTTAAAAAGATTAACACAACTATGGGAGTGAAGTTGTTAAGAAATATTTAGTTCTAAACCACCCATTATAATTTCAGAAGTATACAGCCTATTTGAATGTTTTTTTCTCAGAAAAGTGTCTGGAGTTATTTGCATAAAGTATTGTTTATGTACTTTACAAAGGGTATGGTACAGGTTGCTTTTTTAAAAAAAGATGTGCCATCTGGATTTTGTGGTTTAAAAAAACTTTAAGACTTGCAAAAACTATAAAATTCTAGAGACTATAAAGCAGTCCCTAGCTATAGCTCCAGATACCAGTCACACACACGTTTACCATATTCTTTTTTTTAACCTGAGGTATCTATCTATAAATCCCTACAAAGAATAGTCACTAGGAATGGTGATGTTCTCTCTCAGAAAACAAGTACTTCTTGGTTCAGTCAGGTACCTTGCCTGTAACTGCTCATTGCTCAGTGGCTCGGTGTAAAATTCCCTGAAAGCCCTTCATGCATAGGGTAATATGATGGGGAGGAAATTCCCTCCTAACCACAGCCAACAATCAGACTGTGTGTTGAAGCATGAGCTGTAAGAGCCTTTGCAATGGTGCCTTAGGTGGTGCCATGACTAGTGTTTTCTAATTCGTTTTTCATTTTCCTAAATTACTTTCTAATATTCCCACAACTGCATTCCTGGGTGCATTTAACTATTTGGTGTATGAATCACCAAAAAGTTGTTTTGTTATAAATGGGTTGGAATTTTGTTTGTGTTATTTGTTTACTCTGGAAAAGATAAGCAAGATCACTTTTGTATTTTCTTTATGAAATTACCTCTCATATCTTAGTTTTGTTTTGTTTTTTTTTTCCCAGAAGACATAAGTTTAGATTTTAACCATTCTTTAAATGATAAAGATTTGACCATGCTGTAAATTATTTCTTGTTCTTTTCAGAAAAATTTCTACTTCCACTTCGTTTTTATTTAGGATAAGGTGATTAAAAATTGAACTTCAGATCTACCCAACCATCAGTTTATTAAATGGCATCTGATTAAATCAGAGATGGTCTAAAATCCAAATCAGTAAAGAGGCTTTGTACATCTGTGTCAATAAGTAAATGCAAAAGGATATAATTGGATCTCATGGGAGAAACGAGTCTTGTCACTACTCTTAACTGGTCCTAATTTTACTTATTCCTCAAAAGGGGCTTCTAGAACATACAAAAGTCAGCCTTATCACAATAGTGGGAGTAAACACGGAAAAAATATGCCTGGCATTTTGATTTTTTTTTAATGTGAAGGCATATGCTAGATATACATACAGACTATTTAAAATTTTGTGCACTTTTGCTCAAGAAACACAGTGTTGCTATGAGATTTACCTTAACCACCTTTAAATTAAAAGTACCTGAGAAAATGCATGTGTGATGGATTCTACAAATACAAAAGGTTTAAAATTCATTTTCCTTCCAATCAATGTGTAATTTAAAATACTACCAGTGGAGATTTCCTATGCCCATTACCTCAGAGAGAAGAAACACACCTTAATGCATGCACATAATGAATCTTTGTGTGAACTAAGACCAAAGTAAGTCATCAATGTTAAATGTTTAACAATCTGAAGTATTTAAATAAAGCTATTAGTCATTTCTCATGCATAAAATACAGAATCCTAGCTTAATTTGAATTAATCCCTAGCTAGAAATTAAACTACCCTTTTACTTTCAAAATACACTCCAGTCATTTACAGTCATTACATGTATTTTTTTTGTTTCTTGAAGGTTTTGTCTAGCCAGTGCAGAGGTGTCTTTAAATACATTGGAAGCTTTTGAATTAGATAGATACAACACTTTGGGGCTTAACCAACTCTACTGGGTATATTTTCTCACTACTAGAACTGTATATATTTAAGTGAAAAATAATTAAAATTAGAAAATTAAGAAATTCAGACATCACATTTTACATTCCTATAGTTCAGTCTCATAATAATTGAATCTATAGTCTTCTTTAGTCCCAGTTAGCACAAATAGCTCAAATCTCAACTGGAATAAACTGCCTCAGTCCCAGTGAATTTTTGTACCCCAGATTTTTCTTTTAGACTTGGTTCTATTTTACTAAGGAGATTTTGTCACTTTGTTGTTTTTTTTTTTTTCTCTGTGCCTTTTTATAACATGAAGGGCAGGACAGATTCTGAAATTTCTTGCTGTATGTTTCAAACTGCCTATGAACCACCTTCAGAACCCTTATTAGCACAACTATTTTTAAGGCTGTATCTTCCTGCTCTTAAAATACAATTATTCTTGTTTCGGCACAGAACTCACACTGTTCCATATCCTTTAATCTCCTGAAAGGAAGACTGGTTCATTTGGCTCTGTAACAGATTCTCAACAAGAATGTAGAGTCAGTCCAAAAAAGTAAAATTTATAATCCTAGATTTAGGTATGTTAGCTATTAAATCATTTAGTCTCTCCCTTTCTTGAGTAAGATTTCAGAAATTATTATTCTAGAGCCATTCAGATTGCACCTTCAGAGATGATTTGCACTGCTGCAAGACACGTCTTCTATTTTGCATGGCTGATTTTCTTCATTATTCAGCAGGGGAGGAGGAAACGGTTGTTTGTTTTTTACAGTTTTGCAGATCTATCAAAGACAACAAATAAAGCAAATTATATGCAGTGTGTGTTTCAGAATTCCTATTTTCACAGCAAATTAAATTCAGGTGCATGAACTGGCATAGCAGACAGTTACTTAAATAGTAAAATGTGTGGTGTAATTGTCTCAAATGTAAGGATGGGCTGTGCTGTAAGATTTCACATTCATATATAGGATACAGAAATAGAGCTCTGATTAGTAAACTGTTTGTAGTATTTTCCATCTGTACAAGGCTTAGAAAAAAGGCTCTTCTATGGAATGGAGCATTTGCAACTTTAAAATTAATCATACTTCAGAAAACTCTCTAGGGCTGGAATCCTCATCACTTGTGTCTTTATAATGCCAATCAGATAAAGTGACATGTAACTTGAAGTCACTTTAAGACTCAGTATTATACTAGCAGAAGGAATGCCTTTATGATCTTTCATGTCTTTTCCATGTATCACAGATTTTTAAAAAATATTTATAAATATATTTTAAATATTTGTATAAATTTATATCTTATGTAGTATATACTTATAAAAATATTTTATAAAAATATATGTGTATGTCTTATATATGGCTGTTTAATTTATATATTAAAACAGATTTTTTTGTAAATAACTGAGGATTTTAAAAGCTAAACTAAAAGGGTATAAATTGGATTATTTGAGTGTTAGGATACTAGGTTAGCAGAACAAGGTGTTAGGATAGCAAACAACAAGGTATCCTAACAGTAAAATAGGCAAATAATCCATCATCTGGATAACTGTTACACAAGGCTAATTGTTTGAGTGCAAGCAAATTACTTATCAGTAGCTCTTATACCAGTTCTAAACAATGCTTAAAGTAATACCTATAGGCAGTACAATAATACAACAACTGCAGTTTTGTAAGGATGCTAAAGACTTAAAGTTAAGAATTCCTATGTAGGGATTTGATATTTCTTACCTCTCAATGGCTATGGGTGGGTACCTCTCTTCCTCCTCATCAGGAGCAGGGACTGGAGTCCAGGTACCTGCTGGAGGAAGAAGGTCCAGCACCTTCTGTAGCAAGTGTACAGGATTCTCACTAAGCAAAATATGGGACTAACTTTTTGTAGAATAAAGTGATTGGCTGCTGTCATTTACCTACTGAATCATGCCTCCAGCACCTTCTATTGGAGAACATAAGAGAAACAAAGGAACAGCTAAGGAAGCCTTTTCCCTAATTATACAAATCCTTATGTTTATCAGTCCGTGCTTGTTTGGTCTTTTCCTAGCTGGAGCCAATCTGACCTCTGTATTTTTCAACACAGGAGGGCAGCTGGTGCCACAGATACCAACTTGGCCTTCTATTAGTACTTCCAAGATTTTTATCAGTTCAGAGTCTGCTTTGCCCTTTGCTTTCTGTGGAAATTCTCCAACTCCAGGCTAAGGGCGGTGAAATTGAGACAAGAGACTGTGAATCTGAGAGCCAAACAGCAGTTGAAATCACAAAGGGAAACTGAGGTAGGCCCATGAAGGCAGACCATCCTGCTACAGGACTTGTTATGACAATGCCTGAAATTATTTGGCAAAGTGATTGTCATGACAATGGAGTAAATATGGCCTTTTGCACAGGAACAATAGGATTTCAAAATGAAGTTATTTTACTTGTTAATAAATATGAATCATTGCTGCAAATATCACAAATCCAATCTTTATTCAGTATTTACATTTAACTTCGTCGCAACTAATCCGGGAGCTAAACCTGCCTACATGGTGAATGCTAATTATTTTGTTTCACCTGTTTTTCCTTCTAGTCCTATTAGAACCCATTTGTAATTAAGCCTAATTATGTTCCTGTTCTGAAGTTAATTTAAAAGTGCATGGTCCATTCAGTTACTAAAACGAGGTTATTTTCCCACTCCCTTGCTGATTCCTCAGTCTCTGCAAGATCTAGCACCACCCTGCTCCCTTCATGTGACATCCCATGTCACCTCACTGATCAGTCTCCAGAAATATTGCCATAACTGGCCCATATCAGTCTTCAGGACAGGAAGACACTGTTTTTCATGTTTTCTTGAGCCATACTGGGTTGATACAAGCATCTTCCTTGAAGATGGCTTTTGGTAGGGCAGTATTGCTGCAAATTCTGCAGCACTAGAGGTTCTTCACCACTCTGGGCTGTCAAAAACTCACACATTAGTGGTGAGACTGGCTCCAAGTATCCCTGTCCCATAGTCTGCTGAGATGGCACCTATTTCCTGCATTTATAGTCCAGTACCATTCTGGGACACCTCCTTCAGAATAGAACGGACCACAGACACAGATGGCAACATGAAGCACAGCCCTGACGTGTGATCACACATCTGGGGACAAACCACCCATGCCTGTAGTCCTGAAAAGCCTTGAGAAGCCAGCCCCATCAAAGAGAGCATCTGGACCCTGCCAAAAAATATCCCAGACAAATTAGTTTCCAGGCATTTTCCTTCCAGTGCCTCTTGATGCAGATATAAACTTAGACACATCTGAGCCAGATGCAGCCTGTGACTTCCTTCCACGTGTTCCCTGGCAGAGAGGAAAGTATAGAAAGGGAATGGAGAAGCCTGGCTATATTTTAAGTTATTGTTGGGTAACAGTAAGAGGTGTGTTAATGCAAGGCATACCTAACTTCCCATTCCTGTTCCAAAGGATGTTCAGCTTGCCAAGGGATTTCAGACCCTGGTCTATGAAAAAGAACCCTAATGGCCTTCAGTAGGGATAAATTTCTTCACTTGTCCCCCTTTCGTACACAAAAGCCTTATGCATTCTTTTGTCATACTTTATAAGATTTCTAGTAACAGTTTGGGATTTTAATGTCAGATTCATGATAAATGAGATTTAATAGGACTGGAATGACAAAATCAGATTAAACAAAAATAAGCATCATTCATAACACATGTAGGCTTTGCTAGTTATTCCAAAGATTAAGTGCAATAAAGGAATGAAGGGGTTCAGATGACTCCTGCATCTGACCAAAAAGGATCCTGATGTGTTTAAGTTGAGCATTTTGATGCTGCTCACTTTCAAACCCTTCTCTGCAAGGTCAAGATGCCTTTAAGACTTTTTCTCCTCAGTGTCTAAATGCCACCAAAGACCAGACCATGTAGACTTCATCCCTCACTGTCCTCTAGGAATCCACATAGGAAGTGGATCAGATTGGACCTCCTGGATTTCTTGCAGAGTGATCTGCTGTTGCTACAAGTGGTTACAGGATGTGTTACACTGTACAAAGCATGATTATAGGCATTGCCTTTCATCCAGTTGATTTGGGATTAAACTGTTCATTTGAGATGTATAAGACCCATAAGTAACTCATTTGCCTGGAGATGGTGAGTAGTGGGAAGGGAGAAGAGACAAATCCCAAAGAAAACTGGTTCTTTCTCCTTTAAATAAAAGAACTGCTAATTCCTATAGAACAGCTATAAATGCTTTGTAAATCCTCAGACAACAAAAAAACATCCACGGTGTTTTTCTGAAAAAAACAAGTTATGACCCGATATATATGTGCCAGTCGGTTACATTTTAGCATTTTGGTTGCTTGACTCAAGTGTTCTTAGATCCAAATGCTGTGATTTTCTTATTATCCACTCACAGTCACCTTCCACGAGCTAAATGCATATAGCTATAACTTTTTCTTACAATTTTATCAAGCCACATTCCAAGTAATGTCTTTCATATAAAATTCTTGGTTACTAACACCTTTTTATTGATTTTTTCCTAATAACAATGACTGTTTCTCAATTGAGTTCATTATTATGAACAGATAGCATTGCTAATGTATCTGTGCTTTTAATTTTGAGACGCATCCAAGCATCAAAGTGAAATGTGTTGTTTCAGAACTTTAATTGTTCCAGCATGCTGGCACTTCTAATAGGTGCGTGATCTCCTTAATTAAAGACAACTTTTCAAGATCACTGCATTGTGCCTCGTTGATCCATGATTGCCTCAGCTAAGTCCCAGTCAGCCAGAGAAGTTTATAGAAATCTTGCTAAAAAACTGACGACTGAGAAAAACCTTGCTCTTTAAACAAGAATGATTTCCCTTGGCAAGATACAGAGATGAATCACTGCCAACTCTTTCCTTTAAGAGCCATGTTAATAAAATTGGGCTAGATAATACTCCTTATTTCTGAAACATCTTTTTTCTTAGGCAGCCTCATATTTCACACAGATCTGTGGTAGGTAGCCTGACAGCAATCAAATGCAAGTCTAGAGAGAGGAATGAATTTCTCCTTCTATGCATCCAAAATGGGTATTTTAGTAAATGGATGTTTTCTATATTGGATTTGCAGAATTCTTTCATTTTTGAAGATAGGTAACACTTTTCTCCAACAACATTAGAATCAAGTCCCAGATGCCTTAATATTTATGTAGCGTCAATCATTGTATGAACTGGTGGGAGTCAGATGTGTTTCTGACAGTTCCACCAAGCTCAAAATTTAGTCAAGTCATGGATATCAGTCTCTTTATGATACACATTTACCACAGTATTAAAATACCTCACAATTTTGAGCATATTTATTTTCATAATATAAATAATGGAAACCTATTGGTCCAGTTTTACACATGGGAAACCAAGGCACCACTGTAAGAGCAAGCTAAGAAGACCAAAAGCACTCTGGAGTTTCACCTCTTGACCACTTCCCTGCTTACCTGCCCAGGCGTTCACCCCAGCTACACCTTGGCTATATAGCAGAATGAGACCTTTACATCTTCCATGCTCTGTTTCCCTCTGTTTCTTCTCCTGCCTCTGCTCTGATTTCTCCCAGGAGAAAGACTTCAGATGTATAGCTACAGAGGTAGACAAGGGCTGGATGATGGAGTGACCAGGACTATGGGGTGTGCTGGTGAACACAGCTTCATAGGCAGCCCGTTTCAAAACTCCTAAGTCTCCTTTAGCCCTGTGTTAGCACAGTGACCACTCGGTCAACTTAAATAAAACCAAAATCTATTACATAAGCTTTTGGCTTTTAAATTACGCAATCTCCAAACTACAGAATCTGTCACAGTTTTTACTTTGTTCTCTAGATGCAGAGGTGGTTAATGTAAACATTCAGATCCATTTCCAAATATTTTTTTCTCTCCTATGTATCTAGCATATATCTCCTTGCTTCTCATGCTGTACCTGGAAGGACAGTTCTGGGTTTTATCGGAGAGGTGACATAACAAAGTCAGCCCTTGTTTCTTCAGACTACAATACTTTCAATCACCTTGTACCCAAGCATGCTATCTCAAAGGATATCTTACTGCATCCCTTGTTACTATACTGTAGAGGGAACAATTCTTTTAAGGTAGTGTGATTGTCCATTTTGTCCAGCCCGTGTCAACCACAGTACTCAGCCTAATGAGGTACATTTCATCAGGTATACTTTGATGTTTTAGCACACTGGTGTAGCCTGTGTATATTAAAAATTTTCTTTTGAGTATTAAGCTGTGACCAATCAAATCTGCAATGCTAGTTGCTGAAATGAGTTTGGGAGAGAGTCAGTGATACTCTGTATCTCATGGTTCCTGCTGCAAACTGTAAATGCTAAAGCAGATATTAACTCCACTGACTTCTATCCTAATAGACATTAGACCTTTCAAAAATTCATTCCTTTGTGCTCTAAGGATTACCTTTTTTCTTTACTGAACCAATTCATTTTATTTGCTCTCTGTTTTTATACAATGTTTATTGATCCCTTTATCGTACGGCTTTCAAGGAGCCTTGTAGAAAGCTAAACACATTCTAGATGGATAGCTGGAACTGTGACGTTATGAAAGTCAGAAACAAATTGTAGTTCAGCTTGTAGGGTGTGTAAAGTAATTCAGAGCCCTGCTACCACCCTTTGTTCTGACTTGAATCACTCTCTTGTTCCAGTTGGTACGCGTGTGTTGATCAGACTCCCAACCGCGAGGCGAGTTTTATTGCCGCACAAACAGGGATTAGCGCTGCCCCGCGCTCATTCTCACTTCTGCCCCGATTTCGAGCACTCTTTTCAAAGGTGAAAGGCTAGAGGAGTAGTTCAGTGTGCCACTTCACCTGCCTCTGCCTCCAAAGAATTACCTGGTCTGTGCCTTTTTGCTAATGATAGCAAAAGAGAGCAGCGCTGCTGCTGGACGCTCACTGCAGGATACTATGGTGCATTTCCCATACCTCATTTTCCACATCAGGACTCACAGTACCCTTGACATGGTCTTGTAGGAGTTCATTAGGTTTAAAACAGGTGACATGTGGCAAACTATGGAAACTTCCTGAGGCAAGGTGGCACTATAAATAAAACTACTCACAAGTAAAATTCATCTTCTCTAATCCCTTCCTCTTGGAGTATTTAATTGTTCTATGATGTATTTGGTGTAGTCTGTCTGACACTGCTTTTGACTGCAGTTTTCACTCACCAGTCTTGCAGCACTAGCCTGGATGCCACTGAAAACAGCATATTAAAATATCATTACCAACATTTTTTTTATTATTTTAAATTAAATTTAAGGATGGTTTTGGTGTGCATCAAGGTGTCAGCATTTGCTCTTAAAACAACCAATGTTTCATTGAATTCGTGGTTTCTGCTTTTTTCCCCAGTCTTAATTCCTTTTTTTTCTGGTGTGCTTTGTTTTAGTGTACCTTTTGGGACCTGATCCTTAAAGGTTGGTACAATATTAAAACCACAAAAATTTGATTCTGAAAACTTGGCTTTCACTGCAAGCCAATATGGGAAAATGTATACTGTCCTGCACTGCTATTTGCACTGAAATCACCAAACAAAATGTAGTTACTGAAAACATGAACTTTTATTTTGGGGAAGTTTAATTTTTTAACCAATCCTGCCTGTGCTTCTGTATAAAGATGACTCCAAGGCAGTTGTCATATACATGGCACCTGGAATGTTAAAAAAACAACAAAACAAAACAAAACAAAACAAAAACAAAAACAAAAAAAAAAAAAAAAAAAACAAAAAACAAAAAACAAAAAAAACAAAAAAAAAAAAACAAAACACAACTCAAAAAACCCAAGCACTCCCAGGTTTCTAATCTAAAAAGCAATATAACAAAATATTTTGAAAGAAAGGCAAGCCTAAAAGAACAAACTAGTATTCCAGGAACTCTTCTAAATGTCTAACTGGAGTCCAAATAACTAAAGAACAAGTTGTTTATTTTCTTCTGCATTTCACATAGCTTGTCTAAAAGAAGGAAAGCAGATCTAATTTGTGGTGCCTGATGTATCAGAAGAGGGTGTTCTGTAGAGCTTCTCAGTGGGATGCTTCTCACAGCTATGAGAATGTAGTCGTTTATAGCTCAGGAGACAGAATAAGACCTTTCAAGGTACCTCTGACCTTTGGAAATTCTTCCAGTTTAATTGTGCTTCTTCAGCTGGAGGCCAGCTCTTGTGAATTCCCCCTGGTACAGAGCTGAATCTAAACCTAGACCCAAAAAAAAAAAAAAAAAAAAAAAAAAAAAATGAAAAGAAAAAGGTACATTTAAAATATTTGGCTGAAGAAACCATGAGGTTTTTACAGCGCTGTGGGTTGTTGTGGGTTTTATTTTAGTTTTTAAGGTGCTCCAGAAAACTTTCTAAGAATCCACTTGTGATGGTTTAATAACTGTGATGGTGTAATAACGTCACCTGTTCTCTATTAAAACTGTAAAATACTACAATATAAATATAATTCTACTTTTTAAATGCTCATAAAAATATATCTAATGCGTAGAAACGCCCATAATGTACATTTTAAATCTAAATGTGTGTCTCTATAACCATGTTGGCATGACCAAATGGAATTTCATTGCATGTCACGTGGCTGACAGAGAAGGCACATTGAAATCAAGCTGTTAAACACACCATCTCCATGTTTTATTTTGCTAGAGTATGTTTGCTGTATTTTTAAAGTAGCATTGAAAAGCCCAGGAGATTAATTCTGCTCTGAAATTGCTGTTTGCTGACATAGAAATAGCTGCAAAAACAGAAGTGGAGAAAAATACAGTATAGAAATATATTTTCATTTATTTGGGGGAAAAGCAGTTTTAAAGAAGAATTATGGTCTGTCTTCTGAATGATAAAGCCATATAACTGGCATTAAGCACAGCTGAAATTTTGTAATGACCAAACCTCAGCTCATCCAAATCCCCAATAGCATTATCTCCCTAGAATTGGGCTGTAAATTTGATTAGCCTTACAACAGACACGAGGCACAAATGTTCTTCCTTACAGTCATATTAAGTGACTGCAAAAGAAGATGACAAGGCATTGTAGAGTAGCACATCCAACCTTTTTAAGCTAGGGACAAGGCCCAGCTCACTCAGCTTTCAAAACTACGTTTAAATACAGGGTAATTTCATAAATTCTGATACAACATAAGGATTACATACGATGAGGTGAGGGGAGATTTAGCAGCTACAGTCTTTCTATAAATCATCCAGAAGCTTTTCTGCATAATTTAGTTCTTTTGCTTGACATTTTCCATGTAAGCTTCATCTCTGAACCTTAGCTTCTGTCCATTCTCGTGTAATTTGGTGCTTTTAAAACATATGTTCATTACTCCTGTGCCTTCCTCTAACATTAAATTCGATGTTGTAACTCCTGGTGTTTCCCAGTTTTAGATGGAACTAACCGAAGTCCGGGATTAAAATTTTCTTTAAACAACTTAAAGGTTATCAAGACATCTCAGGGTGGATTTCTAGAAGTGAGAATGAGGGACTGGAAGGAGCAATGAATTATGAGACATTGAAGATTTCAAGGATAACAGAGTTCCAGCAACTTCTACAGAGAGCTGACAGTGGGTACCATGGCACACCACGTGTCTGGCAGTCGCATCCAGCACCTCCCGCAGCGCTGCTTCCAGGTTTTGGAGCTGTGGAGTACAGCACACGATGGCTCTACCTCCTCATCCAAACTTTTTCAGCCACCAGCACCCTGAGGGCTGGGGTGTCCCTGCCAGCCCACACAACAAGGATGGATCTGGGTACAGGTGGCGACACCCCAGCTCTCAGTCTGGGTCTGCTGAACCGAGAGGTCCCAAGTAGATGCCTGCCTCCTGCCAGGACAGGAGTTGCAATGTTTTGGTGCTATTGTTATTAGTTTGTTGTGGGTTTATTTTAATTTCTTTCACTAGGTTGTTCTGATAACACATTGCTTGTGTAGCTTTATATCCTGATCCCCTGGTTTTTGTTGTTGTTTGGCCACAGTCCCATTTGGAGTGAATTTCTGAAATGAACCCTGGTTCATTGAACAGTCACACTATTTCTAAAGCAAAAAATAAAAGAAAAAGCTAGAACAGTCTACTAGATATGGGAACAAATTTCTAACATCAGGAATAAACCCACAGGTATCTACAAATGGAAAATTCAGACCAGTTTTATAGTAATGAGAAATGGAAATATGGGAGATGTACCATTATGAATTTTGAGATCCAGTGTTCCTTTTTATCTCTTAATTGGACAGTTTACACAGTGTTTGTTTTATAAATACATATTTGGCCCTCCGAATGGGGATTTCACAATATTCCTTAAATAGTGCAGCTCGGCTGAAAACCAGGTGGTGCTGTGTGACTTAGTTTAAGGGGCAAATGAAAGAAACTATTGTTTCTTCCTCTGGTATTTTGTAGGACTTGGACACCATAACCAAGGCTTCTGCATGTTGAGAATTAATTGTTTTAATTAAGGTGCTTCATTTTATCTTGTAATCTTCATTTCATTGCCCATCCCTGTGAATGGTGTAACAGTGTGACTCATGAAGTGGTGAGAGATCTATCTCCTTGGTCTGCTTGCTGGCTTCCTCCTCCACCAGGGACAATATGGCTTGGGCCTGAAGCTGCCTGGCTTCATACAGGTGCAGAAGGAGACAGCTTGAATTTCTGGAATTCACACACTATCTGTACCTCTGCCAGTGCAAATGCACGTAGCTGCCCAGTCTGCTGCTGGTTGGGTGGCTCTGATCTGAAGTTAAAACTTCCCTCCTCATCAGATGTCCCAGCTTCCCAAACAAAGCAGTTGTACCTCCTGGTGGTTTTACAGCTTCACAGCAACTGCTAAAATAAGCTGGCTCTTCAAACACCTGTTGAAGAGCCTTTGTTCAAATCCTCATAAATAGGTACCTATAATGACAACACATCTCCAGACCCTCTGCCAGGGATCTGAAATGGCTGGTTCTCCCTGGCAATAACTGGGTTTCTGTTTCCTCAGCTTGGGATCTCAAACAAGCAAGTGACTTTGCCAAACGGCTGAGTCTGTTCTTTTATTCAATATTTTTTATAAACAATAAAATGCCCAGGCAAACTGCCAAATTGTGAAGAACAATGTTATTCCTGTTACTACCAAGAGCACCTTTTAGCAGTGTCGGCCTGGCAGCTGGCTGTGGGTGCAGCTGGTCCTGCTCAAGCTGTGGCAGGCAAGGACCTCTCTGCTTCAGCAGTCCTGCTTCACGCAGGCTTCAGGGAGTAGTTGATTCTCAGGTCACCCTCTCAGTGGGAATTCACACACCTACAACAAAAGCTATGCAGACCTCAGATATCTTGCAGGCCATCACCTCCACTTTTTCCCCAACTGCCAAACAAAACACTGCAAAGGCAAAGGCTTTAACATATGGGTAATTAACAGCTGAGTTCCCTGCATTACTGGATTTCAGCAGATTTCCACACTTTCATCTCCACTGATTCCACCAACTCCTGTAGTAGAAAGTAGACACCCTCCCATGCCAGGAGTCCAAACTTTCCAAATACTTCCAAAGGTGTATGTTGTTAAAATACTTCCTTGCTCTCAAAAGGAGATATAGATGGCAACCCACACTAGGAAGCCAAACATTGTAATTTATCACTGGGGGTTGGGAATGATGGTATCCTCAGTACCCTTTCAGTGAATCAAGAAAATTGATTTACAGCTCTCGATGTGAAAGACTCGCTTTCACGGAAACATTCATCCTGCACATTAAAGACTAAGATTTGAACTGAGTAAACTTCTACTACAACACATCACTTTTCACTGACTCACATAAGGTTTTTTAGAAGGTCTTAGTGTCAGCACTTTAAATGTTCACTAAACCTCATGAAGCACTTACTGCGTTCCAGATGATAATGCCAGGATATTCTTGCAACCCGTCACAGCCAGATGGCTCAGAGGCCAAACCCCACCTTTCCCAGCAGCATGAAAACTGTCACATTCATCAAATTTTGCTCCAAGAATTCCTTTCCACTTCATCCCTTAGTCTCTTCTTTCTCCATGGATCTGTGAAAGTGTTTCTTTGCCCAGTTGTGTGGCATCCGAGGAGAGTGTGGGATTCACAGCAGTCCTGTCAAGCTCATCCCCAAGCTATGTTACACTAGGATCAGGTTTCCCTGTGCCTACTCCCTGCTTATTTTGCTGAGAGAACTTTTGTCCTTTCCCATTGCCCAGATTCCCCAGTTACCCTGCAGTGTTGCTGAAGCCTCAGTCCAGCCATGAACAACTTCACTCTCCTTAAATAGCCGTAGGCAGTTAGCCTCTTATTTGCAGAGAACAAAATCCTTCCTATAATCCCCTATACACTTCTTCCCCTTGGCTGAGGAGATAAAGATGACATGCTTTCTAGTCTGAAACTTTTTAAATGGATCTTAAATCAGATCTGTTTCTTCAACACTCATGCATGTAAAAATAGCAAAATGGTATTGATGACTTCCAAGGGACTTAGTACACCACCATCACAGTGATAACTTGCCTTACTCATTTAGTAGGTGCAAACTCAATATTCAGATCATGGGATCTCCCTGAAAGTAGCAAAAAATTTTTTCATTAGATATTATTCAGTAATATTCTGTAATGTAGCAGCCAATCAATCAATTTTTGTCTAAAGCAGCATATTTCTCTGACTCATAAACTTTCTTTTCATCCAAAAAAAAAACCAAAAAAACAAAAAACAAAAAAAAAACAAACACAAAAAACAACAACAAAAAACAAAAACAAAAAACAAAAAACCTGACACAGAAAAACCACCCAAGATTTGCTTGGCTTTATGGAAGGATGTCACCTAGTCCCAGAAATTTCGATGGTTAATAATGCAAACAACACACAGATAACTGCACTAAGGAAGTTGAAATTCGTATTGCTAATATTCAATGAACTACAAAGCTGATTATTAAGTGGCTTTAGTAAGAAATGTTTATCTGTCCTAATTCAGGAAAAAAGATGGCATCAGTGCTTCTGAAACTGCACAGTGTGGTGGGAAAATCTCAGGCAGTTCACTGTTGCAGGAGAAAAATCCATAGTATGGGTTACCCTAGAAAAGGGAAAATCTCTACCCATTTTGTCTGCTTTAAACTGAGAGGAAAGGAATGGTGATGGCATACACACTCCAATGGGAGAGTCATGTCTTGGTTTATTTTTATTTAGAGGGCTGCTTCACTTTGTTTAATTATTTCTGAAGCAATTTTTAGATCCAGATTAATGTAAGAATACTTTTCCAGGTTGTTACTTCATTTTGGAACTACCAAAGTGGCGTGAGAAAGCCAAATCATGCAGCATTCTGACTAGTTAAATGCCCTGAAAGATCCCATAAATTAAATGCCAATTCCCAAAGTTTGGAATGAACTTTTGCTGCTTTGAAAACGGTACTTATGGCCCTTATTCCTGGTCTTTGTTTATGCTCAAAATCAAAAATATTCAAACAAACATATGATTAGATAATTTAACCAGAGCCCTGGTTAACCCTATTCTTAAGCTACAGTATAGATATTTATGGGAGTCTGATACCATCAATAAATGGCATAGTATGTTTATTCTTACCACCTGAAAGTGACCTTTAGCTCAAAATTTTTAGGACACGAGGCAGAATTTTAGAAATGGTTTTAAGTTACATGCTTACCAGAAATGTCTAGGTCATTGCCAGTCACCTCCTCCCCATCTTCTTCTCACTTTCTTCCTATATGTACACGTACCTTCAGAATGTGACTTGTGTGTGCATGCACCTTGTTCTTACGGTTAAAAAGAAAACAGGATGAATCTGGATTGAAGAAGAGCTTTTTTTGTCCTTCCAAGGATGATGACTGTTTCATGGTTTGTGTTTCCTTTTCAGCTGACCCTCTGGTTGGAAGCATTGCCACTCAGTATATGACTAACAGAGCAGAGCATGACAGAATGGCCAGACAGTGGACCAAGCGATACGCCACATAGGAACCTACTCTAGGATTTGCTGGACCTGTGCAAGCACATTCACTAAGTGCATCAATAGCCCTTCCCTTCATTCTTATTTTTTATTACATTTTGAACCATTTTGTGACAAAAGGTTGTCCTTACTTTCTTTTTGGTTTTATTTTTATTCTTATTTGTTTTGGGTTTTTTGTTTTTTGTTTTGTTTTGGTTTTGTTCTGTTAACTTGAACGTTGTTTCCCTAAAATGTAGACAGGGAATTTTGGTTATCAGTGCAAAGAATGTTGGAGCTGTAATAGTATAGAGCTTTGTCACAAAGCTTTGTATTAATGTGTGGGGTTTTTTTCTTTCATGTGGTTTTGGGGAAAACAAACAAATTCAGAATTATATCTCGTTTCTACTTAAATGTAGTGTTTAGGGTTATTTTTTTGTACTGAAGTCTTTAATGGTGGGTGCATGCTACTGGGAACAAGTTTTGTATAAAAGCTTAAAATCAAGAATCACTGTGCATTACTAAGACTGTGTTTATCACTAGCCTTCTGTTTCCCACACAAAAGGCTATTGCGTTGAACAAATTAATATGTATTTTGATTTACTTAAAAAAAAAAAAAAAAAAGTGCTTGTAAATTTCTTAGGGACCTGCCACTTTTGACTGTGGATCAGTTGATGTACACTTGTATTATTAAAGCACTCAATAAAACACTGTGGCTGATAAATGCACTTCTTGCAAGACGATGCTTTTGGGTTTGTGCTGTATAGGCTGCATAGTCCTCACATAATACAGCTGCAGGTTAAGCAACTATTTTAGACCCAAACTATTAATTTCTCCTCAACAATGCATTTCTTAACTTAGAATTCTTCATTGTGTGCATCTTTCACTTACAAACATCTTCCAGATTTTTAAGGCCTTTCTTTCGCGTGCCAGTGCTCAGCTCAGCTGTTCTGAAGCTTCTTGCTAATTCTTTAAAACTATGGCTTCACTATACCCATCTTGTTACATTTAAAATAGTTGACTGTAAAAATAGCCTTGCAGCAAAAGCAGAATATTGATGATGACAGGTGGAATCTCACCCTGAGACTGGTGGAATCTCACCCTGAGGCAGGGGCAGATGGGAGAGGTTGAGGAAGCGATGGATCCCCTCCCCTCCAGTCACCAGACAGAAAGAGAGGACTTAAGAGTTACGAATGAATGGAAGGAGGTCCGGCCTCGGAAGGGCATAAAAAAATCCTCCCAACCCCCTCCACCCTCCCCATTGTCCTTGAAGAATAGGTATGAGGCCTTGGAAGTTCAGGGACAGGATAATGTAGTGACAGAGGTAGACTTACCTACTGAACCACCTAGGACTCGTCAGTCACCCCGTGTCCTTAAGACTTCTTCAATCAAGAAGGACAGGAGAGTAGTTGTGGTGGGTGACTCCCTTCTGAGGGGGACAGAAGGCCCCATCTGTCGACCGAACCCATCCCACAGGGAGGTCTGTTGCCTCCCTGGGTCTCGGATTAGAGATGTTAAAAGGAAACTCCCTAATCTTGTGGGTTCCTCTGATTACTATCCACTGCTGATTTTTCAGGTTGGCAGTGATGAAATTATCTCAGGAAATGTAAGGACAATGAAAAGGGACTTCAGGGCCCTGGGACGGCTAGTTAGGGGATCTGGAGCGCAAGTAGTGTTTGCCTCCATCCCTCCTGTAAGAATGGGTGGGGAGGTATATAGGAAGAGTTTACAGGTCAATGAGTGGCTAAGAGACTGGTGCCAAAGACAGGGTTTTGGTTTTTTTGATCATGGAATGCTGTATGAGACACCTGGCCTGGTGGTGGCAGGTGGGATGCACCTGTCCCAGAGGGGGAAGAGGCTTTTGGGGCAGGACTTAGCAGGGCTCATTGAGAGGGCTTTAAACTAGATGTGAAGGGGGAAGGGGAGAAAACTGGGTCTGTTAGGGACAAACATAAGAATGAACCAGTGTCCGAAGGCAGGTGGTCTAGGGAGGATTTAGTCCCACCAGTGTGCTCTGCTTGTTTCCTGAAATGTCTGTATGCTAATGCACGCAGCATGGGGAATAAGCAAGAAGAGTTAGAGGTCTGTGTACGGGCTAAGGGTTATGATCTGGTAGCGATAACAGAGACATGGTGGGATAGGTCACACGACTGGAATGTGGCCATGGATGGTTATGTGCTTTTTCGGAAAGATAGGGTAGGGAAGCGAGGTGGTGGAGTTGCTCTTTATGTGAGGGAGCAACTAGAATGTGCTGAGTTTTGTGCAGGGGCTGATGAGGGGCAAGTTGAAAGTTTGTGGGTAAGAATTAAGGGGCAGGCTGGTGTGGGTGATACAGTTGTGGGGGTCTACTACAGACCTCCTGATCAAGGCGAGAAAGTTGATGAGGCCTTCTACAGGCAGCTGAAAGTAGCCTCACAACTTCAATCCCTAGTCCTCATGGGTGATTTTAACTACCCTGATATCTGCTGGTTGACTCACACAGCCAGCCTTTCACAGTCTAAGAGGTTCCTCCAGTGCATTGACGATAACTTCTTAATGCAAATGGTGGACAAGCCGACTAGAAGAGGAGCGCTGCTGGATCTTGTACTAACCAACAAGGAGGGCCTTGTTGAAGCAGTGGTGGTCAATGGCAGCCTTGGCTGCAGTGATCATGAGATGGTTGAGTTCAGGATCCTGTGTGGAAGGACCAGAATGCCCAGTAGGACCAGAACCCTGGACTTCCGCAGGGCAAACTTTGGCCTCCTCAATCAACTGTTAAGAGAAATCCCATGGGACAGGGTGTTAGAAGATAAAGGGGCTCAAGATAGCTGGTCAATATTCAAAGACCACTATCTGCAAGCACAGGATCAGAGCATCCCTATGGTTAGGAAATCCAGTAAGGGAGCTAGGAGGCCTGCATGGTTAAAAAAGGAACTGCTGGGAAAACTTAAGTGGAAAAGGAAAATCTACAGATCATGGAAGGGGGGGCTGGTCACTTGGGAGGAATACAGGACTGTCGTCAGAGGATGTAGGGAGGCAATTCGGAAAGCTAAGGCCTCCTTGGAACTTAACCTTGCAAGTCAGGTTAAGGATAATAGAAAGGGCTTTTTCAAATACATAGCTAGTAAAACTAACACTAGAGGCAATATTGGCCCACTAAGGGATGAGATGGGAGCCCTGGTGACAGAGGATATAAAGAAGGCAGAGGTGCTGAACACCTTCTTTGCCTCTGTCTTTACTCCTGCAGGGTTTCCGCATGAGCCCCAGATTCATTTAGCCCCAGAAGTAGTCGAGATAGATGAGGAGCTTGACATAGTAGATGAGGATTGGGTTAGGGATCAGCTGAGTAATCTGGACATCCATAAGTCGATGGGTCCAGATGGAATGCATCCAAGGGTGCTGAGGGAACTGGTGGAGGTCATTGCTAGGCCACTCTCCATCATCTTCAGTAAGTCATGGGTAACAGGAGAGGTGCCTGAGGACTGGAGAATAGCAAATGTCACTCCAGTCTACAAAAAGGGCAAAAAGGAGGACCCGGGTAACTATAGACCGGTCAGCCTCACCTCCATCCCTGGAAAGGTGATGGAACAACTTGTTCTTGTCGCTATCTCCAGGCATATCAAGGACATGGGGGTCATCAAGAGCAGTCAGCATGGTTTTATCAAGGGTAAATCATGTTTGACTAACCTCATAGCCTTCTATGAGGAAATTACTAGGTGGATAGATGATGGAAGAGCGGTAGATGTGGTTTATCTTGATTTCAGTAAAGCATTTGACACCGTCTCTCACAGCATCCTTGTAGATAAGTTGACCAAGTGTGGGTTTGGTGATCAGGTAGTGAGGTGGATCAGGAACTGGTTGAAA
Source organism: Calypte anna (assembly GCF_003957555.1). Taxonomy (NCBI): domain Eukaryota; kingdom Metazoa; phylum Chordata; class Aves; order Apodiformes; family Trochilidae; genus Calypte; species Calypte anna. The sequence goes on from NC_044245.1 coordinate 38,594,550, forward strand.
GGAAGGAGTCAGAGAGTTGTAGTCAATGGGGCAGAATCTGGTTGGAGGTGTGTGACTAGTGGAGTCCCTCAGGGGTCGGTACTGGGACCAGTGTTGTTCAATATCTTCATCAACGACTTGGATGAGGGTATAGAGTGTACCCTCAGCAAGTTTGCTGATGACACTAAGCTGGGAGGAGTGGCTGACACACCGGAAGGCCGTGCGGCCATTCAGAGAGACTTAGACAGGCTAGAGAGTTGGGCAGAGAGAAACATGATGAAGTTCAACAAGGGGAAGTGTAGAGTTTTGCATTTGGGGAAGAACAACACGATGTCCCAGTATAGGTTGGGGGCTGACCTGCTGGAGAGCAGTGTAGGTGAAAGAGACCTGGGGGTCCTGGTGGACAAGAGGATGACCATGAGCCAGCAATGTGCCCTTGTGGCCAAGAAGGCCAATGGCATCCTGGGGTGCATTAGGAAGGGTGTGGTTAGTAGGTCAAGAGAGGTTCTCCTCCCCCTCTATTCTGCATTGGTGAGGCCACACCTGGAGTATTGTGTCCAGTTCTGGGCCCCTCAGTTCAAGAAGGACAGGGAAGTGCTTGAAAGAGTCCAGCGCAGAGCTACGAAGATGATTAAGGGAGTGGAACATCTCCCTTATGAGGAAAGGCTGAGGGAGCTGGGTCTCTTTAGTTTGGAGAAAAGGAGACTGAGGGGTGACCTCATCAATGTTTTCAAATATGTAAGGAGCGAGTGTCAGGGAGATGGAGTTAGGCTTTTCTCAGTGATTACCAGTGATAGGACAAGGGGTAATGGGTGTAAATTGGAGCATAGGAGGTTCAAGTTGAATATTCGAAAAAATTTTTTTACTGTAAGGGTGACAGAGCCCTGGAACAGGCTGCCCAGGGAGGTTGTGGAGTCTCCTTCACTGGAGACATTCAAAACCCGCTTGGACACGTTCCTGCGCGATGTACTCTAGGTGGCCCTGCTCTGGCAGGGGGGGTTGGACTAGATGATCTTTCGAGGTCCCTTCCAACCCCTAGGATTCTATGATTCTATGATTCTATGATTCTATGATTTTATACAGCAGGCCTCATTTTGCCTTTCTCCAAGCTCTCTAATTGTAAAAGCAGCTGTTACTTTAAAAAATAAATGAAGGTTTTAGATGGGAAAATTGAGCCCATTGCACCAATCATTCCCAGCACGTTCAATGGCAAAGGGTATTTCTGTTCAGATTTGACCTTCAGGCTAATTTTAGATATGCAGCCATAGAAGGAAAACTTCTACTTTGCTAAGGAAATGTGTGGGCGTTGTGATTTAGAAAATATACACTGGGATGCTGATCTCTTAAGTGTTTCTTCTATTGCAAGGCATATTGGAAAATCCCTGTCTCATATAATTAAATGTTGCAGATGCTCTGCACAGGGTTTGCCTGCCCTCTCCCCTCTCTCCTTGCCTCTTATGTTTAGAGAAGATCCTATCTTAAAGAGCATACGTTAGAAAAGGGGCAATATAAAGATACAGGGAGACCCAATCCAAAAAGGATAAGCTCCAACCCAGTCCAGCTGTCCTGAAAACCAAAGCGGTCAAGATGGCACCACAGGGCCACTGTTCCAGCCACCGAGTTGCTCAGCATTTCCAGGCTGATTTGGTTTTCTCTCTGCCATTTTACTAATAGCTGAAGAGACGTAACACCTTGAGTCTACCAGTGAGTTGACCTCTGTGGAGAGAAGCCAAACACTGACTTTGTTGTAAGTAGTATATAACTAATGATGACTTTGTTGTAGATAACTACAGAACCATGAGGTTCTCAAAGAAATACTAGGCCTCTTTTGATCACAGAAAACAGTTTTCTGGCATCTGTAGAAGCCCACTGTTTACAAGCCCAACCATACAACCTTCTTAGGCCGACAGATCCTAAATACAGACATGAAAGAACAGTAACAGTTTGAAAATAAAACCACACCAAACCTAAACCCCACACTTCTTGGAGCCAGAACACCTCCTTGGGACAACTGTTGTGTGTGCTTCTCTTGGAAGCTGCTTCCACCATACAACTTGTTGTGAAGTACCTCCACATCTAAAGGGAACCTTCCTGCTGTAAAAATACAACAAAAGGGTAAAAGGATTAAAAAGAACAACTTCATCTTGCCCAGTACAGTAGCTGCATGACTTCTCCTTTTATCCCATCTGCTGAAGAGATTCCTGCCATAAAAGACCTGTATCCCCTGAGACAGCAATTAATGGGCAATTTCAGACTTTTTTTTTATGAATTACTTCAAGCATCTGCCACTCTGCAGCCTTTATTTATGCTCAGCTGAGCATAATGCAGTAATTTTTCAGGTAAATTTTAAACCTGCTTGAAAAAAAGTAATCTTTAATTCCTACTATCGTATTGTTTTGTGTTGTTTTTTAAAAATTTAAAAAGGTGACAGTATAAACAGAAGATCCTATTGTGTCTCTAATCAAGACGTAACTGAAAGACAGCTCAGATACCTTGGAGGGAGAGTCACAGAATTCGTAGTAAATGTGTATTTTCAGTTCATCAGCTCTCCTTTGCCTTCCTTACCAATCAAAAGCTGCACAGTTTGAAATTGCAGGTAAGTTGCTTTCTGTGTGAAGCTGAATAGCAGCTTTGTCCTAGATACTATAAGTGAACCACAGGGATCTCAAGGAAATAATCAGTAAGGACAAACCCACATTGATTAAAGCAGATACAGAGTCTTCTGGCATCTGCAGGAGCCAAATGTTTGCAAGTCTGGCCATAAAACATTCTCCTCTATTTGTAAATCTGCTCTATTTGCTTCCCAAGTCATTCTTTTTCTTCATCTGCTAAACCTGGGAAATATGAAGTGTTATTTGGAACCTGCTGTTGTCACTGAGAAGAAATGAGCCATCCCCAACAGAATTCATTCTGCCAGCAGAGCACCACTGAAGAGTAATATATTGGCATAGTCTCCTTTTCTCCTTTTCCCTGTATCTAGAAAATAATGCATATTGCTCTATCCCACCTCTGCTCTTCATAGCCTCTGCAAATCTGACTGTTTCCTGCTCCCTCTTATGCAAAATCATCATTCTAACTTCTTCTAGATGGTGAAATCCATATGAAGATTACCATCAGGCAAATGATGTAAGACATATTCAATAGCATACGGTTGCCCTAAAAAAGCATATAAAGGCCATCACTTTAGCACACCTCTCAGTATTTTTTCAGTGACACCCAGATGCTAAAACTGAGTTTTGTTATTTAAAGACAACCAACAACTTTTCTGAATTCATCTGCAATATCAAGTAAACAATATTTAATTTCTAGTAACCCCAGCTGAACGTCAGAGTCCCATACCCTTTTAGTCAGGGAACTCTCCAAACTGTGTTGACTCACACACTAATTATTGAAGTGGCCTTCACATCCCCCTGTTCAGCTCACCAGCTGATTACTCTCTCCAGAATATTACAGAATAGTATAGCTTAAATTAAGGTACCCAAAAAAACCCTCTGTTTCCACAGACAGCATTTCCAGACTGCTCCAGGAGTGAGTTTTAGCAGCTCATAACCCTTTTGATTACACATGTTGTGAGCAATTGCAGCCAAACAGTTAAAATCCATTAAAACCAGCTGCTGTGCCATGAATAAGGCAGGAGTAACTCATTTTCAAAGACCTTTCTTCAGGTTTTCATATTGTGAGCTGCAGATGGATACACCATCGTATTCCACACCCAAACTACAGGCAGCAGCTCACAGCCCTGCTACCCTATGCAGTGATCCCATGTAAATATAAAAAACCACAGAGATCTCAGGCCCCATAAACCCCACAACTGGGCCCCCCTTCGAGGTCCTCTCAACCTTTTAAATCCTGATGCATGCTCTGAGCTGCTCTTCCAGCATGCTGTTACAGCATGCTCCCTCTCAGTTGCTGTCTTATCTCTGTCATTAATCCTTCTGACTTACTCCTCCTTCTCATTCACCCTTCCCTTCTCCCTGGCTGCGTTCTTCTGCTTGACTGATTCATTACTTGCAGCTGAGAGGCCACCCAAGAGACTGATCCCGGTTCAAACACTTCTTCCTGAAGTTGCCTGAGCATAGTAATTTCTTTGTCCACCAAGTACATGCCCAGAATGCATCCCCAGGCTCCCATCTGCTCCCCCTTGCCCTAGGCAGTGCCTACTGCCAGGAAAATCAGAGGCAGCCCTGCTGGAGTAGGTAGATTCCAGGAGATGATTCAGGCAGTGCAGCAGATCCCAGATGCTCCATCCAGAGCATTATTCTCAGGTCCCTTTCTTTCCTTCTACTTCTCAGAAATTTCCTTGTCTTCAGACACAGCACAAGTTGGACATCTTCTCCTAAATGCTCTTAAGTGCATTTTGAGTTGGGCAGACGAAGACAAGGACTTGGCATAAATATTCTGGCACCTCCAAAGTCTGACTCGTCGTGTCTTGGCAGCCACAGTTCCTTCAGGGCCATCTCTGCTTGCTGCTTTTCCATCCTCTGTTGCTCTTTCTTCTCATTTACATTACCTTTCATTTCTCCTTCCATCCTTTCTTCCATAAAATCAATGCTACTAAATCTTGAAGCTTTCCCTCACTTCAGTCACAGTTCTGTTCTTTCCATGGTGCTACAGAGACCACATCATCCAGCACTGGGCATCCCAGAGTTGCTTGAAATGCCCTGATTTTTAGGTCTCGGAAGCAAGAGAGAGCTTTGTATGAATTAAGTACTTCCTCCTCATTATGCCATGCCTGGCACTGGCTATAAACTAAATCACTTTCCTCACACATGTCATTAGCAGTAATGAACCCCTGGCTGGCCTGCCTCCTTAGCATGACATCCATATGCAAATGCATTTCCTCAGCTCAAATGACCTGCAGAGCCAAGGCATGGCTGCTTGGGATGCCTCCAGCAGCCTCTCTCATGTCACAACTGGAGTAAATTTGAGGACTACTGTTTACCAGGAAGAGTTTTATGATATATTTACATCCATCATTGTGCACCCTAACTCCATCATGAACTTTAGTAGGGAGCTGCAATGCTATGGGATGATAAGAAGTGCAAAGCAAAAGTTCCCTTTCATGCCTACTTAGAATGTGAAAGAAAGTAGTCACGGGCTAATGGAAGGCTGAAATAAAGACAAGGCTACTAAGCCATCTTAATCCCTTGCCAGTCTTAAATTAGAAAAATCCCACTTCACATAATGGGTGAGTAAAAGCTGTGTTTAGTTCTATAGGTTTTGCAGAAATGAATAATGAAAAAAAAAAACCCCAACAACAGACCCACAACCAAACAAAAAAAACACTGTCCATGTGTTCCTATAGTAAGCATGGATAGTCAGCTCATAGGTTTCAGGGAAGGCTTTCTAGGGAAATGCTTCCACTGGGAAGAGCTTCCCAGCACCCTCATCTCCTCCACCTCTGTCAGGCTGCAGTCAGGGCTCCCCCCATGGCAGCGTCTTGGGAAACAAGGGCTGGAAACAAGCCCCTTGGGTCATTCCTTATTGTCACTGTTCCTCAAATACACTCACTCACAACAGGCATTTGTTACTGCAGAATCAGCACAGGGGGTCCCCTGTTGTGTTGCTGGGGACCTTGGGGTCAAGAAAAACAAAGAGTCACACTTCAGTTTGTGTGAAATGCCTCCTTTCTTTGCAGTTGGCTCATAGCCTTTGTAGGGCCCTGAATGGAGTCTCTTCACATGAATGGAGCTCCTACCACACAGATTTCAATGCAGCACCACTCCTTTCTCCATTTGTCATAGACAGGGCAAAGCAAGTGCCCATCCATGCTTTGGAAACACCTTGCTTGTAGCAAAGCTCTTGCCCATCTTCAAACTCTTCCTATTTATGTTTCCCAGATACCTCTCATTTATAAAAGAGCCTTCCTTTTGCAATCACTCCTCAGTGTCAAAGACCTGCAGAAATCCTGCTTCCTTCTTCCTTTGAACCACATGCAACTTTCATCCCTGCTCCTTCTCTGCTGCTCACCAGTTCCTAAATCTGCTTCTTCACTCAGGCTTCAGTGCCACAACCCCCTTGCTAAGCCTACCAGTGCATTAAACACCAACCTCAGCTCTGCTTCAGGCTCCCCACAGCCCCACCACTGTCTCACCACCCTGCGCCATCATCTCGCCGAAGAAGGGAAAGCCCACCCCAGCACCAGGAAATTCCTGCCATCTGCATAAGAAGAGGGATGAAAACCCTACTTTAAAATGTTCCCAGTGCACAGCACTTACTCCAAGGTACAAATACTCTCAGTAGATCTTCTGGTCTCCAAGTTCACATTGTCATCCTCTTCTAGGAGGAGTATTGCAAGTAGTAGCAAAATGGTTTGTATTAAACATGCTGAATGTTGCTTATCTAATAAATTACATGAAGCTTTTCAAAAAATCTGCATGCGGTGAGAACTTCGTTTTTTTCTCTTGAAAATGATTCTGTGAATTAGCCTGTCCTGTTTCCTGTTCTGCTTCATGATGTATTGTCCACCTACTACCTCCTGCTGCATTTTTAAAATAAAATCTTCCTGAAATCTACTTAGAATTTAAATCCTAATTGCAAGGCAGCAAAAAAATAATCAAAATGTGCTCTGTCATATCAAGGTAATCTAATCAGAAAGGCTTATGGAATTATTTATACACTTACATTGTTATGATAATTTAATAATTGATAGGTTTAAAGGAATAATCTCATTTTCTTCTATTTGACAATATACATCATGAAATACTATATTTCATGACTGTGTAAACTTGCCATTTTATCTATTTAAAATAAATGCAGTTTTGAATAACTTTAATCAATAGTTTTCTATCAGAAAAAGAGGATTATATTAATTTGTGTAATGTAGTGCCTGTGGACTTACTTGTCTCAAAATACATAATCCTGTTTGTAACTTTTTCTTGTAGTGAAATGAGGCAACCAGGTGCCACTAATTACCAGGCAGTAGGCATGAGCTTGTGTTAAGCCCACCTGTGCCTGATTAGGGTGGGCCCCCACTGCGCATGAGCAGGACCAGGGGGCCAATAAAAGGTGAGGCCTGAGTCATAGGCTCAGCTCAGTCCTGAGCAAGCCAGCAGAGAGGTCAGTTGAATCTGGAGCAGTAGCACTGATCCAGGCTAGTCAACCCTGAGGGCTATAGGCTTCGAGCACTACTCATGAGTCTCTGCTGGAACACCTGGTTGGACCTTGAAGCACCATTCCCTAAAAGAGGTTCGTCTTGCTTTTCTTCTTTTCATTTTTTGTGAAAAAACAAGAAAAGCCCACAAACAAAACCTGATAGTAGTCACTTGAGCCCAGCTAATGTGCTGGCTGGGTCTGTTAGGTGTAATAACTCTGTATAATTTTTAAAGCACAGGGCTGAAAGTCTGGAGGCAGAAGGACAAGAGTTGCCATCAAACCTCTTGAGGAATTGGAAAGAAGAATAATTACAGAAATAAACTGCACTCATGCACTCCAAATTTCCTCCAGCAATCTATACATGCTGCAGCATCCCCTTCTAGGTCAAAACAATCTCTGCTATCTGCAGGATGCTGAACCATCTCAGCAAACCTGTCCAGATCCAAGAGCTTCACACCAGTCCCTCTCTATGACAGGCTTCTGGTTGCAAATGGGAACAGGTAACTCCAGGGGCTTGGTGTGTTAAACTGAGGAGCCAAGGGAGTTGGGCCATCTTCCTTGCTCCTAATCCCACGAGGGCCAACCCCTAACAGAGGGGCTTCTCCTTCTTCCTCTTAATCTCAGTCATCAGATGCTGTTGGGCTTGTGCCTGCCTGGCAAAATTTGGCAGCATTTTTGCTAACACTTCAGTGATGCAAAACTGGGGGGGAGAGGACATGAGGTTGGGCTGGGTGACTGATGCTGTTCTTCTGCAGCCAAGGCCCCCAGCTTGTCTCCCTGCCCAAACCCCTGCTCTCAGGGGCTGAGGGGGACAGCCCTTTTTCCATTCCTCCCCCACTGTTATCCAGTTCCCCCCTGCCCCTTCCCAGCCCCCCCTGGGATGACTCTGGCATGTTCAAATTCAAACTAACACAGAATCAAAAAGGAGTTTTCCAGAATTCAGAAGCCACACGTAGAGATTAACTGCCAGTAGTTAACACTCTCCCATGCTAGAAATCTTCACTCAAGGGCTGGATTATCACCCTACTGCCCCAGGAGTACCCTTTAATATTCACAGCACAGCTTTTGCAATCACAGGCCTTGGAGAAGAAATGTTAGGAAACCCTTCCTAATGTTTCTGGTACAAAGGGTTACTACATCATTGTATCTATGTGTACATCCTTTCCTCATCCCCTGTCCTCATCCTGTGTACATCCCCCCCTCATCCTGTCATATCAATGGGAGCCCTGAGCCTGGCAGCCTATGTGTAGATGTAAAAGTGATTTTTTTTTTTTTTTTTTTTAAAGAATAGTGAAGATGTTATCAGCAGCAAGAAAAATATTGAAAAGCAGAAAGTTTCTTCTCTCCAGTGTGTGCCCAATGTGTGCAAGGACTACAGTGGTGTGAGCTCAGGCAATAGTGCTTACCCCAAAGACCTGGACCTTATTTGCAGAGGATATTCTGACTTTTCTTAGGTTATATCAAGTCAATGGATTAATGTATTTTGAAAAGTAAAGCTGCATGTGTTCTTATTTATAAATCCTTTTTCTGTGTTATTTTAAGCCAGAATCAGCATGGCAGGAGAGAGGACAACTGCTGGCTGCAGCTATATGACCCTCAGCCCAGCCCCTTCTTCATCCCACTGCTGCCTCCTGGACTTGTATGCAGAGCAATGTGGGACTGGAGGTGTGGTAATAGAGAGAGCAAAGGCAGAGATGCTAGGAAGGAAAAACTCAGTCACCAGACCCTGCTTAAAAATCACCTAGGAGTGTGTGTGTGCATGTATATAGTTATTATTATTATTGTTGTTATTGTTATTTATATAATATGTGTATCAATGCATGTTTTATACATACACGTGTGACTGCTTTGTACAACTGTTTTGGTGGGTGCAAGAACAACTGCCCATTATGCCACCTGGAAGGGTGGTTACAACACTGCAGAAGGTAAAATAAAGAAAATAACATTAAGGGGAAGTGATGGTAAGGCACTTAGTAATTAAAAAAAAAAAAAAAGGGGGGGGTGTGAATGTCAGAGGAGACCTTCTGTGGATCTAGTAGAAGTAAATGATCCAAGTGAGTGAATTAAGGATCAAAATGTCACCTTAAGGTCATAAATCAATATCTCAAAGTATAGAGCCACTGTTCCCTGTCTAGTGCTGAACTACATCTTGGCATAACAGGAATGAGCCACTTCCACTGGGCACAGAGTATGTAGCCCTGAAAATATATGGATTTGCCTTGTTTCAGCAGGGCATATGGGTGGGGGTTGGAGACCTATAAAAATGCTAGTTACTTATGGATTACTAGTTCATACATGCTACTATACAGTTTAATTAGAATTATTAAAATTATTAGAAACATTTAAAGATGGTAAAGTAAAATCACTCCCGATTATGAACTCTTCTAACACCAAATACTTATCTTTTAAGTTTTTTTACTTTACTTTTTTTTCAAGGATGTGTTCCTCCAAATACACATTCCTACTCCCAGAAAGCAGCAAAGCTTTCTGCAAGGGAGCAAGGGAGATCTCCACATCTTTATTAAGTCTTTTTGAAAAAGTAAAATATACTAAAGTCAGTAATTCTCCCAGGAAGTGGTGAGGTAATAGCTCATGGTTGAAATGTCTTCCTTTTAGTCCCTACAGAGACTCTCATACTGTTCCACCCTGCCTGAGCAGGAGGGACAGTCCACAAGACCCATGCAGAGTCTCAGCAGATCTCTCCCATGTTATATCAGCAGCATTTTGTAAAAAAATCTCATGTAAAACTCAGCAGGAAAAAAAAATCAATAGCTATTTAGCTGTGTCACCAGTACTCCAAATATTTATACATGTAACTATTTATTGCACATATATGAGATCTCTCTAATGACTCTGCTTTAGTTGGCCAAATAACTTTTCTTCAGGATATTGTTTTCCCTTCATATTTATTTGCTTTTAAAGTATTTTTCTTGTTAAAGTGCCTACTCTCAGTATGAGTCTTCTTTAATTTCATAGAAGTACTTAAAAAATAGTCCTCCATGAATTTGCCATTCAAATATTACAGCATTGAAAATCTGAATATAAAACATCATATAAACCTAAATGAAACAGCCCTACAGGAATTATTTTTAATTGTCTCAGCTGATAGAAAAGCAAAATGTAAAAAAGCATACTGAAAAGTAAATTCAATTAAGTGCTAGTGATCTGAGGTGTCATTAGTAGCGTAAGCAAATAGAGAGAGGTTTTATTTGTGTTCAACCTGGCCCCAGAGCTCTGAGCAGCTCTGCTAGGAGGAAGGAGCCTAGAAGTGGCAGAGTGAGCTGCAGAGATGTCAGTGGCCTGTCCCTGGGGGCTCGTGGCCACCATGTGAAGCTCCAGAGGTGAGAACTGGAGGGAGAGTAGGTAAGGAGGCAAGGAATTGTGTGCTGGTCAGGTCAGACATAGGATACTATGTGAAAAGAAGTTGGGTGCTGGGGGGATATTATAACCAGAATAAGTAGTTATAGTCAGAATAAATTGTCTTTTACTTGGGGTTAAGAAAAGCTGCTCAATGACATGGTTCCCTTTCTATTTATTGAAAATTGATTGTAGAAGCACTTTTCAATCTTTTCTTTCTTTAGACTAGCTCTCTGAGCTTAAATGTGTGCTTGTTCTACCCAGGTTGGCTCCAGTTATGACTGCATTTTTTCAACATGAATTTAGGTGACAGTATCACCTGTGGTTTCAGGCTGGCAGGACTCGGGTCACCTTAGAGGGCATCGAGCTGAAGGAGGGATGCTTTTTGCCACTTGGGAGATGTTGCAGTTGCCCAGCTGCTGGGGGATGTCCTCCTAGCAAGAGGTGGTCAAAGGAGGGGCAGCCAGCTCTGCCCCACTCTTGACTTCCTCCTACGCTTGTCTAGGAGGTGACTGACTGTGGGTACCAACACTTCTGACCTCCTGTGTGGTGGAGAGGAAAAACCAGAAAGGATTGTGACCCTCTGTGTGTGAGCCTTTTTGCAAGATTAAAAGCTGGTTTGTTCCAATAACCAAAGCCTGGGGAGGTGCTTCAGCTCTTATCAATGACAGTCGATAAAACCACAGGATGTACTTTCTGTTACAGATGTAAGCTGATGGAAAACGTGAGGGACTGAAGTGGAGCTTAAAGAAATGCACACACACACACACACACTCACACACAAAGTGTGAGAGACCTGTGAAGCACTGTAGTTTTAAAATCTGAATAAAAAGAGAGATGGCCATTGGGAGATAATGGTGGCTTTGCATCAATTTCAGTTCTTGTGTAAATGATCCTCTGCCTGGGCACTTTTTTCTCCATTACAGTGCACTAATTACAGAAGTACTACACTGCCAGTCCTGTAAAAACATTAGGGTTTTTTAATCTCTTTGCTATGTCATACTTGACTGTTTCACTGGACTCCAAAAATAAAGTACATTATCACAGCTGTGGAGGTACATACATTGTTAATGAATTGTTAATGTTCTTACAGGCAAAAAAAAAAAAAAAAGGGAACACTTTGGATAAAAGCAGGAAAAGCATCTTCTCAGTGAACTTGTGGCATCCAGTGAGAGCATTCAGACCAAGTGGTAAAAGCTGACAAAGTGAAGAAAGTGGTGCTATAGTGTTAAAAGGAAAACTTTTGCCCAGATTCATAGGGGATGCTGTCTACCTGGCCTTGAAATATGCCTATATGTGATGTTTCTGTCTTGGAGGAACTGATTCATTAGCATTCTTTTCCCTTATGTTGCTTCCACAATGAATCCTACTATCCTACTTCCAAAGCTGATGAGAATTAATTGAAATTGAAAAAAACAGCAAACTTGTAGGCTTTAGCTTTATTCCTGGCAAAGAAAGTTTTGCTATTTGTTTGAGCCCTAATGGTGTGAGAGAAGGAACTGATTTTTATAAATTGTGGGTTTCCCTGTGACCCTGGATAGCTTAGATCTTTTTTGCCCTTCTCGTGGCTGACCTCTGATTTTTACTATTAAATCAAATTGTGGAGAGCACTAGAAGTGGCTCTGATGCTGAGCAGTGTGGAGCTGCTTCGGGCTTTGTACTCTTTGGCCCTTCCCAGTGAAAATAGCAAACAAGTTCCCAGGAGGCCAAGACTGAACTGCTTACATCTTCCAAAAAGCAAGTCAAAACATGCTCTTGGCCCAAAGTAATGGGCTCTGCAGGAAATCTGCTAAAGCCATGAATTAAACCTCCATTTCCCCATCCCTTAGATACTGATTTTTCCTATCAAAAGATTTACTTTTGTCTATTCAGCATGGGCTCCTGGCTTACTCTATGATAAACAACAATTTTCTTTCAGTTTAATTACACTGCATTTTGCCTGTTAGGATGCCATCAAATCTATCTTTAATTTTATTGCCAGTCACAGCTCATTAGCCCTGTAGGCACAGTGGTCAGTCTGAAAAACTAAACAAGAAAACTGATGAGAACAAGTCAGGAAGATAGTTCCTTGGTTCATAAAATGGATGAGAATTAAAAAGACCTTATTCTTTTTTGAAAAAAAAAAAAAGAAGAAAAGGAGGGGAGTGAGGGGGAACAAACAAACCAGCAATGCAAATAGGATACATCCTGAAAAAGGAAACAGATCGGCAATTCTAGCCCTAACCTTTCATCTCTTGCAGAGACTCAGGGCTCAGCTCTGGCTTTGGCCTCAGCATTGCAAGAATTCCCTGTCTGTCATCTTCCTCCCAGTGCTGCTCCCTGCTCTGGCCTGTTTATTCTGGTTTTTCCATGCCACTTTGTGCAATACTCTGATTTTAAGCATGCAAGGATTCTTTCTGGTCTTTTAGCCTCTCCACAAGAGAACTTGGTCTTTTGTTAAGTGTCATGCAACAAACCTATCAGTTTACTGCCTCTTCCATCATGATTTTTACTTTTCCACATGCTTTTGGACTATTTCACAGCAGTGGTTTGTCCTGACTTAACAGCAGATGACTTACCAGGGCCCTGCAAAGTTTATGTGCTCTGGTGAAGCAAACCACTTCCTTTGCTCATTTCCTCTCCTTTACCACAGTGTCAGAGGTTCTAATATATAATAATGCACATGAAGCATCATTTCTATTTATAGGCACAGCTATATACGAAGTGTGGAAGAGACAGTGCTACATAATGTATGAAAAATCTTCATCACAGATGAACATTTATTCTCATATTTTAAAATCTTGCCTATGTCATGAAATACCAGTAAAAAGACACCAAGGGAAGAGTATCCTGCCAGAAATCAACTAAGCTGCTTCTTTTATTCCTTCCCACCTCCCCTTTTCCATTTATTTTCATTAGGTTCTGGCTACTTTAGTGTCTCTGAATTTCCTTTAAATTGCCCTCCATCTCTTCCAGAAAGATCTAGCTTAGTTTTAAAACAGGGCTATTAGAATGACCCAGGTAGGACAGCTGCTAGAAGGAGTAGCAGCCAAGGTTGCCGGAGCCTGCGCAGGGAAGCGCAGTTATTGCTCAGCTCCTCTCTGCAGTGTTGCCTTGTTCTCCTCAGTGTAAAGCTTTGTCTCCACTTCTGTAGCCCGGGCCTGAGGGTAGCAGGGACTCAGATTCATGCAAAAGCCTTAGGGTAAGGCTTGACAGCACCACTTAGCTGATCTAATGGCTCCCTGGTGTTCATAGAATCATAGAATTGGCTGGGTTGGAAGGAACCTCAGAGATTATCAAGTCCAACCCTTGAACCACTACCACTGCAGTTACTAGACCATGGCACTGAGTGCCACATCCAGTCTCTTTTTAAATATCTCCAGGGACGGAGAATCCACTACTTCCCTGGGCAGCCCATTCCAATGTCTGATCACCCTCTCCGTAAAGAAATTCTTTTTAATATCCAATCTAAACCTCCCCTGGCACAACTTGAGACTGTGTCCTCTTGTCTTGCTGAGAGCTGCCTGGGAAAAGAGACCAACCCCCACCTGGCTACACCCTCCTTTCAGGAAGTTATAGAGAGTGATGAGGTCTCCCCTGAGCCTCCTCTTCTCCAGGCTGAACACCCCCAGCTCCCTCAGCCTCTCCTCATAGGATCTGTGCTCGAGTCCTTTCACCAGCCTGGTTGCCCTCCTTTGGACCCGCTTCAGGACCTCAATCTCCTTCCTAAACTGAGGGGCCCAGAACTGGACACAGTACTCGAGGTGTGGCCTCACCAGGGCTGAGTATAGGGGCAGAATCACTTCCCTGGACCTGCTGGCAACGCTGTTCTGGATACAGGCCAGGATGCCATTGGCTTTCTTGGCCACCTGGGCACACTGCTGGCTCATGTTCAGCTTCCTGTCAATCCAGACTCCCAGGTCCCTCTCTGTCTGGCTGCTCTCCAACCACTCTGTCCCCAGCCTGTAGCACTGCATGGGGTTGTTGTGGCCAAAGTGCAGGACCCGGCACTTGGCCTTGCTGAACCTTGTTGAACATGTTGAAAGAGAGCAGCCGTTCTCACCTCCAGACATGCATTGCCATGCTGGTGAGGAATCTTGCTGAGCTGATTCAATTTACTGACCTTGCAGAAAACCAAGTGTGTGTGAGAGTGTGTGTGTGTAGGAGGATCAGGCTAGGTTGAGGATAACTCAGCATGGGATGGGATTAAATGGCAGGGGTGGAGGTGGAGGGAGCAGGACCAGATTCCTAACTCAGGTCTGAACCTCACAGTCCCTCCCTGCCACAGCTGAGCAATCCCATCCCTTTCTTTACACTGGCTCTGTTGTGACCTGGTGATGAGTCTCTCCAAAATGATAAACTGGTAGAAAACGGATGGGGTTTTGGGTGCTGAGGGTGTGTGACTGGCTTGCATTCACAGAGCAGGGTAAAACGAGCTGGAAAGCTGGAATAAGGAAGGAGACAGGGAATGTGCAACCATGGGTGGGAAGGCGGGTGGAATTGCAGCAGACAGCAATTAAATTGGTTTAAGCTGTTGTTCTGTGGCAACCTGAGCCAATTTTAGGAGCAGCTTAAGCCCAAGTGTGAGGATAAAGCTCACTACTCTGCAGAATGAAAGCATTTTCTTCAGTAAGTTTAAATATAAGCATTGTGTAGCTGGTTTTCTTGGTTTTGCAAATACTCACGTGAAGGATTTTTTTAAATTGTATGTATTTATAACCAAGGAGGCAGCTCTTTAAGAACTGTATCCCATTATCTGCTAGTGACTCCTGTGGCTGCAGGAGCCCTGCCTCTTGCTAAGAGGTTTCTGCTAAAAAGCCCTTTGATTGCCTTCCCATTTGGAGCAAGATCCTGCCAGAAAGGAGAGCTTGTCTTCTGGAGTCCTGGCAATGGAAGCAGAGTTTTCGTTTTCAAGTGCATACTGGTAATATTTTTTTGGCAGTTGCCTTGCTCTGTACATTGCTTTGTGTGTTCCCAGTTGCTGTAGAAAGGAAGATGCTACCTAACAGCATCTCAGTCCTGGTGTCCATCAGCTCCCTGCAGAGCTTGGAGCAGGTTGACTGTGATATCATTTCTGGGCTGCGTGTACCAGGGGTTACTCAAAAATACAGCACCCTTCTGTGGCTCTGCACTGGCCCTAAGAACATGCCTGGCTGCTGTAATCTCTGAAGCCCAGCATCAGGGTCCTCTCTATCCTCTCTTATCTCTCCTGCCAGTGTGGATTGATCTCTGAGCAGATCTGCAAATGAATGGCTGCAGATGGGAAAAGCCACCTGGGACACTTGCTGCCTTTGTGCCTGTAACTACCACAAGTGCCATTAAGGAACTTGCCAAGACCTTAATGAAAGAGTGCTGGGTACTTTCTCCCTGTCACTGAGGCATGGCAAAGAGACAGGGAGCGTGATGCTTTGTCTTGTTTCATCCAGGGTGTCCATCCAAATAACAGTCATTCTTTTCTTACACAGCTCTCCAAAATGAGTGGAAATGGCCTCAGCAGCCTGCCAGGTCATTTTGCCTAGGAATCTGCTGGCCCACAAAGCCTGCTAAACATAATTATGAAGTCCCCAAACCAAACATTAATAAAGGAAGCAGCAGTATCTGAGGCACTTCATTTAGAGGCTGATTAAAAAACCAAAATCCCAAAGTTGGTGGGAATGGCTTGCTGCTTTCGGTATGCTTTGGATCAGGCCACGGGCCCAGGTGTTGCAATGACTTGTGGAAATGATACCACTGATTTCAGGGCTTCATGCAGCAGCAGCACCTGGGGAAGTTTGGAGTATTTGGGGCTCTTGTTACAACAGGAGGAAAACAGCATTGCAGGAATTAAATCAATCCTTTTTCTGACTACTCTCAAACATCTGCCATACCTTTCTCCTTTTGGCACCCTGTAACTGATCACATCAAGCTATAATGAGAGACTGGATGGACAGCCAGGTAAGTAGTGCAGTCACATGAAATCTCACCCTGCAGCTCATTATATGGAACTTGTGGAGAATGTGATGTGTTGGCACCACAGGGATACTTAGGTCTGGCTTCACTCTTCACCCTGTCTTCCCCATGGCAGCTGCAGATAGGCTATTGATCTTTCTCCTCATTAATCAGAATAATTCTGAAGAAAAAATAAGGGGCTCATTTCCTATCCATTCTTCCCCTTAGTTCTTTAATTTACAAACAGCTTTATTTTGAGCTTTTCCTGTTTCCTGCCTCCTTTATGAGGCACCATTCAATGACTGCTACTTATTTGGTAGTGATATGTGACTCACAAAGTGCCTGGAGTTTTGCTTTATAAAGCAGTAAGATGGGTGTAAAAAAGGGGAAGAGGAAGGCCCTGTTTTTAAATAGGATTTGCTCTGCTGTAACTTCAGCAAATTCCAGGTAAATAAGTGCAGCTGTCTGGGATGGAGGGGGGAAAGGTGTACTGTTACAGTGATCTTTGGGCTTCACATTTTTAAATGAAAATAAATGCCTCTATCTAGGGAACATGTACATCTCCCTTTAGTCTGACTTTGGAATTTTTAATTACCTCTGCAGCCCTGCTGTGCAGCAATAAAATGCTATTATCCTCACTTAATTTCTTATCCTCAGATAAGGAAAGAAGGCAAGGGAAGCAAAGGACTAGCAAAACCCAGACCCAAGTCAAGAGGTTTATGACCCCATCAGAACAGATGGGGCTTGGTGGCCAAGCAAACTGCTGCAAATCTGTGTGCTGAGTGGGGAATTTTCTACCTTGCCAAAAAAAAAAAAACCAAACAGAGAAGCCTGCCTTCTATTTAGAATTTCAGTTCCCAAATAAGAGGCACATGGAAGAACCTCCACCCTCTTTGGATCCAGAATTTGTATTTATTTTATAAGGAAAGCAGTCATAGCCAGGTATTCAACAAATCTGTTTGGGCTCAGGGTGACCTTGTGAAGGAGCTTGATGTTGGTGGAGGAATGACTGAAACACAGGAAGGGGTTTGGGTATAAGGAAGACACCCAGCAGCAGGGCATAGTGAGCACTGAGGGGCTTTTACAAGCTTGTGGAACTCCAATGTTTAAATAACTTCTTAAATAATTTGAAATTGTAGTTAAATCCAAGCAGCTTAAAGCTCCTTTTGATTTTAAATTTGCCCGGAGCTGACACCTGAACACATGTGCTGTTGCTTAGGTGTCAAGACCCTGGTTCCAAATTCAGACGTGCATTTGAAGTCCACCACCAAGGCTGGTGACTTCTCACTTGGGCAGCAATTAATTTGGCTTGGGTTTGGTTTTGCCTTACATTCTCTATCTCTCTCTCACTCTTTTTTTTTTTTTTCCTTTTTTTTTTCCCTTATCCTCCCCCTTTTAATGAACCTTTATTAACAAAAAATAATTGCTTATTTTTAACAAAAATCAAGCAAGAGATTTGAATGGATTGCTGCTTTTGATGCTGCAGTAGACAAAAGATCTGCAGCTGGATATGGAGTATATGGAGTTACTAAACCCCATAATGTGATATAGTAATTTATTTTGGTTTGGTCTTATATGTATTTTTATATATATATATATATATGTATATACACAATACAAAGGGAAGAGCAATTTTACCCATTTCAGTTTTGTTTGGAGCCTTCTCTGGGTTGTTTCTTCATTAAGCAGTGACTCCCAAGGCGCCAGGAGTAAGCAACCTGCACTTGGAACCCAGATGGGCAAAATACTTGACTTTTTCTACATGATTTCAACTCAGTTCCCAGTATTTCTAAAATAACCAGAATGATATTAAATGCAGAGCACAAAGCAGAACAGGAGGATGTTACTTCTGAGGAAGCTGTCGAGCTGCTTGCTGGTGTAATATTGATGAGGCTTCTTGGACAGGTCACACTAGGATAGCATGATAGGAAATGAAAACTCTCTTGCAACTCTGAAGCCAAGGCTTGGGGATCTTGATTTGAAAGTGCTAAGCACCTATCCAGAGGAAAACAAAAGGCTGCTGCCAGGAAGCAGGTGTTGCATCTTGGTCTCAAACTATGTATAAGATTTGTGAGGCACTGTTGAGGTCATGGGAATTATTGAGAGGTGGCAGGGAGCTGTGTGCTTTTGATTCCCCTTATCAAAAGGGATTTAGGTTTATTGAAGAAATTCTGACAGCTCCACGGTGTTCACTGCCTTATTGTGCCTACTGCAAAAGGTCAGGCGATTCTGGCTCAGGAAAGTGCTTTTCAGACAGAGTCTTCCTGACAATAAACTATAAATGTTTTGTCTATAAGAAGGTGATGATAGCTTGGTATTGCACAGTTTTCCTCTGCTACTGGAAATCTTTTTGTTTATGTAGACTCTTCTGTCTCCAGGGTTTATCAGCCTGGCAGCAATTATAAGCAAAACCCCGTGGGTTTGGGACTTTTTATGAATGTTTTCAGAGAACTGTTAAAATATGTTGGTTTTTCTCACTGAAGAGTCACAGCTCATTATTCTGAACTCTCTAGGAAAAAGTGGCCAGGCAATTAAAACAAAAATCTCCCTCTAACATTAAAAGCACAAGGTGCTCTCCCAGGGGTGATCCCCTGGGACCTGTGCCTGTTTCTGTAGGACTGCCGTAGGGAGCTCCCAAGCAAGGAGCAGAGCCTGGAGAGCTGCAGAAGGGACTGTCCCACCCAACATTTCTGCCTGGCCAGCTTCTCCAGCAATTTCTCCTTGGCAGCAACAGGGATGGGGAAATCTATTCCCAGAGCCTTAGCTGATTTATATATCCAAGACTGGAGACTGCAAGTAAGGGGGTTGTTGACTGAACTAGCACCAGGGCTTTGTTAGACACTGTCACCAGTGTATCCAGTAGCTATAGTATCTAATAAAAAGCTATTTTCATTGTGTCAAAGTGAGAAATTCCAGCTGCTAATACAATGGAGCCTGTGCAAAATGCTTATAACATTCCAAAAGTGGTGTCCAGGGGGCTTGAGGAGTAAGTGGAGAGTTGCCACCTGAGGGGATGGTGTTGTGGAACCAGAGTACTATAATGATGATTTCATTGTGCAGTAAGCTTTAAGTGCTCTAATGAAGCCATTATGAGATAAAATCATGCCAATAGTAAGTGTTTTGCCAGCACCAAAGTGTCAAATGCATAAAATGAAATCTGTGATGCTCTGACAAGATGAGCAGATCCAGGTGTTGATCATGGTTGTGGAAAAGTGCTGAGAGCAGAGTTCTCAGCTCCAACCAGTAACCCAATTCACTGCCCCAACCAGTAACCTGGAAGAAGAAAGGAACATTAATGCTCCCTTCTTTTTGGTTCCAGCCCTGTAAGTATTGCATCTGCTGCCACACTCCACTAGAGTATCAAGAGGAAGATTCCTGTCCTCACACCCACCTATCCCTTAAATTTCTGGGAGACGTGGGTCTGACTCCTTCCTCAGACAGAGACAGCTGAGGCCAATTCTCCACGTGTCTTGAATCAATGTCTCAAATGGAAGGCTACCACACTAAAGGTTGAAAGAGGGTTTCTATCTCTTTCAGGAGTGGTTTTGGGGCTGTGAAACTTAAACAAGCAGAAATGAATCTTCCTGCAGCCCCCGTCCAATGCTAAAATTTGGGAGTGGGGAAGGATTTTGGAGTTGTTCATATCTTCTGTGGGATCATTCTGGCAGATCTGTGGTGCACTGGCAGGAGGCCTGGATTTCTTGAGAGGTGTTTTGCATCAAATTTTACATGTGGCCTCATGTTAACCCTATGTAGGCTGCTCCAGGAAGAAGTGATCCAGCTTTTTCCTCTACTTTGTCCATGGATTCCAGTTCATCTCTTTTTGCCTCAAATCTTGCTTTTGTACAGCCACAGGCAAACTGGCACACCTTGCTAACCTGATGGCAAGAGGTTTCTGAGGTGTGTGTAGAAAGGGCACTTTTCTGATAAATTAACCTGAGAGGTCTTGAAACAAAGCATTGCTTTTTACAGGGTCACAAAACCCAAAATAAAGTTGCAGGGAGACCTCACCCGAGACAGAGAGACAGAAAAGAGAAGAGTTCTGGGCTGCTCCTTCTGGCAGTGATGCTGGATGAGGAAAGGCAGGAAATGCCAGGCTTGGCAGTGCCCTTTACCCGCTAGTTTCAAACAATTCCAAAGATGGAGCATGGAAGGCCATACCTGCAAGCACAGTTTGATCATAGTTATATAGATCCTGACCCCAAAAAGTGCAAACTATCCTGTGTGTTATGGATACTGCTTTCAGTTCATCTTGTAGGCAGTGAGGTGGTTTCAAGATCTGGCCCTTATATATTGGAGAGGTTTTGCTGCATCTTGAATTCATGATTTCGGTGAACTGGATGTTGGTGAGTGTATTTTACGAATTTCTAATAATTCCTCCTTGTGCTTGTGGACAGACTCTTCAGTCTACCTGAATTCCATTTTTCTTTCTGTCTGTTTCTGTTTCCAGTTAAAACAAAATGATACAATATTTTTTTCCTTAACACTTTTCTCAAAGGTACAAAATAAAACACTCCAGTCCTTCATAAATGCTTTGTTTCTGCCCTCCTCCCCCCAGCTCACTCAGTTGCGAGTAGAATGGCAAATGTTGTCAGATACCCAGCAAAAGGAGAATTACATAACACAGAACCTAATAAAACAACAAATCTAGTGTGCCCTCCTGCTCTGCAATCCTTCAACAGGCTCCCTTCATTAAACATAAAGCCATGTGTTTCTTAAAAGAGATCACATCCCTGGTGCCACAGTGTGGTATGTTTTGCTCTCACTGTATTTCATGAGGGTTTTAAAATTTATAACAACACAGGTTTTATTCTTACTAGGATTCTTGAAGAAGGTAGAAATACATAAATAAATAAATAAATAAATGAAAATGGGCAATGGTGATATCTGTGAGAGCTGTAAATTCCCCAAAACTGATCTGAGCAGCAGTACTTGCAGCTAACCCTGACCACTCAGCTTTATTCCTGGTGGTGCCCTCAGCAGCCCAGCTACATCCTACTTCTTCCAGCATTTTGGTTGCCCAGGTGAAAATCCCAATTAAATCCAGTGGTTCTGGTGGTACTGTTCTAGATTTACACCAGGGTAGTCCTGAGCAGAATCTAACCACAGGCTTCCTGCATGCTCCTGCTGCCTGGGCTGCGTTTCCATGGCACGAGCAGCAATGGAGCACCCAAGAGGACTGACAAGTAACAGAAATCTTCTATTTGTATGCTGCCAGCTTGCCCCAGCTCTGGTGTTTCTATTTCACTACTCTTTTAAAGTAAAGGATAACGAGGTTATGGCTGTAAACCTCTAGCTGCTTGGGTGCCTAACAGCACTGCTGAGTAGAGGATGCTGATGGAGTTTCTCTGTATTTGATTAAAGAACAAATTGTTGCAAGCAGGGGGAGAAAACCAAGCTCTCCTGTAGAACAGGTTCATAACTTTCCATATGGGTATTTTTAACAATAAAAACAGCTCTTTAGAAATATGTGTGGTAGATTGTACCTACTGAAAATGTTTGTTGTGTTGTTTTTTTTTTAATTTCAAGGTGAAAACACCATATAAAGCAACAAATGTAATCTGGGAAGGGGGGAGGTCGGGAGTTGGGAACTAAAACACACTGCACTTCATTAGAAATGTTGCTTTCAATTTAGAAGCACATGAGAGTGATTTTTTTCACTAGCTGAACTCTGTTTTTCTACGCACAGTTCTCCTAGCAGTGTCTCAGTGGGCCAAAAATTCCACTGAATTAAATGATTGCAGTGAGATTGACTCAAATGGGGTCTCGGTTTTTTATACAAATGGAACGTTTTCCCCTCTGTTATAAAAATATCTGCAGTATTTATTAATCCAATACATTTTTAAATAAAGAAGGAGCCATAAACTAAAAGAGTTGATAATTAACCACAGAGCTGAAAAGTTAAAGTAGTTACTGCACATCGAGTCTCAATTATGCTGACATAAGCATGAAGTAATTTTACTTAAGTCTGTGCTGTTACTTCAAACTTTCCCCACTATATCCACAACCAGAATTTGGTTCAGTCTGCCTAATTATCTTTTATCTGGACCTAGTTTTAGCTCAGTGATACATCCCCACCTTGCAGCCAGTCCTTTGGCCTTTGTAAAAGTCTTTTTTCTTGAGAACAGTGCCATTTTGGTTTCCATTTAAAAAGAATTAAAGATCCAATTATGCAAATTAATTTAAAAAGCTTTATTGCCAATCTTCTGGGAGAAAGGTTATTGCACAAAGCTTGCAACAGACTTAAAACAAGAGTTCTTTTTGGCTTTGATATGCATCCCGGGGTGACACCTGCCTCTGCCTCCTGGCAGCTTAGTGGGAAACTTCGGGCAGTTCAGAGACCTGACTCAGAGGAGCTCTGTGTGGCTGCCAGCCCCAGGCAGGGGACCCCTATTCTCCAGGAAAATAGCCAGGTTTGACTCCTGACAGTAGAGCAGAGAGAGACAGAAGGAGGAAGGATGGATTGGGGTGCGATACAGGAGCCCCTGGAGCCTCCCAGAGAAGTAGGGGTGACCACTGGGATTTGTGGTTTGGCTGCAAGACCCAGAGGCTGAACCTCTGTCCTGTTCTCCTGGACATTTAACAAGGAACACTGAGATGAAGCAGTTACTTTGGAACAGGGTGGAGTTTAGCTCAGAAAAATCATGCTCAATCACAAGCTTGTGTTATTTAGGCTTTAGAAATCATTCACTGCAAATATTATGCCAAGAGCAGAGACATGCTAAAATAATATTTGCAAGTAGCATGTGCTCTCTGTGATGAGCAGGACTAGCTGCCCTTCTACTCATTTCTGTCTGACAGGGGGGAAAATGTTGACACGGTGATGAGAAGCTCAGAAACCAGCTGGAAGAAAGCTCAAGGGCTCTTAGAGCAGCCCCCACCCTTCCTTGTGCCCTCCCTTCCCCCTCACCAGCCTCTTCCTAACAGTAGGAGAAAGCTGTTCAAATGGCAGGAGAGTTGCTTCTCACTCATTCTAGAAGGGTGTGGAAAAACATAGATCACAGAGGATACACAGATGTTGGCAATAAGCATCTATATCATGGAAACTACAAAAATATCTCTGCGTCACTGCTGGAGTGAGGAAACCAGAGATGAGCAGACCTGTAGGTGGATTGTGTACTGGGACTTGTGGTCCCTTGCAGAGCCCCAGAGGAGCTGGTGGAGACCTCTCCGGGCAGGGCACAGAGATGAGATCACTCTCTGAGAGCTGCACTGCCAACCTCAGAGTTGCAATGAAACTTCTGGGAGTTCAAGAGTCTTCTGCACTCAGCCCAGGAGAGAGGGGGCAAGGGGAGTGGTGGCTCCATGGTTTCAGGAGTGGAAGTGGCTTCAAGCAACATCTGATCTCAGAATCTGCAGAAAACCTTCACTGCACTTTGGCTTGCTGTGATCTCAGCAGTTATAAAAGGGCTTTCTTTCTCCTGTGGCATTTGGCATCCTCATCACACACTCATTAGGAAACTATTCATCAGCTTTTCATAGAATCAAAGGATGGTTTGAGTTGGAAGGGACCTTGAAGATCATCTAGTTTCAACCCCCCTGCATGGGAAGGGATACTTCCCACTAGACCAGATTGCTCAAAGCCCCCATCTAGTTTGTCCTTGAACACTTCCAGGGGTGGGGCATCCCCAGCTACTCTGGGCAACCTGGTCCAGTGTCTCACAACCCTCAAAGTGAAGAATTTCTTCCTAATGTCTAATCTGAATCTATCCTCTTCAAGTTTAAAGCCATTCCCCTTTGCCCAGTCACTCCATACATTTGTAAAAAGTTCCTTCCCAGATTTCCTGCAGGCCCCCTTCAGATAGTGGGAGGCCTCTGTAAGGTCTACTTGGCACCTTCTGCAAACTGAACAATCCCAATTCTCTCAGCCTATCTTCATAGGAGAGGACATGAACCTGAGTTGCCCAGGCCAGTGGCTATCTGCATCAGCTCAATAAAGGAGTAACATGTTAAAGTATGTGAGCAGAGAAGGTGGTCATGGCTGGTGTGACAAGGACCACATCTGTTAACACCTTCACTGACTTGCTGTGCCTGCGGATTAACAAGCCAGTGGGCAGCAGCCACCAGAGGAAGATGACCTTACAGAGAGGACTGGAACAAATGACTTGTGGGCTTGTTCTGTTTACAGAATCTTCCCTTACAGCCATATATATATTAAAGGGTGGAAAAAAGAAAAAAATATATATAAATAAATAAACCAGCAGGATTTGGCAGTTGTGCTCCTGCTGAGAACACTGAAATGGAAATGTTTCCCAAAAAAATGGACTGACTCTTACTCTTCCCCCTTTAGATGCCAAGTGGGAAAAAAATCTACAGAGTTGTTCTGGTTGTTTTATACAGATGTGAGTGGGAAAATGTTGAGGTCACTACACCACCATGTATGTTTGAAGCGAGGTGATGAATGGGAGGTCCTTCCCCTTGAGTTTTACCTTTTTAATTCCAATGCTTGCTATGAAATAACTGCAAAGAAAAGAAGAAAAAGGAACTACAAAGAAAAGAAGAAAGCTATGTATTTAACTGGTCCTCTAATGATCAAGCAGAAAAGATTCAGCAGCATTTGCAGAAAGAATGACTGTCCTTACATTATGTTGCTCTATACACCAGCTTGTTCTGTAGGCCGCTGTTGCAACAGACAACTACAACTTCAAGTGTTGTAATAATAGCCCTAAGGAACCCTAAGGAACATATGATAATGATGCAGTGTTTAAACAGAAGGGTCTCTGAAGCACCTTCTGCTGGGATCACGACATGAACTACTCCAGGGGAAAACCCACCAGGCTGTGGCAGTGCACGAAGGTTTGGGGTAGAGGCAGTATAGATATTTTGCAATTGATTCCTTTCCTTTTGGAAAGGAAAAGAGGAGTTTGCTGTAAGTGAGGAATGTTGTGGGGGAAAAAGGAAGTTTTACACAACAAATTTTATTCTATCAGTCTTGTAGCAATGCTACAGGAGCTGTTGCCTCAATGAGCAGTGGCAATCCTGTTTGACATAGGCAGTATATTAAAGACAGGGAGGGTAAGATCTCTGATGGGCAGCTGCTCTGCCTGGGTTTGGATGTGGCACAGCCCCTCCATGGACCTGAGTGCAAAGGCAGCATTGCTTTGGCTTTGATATGACTTCTGTTATTTACACTCCTGAAGATGTTTTTAAATGCATTTCCTGTTGTTCATTCAGTCATCTCAGGAATTGCCCAGATTATAGTTACATATATTCTGGCATAAACTAAGAATCAGGACTGAAGAAGGTACATGAGAAAGTTTCTTATTTACAAACCCCTGCTCCTGTTAGTCAAGTTAATGCAGAATCCCCATTACAGCTGGTGACAGGAAGCTCCCAGTGTAGTTCCAATTCCATCCTGAAGTCATCAAACCAACCCCCTTACACTTGCCACTCCACTGGGACAGCTTGCTAGATATTTCTCACCATGAAACAATGAAATTGCCTAAAGCAGGGAGATGGACTTCAACACTCTATAAATATTGGTCTGTGCAGAGCTGAAACTTAAGGCAGCAGAGAAAAGGGCCTATCTGAGACATCAGACAGAGATCTGGGCTTTCTCAGAGTTAATGGAAGGTAGAGACTGAAGCTGAAGAAGTAAGAAGAATCCATTTAATTCACCTGAAAGACCTGATGCTGCTTGCCTTGTCTTTGTTCTGACTTCACTGAAGTTGATGCTACATTGTAATAGCCGGAGCAGGGAGGGTGAACCAGGATCTACTACTCATTTAAGTGAGTAGAGAAGAGGGTGTCTGGCCAAGCCCAGGTAAGACATTTAAAGTCCAGAAGAGCAAATCCAGCATAGAGGGAGTCAAGTTTCGTCCTAACATTGGTGGCTCAATGCAGTGCAGGCTTGAAACAAATGAGAGCTTTCATTCTCTGACTTTCCTTTTGAGATGAACTGTAGATGAGCAAATCCATCTTCCACCAGTACTTCCACGCTTTCACCAGTACTTCCACTCCTGGTGTTGACAGATTTTGTTGATTTTGGGGGGCTGTTGGATTTTTGTTTTCTTTTCTTTTTTTCTTTTTTTTTTGTATTTGTGTCCAAAGAACCCAACCACTAAAACAAACTCCAGCACAGCATGTTTGGAAGTGGTTTGAATATGCTGAAGATCAAAGGGAGATGCTGCCCAGAGTTTAATGTACACTTGGTTTTAATTCAAGGTTAAAGAAACAGTGAAAACAAGGATGTTCAGAATGGCCCCTACTGAGAATGCATCTGGGAGGTGAAGGGAGAGACATTCCTCCCTACAACCCCATAAAACTATGCACATATGCTTCTCTCTATTGTTAATCCTTTTTGCTAATGGTATATGGAGGAGATTTTATACAGTGGTGCAAAATGGAAATCTATTGCAGGAGGAAAGAGTGCTGCAATCCCAGAGGGACTCTTATGTTCAAAACAAAATACAACAATGGAGTTAATTAGCATTGCATGGTTCACAAAATCCCCTCGAGGGCATCTTTCTCTGTTCTAAATCATCACTTGTATGTGAGATGGAAAAGCTCCCACTGAGCAGGCCCCTTCCACAAACTTTTAATAGATATTACCACGGTTTTTCATCATTTGCCATTGGCTTTGAGAAAGGTAACAGCTGAGCCAGGGCTATTCAACTGCATTAACCAGCTGCATGTTAATACAGAAATACTCTGCTGCTCCTCCCTTCTGCCTGCAAACCTCACACCCCCTCTCCCCCCGCTGCCCACTCCCCCCCTCCAAATTAACTCTTTCCTGTCACGCCTTTCTCTGCCACTGGCACACAGATACACAGGAGGGTTTAGTAAAGGTAGACAATTAAGCAAGGGGGGACCTCCCTATGATTAATTGAACTTCCCTGTGTCTGCACTCATTTGAAGGCACAGCCCCTGCTCCAAAGGACTCCCCACTTCCCAGTGCCAGGCCGGAGGGCAAAAGGCCAAGAGCAAAGAGCTTGCCCCAGGAACCCCACAGAAATTAAACACATGCTTCCATACTCCCATGCCAGCTATTTATCTCAGAGCCTGTTGGCACAAGATTCCCAGCAAGCCCAGCTGTATTCTCACCAAGATGCCCTGCACCCACACAGCAGTCTCCAGTGGGTATTAGCACTGGAAACAATCTGTGCTCTCCTCACTCATAGAGCAGACTGAGCAAGGAGTGATTCCTCTCTGCTGGTTTTACTGGCCTCCAGTTGCCTTCCCACCCTCTTTTGTATCATGATCAGTACCTGCATGGCCTCCACCCATTTGCAATATGTTTGCCAGATGGCCAAGCCTGTGCTTTGGTGCAGGCTTGCACTCAAGTGCAGCTCACTCATGATTGCAAACTGCTGGAATCAGCAGCAAAGCTCCACTGTGGATATGACTGCACTGCCTTGCCACTGATCCTGCTTCTCCTTGTCTCCTGCAGAGAGCCAGGAAGCCCTGAAGAAATACTGCAATACGGCAATTATTCCAAAAAGCCACAGCTACGGATTGTTGGAGCAGGAACATGTCAGGGCATCTTGTAGTTCTCTGCAAGAGCTTGGAGCTGAACTGCTTTATAAAGAAAGGACTTTGGCAGGGTTTGTGCTGCCTGACAAATTCTGATGGCCTAGGGGGGATTTTGTCACGGGTCATTCCTGCTAAAGTATGTTTTATTATGATTAACTCAGGTTCTTCAAGACTGCTGAATACTTACGGACTGGTGGGATATCCCATAAGAAAGAACCACCTATAGAATTCTAGTCTAGCCAGGGGAAAGCCAGAAGGTAAGCCCCTTTCTTCTTCCAGTTCAGCACTGGATGTGTTTACTGCTTTCTATCCTAGCCAAGTATATTTCACTTCTCCCCCCACCTGGCCAGATTCCCCAGGAGCTGCCACGGTGGCTGGGTGCCAAGAGTATCTCTGCTTGTAAGCAAGGATCCCTCTGTAACACAGAAGGGAAAGGCACATGGAGAGGGAGGGTTGTGCATGCACAGAAAGCCAGTCAAGGGCAAGGGAACCCAATAGAAATTATCTGTCCTTCTTTACATTTTATTAGGATTTTAATTTAAATTATGCCAAGACCCGTGTAAAAGGGACAGGGAAAGCTATTGATCAGTTCCAGCGATCCATGGGCTAACACAAACCCTCTTCCTCCAGCTGTGGCTAAACTCATCTCAGCCCTCCCTCCTCTTCCCTCCCTTACTCTCACCTGGCACACCACCATCTTCCTCTTTCACAGGCTGAAAGCAAGTGAACAGCCCAGGGCAAGAGGAAACAGTTAAGCACATCACTGCCTTGGAAGCTTTCTGTTGAACTCCCACCACCCTGCCACCACTGCTCTCACCTGCTTTTTACCCTTTCCTTACTTTGTGCTCATTAGGTTACACCCCCACTTCTCCCACTGCACTAACCTACACATTTTGGCCAAACATCGACTTTACCACCCTCAGCAAAACAGGTTGAAAGGTACCATCATCTAATGGTGACACGGTCACTGAATGCTGGATACCATTTAAATTTGTTATGCTCCTACCTTGGCTGATAGACTGCTCTGAGGGTACAACCTTGCACTTGTAGCACTGGTGGCACAAAGTTTCATGACTTTTTGGGTGTACTCATAGCTCTGTATAGTATGTCCCCGAGCAGTTTATCCTGGTGCATGAGGAGATGTATTCCATCTAGGCACTACTCCTGGCCCAGAGCCTAGGCATTTGAACAGTAAATGCCTTTTAGGACTTATGTGAATGCACACAGAGATAGCAAGGCAAGAAACAGAGGATATAATTAACCACTAAAGCTCCTCACAGTCATTGCAAAATGCTGACAGACTCTCTTCATCCCTACAGAAGGGAACTGAAGCACAAGCAGGTCTCTGTTCCTGCTCTAGCAGCCTTAGTCTCAGATGTTAGGGACAGAGGTGGTTTCCTCAATTTTCTGTGTACCCTTTCTTCCTTGCATCTTCCTTGGGAATCTGTTGTGGAGTACACAACACATTTGTATGTTGAGGGCACAGCTTGCCCTATTGCAAACCAACAAGGACATTTGAAGAAGACGTGATCTGTGTTGTTGAAACTCAGCCTAGTTTCTAGCAGCAATTCGTGGAAGTGGTTCAACTCTTAGGGACTTGACTGCATGAGGGACATTCTGCTGTATGGTGGAGCTAAACTGCAACTCACTGCAGCTATCCTAGTACAATAGTGCATGCAGGCTTCCTTGTGCCATGATTTAAATGCATTTTATCAGTTCACTGTAATCCAAACTCAGATTGTCCACCCACAGAGCTTTTCACAACTACTCTTCCAGCTGACTTTGCTTTCCCAGGAGGAAGTCTGGGGAAACCCAAAGAGTGGGCAAGCCTGAAGTGACTTCTGCCACTTCTGGATTTGCTTCATTCTACAATAAGCCTTGAATAAACAGCAAAAATCAGAATACAATGGCCTGCAGCAAGAGCTGCTAGGAATCTTCATAAGGCCAACCCCATGAAGTGCACCAAGATGCTGATAGGTGCCTAACCACCTTGAATTCCTTCCAGAGGAAAGTTAAAGTCCTATTGTTTGAAATTCTTAAAACTGTCAACTGGGAAATTCCCTGTAGAAAACAGGCCTGCATTGACTAGTCCTCCAGTGGCCTTTCCCCTCTTCATCTCCTCTGATTTATGTGCTCATAAATTCCTTTGTATTCTTTGCTTACCTGGAAGACTCGCCTGTGGCTGGCATCCAGGAACACCATAGTGGAGTTGCATTAGACTCTTCTTTCTGTTTCCCCATTGTCTCTTCCCTGCCGGGATTTGGGTCCAAGATCAGATGCAAAACAGATGCAATGTGCCCTCTTCAAACTGTAAGACCACCTGTTCCTGTAGGCACATCCATCCAGTTCAATTCTGCCTGGTGATGGCTGAGAAATAAAATACCTTGTCCTTGCAGAATGTCTTTTCTTGCTGGACCCTGTTCAGGCTCCTTGGCTTCAGTCCTACTCTATTTTATTTAAAGGTGACTGTACTGGGAGAAAGAGAACTAGCCTGGGACAGAACTGGTCTGAATTCAGAACCAGTCCCCTGACAGCACAAGCTTTTTGGAATATTTACTTCACAGTGTTTTTCACAACGAACTTTTATTTCAAATAGCATCTAAGGAAATTGTTTGTTAATGCAAGACATAAGCCTGCCCAAAGCTCTTCTTTGCCATGTATACAGCAGTATATTTGCATATCAGAAGATTTCACATAGCTTCTCAAGTTACTGCCTAACTGCTTCCGATTGCCACAGTAACAATGGGGAGAAAAAAGCTTTTAAAAATGCTTCTCCATACAAATCACATGTTTAGCAGAAGCAGAACAATTTCTTTCTCTTAGAAAAATGTTTTCGGTGAGGGCAGAATCAGTACAGTACTTAGTTACAATACCAGGGTGTCAGATGTTTATTGAGTCACCAAAGGAGATATACAAAGAACTGGCAAGGCTCTGCAAATCACTTTGATTTTTAGTAGTGACTCTACTACAGTAAACAGTAAATAATGTAAATAGCAAAGGTTCTCATTCACAGAGAAATGAAATGGGAAGTCAAAATCCTTTTTTTTCATTGTGATAAGAAATCTTCTGAAACCCTCTGATGCCATCTCTTATTCCATCAGTATTGCATTGACTTGATATGTTGCTGTTAAACAGCCACACTTAAATACATCAAATGGATTAATGCTGACACTTTATCAGGTGTAGTTTCCATTTCTGTAAGACATTTCTAGACACATAGAAAGTACTTAAAATGAGAAAGGAAGTTTCTCTTCTTCACTGAATCAGAGGGCTATGTGAAACCAGCTGATATTTCTTGAACATCCTGATTAGTGCCAGGCTGGTCACAGCTGTGACAGGGCAGATAAGTTAAGTGGGCTTTGAAAATTGCTCTAAGTGACATGAGTTAGCACAGCTTCGAAGTGCACTTAGCTGTGTGGGAAAGCAAGAAGAGGCTCAGTGAAGATGAGCCTACAGATGCACTCAAGCTAGCTGCAGTTTTGCCAGGCATAACTCAGCCAAAACTGAAATATGAACTCAGTGAGCTGTCTTGCACTCTCTTCTCTTATCTGGTATCACCATATGTAAATCCTCACGCTGAAGGAAAAGGAAAGAAAGAAGCTGCTCATAAGACGGGGTAATTTCATCACTGATAAAGGAAAACACTGAAAGGAGTGAGTCACCGTGCACCATTTACAGAGCAGTAAATAAACTCTGTGTAGTCACTTGTTTGGGGTTTTTTTGTTTGTTTGTTTGTTTGTTTTGCTTTTTTTTTTTTACTATAAAAAGCAAGAGTTGCCAGTGTCCTTACTGGTTTCTGCCTCAAGCATCCAGCAGCTCCCCCCTGCAGGACCAGCTACCTCACAGCCAGGTAAGCAGGCTCCTCTTCCCTTCCTACCACTGTGGTACTTGCATGATCACTGCCTTAAATATATGACTCTGCACAAATAACCTTCAGCTTGTGGGCCAGGACCTGCCTCCCCCTTCTCTCTAGGAACATCACTAAATCACTGCTAGCCCTGGCATGAAGCCTGGCTCTGATTGTGTCATCTTGGTCTTGTGTCACGAGCTGCTGGGGCCACACCGAGGTTGGGGACTTTCTGATGAAACAGGAAAGGTCTCCCCAAAAGGAAAACTGGACTCAAGGAAAAGAAATCCTTCCTCCTCCAGCTGGATTTCCAGCACCCTGCCTCCTTGAGCAGGACAGTTAACAATTTCCTCCCCTTTCAGCTGCTGCTGAGAAATGGCTGGGTGGTTTCCAGCCTCCTCTGCACACATTGTTCTGCAAGTGTTTGTCTTAGCAAAGTGCAGAGCCAGCCGCACCTTGCAATTAATAAATAGGTGTCAACACTCAGTGCAAGCCTGATTATTATCATTACCTCAGAATTAGAGGGCTGGCACAGCCATTGAGCCACCCAGGGGCCTGATCCTGCCAGGTGCTCAGTGCTTCTTCATTTCCATTGACGGCAAGGACAGCGGAGGCCAGGAGGGAATTGCAGGATTCAGTTATCCAAAAGGTGATTATTTTTTATTTATTTATTTATTCTCAAATCCTAAATAAGATTGTTCCCGTCGAAGAGAGAGGAGCGGAGCAAAATTAATAGCTAGGGGCCATCCCCTCCACTGCTGTAAAATAATGCTGTAAAGTAATTAACAGCAATGGATCACTGTTGATTTACATCAGCGGAGAATCTGATGCTGTGTCGCTACACTTGAAATGGAGGTTATGAAAGGAAATTAATAACAGTGTAAAGTAACCTAAAGCTGAACACATTTGCAAGGATTCTTCTGGCAGCTACAGGGTAGCTGTGCAGGGCTCGAGTTAAATTTCTAATTCATCCTGACCCTAGAAGGTCAGAGAACTCCCCCTTTATGCTTGGAGCAGTGGCCCCCTGGAGCCAGGATCACACCAAAGTACCTGGAAGGAGGATTTGAATCCTCAGGCTTCATTATGGTTTGCACTAATGCCTCTTTTCACTGGAAATGTTGTGACATTTACCTAACCACCCTGAGCACTGCTAGAACAATAAAGAAACCATAGAGCATAGCTGGAAAGGTGGTTAGTTTCCTGAAAATGCAGACAGGACATATTTTCGATATCTCCATTCTAAAAATATGCCCTCAGGTTTCCTTGATTTTATCAAGAGTTCACCATTGCTTTTGCACCAAGCCATTGCAGAATTTGTTGAAGTGCCTTAACTGGCCTTCATCTGAACCTTCCTAACTTGACAGATCCTGCCTACCAGGATTGGGCCTAGGGGATTGGGCCTTCCTGTAGGATTTGGCTGCATCCTAAGGAGCAGGTGGTTTTAATCAAAGCTGCTGCATCAGGAGGGTTGAGGACTGAGATAGAAGAATGGAAATAAGCAGGTCCTTGACAGAGAGTAGTAGCCTGGAGTACCATCAGGTGTAGTGGTGCACAGCAAAAGGTGCTTACTTCCATTTACTCTTCCATTTCTGTAGGTCTCAGCATCTTTACATCACTTAGAGCAACAGAAGAGCTGGAATGGGTACTGGTGCACTGACTTGAACAGAGAGTAGTCTAAGAAACCTGCAATGATTTCTGAAACAACTATCTTGAAGGAGGCCTGCTGATAAAACCCAGTAAAGCCCCAGGGCTGGGAACAACTAGTTGAATAAAACAGAAATGACAGCTCCTCCAAGAACCACCGTGAGTAGGGCAGTCATTACCCTCTACTCCCTCTGCTCCTTTCTAACCTGTACTGCAGACACTGCTCTAATATCAAGGCCATTGCTAGGAGACAAACACCAACACAGCCCAACCATGCCCCATAGTCAGTTAAAGGGAAGGTGCAGCAGACAATGCTGAAGGGTCTTACTGTGATTAGGAGGACTCTCTCTTGTATTATGTAATACTGCAGTCCTTATCCAAACAGTTCCTACAGTCCAAACCAGTCTAAGGAACATGGAGAAACACCAGACCTCTCTGCCACCTGTGGACCTGACTCTTTGCCTCCATTGTAACTTCAGTTTCTTGGACATTGCTTTGGGAAAGTTCATCCATAAACTTGGTTCACCACAGCTATTACTATCATCTGGGCCCTCTGTGTCTATTGTCTTTCTTGATTATTGTGGAAATCAGCTCTCGCATTAGATAGACTCCATGGAAAGAAAACTTGTATTTCCCACATTTCTTCCAGCTTCTCAAAATATGCTGGGGCAAACCATACATTTTTCATCACTCAGACACGTCATTCTTCTGTCTTATTTATTCCTTTTCCTTCCTGCTTTCCTTACCATTAGCTCCTTCAGGCAAGGACTGTCCCCTCCTTCATGTCTAAAAAGTGTTTAGCAGACCCTGGGCAATAAGACTGTGCTTTTCAAAACAAACCATGTGGTGCAAGGATTTACACTGTCCTGAAACCCCACACAATAGGAAGAGCACAGTGTGTTGACTCTTTGGTATTTGTTATCATCAGCTCTGCTAAGTTGGTCTCAGCCCCTTTTCCTGACAACCGATGTGGAATAGTCCAGCTTCGGTTGTCATTGGCCCTGATGAATATCTGAATCTGGGGGCAACTGTTGTGGCTGTGCCTGGGCATGACTCCTAATCCACAGCTCATTTATTCTTGTGTGAGCCAGGCTACTTCCCAGGCACCATCACATGTTAGAAAACCACTTCTCTTGTCAGGAAGCAGCTGAGCCACTAGTGGGGGGTTTGTGCTGGGGACCCCTTGGTTCAGAGGGTTGCTGGTGATGGCTGTAGAAGGACACAGGGCAGTGTGGGACTGTGCTGGGTGCCTTCTTCCACCTGCACATCTGGGTGCCTGCACAGCCTCCCCCTGCAGCCCCTCTGACGAAGCTCAGTGGTTGACAGGGCACACATGATACTTCTGGCAGGCATAGATATGTGCTGGTGCTTATCTTCTATGAAAACAAATGAACAGAGATAACTGTTGCTTCGTGGAGGTGAAGTCTGTAGACAGAAACAACAGTTCCCACCTCCCTGCAGACACCTTTCCTCCCTTTGCCAGGCCATGTCCAACCAAAAGAAGCCTTTCCCCCTCCTTTGACACAAAGACGAGGTGGTGCACACTGAGCCCACTGAAAAGGGCCTGGTGGAGGAAGGGCTGATTAAGACATGAGCAAGGAAGCTCTGCTCCCAGAGCATTCCTGGCAGGGTTGCTGGCAGAATGTCTGCCTGTGAACCCCACGGCAGCAGCCGCCTTCCCCGAACCTCCGGAGACTCAGGGAGAATTTCCTCTTCAGCTATTTTCAGGCAGCATCTGTGTCTCTTGCCAGCCATGGATGCCACGAGGCACGGTGCCAAAAAATCAGCAGCTTGGCAGCTTCTCTACATGGACTCAAGAAATATATTCTGGATTATCTGTACCATCTGCCTCTCACAGGTGTTCATCTGGGAGGAGGGGGGGAGGAGAGGGGCACCTGAGGGCTCCAGAATCACACAGGAAGTATTTTATGGGGCAATATGCATTGAAGCAGCTGGTGCTGATGGAGGAGGAGGAAAGAGGAAGAACTGATAGTATTTCCTACCTTGGAAAGTTCCATAAAGTCCAGCTGAGTTTCACTGACACTGGACAAATTTCTGAGTCCTCATGCCTTGGTGTGCCAAGAGGACAGGACAGGTTCAGGATAAAAGTTGCCGCATTATGTACCAAGAGGAGAGAAATTTCTAAGTTTGGAGAGGAACTATGTGATGTATGCCTCATTTCTTAGTAAGCATCCACAGGCCGTGGGATTTGTGGGGTTTTTTGTCAGCTATGGTAAAATACTGCTGTCTCTCAGAAGACACCACAAAGGTCTCATCCTCCTTTACTTATTCATGGTTAATCATTAATACTTTCCGGAAAGTGGAACTCTACTGGTTCTCACAGAACTACAAAGCCACACATATAAGCAAAGATCTTACTTATGAGAAGCCCTGACAGCAGTGAATGGTTTGCTTTCCACCACATCACTGTGGTGGAAAGCAGAATTGCTGTTTCCTGCCCCTCCCATGAAAAAAATTCTCTGCCCCAGTCCCTGCACAGAGCACACACCTCTGGGAACCACGGGATGCCCACAGCGGCAGCACCGGCACCCACCACCCACCCCACCTCTTGGGACAGCCACCTGTCAGCAGAAGCTGGAGGGGCTACACCTGCAGCCCACCACATACCACCCAATGAAGGAAGGCAACTGGCAAACATTACATCCCACACTGAAAAAGGGAAACCAAGGCAGGAGGGTATTTCTGCTGTTTCGAGTCAACCTCGGGCCACTGTTATGTAGATCTGGCCAACATCTTGCCTGGTGGGTGCTCCCACTGTAATCTTTGCTGTGGGAATTGGAGAAGTCATGGAAGAAATGGGCAAGACCACCACTGCTCCCGTCTCTTTCCCTTACCTAACCATTGGTGCAACATCTCATTTAAAGCCTGCAGAAGACCCAGGGATGTCTGGGCTTCCAGCAGAGATACCTCAACTCCCATTTTCTTTAGAAGTGTTCATGGAAATGGACCAACTTTGCAGCTACTTTTCAAGAGGTAAGGCTGTGCAAGCCATGAAAAAGCTGTATGGAGGGGAAGAAAAATAAAACAACTCTTGTCTCCTCATCTGCAAGTTGTTGCAACACAAAAAGGCAGTGCAGAGCCAGTGTGAGGAAAGAGACTGTTGTTTCATGTGGTTTCCAGATAACCGCTGATAACATACATGTTTGCAGTTGACCTTGTGATACCATATTGCTACTTGCATTTTCTTTAAAAGTACAAAAAGCTGTCTTGCCTAAGGCAAATGAGAATGGTGGTGGAGAAACTAATTCACAGAACTGTAGTGTGGCTGATGACTATCAGCTTTCAGCCATAGCTCTCCTCTTGTCTTTCTGTTGTGTCCATTATTTTCCAGAGCACATACTGTCTATGCCATTTGACTGTAAAACAGGGTCTTTTATAACAACCCAGACAATATTTTAATCCTCCAGCTTGAACCACTGGTCTTTTTTTTGCTTCATTTGTGGAGCTACATACAGTACTTTGCAACACTCCTGCTACCACAAAAGCTCTTGGGAATTGTATGATGCCCACCTTCTTGGTGGTTCCCTACCACCATGGTCTAGGCCTAATTGCCAGTTAGACCTTCTACAGCAGTTGCACTGATGCACTGAAAACCAAACTCAAAAACCATGGTCCCAATCCAAGTAATGTTAGCTGGATAGTCATGGAGAAAATGTATGGAATAAGAGGAAGATTTGCTCTTTCAGACTAGACCAGGAAAAACCTGACTGGGTCTAAGGAGGCTCACAACATACTCTTGGTACATCAGATATCCATATTGTATAGGGCTCCAGAGAGTTCAGGTTTTGTTCAATATGCTAAATAACATCAATGTTTACTTTCTAGTGTGGATTTTCTATTTTTATGGCTACATTTTTGTTCTCAAGGACAGCATAAAAATACCCTAGATGCTAATGTCTGGTTATAAGGAATGTAGAAAGTGGAGAAGCTGGGACTGAGAAATAAAGCTGCAATCACTTACAGATAGGACGGGGCAAAAGCTTGTGATAGCTGCCTATGAGGAGTGCTCATATGTCTTATGTTGTGTGCAAAGTTATATAAAGGCATTAATGTCTTTGGGCACCTTGTCATTTTAATGCTAATTTTTTGTGTCACCTCTTTTTAGGATGAAGGAGAAAGAACAAGCATCATACTAGTCCTTGTGAGAAGTGCCAAATGGGCAGACGTGAAAATATTTACTTAATAAATCCCTGTGAAAAGCAGGGACAGAAATACCTGCCCAAGGTCTACTGAGATGAGCTGCACAAAAATTCTTACCTGTGGGAAGAGAGACCTACCTGAATGCTGCCCTGGTCTTGCCTTCTCCAGATGATGGAGAGGGTCTTAGTGTAGCATAGAGGAGTCTGTCTCAGTTGCAGCAAGGGCCTGTGGTGGATACTTTAAGCATCCCAAAAGACCATATGAGCCACAGTTCTGGCTGACTTGCCAGAAGTTTGTACCAGTATCTTGTGTCCTTAGGTATTTTATGTTAAGCTGTGCCTGATCTTTAGGGGTACCTGTAACTTCAATTGCTACAGAGCTGAATTTTACGGGAGTTTTATGAATACATTTTTGAAATGAGATTTGCCCTGTATTATGTTTGCACATGTATCAGACAATAAATTGTACAGCTGCTGTGCTGGTCATTAGCAGATGTCTCCCCAGGGTTCCAGGGTCACCACATGATGTGCAGACTGGTTGGATTGATTCCAGTCCCAGGGGAAAAAGAGAAAAAGAAAATGATGACACAAGGCTCAATTAATAATGAATTGGAGGCCCAAAATAGAATTATTGCCAGACAATTGTGGAAAACAGGTCGAACAAACTGAGCATGTGTAGTTATTGCATGTAGTCACTTTTACCATCTCATATGTTTGGCATAGTACTTCATGCCTTTCCGTTTAAATTTAATACCATACAATTTCCATAAAGTAAGTCTGCAGTGACCTGGGAAACACACTACTACTAAGCTTTCAAAAAATAGTAGTAACTGTATGACACACGACTGGGGACCTCCAATCAGGTTTTTGTAAGCATCAAGATTAGGATTGAGGGTGTTCAACATCTCAAATGAGTGCCCTGGAAATGAATATAAAATATTGAGATGTTGAATGCCCTGGAAGTGTATATAAAATCACTGCTAATAAAATTTGCAGATGACATAAGGACAATCATGAGGACATAAAGCTCATATGAACTGACCAGGATCTTAGCAGTCCTGGATCATTCTAACAAAATGCAGTTTTATGCAGTGAAATGTAAAGTAATTCATTTAGCAGCATGGAATCAAGCCAAAGTTACAGACTTCATCCTGTTGAAGAATGGATCTGAAAAAGATTATAGCAGAAAAGCATTTCAACATGATCTCCAAAGGTGATTTTGTGATAAAACATGAGCAGTTTTACTTGGAGACTTCTAAATTGATGATTAGTGGACTAAGGAAGTGATTTTACTGGGTAGAACACTTGGGCACGTTATATTGGAATACAACATCTGGTTTTGGTGTCCACATGTTTAAAGGATATTTGAAACAGGAAAGAGCCTCCAAAAGGAGAGAAATCTTTGCAGCAAGAGATGCAAGAGCTTAGTCCTTCAGCTTATCAAAAAAGCTTGTTGAAGGGACTGAATTATAGCACAGAAGTACATTTGTTGTAGGCAAAAAATAGAAGGATTCCCCAGTCTGGTGGAGAAAACTGTAATAAGGACTA
Organism: Calypte anna; assembly: GCF_003957555.1. Lineage (NCBI taxonomy): Eukaryota > Metazoa > Chordata > Aves > Apodiformes > Trochilidae > Calypte > Calypte anna. The sequence goes on from NC_044245.1 coordinate 38,633,559, forward strand.
GGCTGGAAATTAAGTCCAGGCAAAATCTAATTAGAAAATAGAGGATTTACCTTTTTTTTTAATTTGTTTTTTTTATTTCGGGGGGGTTTTTTTTATTTTTGTAGTAAAGTTGATCAACCGCTGGAACACATGACCAAAGGATTAAGTCATTCTTCATCTCATGGCATCTTCAGATCAGTCTGTGCCTTAGTCAAATGCAAATTATTGGCTTCATTACAGACATAGCTGCAAGGAATTTAATGGCCTGGAATGCACAGGAGACTATACTGGATGATATAATGATCCCTTTTCACCTTAACCTCTGTGCATCAATGAGTAAAAGGAATGAATTCTGGTACTACAGAAAGAAATCAGCAGCTAGGAATGGATGAACTGATGCTTTTGGCATCCAGCGAGGAGTGGAGGGTGCCTCTAACAACTAGAAGCTTGTTGCTTTAGTTACAATTCTAGTCTCTTAATAATATTTCAGGGAAAGAAACTAATTTATTTTTTGAGGATTCCCATTGCTAGATTCTTTCCTAGCAGCAGGCTTAGAAGAAAAAGTTTACTTCCTTTCCTGTGACTTTATGCTTTCAATGCATTAATTTAAGCAAATGAATGTCTTTATTTGCTAAGCAAATGAAGCAAATCATCTGGAGGTTCCTATTAGTATCTTTGATAGCTTGTTAATACTAAACCCAGTCCAAAGACCATTGAAATGAAAGGCAGTCTCCACAGTTTTCCCAGTGGAAGTTTTGTCTGGTTCATTGACATTCAGATAGTCATTATGCAGTTTTCTGGTATCCATATCCACTCAGTAGAATAGACTTCACATACATTGGCATAGCTCTGGATGGACACCTGGGGGGTCCATCTGCATTGATATAAACTTTAAACTCTGTAGCTTGTTTTTTGTTTTGTAAACCAGCCAAAAGCTTCTTAAATTACATATATGATTCTGCTGCCCTTTCTTGGAGCATGTTTTTTTTTTCCAAAAGACTAAGGTTATCCATATCTCTTATAGTATATTTTCCACAACTAGGAGAGTATGGTTCCATCATGAGGTTCATTTTCACAATATCAGCACCAATTAATTTGGTTTTTGAACTTCTCTGTTTCCCCCAAAACAAAGAACAATATTCTAGAAACCCTGAAGGGAATTCATCCCAATAGCTATGACTTAGCTCCTACAATAAACAATTCCTTTTTATGAAATGTTCATTTTTATCTTTCATAGCTGCCTCTCTGCTTCATCAAACCTCCCTGAAAACTTGGCCTTTGGGTGTACTTTAAAAAGTGTGTTTAAGCAAAGGATTGGATGTGGACTGTCAGATCCAGCTTTACTTCAGCTGATTTCACAGGAAACTGTAAGTCAAATTTTCTCCATGTTTACAAAAAGTGTTTGTGTTTTGGGGTTTTTTAAATGTAATAGCAGTACTGAATACCTTAAAATTCTGTATAATAATTCCTCACCCACTGTTTACTATTTACCTGGTCTTATTACAATGTTCTTGCCTATACCTGATGGTTAAAAAGATGTCTCTACATTATTCCAGCAGAGGTCTGGTCCATGCTTACCAGAACATTCTAACCAGCATAGCACCATGATTAAGTGTAGTGAAATGAGGCAACCAGATGCCACTAATTACCAGGTAGTGGGCATGAGCTTGTGTTAAGCCCACCTGTGCCCAATTAGGGTGGGCCCCCACTGCACATGAGCAGGATTAGGGGGCCAATAAAAGGTGAGTCCTGAAGCACAGGCTCAGCTCAGTCCTGAGCAAGCCAGCAGAGAGGTCAGTTGCTCTTGGAGCAACAGCACCAATCCAGGCTAGTCAACCCTGAGAGCAACAGGCTTAGAGCACTACTCGTGAGTCTCTGCTGGAACACCTGGTTGGACCTTGAAGCACCGTTCCCTAAGAGAGGTTTGTCTTGCTACAATTAAGAATAATATTTTTGGAAGATAATCACATTAATAATAAGAACTGATATGCACCACTGGCAAAAGGACATATAACAGTATTTAGGTGAAGAGATATTTACGTCGAAAGAGGTTATCTGGGTGACAAGAGAGTAAAATGGAAACAGGCGGATCCAGGGCACTTGGAGACTGTTATTATAACAAGGTCTCTAGATAAAGATACTTTATTTAACTGGTTTATGAATACCTATTTATATATATATATAATACACATGTCAATTTTGCCCGTTCAAAATGCATGACACTACTTATTTTTTCTGCAATTAAGAAAATCCTGTGCCATTGCCATGTTCAAGTCCTTTTTAAGTAAACTAGCTATGTTTTTCTTCAATCTCCAAACCAGAAAAAAAACAAAAAAGCCCACCAAAAAACCAAACCAAAACAAAAAAAACCAAAAAACAAACAAAAAAACTCACTGATGAACTCTTTCCTCCTGGGAATATTTTCTCAGCTGGGAATGACAAACTGTCAGTAGAGCGTGGATACTTTGGTAGAAGCTTTGCAGTAGAAATGAAAAAGAGTCCATGAAGTGGGAAGCTCATAATGAATGATAAAATCTGTGATGAGCTCTCTGTCCTGATACGTCTGTGCCTTGAGGCCACACAAAATGTCTCTTTAGTGGCCCTGGTTGTCCTCCAGTACTTCTTCATCACACAGCCATGTTGTGAGCCTCTCTGATTGTAATAAGGAACCATACAGAGAGTGAGCTGAGTTAGATTTGAGAGGCAGAATAATATCTGCCTTTAGTAGGACACAGATACTGCCTTGAAAAGCCAGGACGTGGATCCCTGCCATTAGAATACGAACACAAGGATTATTAAATGAATGGGTGTCATAAGAGAAATAATAACACTGACCTCTAGTTTTCATCAGTCTTAATGTTGTTCCTTCATTATAACAAACTATTTACCCTTTGGCCTCATTTTATGCACACGGGAATCAGATTATTGCCTCATAAAATAAAGGAGCAGTGAGATTATCACTTAAGTAATGGCCCCAAACATACTGTTAGCGAGGTGTCATGGGCTGTTGCTATACAGCCGAGCAGCGTAACTCCCTTCATTAGGGCACAGTCCCAGTAACACAGGCAGTGGAGCAGGTAGAAATGTCACGGAGTGAGGCAGAACAGCTTCCCCTTCACCTTCGGAGCCATCAATCCCCAGAATTCTATCCTTGCGACTTGTAAAACCTCAGGAACCTCGTGCCCATTTAGCAGCGATAGCGGCTGCCTCCCTGCCAAATTGCTTTATCAGTTTTAGATAGCTGGTTTCCCCCTCCCCCCCCCCCTTCTCCCATGGTGTTTGCAGATAAAATGTTTGCACACTGTTACTTGGGGAAACACAGAGCACTCAGGAGGGGGGGATTTAAAAAAATATAAAAAATAAATTTTAAAAAAAGGTAAAAAAGAGGCCTTGATAATTTAAGAGCTGGCATTTCAGAACAAGAATGTCAAGCAGTTTAGGTCTTGTTGACGCTGAACCCTGGGGCTCTTCCTGCCTCCCCTTTCTTCATGTTTAAAGCAAGCAGAGTGATCCTGTGTTAAGTGAATGTAGTCAGATACCTCTGCTGGGGATTCTTCCGACCAGCTTCAAGGAGACAGTGGTGACTGAAGTCCAAGGAGACATGGATCTGTTGATATAATGCTGGCATTGTCTACACTTTCTTTTCCACTCTGCATCAGCCCCTCTGCTCCTCTGCATTCATTGTCACTGTCTTGGGAAAGAGGCCATCATAAGCTGCATGTTTATTAATCATTCTTACCCGCTTCTCTTTTTGTTCTGCACTCCCATTATTTTCATTTGAGGGAGACATAAAATGCAGTAGCAAGCAGCAGCAGAAGTACTTGTGCAGCACTTTTTTTATCCACAGATCTCCAAGTGCCCTACAAAGGCAACTGCTAATATAACAATTATCATCCTGGTTGGCAAATCACAGAAGCGAGGCTAGGAGAGAAATCCAAGGGCACACAGCAAGCCAGTGACACAGAATGGAAAGAGACCTCACAGCTTTCACATGGTGTGTTAGGTTTTCTTCCATGTGCTTCTTAAGTCAAGTAGCCTGGTGGAAAGGCCTCTATTGTCCTTAGTCAGAGACATTTTGGTCAGCAGAAGGCATCCTTTTGAACAGCAGTTCTCAAAGCTGCAGCACTGCATGTTTTAGTGGACAAGCCTGTGCAATGTAATATTATCTGCGCTGTACTAATAGTTGCTTCCATCTCAGGACTCTGCAAAATGCCATCTCAACTGCTGCTTCCCAAAGGGATTGCTAGGCTGGCTGGACAGGCAGGCTGCAAAGGGTGCATAGGGATCAGGAAATTAATGTATGCATCAGGAGACTTAGAAGAGGTGACTAAACCTGTGATTATTAGCAACTACCTCTAAAAAACCCTCCCTCAAAGACCACCATTGGGTAAGCAGAACTTCGCCCAATAACACAGACAAAGCAGCAAAATTTTGATTTCCCTGAAAGCAGTGGTGTCTGCATAATATCCCATGGCTGAGTTTTATATCTCAATTTCAGCTTTGTTTATCTGTTGAGAACAGTTATAAAAATAAAATCCAGATTTTCTTTTTTTTTATAAGTGCTGATGAGGATGGGAGTCTGGATGTCTCAGGGATTAGGTAATGGGAGAGAAAGTCTTTGGCTTGAAATCACCCATTCAGCTCTGGTCAGGGCAGCCGTGTGTTAGCATTTATATTGTCTCCTATCCTGTGTACTGAACTGAGAAGCTGGTGGTCTTATTCTGATGTGTAGTTCAAAAGGAACATTTTACTTGCAATGTAAAGAGGATTTATCAGCAACGAGGCTGAGGAGGACATGAGCATGGAAAATGATGCAGACCTGAAACTCCTGGGCTGTGCCAGGATTTCGGTCCACTGGAAGATACTGTGGATAATGCTGAGCATGCTGCATATCTCTTGCAAGTAATGGATCAAGAGAAAAGCCTTCATTGCAATCAATCCAGCACCTCCTCAAAGGTGATATCATTACTTTAAAAGAAGCTGAATGTCAGTGTTGTTTTCCTTTGATAACTGAAAGTTTCAGTAGACTCAATACTTAACCGACCCCGTTTTGGCTCATACCAGCATATGAACTCCTCGTAATTTTGTATATTATTATCTCCACTGAAAATATTTTGTGGTTTCTTTTTCCCTCCTGGTATAAATACAGTATCTATAATGCAGTACTTGCAGTCACTGCCAGGGCCTTGGACAGTTGTGGAGGGAAATGTGAACTAAAAGTAGGTTTGGAAAAAAAAAAACCACCTTTCTTAATGGTACTTTTGTAACTGATTAGATTTGGTAATGGACTTGCAAATGAAGTTTAAACATTAATCTAAGAGCTCAATTAGGTAAGGTATTACGGTGCAGCAGAGATTTCCTCCATTCCCCAAGCAAGTGAAAAAAACCTTGGAAATGAAGACAAAATCAGCTTCTTTTCTTTCTTGTCTTTTGAGAGGTTTAGCAGAGGCTGTTACTGACTTAATGAAACACTATTGATAAGTGAAATGGAAGGGGTTATAACTTACATTTCCTGCAGCCGTTTCATACTGTAACTGGTGACACCATGGAACCTCCATAGCCCTGGAAATCCCCAAGCAAAGCAGATCTCTCTGGAGGTCACCTGCTGACTGGAGACACATTAGCAAGCCATTTAACTTTTTTGAACAAACTCTTGAGATTTCACTTTGCACTGGGAATCATAAAGCACACTTTTCAGTATGACCAAGTAACTGGACCCCGCAGTATTTGCTTACAAGGGTTCAAATTCAAAGTTGCACTTAACCACATGTTTCAATGGGAATTAAGCATATTATTAAATTTAAATGCATGCTTAAGTGCTGCTCTAAATAAATATGCTATCCTGAATCCAGAACAGCAGTGAAGAGTAATTCCTTCCACTGCAGGCCTTGCAGGGTGGAATGCCATAACCTACATTATGCAGGAGGTCAGATGGGATGGTTGGCTGTAGTCATCCTGTTTGGACCTCCAGCCTGAGAACAGGACACATCATTGATCAAATACCAGCTTTCCAACTGGACTATGTCCAGCACAAGTGAACAGTGTTTGGAATTACAAGAAAGAAAAAAAGACAGGCTGGGGTAATTAAATACAGGGGAGATTTTTTTTTCCATTCACAAGCCCCAGACATCAGTGTTTTGGATAACTTGTTCTATTAAAAAGCTATCTTGCTAGAATGTATTTGAACAATCCTTTATTCTGCTCATTCTATTAAGGTTGCTCTAAAATTATTCTACTGAGTATTGCCAGCAGCTGTGAGACCTTTAGCACACAGCATTAAGTAGAAATGAATAAAGACTTGGCTAAAATAAAACATGGCTACTCACTTAAAAGCCACTGTCAAGACATTTTATACACCTTTCCTTTTACTCTGCTCTGTTTACAATATTCTTTTGTAATGAAAATACTTCAATCTTCCCACTGGCATTTGGTTCCATACTCTGCAAATAGAGCTTGTCCTCAGTTGGCAGCATGAGTAAGACTGGCTCTTTCCTCTGAAGAGTCTCAGCTTCCAGTCTATTGCTCTGCTGGACCATCTTTGTTGTGGATCAGCAGTAGAGACATCCCAGCAATTGCTCCCATTCAGCCACGTGATGAAGGAAGCATCTGAAATGCAGAAGTGGTAATCCATACAGACGAATGACCGTGAGACTTTTAAACTCTGGGAAAGTAATACATAACATTTGCATTCAGGTGTTAAAATGTCCTCACAGTACACAAACCCAGTTTGCTAAAGGCATTTGCTGTCAAATGCCTTTTGCTGTCTCAAGAGCCATATTCAGTGAGAGACACTTGCTCCACGTGTGCCTAGTGATGCCTTACAGCAAAGAAACATCCTTCAGCTACTGCAGGGAGGTCAGCCTAAGTTGTGAGTACCATTTTGCTGGCTGTGACTGTTCATCAGGGGGATGACAGCACTAACACTTTACACAAGCCTCACATTATTAGCTTGGTGTGTGTGGTGGGGTGAGCACTGAACAACCCAGTGTATCTATCCAAACCATGCCCTTCAGATGTGGGCTGGCAGCCTCAGCTGCACCATTTTGTGCAAGCTAGATGTCTTCCCTCAGTAGAGCTTTGAAGCAGGGAATTACTTGCCTTGTCCCCCATCTTCTTGCACTCTGGTGTTTTTGCAACACATTTGTCACAGCTCCTCCTTTCTCTTCTTGCCGTCACTTGGCTGCCCCAGGAAAAGCAGAAATGTGGAGCCAAGTGACTATGCTGCTGATTCACTTCTCTCTGAGGTAGCACCAGCACTCTGCCAGTTTTAATTAAAAGAAAAAAAATCATTTATAAATGTGGGGGCTTTTTATAAGCCCTAAGGTCAGATCCTCTTCTCATCTATGTTGGCGTCAATCAGGAAGATGTCAACAAGAGCCAGGGAGATCTAGTTTAATGTACAGCTCTAATTCCTTTCCAAGACTCCTAACAAGAGTGTGGATGCCACTGCAGAACAGTTGTCTGTCAGCAGCCAAACAAAACCTTGCTGTTAGTTGTTGCTAGGACCAGCTATTAGAAACTGCTTACACTAATCCAAGGGCTATCTCCTCTCCCACCATCCTCTTCCTTGTTTCTATGCCGCCTCTTCACCCAGACCTGGAACCATTCAAAGTGAGAGTTATTGGTGACAGCACATGTATCTGTGAGAAAAATATTAAAATCACAGTCAGGAATATCCCAGGGAACAAAGCTGGAATGTAATGAATTCAGGGGGGAAAAAACCAAACCAAACCAAGCAAACAATCATCAAGGACAACTAAGATTTCACAAATTGTGTGGGGTGGGGAGTTAGGGAGATTTCCATCACAGTTCACAGATCTACTGAGAGCAAGGCTTTCTACAAGCATTACTTCATTAATCTTTAAGGAGAAAGGCAAAAGCTGTGTAATAGCACACTGTAACACTTCCTGACAGCTCATGACAAAATGGGAAGGAGAAACAGGACTTTTTTTCCACGATCATTGCCACCGCTTTACCCAGCAATTCTCTCTAATGAATTGTGTGATACAGACACAAAACACCTTGCTTAAAGAAATCCCAAAGCAAGCTACTGTGAAAGCCCTTTTTGACAGTTTTTTCCATATTTTACAATTTCCTTGGTGTGAGACCTCTCCCTCTCACAAACCAGGCTTGAGTATTGCTCACACTATTTTCCTTTCATCTGCTTTCCATGGGAAGGACTAAACTCCTCTATGCAAAGACCTCTCTGAAAGTTTTCTATCTCAAAGTCACACTCAGATCATGAAACATAGAATGGCCTGGGTTGGAAGCAACCTTAATAATCACCTAGTTCCAATCCCCTGCATGGATAGGGACATCTTCCACTATACCAGGCTGCTCAAAGCTCTATCCAGCCTGGCCTTGAACATTTCCAGGGGTGGAAATGTGGGAGCATCCATAACCTCCCTGGTCAATATGTTCCAGTGTCTCACCACCCTCACAGGAAACAATTTCTTCCTAAATAATATTAAGTGAAAGTCTTTGCTTGAAGTACATTTCCAGTCTTTGAATTTCAGTGCCAGTTTGATGTGCTCATTGAATCTGACCTGTAGTAGGTAATATACATTTAAAGAGAAGACCTTTTATTTTACTGAGGACTTTTCTTCTTGGAGTACATTGGTCCCCATCTTGAACTAATGCAAATCTGTGTATTTGCACTAGCTTAGGTATACTCTAATTGATATGGCCCAACGAGGTTTTCATCATTTATGTTTCCTTTGATCTTTCCCTCAGAAATAGGGCTCAAACTCCTGCCTACAACATGAGGCCAAATAAATAGCCACCCATGAGATGGGATATTGTGCCCATTGCATGCCTGATGACTCAGACACTTCAAGTGAAGTATTACAGAGCAGCTTGTGCACAGTACCTTGCTGCTGAGGTCAAATGTGTCAGAGTGTTTTTCTATTTATGGGGTGCTATAGAAGCTGAGATTTATTTTGGAGTATTTGATTCAGGGAACACTTACAGAGTTTAATTTTGTCTCCATACCTGTATTGTTTATGTGCAGGTGACCGTGTGCATTTATGTAAGAGCATGTGCGTGTGTATATATATATGTATATAAAAATATAAATAGTAGGCAAATTGCTTTGGTTGGTTGCTCTTCAGATTCAGGACACCAAAAAATCAACAGTTTCATAATTCACTATCAACATTCCCAGATGTTGAGAGTGGAAAATTCCTATTTTCCAGCCTTCCAAACCATAACTGCTCCCAGTGTTCTGTAAGATGAGATGACAAGGATCACTGCCTCATAAAGGTACCTCTTAACAGTGAGTATTAAAGTTGAATATTGCATTAGACTACAGAATTACAACCAATAATCACAGCTCAAAGCATATCTCCAACATGAGCATGAATTATGCTCATTAAATATTATGAGAGTGGAATTAAAAAATCTTACTTTGTCTCTCGCTGAAGCAGTAAACAGCACAGACAAAGCTCCTACTACAAACAGCTCTGTAAATCTTTCTGTAAGATATGGCATCCAGCACTGAAAAATTGTTGTCATATTCATCTATAGTCTGAGGAAAGCAAGAGATTCTTGGGGAACCAAGTCTAAACCTTTCTGGTGATGCCCAGACATGGGAACCTCATCACACTATTTGAGCCCTCAGTAGTTCTCCATATGACTGGAAAGCACAGCTGCTTCCAGAAGCCACAGCAGTGATATAAAACATGACACCTCCATCCTTTCAGAAGCAGATCCCCTGCTAAAGTCAATGACAATTCAGCATCTGTATCAGTAGCCAGTTTGGCCCTTCAAAATAAGGTATTGGTGTGTGGATTTTACATCAGTTGCCAGCAGGGATTTGTTTCTGTGGGAAATGTCCGAGGATAAAATAGAAAAAAAAAAAAAAAAAGTCATCCTAGCAATTTTGTTATTTACATCAGCACAAAATCTGTGTAGAAACCAAGCCAAATGTTTAGGATTCAAATTGTTCCTATTGGACAGTGTTAGTTTGCTGGGAAAAAAATAATATATACAAAACTCCAGTCCAGGCAAGAGTAACCATACTTCAGCACTCACTAAGCTGATGAAACCAAAGCCTTGCAGGCACAACCAGGCTTCAGCTCAGTGTTTGTCTCCAGGAAGAGGGCAGACAGTCACGTGTAGCTCTGCCTGCACCCCAAACCAGCCAGATGTGAGGCAGCCAAGAAATCCTAGCAAAGCATCTGTATTGGATCCAGTGTGTCATATGTACTCCTGATTAGTTTTCCATTCCAGTCTTGGAATACATCCTTATCCATATGTGGATTAATTATGCTTCATATGCTCTTTTCACAATTAAGTAATATCAGCATTTCCCACAGCCACAGAAACACCTTCATATCAAAACAGCCTTGTAGGTCAGCATATTTCCCAACAACCAAGTTGGATACATGAGGGGAATGAAGAGGAGAAATAAAATCATTAGAATTTTTTCTTAGATTTAATTTTCTTACTGTGAGCTGTGGACTTATATTTGAAATAATTCACAAAAAAATATCATGTAGGCAGGTCACAAAGGGCTCCTAAATTTATACTGGCCACATAATAATGATGAGGTAGAAAGACATGTTAAGTATCTACTATAGCTTCAATACTCAGCAATTTTGAAAATCAGGCCACTTGATTCAGGCAGCTAAACGGGCACATTGGAAATGGTTTGCCTTAATTAGCTCCCAGAAGTTACATAGATTATTGGGAAAATAACTAAAGAAGCATTTTTATTCAGGAGGCAAAACATAATGCAGTGTTAAACTATTAAGTGCAATTTGCATGAAACGTGGTATGCACACGTAACTCCCTCTGTTTGAACTTTACAGCCTTTCTATATAATATGCTAGTAATAATTTCCCCCTTGTAACAGTCAGTAGGTTTCTCTTGCTTTGGGGGATATTAGGTGAAGTCTTTTGTAGGTAAAATGACAACTGCAAATGAATGGTAAGATTGTGTAGCTGAGTGGATAAAATACTTTAAATTATGGCACTATGATAAAGACACCTCTGTAAAGGTTGCAAATCATTTTTCATTTTAAGGTCAGCATTCATGATTCCACTAATATTTTTAGATAGGTTTAAGAATGAGGTTCATTCTATTTAAATGTATCACAGGGCTCTATCTGTAGAAAGCTTTCTGTGCCTGCAGAGAATCCTGCTCCTATTCTGCGGAAAAGGAAGATACAATCCTCCACCTGGAAGTGCTCTTCAAGAAATTCTTTAATATGGTGCTAAATATTTTGAATCAAATCTACACTCTTTCTCCTCCAGCTCAAGTGCTAGGCTCTTTTTTCCTAATCTTAGGCCCAGTATGCACTAATATTGAGGCTCACTGGCTTACACAAAAGGCAGAGGATATTTTACCTGATGTGAGATTGCTGGATTTTAAATTTGGGAATCTTCATGGAATTTATACAAGAGAATTATGCAAGCTCCTAGGGGACTGTAAAATAAATCTCTCTCCAATTGATCACTACACTATTAGGAGATTAGCTTTCCACAGGGCTGTCTTCACTAGGAAAAATAATGTCCATTTTAAAGGCACCAGTAGGCTCTGTGAAAGTTGTGTGGATACAACTTGGCCTTACCATTCTGCCGTGAATCCTTTTCCCACTACTGCTCTGAAACCAATACCAGTTTTCTTTGTGGGTTAGCTCCATAAAAGCTGATGTTAATTTTGTCTTGACAAATGCAATCTGAAAGCTGTGATTTCCTCTGCATCCTTAGGGAGAGATGACTTCAGAAAGGTGCTTTGACAGGTAGGGAATTTTTGCCAGATTCTGCCCTTGGCTGCCTTCTCAAAGAGTAAAGTGAAAGAAAAAAAAAAAAACATAGTGCCTCCAAGTTCAAGAGGAATTTTTCAGGGAATTATCCTAACTTCATGAAACTTGACATTCACTTGGAATGAGTCAGGCATCAAGCCTAAAAGTGTGGCAGGAAGTTTGTGCATGAGGCCAGATTCTTCCCCTTTTGCTCCATGTAACAATACTTGAACATCCTTCTCTTGAACTAAAAAAAAAACAAAAAAAAAACCAAAAACAAACCAAAAACAAAACAAAAAAACCTCAAATAAATAAAAAAAAACCAAACAAAAAACCCCACCAAACTGAAGAAGAATCATAGAACCATTTTGGTTGGAAAAGACCTTTGAGGTCATCAAGTCTGACCATTAACCCAGCACACTACCAAATCCACCACTAAACCATGTCCCTAAGCACAACATCTACACATCTTTTAAATACTTCCAGAGATGGTGACTCCACCACTTCCCTGGATAGCCTGTTCCAGTGCCTGACAACCCTTTCAGTAAAGATCTTTTTCCTAAAATCCAATCTAGACTTCTCCTGGCACAACCTGAGGCCATTTCCTCTTGTTCTATTGCTTGTTACCTGGAAGAAGAGACCAACTCCCACCTCCCTACAAACACCTTTCAGGTAGTTGTAGAGTGCTGTAAGGTCTCCCCTCCACCTCCTTTCCCTCCCCCTAATCAACCCCAGTTCTTTCAGCCACTTATAAGACTTGTTCTCCAAACCCTTCACCAGCTTCATTGCCTTTCTTTGGACACACTCCAGCACCTCAATGTCTCACATTGTGAGGAGTCCAAACCAAATACAGTATTCAAGGTCTTTTAGAGCAAAGGTGCTTTTTGCTACTGAAAGAATTTTAATTCATCACTGCTAGCACCCTAAATACATATTAGGATCCACCCACTCCACTCCCCAGCATCCTCCCCACCTCTCAATTCCCCTTTAATTGACTTTAGTTCTCCATCCTAACCTCAACCCCCCAAATAAAACCTTTTCTTTTCCCTTTGTAGGAGGGGCTTGAAAAGGGCCCTGTGGGCACCTCAGCTGCAGTGGTGATTTTGCAGCGTTGTAAATTAAGTCCTTGATTTAAAGCTTCGAGCTCCCCCTCCTGTCGCCGAGTCAGAGCCGAGTCGCATCGAGACAAGCTCGGCTCCGGCTCGGCACCAGTGGTACCTCCAGGAAGGCAAAAGAATGTAAAAGAAAACTCGGGAGAGGACCAGGGCACTACCATGTGGAGGTATGGCACTAAAAAATTGTCATGTTGGAAAGAAAAGCGGCTTTATGCTGTAGGATAGAGCCTTTGTAGGCTTGGATGATAAAAATATCCTGGCAGGGTGTAACACTAGCCTTTACCAGGACTGCACTTATTTTAAACAATTGCATCTTTAAGAAGGGAATAAGTGATAAAATTACAAGAGAAAACCCTTGATTATTTGTTGTTTCTATATATCCCCCTGTCATGGTTTAACTCAAAGGGCTTAGGATCTAGGAAGGAGAAAACAGAATTTTTAAGAGTCTGTAAGCCTGCCCCTGAGGCAGAGAGGAAAAGTGAATACAGAGTAGTGTTGAGAGAGGGCACCACATGCATTGTAGTCAGAACAGTTTTATTCAGGGTCTCCCCATTTATGTTTTATAGATGCAGCATGTATTTATAAACCAGGAGGATGGGCATAACCTTGCATAGCAAACTCCGGGCATGAGGGATGGGAGATTCAGATCCAGAAGGGCATTTACTGTGGGTGCTACTGAAGCTCATCTTCACAAACAGCATCTTGAGAGCATTATAAGAGGGAACAATGTTTTCCAAGAGAAAGTTCTGCTGAGAAATCATCACCAGACAGTGTTGCCAGACAACATGCAGTCACTGTAGGTCTATCTTTGAGGCTGACATGGTTCAGAGCCCAATCACACAGTGAAACTGAGCAAAACCAGTCCAGGAGTTTCCTCTTGCTCTTTCTCAGAAGTAGGGTGTAGTCAGGAGCAGCCCTGAACTGGTGTCTCAAGGTGTGTAGCTGTTCCCTTGTTTACAAACCAGAACCAAAGCATGTTTGGAGGGAGAGGGAAAATGCAAAAAATTTGATTCAAGCTTCTTGTGAATGTGGGCTGAGAATTGTTTCTGAAATGGAACAAGAGGAACATTGTTTGGGGTGAAATTGAACCCAGGCACAGGATAATTTTACCTGTTTTCTTCTACCACTTCCTACTCCTGGCAGGCCCTGGAAGTGCCTGGAGCATGGTCTAAGCCATAGAGCTAGGGTGGGGAGAAGACAGGGGTATTGACACACAAGGAAGTAGCCTGGGAAGAGAGGCTCACCCTAGAGCTGAAGTAACTCATTAAAGCTGTGCATAGGGTACAATGAGCCAAGAAGATACTAATTTAAGACTGGAGGTGGGAGTAAAGAATTTGGTGCAGTACTCATGTACTTTCACCAAATCCTAAGCAAAAATCTGAGAGAGAGCAATGTGTGTTTGCATAGTTTGCAGCCCAACCAGAGAAATCTGGCACAGCTCAGGTACCACAGGGTAGAAGCTTTCCAAAAAATGCTACTTCCCTTCTCCCCTCTCCCATCTCTAAAATCCATCAAGGCCATTCATCAGGCCCTGTAGACTGTGGAGCACAGTTAGGCTGTAGGACAAACCACAGTTGTTCTTTTGAGTAGAGACTGTGTATGTGTGTTTGGTTGCAAAGCCTTGTGAGCTGGAGCTGTGAGCTGGGAAATGTGTATATGAAGCAGAGCAGGAGATAACCACAGAGGCACAAAGGAACAGTGCTGGTGTAAAGGCTTTAACCCTTGCAAGATCAGGGGACCAGGTGGCACAGCTCAGAACAGCCATAACCTCCTTTGGGCAGGTACTTGTGGGTACCCCATACACCTTCTCTCCTCCTTCCCAAGCTTCCATGCATGCTCTAAGTGCATCCCCTACACCAGGGGCCAAGACAGGGTGACAGATGAAAGTCTTACCTCTGTGCTCTGCTTTGAAATACCTTTATGCCACAAGGCCATTGAGTATTCATAGTGAGAGCCAGACCCTCCTAGTCAGAACTCCACGTGAGGTAAGTTTGTAGGTTTAAGTCGGAAGCTTGTGTTATTACGGCTCCTAAAACCCAATCAGAGTTTTGATCTTCGAAAAGAGTGATGGGGAAACCTTCCAGCTGTCCAAGTGAGGTTTGACTCCAAAGAGAAGAAAGAACCTGGTTGTTCAGAGGCAGCCTCAGAAATCAAAGAAGCCAGGATCTCCACTTCCCCAGTCACCACCTTCGCCAGCACTGCCTTGGCACCAGACTCCTCTCCTGCAAATGCGAGAGGGTGGAGCGGTGTTTGCCGGCCCCAGGGAGTTCCTCAGCTGAGCTGAGGCACTGCCAGGCTCGGCCTTTGTTAGCTGTGCTTTTGCAGTCAGCTGCTGGGGTTGTAACGGGAGCATTTTTAATAACGTGGGGTGGGGGAGCAAAAATTAAAGAAGAGGCCATTAGATTAAGCAGCAACCCTGGGACAATGTGTAAGTCACAGTCAAGAGAGAGACATCTGGAAGAATTCCCAAGTTCAAAGGTCTTCATTATTAATGTTCTAGTAGCTGACTTGATGGATTGTCTCTAGGCTGTGTCTCTTTATTCCTTCCACCTTCTCTCCTAAAGACAAATGCTTAAGACAAATCTCTAGATGGAGGGATAGACTCTGTAATAGATTATTTCTTATTACTTAGAAATTGGTTAATAATTAACTAATTCAATTTCAGTGTTTCATCCCCTGCTTCAATTAATCTTTGGAATATAAAGTAAATGCTGGGCTTTGTTCTTCCAGTGCTAATGAAGAAAGAAACTAATGAGAAGACCTGGCCTTGATACCTTTCTAAAGATGATTTAGCTACATAGGAGTTAATTTTCTTTTTTCCTCTTCTTTTATTTACTTTTACCACTTAAGCACAAAATGAACTCATAAAACTGAAAGCAGTACAAGCGGGTTATGAGCCCAATTTCAAGTGTGTTACAAAAGTCTTACTCTACTAAAATTCCATTTCTTGGCAGAGTGTTACAGAAATAATTTATACCTATACTCTCCCATTCTGTAGATAAATATTTTATACAGATATTTTATACATAATCAAATAAAACAAGATATAGGAACTTCTGTACAGCAATTCAAACAGCAGTCTACTACTCTGGAATGGTGCTTTAAGATTTAGCAGATGTAGAGAGTGATTTGTTTTGAACAAACTGAATGTATGGTTCTGTGGCCATAATGTGTTTCAAAGAGATTTTTTTAATCACATCTGTCAGGAATTACACCAATATAATTAATCCAGCCTCCTGACATCCTTTCCAGCCCTTTTCCCTGTAATTCTATTACTCTTTGTTTCTCACTTTTCTTTTATTGTTTTTTTTCTTACCTTATCCTTCCCGTCAGCACTCTGAGAAATATTTTCAGCCCTGCCTGTATAACAGTACCCAGGATGCACAGGGGAATGGGACTGATGGTTGCTTGTCTCCCAGTGCAAGGGTGCAAATCAGGAAACCAGTTCAGATTTCAGCCAACAGACTTTTGTTCTTGCAGCCTGTTGTGTCATCAGTGGCAGGGGTTTGGACATAAACATTTTAGGGTACTAAATGACACCTTCTAGTGTTCAGATGCTTTTTGCCAAGTGTGACTTCACACCCTGGGGAGCAAAAAAAAAAAGCTGTCAACAAACTGCTAAACAGCAACATTTGTCTATTTTTACTTACTACAGTCCTTTTTCTTAAAAGAAAAATTATGATTATGGTAGTAGTGTGTGGTCAAAGCTGATAAGCCTATTTCATGTAAATGCCCCTGACACAGGAAGAAATCAGGCTTTTCCTCCACACCTACAAGCAGGTTTAAGCCTGTCCCATTACAGAAGAAAGGTAGTGCTTTAATCCATTTAATATCGGGACCAGAATCCTGACCCTTCAACAACAGGGAAAGAAGATGCTTTTCAGCATGAACTCTGCTACCAGGGGTCCTGTCAGCCAAGGCAGGACTCACTCCTCAGAGCAGGCTGTTGGCATCATCCTTTTCCCCATGAACAGGAGCTCTCAGATCTGTGTCTAGCTCTGGAGTTTGCCCCTGAGGGCTGTGTAAGCACAGGCTGCAGCTACAGGCCAGAGCTCTTTGTCTTTGTACAGGGGCAGGAAATTCCCTGTGCATCTCATTCTCTACTTTGCCCTCAAGCACAGGGGAGAGCAGGGCTTGCTGTATAAACTTTACTTTACAGATTCCTAATTCTATTAAGCAAACACATCTACACACCACAGAACAGACCCCCAAATATATTAGAATTGAGAATTTCCCAGATCTCTGGCAGCAGTGGAGTAAGATTTTTCCAAGTGAATGAGTAAATTGATGCCTCAAAAAGCACTGTAAACTGATCCATTGGGCTTGACTATGAACTCCCTTTATTCCAGCATAAACCTGGAGCAAGCCTGCTGAACTCAATAAAGTGATGCCGAGGCAAAATCAAAATCCTTCTCTTCACCTTTTTTATTTTTCCTTTTTTAGTGCTAACTAATCCCATAGCTGCAACAAGACTGAAAAACCTATATATACAAACTCTATTGGCCAGGCTACCTTATTGTGAAACCTACAGTATATCCCAGCCTTATAAAAAAATCATTCAGGTGTGACACTGTCCTCTCTCTTGCTTTTCTGATAAGCAGAGAGAATGAGGGAAGGGGGGGGGGGCAATGGCACACAAACTAGAAGACAGGGAAATCATATTTCACAGCAGGGGAAAAAACATAACTGAATGGAGATCAAGGCAGCTAAATTATAGAAACCTACAATACCTGGGTAACACGGGCACAACACAGCACACAGATGCAGCAGAGGCATTAAGACAACTCAAGGATTCTCCTGATGGCAGTCTTGGAGTTGCACAAAGCAGCAGCACCTGCACCAACGAGCTCCTTCCAAAAATCTGCTCCTATCCAATGGTTTGGTTTGAAACATATTAAACTATTGGAAAAAATCTTATTGACTTCATCAGTCAGTGCATGATGAGTTTAAATGAAAGGTAAACTGGTAAAATACTGTCCTGGTAAATGAAACCAGAGTTTAACAGACTGTAGGTGATTGTACTTTGTTGTTCGTCCTGTGTGACACTGCATATTTAGAAGGGTGAGTGATATCTTCCTATGACATCAAAAAAAAAAAAAAAAAAAAATCTTTTGAGGTTGGCAGATGTTTTAAACAAACAAAAAAAGGGCACAATTTAGAAGTGGCATTGGAAGGGTGTTAGTCCTGTCCTTGCTATTTGAAAAATCTCCAACTTTCTTGCCAACAATTTCCTAGAAAAAAATTGCAATGTTCCATTCCATTATTAGCTATTTTTAAAAAATCTTATTGATATGACTTTCGTGCCCTTTCTGTAAAGACTGCCTGTATTTTGTAGTTCCAATACATAAATTCTGAGATTTGAAATGCAAATCTCATTTTCGAGGACACAGCTATTTGTGTGCAAATTTTCAAAGAGCAACTAGAAAGATTTTTGTTCTCTCTCTTCCTGGGTATTCCTGGTTAAAAAGCATTCTTGACATCTGTTGTTCAGTGTACTTTTTTTTTTTTTCAGTTTCAGTTTTGCAAAGAAATTCTTCCAGGGTGCCGTATGATTGCCACTCAAAGTGCAACTCACTGTGCAGTTCTAAGGACAGCTTGGAAATTTCATTCAGTATAGGAGGTACAACCTTCTGATTTGCTTTAAGAAGATAAACATGACTGGATTCTTACCAGCCATGTGTCTCTAGGCTGGTAGACATCCTGCTAAATTTAGTTCTTTAAAAATATTTTTTTTAACTTGGGGTATTGTTCAGAAAAAATAAGTTACAACTCTCAAAACAGGAATTAAATTTCTGCTGCTATGTTGTTGTGACTTGTTCACATTGTGGCCATGCCTAAAGCCCAGTCATGCTATAAGAAGGAAAAGGCCATGTCCAGAGGACCTCTATTTTTGTGATGCCAACTGATGTAACTTAGGTAGTGGCTCTCAAACTGCAGACCACTCTCAAGCAGTGAGGCTGTAGAGCATTTGCTGTGTCACTGGTCTGGTAAAAGAAAGTTTCTTCCAGGGCTGTTTGCACAGCATTTCAAGGAGCAACCTGCAAGCCTGGAAGAAGCAGGAAAGGAGGCAGAAATAATGTAGTGGCATTTGCTAGAAAAGTAGCCACTATGCCACCTGGAAGGGAGCGAAATAAAGAACTAAGTGTCCATTTTGTATGCCTAGAGAAGATGGGAGGGAAAATAAAAAAAAAACAAAACCAAACCTGGCTGACTGGACACACCAGCAAAAATTCAGGGAATCGCTTGCTCAGTGTTAGGAAAAGCTAGAAAAAAGGAAGCATGTAAAGAAGAAAAAAGTGGAAATTATAAAAAAGAAGCAGAGCTCATGGCCAGACAAATATGGAGAAAGTCACTGCTTCAGGCTATGTGGAAAGGGTAAGAAAAGGAAAAGCCAAAGGGGGAGAAAACGGTGCAGTGAGTTCTGGGAAAGGATGGCAAATGCAGCATCAAAGCAAGGTCCTCCTGTTTCAGTTCTAAGTCAATGGAAACATTGAATCAAAAGACTGGCAGAGCAACTTTGTTACACCATGGATAAAGTTTCCCAAAGCATGTCTGTGCAACAAATTAGGTTATTATATTATGTAATATTATATAATTATACTAGTCTAGTTCCTCATGTGAACACTCTTTCCAGTTGTGGGGTGAGTCTTTTTCCAATTTTGACCTCTATTGCTCTGGAAAGAGTTTTTGTTGAACTAGGGACAATATTTTTACGTTGGGACTGGAGTTCACAGGTAGGGTTATGCTTGTTTTACCACATTGGTATAGTTGCACTGATGTGAAGGGTAAAATGTGCCTGTGTGGCGAAAGCCTGAAGTATCTATCTATCCTTCAGGCCACAGACATGACATTCAACAGCTTAGCAAGAAGCCACATTTCAAAGACACCTTTGTTATTGAATGGGAACACAACAGGGGGAAAAAAATCATTTATGGGGCTTCAAAAATGTTTAGGTTACTTAAGATTTTATTTCCATGTAAGCTATTGCCAAAGATGCTACAGGGGAGTTTTGTACTCATGAATGTAAGAAAGGATAATGCAAAAATACTATGTGTGAAGTTTTTCCCCACGCTGTGATCATTTCTATAACCTTTGGCAGAACCTGACAGTTACCATGACCTATAACAGGAAAAAAAATATAGAGAAATAATGGTGTTTAAGAAATCTTGAAATGAAGGGTTCTCTAATGCTGGCATTTTTAATAGTACACACCTTTTTGTGTACTATTACACAAATAATAGCCATGAACTTTATGTGGGAAAGGAAGAATGCTTTATTCTCCAATAAATATGAAAAATGTATGATTCACGTGTCAAATATAAGTGATGGTTAACAATCAGATACATGTTCTATTCTTTGCTTCCATGTGCTGGTCAGACAAAAAAAAGAAGAAAAGAAGTGCTATACACTGGTTTGTCAAGAATGCAGCATCAGGGATCTGTAAAAGTCTGAGTGATTCTATTGCTTCCTTTTGAAGGGCTCTAATAATAAGAAGGCCTGGGGAGAAAAATTGCAGTTGAAGACCATTGAAGTCTTGAACTGTAGTCAAGCCACAGAGTGAAATTACTGAGCCCTGAACACCTCTCCTGATCCTTCTCTGTTGAGAAGAACCTTTGTTAGATGAGGAGGC
Organism: Calypte anna; assembly: GCF_003957555.1. NCBI lineage: Eukaryota > Metazoa > Chordata > Aves > Apodiformes > Trochilidae > Calypte > Calypte anna. The sequence continues at coordinate 38,654,029 of NC_044245.1, forward strand.
AGAGGTTGAAAGACTCAATTGAAATCCTCACTAAATACATTTTCTGAGAAGTTAGGACATGTGGATTTTTTTTTCCCCACATGGATTTACAGATCCACAGAATTGGAGCACACAGGGAATCACTCTTTTTTTTTTAGTAGAAAGAATAAACTAGAATAAGAATATTACCAATTCTGTGTATGAGCGAGAAAAGAAGATTTTCTTGTACTAACCCATCTGAGCCAGAGTGACACATACTGTGACACTGAGAAATATCTGAAAGGGCAGAAAGAAAGGACTGTAGGTGTAAGTACTATTATATGTTGAGAAACCTCTTTGTCTCAGATCCTAGGAAAATTACTTTGTCCATTTTTTGCTGAGTTTTCCAATAGCACATTCAGTGCAGTTGACTGACATCTTATGTGTCTTATCGTGGATCTGTACCTCCACAATGAGTGATTTTCCAGGGTACACCTTCAGAGTCTATGGTCCACCTGCAACATTCTGCTGACTGTATGAGAAATTCTGTCTTCAGCTGAATTTATCAAAGTGCCCTACGAAGGAGAGGCATAAACTGTGAGTGTACACTATTAATAAGCCATCCTCAGTCCTGACTATCCTGTTGCAAGACAGAAGCACTCTGAGATTAACCTTAAACCAGAAAAAGATCTTGGGATAGCTGTGCAGGCAAAACACAACCTCAGGGGTTGCCACCTGTGCTGGCAAAACAGTCTTTTAAACTGGCTTTTCCTGGGCATTATGCCAGCATAGGAATGTTGCAGCCTAATGAATTATTGCTGTAGTGGAAAGCTTCAAGTATTCATGTGGTCCCATAGTAGCCATGACCATTGGCCATTTGGTGGTGACAAATAAAACATAAACACAAGTTCAAATGTCAAGGTGGGATTTCCCACAAGTTAGCAAGAGAAGAGTGACAAAAGGAGTGCATCTGCTGCTGTTTAACCCATTGTCTCCAAGAATCTTTTTGTCTTGGTCATATTGGCCAACACCTTTCACCTCTCCCAGGGTTCTTGGCAACAGGAATGCCATTGCCCTGGGAGCTTTCCAAGGGCAGGACCCATTAATGGCAGTTCATTTTCTGCTTAATCTAGCATAATCACTCTCTGGGTTGCTTCAGGATCTGAATACCACTGCCAAGGAAAAGTGGTATGTAGAAATGGAAAGCTGACGACAACCAAGAAAGCAGCAGTCTGTAAACTCAAAAAGAGGCAAGAACAGGAAACAAGGAGCATGCAGTGGCAGAGAGAAACAGTCAAGGAATTTGGAATTCAGCAATCCAGGGAGCCTGTGAGCCACAGAGACAGAGAAGAAAAGCAGAGACAGTTACTGCAAAGCCCAAAGGAAGCAGAGAGACCGCTGGGGAGGCAGCATTCTGCAGAAAAGCAGATCCATCAGGCACAAAAAGGAAGGGACAGGAGAATCTAAATGAGTGGTTGGGGGTGAACTCTGTATGAGCACCTCTATTTACATTTCCAGTCTAATTCCTGAATAACATCATTCTCTTCTTTTACAAGAGGGAAAATGAGAATCAGAAATATGAAGTGACTGCTGGAGATATAGAGATATAGTGAAAGCACCAATGTATCTCTCAGTCCTGATCACTAAGTACTAGCTATAGATAGGGCAAACTGGGAAAGCAGTGAATCATTGTCTCTTCAAGGTAAAGCAATTTTAAGGTTCAATCTCATCACCTGGAAGGAAGGCAGAAAACCCTGGAGATATATATCTCATGAAACTTCTTATGATGCTGTGAAACTGAATTGATCTAAGCATCTTCAGTTTTTCAGTTACCAAAATGAACGAGACCATATACCAGGAAAGGCATAAAAGCAGTACAGTAGAGGTAGAAGAGATTGTAAAGTTATATGCAGCTGTACTTCTCTGCTTAAGCTTTTGGTATTAATTGCCAGGCACTCTTCACATCCGTGGGAGTTCAGCCAGGATTTTAATAAAGCCAAAACATGTCTTGCTACCCCCACAGCAGTCTCTCAGCAAGGCCTTCAGAAGTCTCTGAGGACTGGTAGGAAACAAAACCAAGTAGCAAATAGCTACTGATGATGTGGGGGTCTGATGATGAGACTAAACTTTTCCTTCCACAACTAGGTCTCTTCAGCAATGGACTAAAAGGAGAGGAAATAAGTCTTTTAGTACTTACAGACACTTTCATTCTTCTATAAGGAATTGAAAAAAAAATAATACAAGGACTAAGAGCTGCATTGTGTGACAAAACTACATCAGGGAAGTTGGACTGCATCATTAATTTATGGCAAGAGAGTTGTGAGCAGGAAACTGAAGGGTGAGCCTGAAATTCACTGCCTTTACACCACATCATGAGACACTTTTGTTTTCTCTGCTACATTTTCTCTCATTTCAATGCAGTTCCTTCCTCTTTGGCCCAATTCAGAGTTTCTGCCTAGCTTTATTCAAATAGCTGTGTATATGAGCTTGTCATAGCTTTTCTTCCTACCTCACCTTGTACCACAGGGTCATACAAAAGGACAAAGTGTGTCATCAGAGGACTGTCTGAGATATCAGCATGTTTCTAGCTTTGATGCTGTCACTTACAAGTGTGACATTAGCAGTGAGCTGACATTAGGAAGCTAAACAGACCATCATTTCTTTCCTGCCCCCCACAATAGGCCTGATGCAGACCCCACTGGAATTGCTGGAAATACAAGGGGCTTTAGCTCGGACCCAAACCAGACCAGCCAGGAATAATGCTGAAATATAGCTGGGGCTAAGACAGTAAAAGAGACTAATCCCAGTCACCTTCCTTTAACAGGAGGCTCAGAATGATATGAATTGGCTAGCTTCTGTCTGAATTAAGATCAAAGCCCCAAAGGCAACTCAGTTCTAGTCATCTAGCTTTGCAGCCTCCTCCAAACTCGATCCAGAGGGAAAAGTGACTAATCCTATTCAGTTGTTACACTGAGCTAGTGCCATCGAATTAAAAAAGCTTGGGGCACAGGGAAAAATTAATAATCTGGGTCAGTTTTCTTCAGCAAGTCCTTTGCACATCCTGGCCAAAAAGAAGAAAAAAAAAAAAAAAAGTAGTACACAGACAGCGAGAGGAAGCACTGATAAGAAGGAAAGCTCTCCTGATAAAGTGCACACACTTTGCAGAAAAGAAATAGAAGCAGATAGGTGAAGGTTTATCAAAACTCCCAAGGTGGGAAGAGATTGCATTAGAGGAGCTAGTTCTCCTGCTTGCCTGAAAAAAAGATCATGTTCTGTAGTTTTTTCCAGTTCTTCAGTGCCCATGCAGGGCTGGGAGGACAACCATGGGTGGAACCAAAGCAAGCTGCAAATGTGTTTCTGGTCACAGAAGTCAACTTCTTGGCTCCTCTCTCTCCAGGGCTATGAGAGGGCTAATACAGGAGAACAGCCCATGGCCACATCAGAGCCATGACCTAGGAGGTGTCACTAAATGGGTGTTGCCACTGTAACAGCTGCTCAAGTGATGATATTACTAGTTGCTTTCAGCAAATGCATTTTTGGGTAGGCTTCAAAGTAAATAAACTCTGCTGCTGGTTATCGTATTATTACTTTGAACAGGGCTAGCAAGGATTGTGTCAGCAGAAAAGGTTAGGCAACAGATAAACCCCTACCAAAGGTTAATACCGTAATAAAGGAAAAGGTGTGTGTGATTCTGTACAAATCTTATGTTTTCCCTGCCCCTGTTACAGACAGGGACAGCTTTCATTATTAAATATCATTGGCTCGTTTGATTTTTGTGCAGGTTTCCGTGATGACAGGAAAAGGCTGGAGGTTTTGTTTGTGGTAAATGTGAAAATTTTCTGCTTTTAAAAAGTTGTTCCATAGGCAGGTGAAATCTGTGAAGCCTGGCCACCTCTATGTCCTCCCATCTCTTTTATTTGTCACTGGCAAGTAGCACCATACACCAGTCCTATCATTCACAGCCCCCTGGGTTAGTCTAGAGGACGTAAATAGAGCAGCTGGATGGATATTAAGTATATAGGAGCTGAATTCTGCCCCCTTTTAGTCAACTAGGAGCACCAAGTGCTCAGGTCACCCACCTTTATCTAAATGCTAGATTTCATCACATTTATTTTGTGCCCTCAAGGCCACTGGCAGTGGTGAGAATGCCAAAGCTTTACAGCTACTGGAGGGAAGGATGAACATGTCTCCTCAAGTGTCATTCCCATAGGTCAAACTGGACAAGCTGTCTACATTAGCAAGCTGCTTTTGGAGGACAATTCACCAAGGCCTAACACAGAGAACCAGAGATAGTGAAGACTGAAGAGATGGGTGAAGCAAAAAAAACCCCAACCAACCAAACCAAACAAAAAGAACAAAACAAAATACAAAACCCCCAAACAAACAAAAAAAAAAAAAACCAAAAAACAAGCAAAAACTAACAAACAAAACATTCTAAAATGTCAATGAACTGGTTAACCACACAAAGACTGCAAATCTGCAGGGAGTGTAGGTTGTTTGGGGATTAATCCAGGTGAAATGAGGTGCTGCTGAGATGTGTGCAGAAAAAAAGAAAAAAATGGGGGCAAAAGCAGCAAATGCAGAGGTCCAAGGAACCAGAAGAGAAGGTGACCAAAGGAAAGGGTGTCTTTGCTCAGGTGTCCCATCCTAGGGTTACTTCTGGCTCGATTACTGGCTATAAATGGTGAAAGATCAGTGCCATAATCAGATCCTTGTGGCAAGTTACAAAAGCAGGAAGATGTTGTCCCACCCCAGGCCCAGTGTCCCCCTGGGGCTCAGCATCCCCGGGTAGTCCTGATTCCACCTGGCCTCAATGCCTCTTTTCTTCAGGTTCCAAGTGCCTCCAGAAGAACCCGCGGGCATCCATTACCTGACTCATCCATTACCCCGACTCAGCCTTCAGGTTTTTTGTCTCCGCTCAAGTGTGCGCCCTTGATGAAGGACAGAGTCCTCCCGGAGCGGGTCACCACAGGGGACTGTCCCCTTCACACGCTCCGTCCCCGGAAGGCAGTACCCGGGCAAGGCCCGCTAGCCGCGGGGGCTCAGCAAGGTGTCCCCGGCCCCTCGGCCCGCAGAGCCCTCAGGGCGCCCAACATCTGCCCGCTGGGGCCATCTTGCCGTGCGGGACCGGGCAGAGCGCCAAGCCGTGGCCCTGCGGCAGCTCCCGGGAGTGGGCAGCGCCTGGCACCGCGGGACGGGAAGCCGGGGCTGCGGGAGGAGCCATCCTCGCCTGCCCCCCGCCTCCGCCGTCGCCATGGGGCGAAGGTGTCCAGCTCCGGGATGTTCCTCCTAGGAGCGCGTCCGGGATGCTCCTTCATCCACAGCCGCTCCGGCGGCCTCGGTTTTGTAGTTGAACCCCCGGGAGTTCTAAGGCGTCATGTCGCAACAGCGTTACGTCGAGGCAGCAGCCGTGTGGGTGCCTGCCCACGGGTCACCTCGGGGTCCTCCCGCGGGAGGAAGGCTGAGAACGAAACTCCCACTCAGTGTCGTGGTGTGCGGTGATGGCAGTCATTGTGTTTTCGGCCACTGGACGATACCAAGTAATTCGATAGGCGATCCCGCGACAGGCTGTGGAAACTAGGGGCACCGAGCCAAATTTGCCCCGGGTGAGGTCGGTGGGAGTGCTGTTGGTCCCTATTGTCCCTTCACGAGTGGGTCCGGCACTTCTTGGAAGAGCCGCAGCAGACACCGGGCTGCTCCCTGCTGCCTGGGCTGGGGGTACCAGGTCGCTCTGGCCAAATCACTGCTCTCCGTTGGGTGGACGAGGGAGTGAGAGGGAGATCGACAGCAAAGATTTCGGGGAGAAGAGTAAAACGCCTCTCAAATACAACACGCCAGCCGTCCAGGCGGCTGAACGCCGCTGTGCTTTTTCCGCAGACGGGCAACCCAACAGGGGACTCGTGGAAGAAAGGGAAAAAAAAAATCCCTAATACTTTTACCTTTGGAAAATTGAAAGAGGTTTTTCGTGCCGTCGCTGTCAAGCCCCAAGCCCAGGATTTTGTTTTCTCTCCCAGCATGCGTTGATGACATCACGAAGTAGTGCCCCTTCTTTGTGTGTCAGTGATGTCACCAAGTGCAGTGTGGGGGACAATGGAATCCTGAACTCCGTGCGAGGGCGAGTGGGAAGCGACTGCTCCTTCTGCTGGTTCAGGGCTGAGCCGGGGGAGGGAAGGGAGGACACAGCAGCTGCTTTAGGGCTGAAACAGGTGAGAGACGGGAGAACTGCCGGGGGAACCCTTTTAGCTTGTTGAGGGGAGGGGGGCTTTGGGCTGGGCTCTTCCCCCCCATCCCTTTCCAACTGAGACAGGTGAGAAGTTGCTGCTGTTGCCGGAGGGACAAAGCAGGTGAGGCGGGGGAAAACCTTTGGGGTTGTAACAGTTGTAAGAATAAAAGGAAAGCAAGCAGCGCCCCGGCCAAGCCTTATTAATAATCCCCTCTCAGCCTTTTTTAAAAAAAGCAGCCCAGGAGCTTGCCCCCTTTCCTAGTCACCTGCCTCGACCGTGTTCCTGTGGGGCTCCCTCACGGAAGCAGCAGCAGAGCCGGGGAGGGCGTTTATCCCTCCCCCTGCACACCCCTGCGGATTACTTTCCAAAGGGTCTCCATTAAAAACTCACGTCCCCCTCCGAGCTCCCCTTTCTTCCTTCCCCAGCACCCGCTGGAGCGGGGAGGGGGGAAACACACACGACACGGGGGACTGTGGCTGCCGGGATCCCCCCTTTCAAGCCCCGGAGCGGGGGCTTCGCCGCCTACGCCTCCCCCTCCTCCGGAGCCCGCTCCGCCCGAGGCGGCGGTGAGTGGCTCCCCGGCCCCGCCGCCCCCCAGCCCCGCTGGGCGGGGGGAGGCAGTCGGGGAAGCCATTGCCTGTTTAATAGTTGCTGTTGCAGCACTTCCGCTTCTCTCCCAGCGAGAGAGACACGAGTGGCCAGGCCCAGCCGCACCGAGGAGGAGCAGCCAGACACAAAGGGAGAGGTAGGGGGACGGGGCACCCCCCACCGACCCTCCCCGCTAGCCCCGGGGGCAGGGGCGAGGGGCAGGGCCGGCCGCGGCCCGACGATGGGGAGGGAGGCGGCGGAGCCGGCGGGGCAGGGGGATCGCTCTCGGGGCTGTCAGGTACCGCTGTCCCCCGGCCCCTCGCCGCCCGGCCCTGCGGGCCCGCGGCCGGGGGAGCCCGGCCGAGCCCCCCTCTGCCCTCGGCTTTCGTCCGGCGGAGGGGAGGCAGCGGGGCGGCCCGGTGGGAACAGGGGAGCTCCCCGGGGTCGGTGGCCCTGGGAGGGAGGCGGCTGTGTACCGACCCCCCGGCCCGCGGCTCCCCCCCCCGCCACTCGCCCCGGGCCCGCGGCTGCCCCCCTTGCTCCCCCCTAACTCTCCCGGGGTGCCCTGCCAGCCTCCCTATCCCTCCGACGGTTTCTCTCCCCTCTCGGGTGCGGACCTGCCCTCTGTAGCCCACCGTGCTCTCCCTCCTCCGCTGCTCCGAGGTGCCCTCACGAAACTGGGCTTCCTCCCCCCGGCACCCTGCTGCCCCCCTCGCTGCCCACGGCCTCTCCAGGCCCTCTGCTCTCACCCCTTGTAGGCCCTGGCCCTTTTTTCCTTCCCTCCCCGCCCGCACCCCCAGCACAGACCCTCTGTTCCCTTCCCCCTTAGCTGGAACGCCTCTCGGCACAGGGGCCTCGGTGGGTTCCCTCTGTGCACCCTACTCCCAGTTTAGCTGTTCCCTTCATTTCCCCCCCGTCCAGTCTCCACCCCCCTCACCCAACACCCGATCCAGCAGGCAGGGATTATCCAGCAGGCAGGGGGTTCCCCACCACAGGTCACGGATCCTCCTTTGGGCTCTCCCCCTGTTGCCAGTGATGCCCCACTTCCATTTTAGTGCTGGTGACAGTCACCCCCCCGCCCTGGTCCTGTCCCTTCCCACCTCCCCCACGTGCCTCCCGGGAACCCAAGGGACCAGAGCGGTTCCATTTTTATCTCCTACGCCCCTAGGCTGGATAGTGGTGGGTGGTGATGGCTTCTTGTGTGTGCAGTTTGGGGGAGATTAGAAGGAATTGCTCTTAGCTTCCCCTGATCCTCGCAGTTGTCCTTGTTCCAGTCTCTTATTTCACACTTGCTCTCTGAGAGGAAGCTTAGAAGTCCCTTTACCTCTTCTCTTTGGTGTTACTAGCGTGGGGAGGCTGCTGCTCCTCCTGCTTCAAATGTAGGGTCTGAAGAGGACAGCGAGACACGAGGTCCCTTTAAAAGGAACATGACCCAGACACGGAGAGAGACTGTCAGTGGCCTTTCCCTGTGTGTGTTTGTGTTTCACGTTTGTTCCCACACCCCATGGTGTCTCCTCTCCAGGTTGGGGTGTGTGTGGGGGGTCGCTATGTCGGATGACGATTCAAGGGCCAGCACCAGCTCCTCCTCATCTTCATCCTCCAACCCAACAGACAGAGAAAGAGACAAGCACGCCTAAGAAGAAGGAAAGCAAAGTCAGCATGAGTAAAAACTCTAAGCTGCTATCTACCAGTGCCAAGAGGTGAGGCCGCAGTCAGTTTTCTCACTGATTTGCTGCATCTTCACTCCTTCCTCATTTTATTTTGCTCCATTCCCCCACGGGCTCCCTTGCTACTCCCAGTCCTTTTCTCTAGCCCTTACAATCAACCTTTTCACACAAAGCTGCTGCTTTCTCACTTTATTCAGCATCTCCATGCAGCAAGTGTCTGCCCAACTTGACTGCTCTCTGCCCTTTCTTCCTGCTTCTTCCTTTGTTCCATCCCAAATATTTTCCTGCATTTTTGGTTTGTTTTTTTTTCCTCTGGGCTGTTATTTTGTCCCTTAGTTATTTCCACTGTCTTTTCCTTTTTCCTCATTGGCATCAGTTATTGGGATGGTGTAGGATTGGCATGTAAGGCATTGCATTTCAAGATCAGTTTCTCTCTCTGTAGGTTGGGATTGATCTAGAGTGGCTTTTTTCTTTCCAGGACTGTTTTGGGGATTAATTAATATTTGTGAAGTGTTCTGAGTTTACTTGCTCTGGGGGAGTGCACTACAGTGCAAGGGGTATAATATGACCTCAGATCTTTTCCAACAAATATATTACTGTTGTTCTGTCTGCTCATCACTTATATTGAATTTTCTGTGTACGGTTGGATGTTCAGTAGAATAAATAATCTACAGCAGGGTCCACTTGTGGACACTCTGCTCTAAAATAGTTTTTGCTTACAGCACAGAGTGAGTTGTTTTTTTGGTGAATGAAATAATTTTTATCCAAGAATAATGTCTACATGGGGGAGAGATGCCTGCATAGAATAGTAATTTCAGAACAGTTATGTCAGTCTTATTCACCTGGACAGACTCTTGTAGTCACTCAGTTTAAAAAAAAATAAAATATTACTTTTTCTTATTTCTTCTGAATTCAGCACCATCCTGCTCCAGGGAGCTAAGTTAACAAATGGAAATTTTCAAGTGAACTTGCGATGCTAAAGTAAGAATAGTAAACCATCTCACTGAACAGCTTTGCCAAGTAACACAGAGAGGTTGTATCTGTAGGTGTCAAAAGTGACTGGGGTTTTATGTAAATGCTCTGTCCTCACAACTGAGTTCTCTGTGGCTTTGTAGATTTCAGGCAGTTTGGTTATCCCAGATCTGTGCTCGGCAGGTTTCCATGGCAAACTGATATGGATAGTGGCAAGTGATATTTACATGCCGTGCCTTTCACTATTTTAAAAAGGATTGTAAACTGCCTAACATGAAAAGGTTGTGGTTGTCATGTATGAAAAGTGGAAGAGAGACGGGAGATGCTGTCTGATTTTAAAGAAGAGAGGCAGACTGAGTGCTGGGTGGGGAAATCTGGAGGGGAAGCCTGAGTGACAGTAATGGGACTCCAGGGAAGAAGATGATAGCTGGTTGGGCGTATTGTGGCAAAAGCAGTGTGTGCCCAGAATAGTCTGGGCAGGGAGGACAGGGTGTTGTCTGAATGCAATGAAGAGAGAGAGAGTCTAGAGTCCTGAGCGAGGGGACACAGGCATGTTGTGTGGCTCTTGAGGGTGAAGTGAGGGGAGAACTGAAGGTCGCCGGAATGTGCAGAAGCCTTGGAAATAGATATTCCCCTTCTTTTAAGTGTCCTTGGGAATGGCGCAGTTACTTATTCCCTTGGGGCTGGTGTTTTTTTCTCAAGATGGTGATGGGAAGCTAAGGGGAAGGAAGGGGGCGGGGGGCCAATTTGGCAATGACTGTGTCTCTCAGTCCAGCAAGACAGAATTCCTTTTCAGACTGCAGTATCCTAGCACTCGGTGCATCACATTTGCAGAGGGTTTCCCTCATTTACAGACTGCTTGGCAGGGTAAAGCCAACAGTCTTTTTCCACTGCCCCTGTATGGTTGGCATCTTTATGGGAGCATACAAGAGTGCACCTGTCTGGGTTCAGTGCACGATGGCTGTCTGCTTTTCTGTCCATCTCTGTAACAGGGCATCAGTCCTGCTTGGTGTTTTTGTACTGGAGGGAGGCTGCATCTCAGAGTGCCTCTCTCTTGAGCAGTGTTTCAGACTCATGGTGACACTATGACTGTAAGGCATATGTGTTAACTGCTATCCCACATAGTGACTTACCTTTGTTCCTTCTTGCTTTTATTGCCACAGGATTCAGAAGGAATTGGCTGACATCACCTTAGATCCACCTCCAAACTGCAGGTTGGTGTCGATTCCTTCCCTGAGGAGGGTGGGGGAAGGTGAGAGGCTGAAGTGTGAAGTGTGCCTGTGTGTTCTGTAGCTGTCCTCAGGGGCTCTGGATAGAGTAGAGGAATGGAATGGTTGTTTAGGTGACCAACAATACTTCTGTGAATGCTTGGGTGACATTAAATAGTTTTCAAGTGGGGTTGGGGGGGGACACGGACATGCACTACAGAGATTGTGTGTTTTGATAGGGGGTTTCTGTTTGTTTTGGTTATGTTTGGTTTTGTTGTTGGTTTGTTTGTTTGTTTTTTTAACAATTGCATTTCAGTCTGTTATACAGCTTTATGCATATGTTTCTGAAACTGTCCTGTAAAGAAGAGTGTAAAAACTTTCCCTTTGTTTGTTTTTTCTGGTTTATAAATCTAATGCCTGACTGAACTAATCTTATATAAATAAGAGTCCTGCCAAGGAAGCAGAGAATAGTAAAATGCTACGAGATTTTTAGCTCAGAGAGTTCTGTAGTGAACAGTAACTTACAGTGAAAGAGAAGCGCTAATTCATTGCTCAGTAGGTGCCCTTACAGGAGCACAGGTGTTAGCTGATGAAATAGCAAGCAGGGATATTCTGTTGCCCTTAACAGAGCAGCTTGCTTTTAAACATCTTTTAGAAACTTGTAACATTTTTTTTATAACGCATAGCAGGTTGGTATGTTTCATGGGATGATGGACCTAGCCTCTTTGCATTTGGAGAAGAGACAGTAGTAGTGTAACATCCTTGAAGGGTTTATCTTGTTTGTTCAAGGGCAAAGTGGCTTTTGGTCTGGTCTGTGTTCACTGTAGTTGCCAAAGCACGACTCTGTTCCTAGCTTCTTGCTGTGGCTGAGGCTTGAGACCTCTTGATGTTGGTACTAGCAGAAACTGGAAAAAATTCTGTTTATAATTTCCTATTTAAGGTGGTCTTTTTATTATTGCGTTGTCAGCCATAAATGCTCGTGAACCTTTTTACTGAAGCTTTTTGCTGCTGTTGGTCTGCAGGGAGGCATTAGAACAAGAGTTGGCCTGATGGATCCAGCGCCACTGTTTTTGTACCAGTCCCAGGGATCATAATTAAATGAAGGAGGGATGAGATGAGGCATGCAAGCAAAGGCCTAGGCTGATACTGAGGTTTTTGTGCTGTTCAGAAGATAATCCATGTATTCTGAAATCTTCAGCTGTGACAATATTGCTTTAGTGATAATTATGACTACCTGAATATTACAGCTCTTGGGTTGAAGATATCTGTGTATCAGGATGAGGTCCACATGCTTTGCTCTCCTCCTCCTCCTACCTGAGTTTCATGGGAAAGAAACCCAGAAGCACATCTCAGAAAGGCACTGTGGTGTGCTCTCTAAATAACCAAGCCTGGGTGATCAAGATGCTGGGTCTGCAGTCAAACTTCACAAATCTGTCCAAAAGTTGTGGTAGTACATGAGCATGGCAGATTGCAGGTTTCACCTGGAGTTCTGTGTAAATAATTTTCAAACCCTAATTTGTCCTTGTTTCAATTGACATCATTTACAGGTAAAGACAAGCTAGCAGACTACCTGTCAAAATAGAACATGGTTTGATTTTTCTTATTTAATTACATAGGCCACTGAGCATAATGGACTTAAAGGCCTACATAGTAAGCTGGTGGTGTTCCAGCCTTTATAAATATTTCTATTGGTAAAAATCAGTTCGTAGTACAAGTAGTGATGATTAATCTTTGCCTGCAATGCAATTAGCAGTATTCTACATTCCTTCCAACCTTCAAATGAGTGACAGTGAAGGCTGGCAACTTCTGACAATAATACGTGAAACTGGTGTAATTGCTACTGCCTTTTAATATGTTGATAGATAGGAAAACGTGAATGGAGGGGTTTGTGTGTGTGAGACCAAAGGAGTTTTGGTATTGCTCATCTTGGGGTGAAGTCATCCTGCTTCTGTTAAGATAGTGCTGAGAGAGAAGAACAACAGCTCTGCTTATGGCTAAGGAGACTCTAGTCGCCCAGTCAAGCACTGGAAGTTTGCTTCTGTAGCAACTTCTGTGGTTTGTAAAAGGGTAGGCAGGTGCCAATCGTCACAGCAGTGAGATGAGTTTCAGTTATCACCATTACAGGGAAAGTTCACCTCTCCTGGAAATAGAAATAGTCAATTTGTGAGTATGAGGAGATTAAGCAAGGGAGAGACTCTGGTTGCTGCATGGTACTTAAGGTTGCCAATATATGCTCTGGGGACTCCTGCTAGCAATGCAGTGTCACTGCTTTCCTTTTTTGTTTGTTTTTTGGTGGTTTTTTTGCTATGCATGAACATTATTATGTTGTGAGGGAGGTATTAGAACTTAGTTTTGATTTTGTGCCTTCATGACTTCGCTTATGCTTATCTTTACTGCCAGCCCTTCATCTCTTTGCTGCCTTTTTTCCTCTATATACTTTTTTCGGATGTCACTGGAGGGGGGGACACAGTCCTCTACTTTTAAGTATTTCACTCCCTTCTGCAAGACTAATCTCAAAATTTATATATTCAGGGAGCTATAAAGATACCAGGAGCTACCTATTCTGTTGTATTCTGTTGTCAGCTTTAGAAATGCCAAAGTTTCAGAAGCTGACATTTGAAGATGCAGGTCCAAAACTGTATCCTGTGTTATGCTGGAAACATCATATTTTTTTTTTCCCCACTGGTCATTTGTTCTTACACCTCTCACCCCCATCTTTGATTAATCCCTGTTTTGTGCCATGCCTGGTGTTTGATAGCAGCTCATTGTTGTGCATGCTTTAATTTTTGACCTTGTTGCAAAGTATGTTTTTTCTTCCAGTCCTATTGCAGTAATAGGGGTTCAAGATATTTAATGCGTCCCAGGGCAGCTCTGCATATTGACAGAAAAAGCTTTAGGTTGTCAATGATTTTTAGTAAGAACTATTTTATTTTTCTTCTTATAAAACACTACATATAAGATGCAATTACAAGTAATGAACACCATTTGATATTTCAAACAAACTAGCTTAGAAACAAATGAGTTTCTTTTCTATTTTTTTAGCTTGCAGTGACTGTATTTTCATGTATGTAAACCACAGATCATCTGTCAAAGAAGGAAAAAGAAAAAACCAAACACAAACCCAAACAAAACAAAAACCCAAACCCCAGGCATACTCAACACCCTATGACTAAGCAGCTGTGTAGGTTTTACACTTATGTGGGTAGTACCAGGGGAAGTTTATCCCAGAACTTCCTCTTTCCTCAGTAGTTTCCTTGCATCCAGTTTTCCATAGCTTGCCCACGTCCTCCTACTGCTTATCTGTGCTTATGTCTCATTGACCTCTTCATCATCCCATATAGCCCCTTTGCCCTTCATGTTTCCCTTCCCAGGCTATGATTTTGATTTTGACTCAGGCTAGTGCAGTTACTTGTACAGAGGTGCCGAATACGTGCATGGAAATTTGGCCTGCGTTCAAAAAGTAGATTTTTGGCCTTGACTATGTTTTCCAAAAATGCATTTTTAATACACTTTACAAATTTGTGGATTCCTGATAGAGGCATTGCTGTCCTCAGAAGTATCCTACTATGGTGTATATATGTAGTGTTTTGCTGTTCCTGAGTAGTTCTTACCTTCTTTGTAATTTTTGGTAGGCTGGCACTCCAGAGGTCTGTAATTTTCTGTTGCCTGCAAGACGATTTGATTTCTGATATTAATACTGAGTTATGAAAGTGAAATGGGGCTTTCAAGTTCAAAAGGTGGTTAGTGGTTACCGTGAATTGGAGAGGAACTATTTGGACCTGAAGTATTTCAAATCTTTTAAGAGGGTACCTGGTGATTTCTTCTCCTAATTTGTATTGTATCAGAAAGCTATAACTCTGGTTTTAGAAAGTTTTGCACTTTTGGTCTTCTTTGTATGTTGGTGATAGAGGAGTATGTAGTGTCTGTGTGTTGTGCATTGGATCGTGGAAGTCATATATAAGTCTGTCAAAATACAGTTCTGCCTTGCTACATAGGCAGACCTGATCTTTGTTTGTAGATAACACTTGTATTGTGCCAAAGCTTTCCTTCTGTCACTGTGGCAAGGTTTCCAAAGCTTTAACAGAAGTTAATTAAGGCTGTAAGTACTTTTTTTTTTTTAGCTCTTTGTGTCACTTACTTGACCTCTGTATATAAGCATCTCCTGATAATAAAGCTGCTAATTGCTGCGAGGTTATGAAATAAACGTTTCCCCCCATTTTTAGGAATGGGGAGTTGCAGCACACAGAAACCAAGTGACTTATCCAAGGTCATGCAGGAAGTCTGTGGTGAAGTGGAGAAATGAGTGTACATCTCCTTTGTTTCAGGATACCTTGCAGCTGAGCTGTTCTGCTGGAACTGTGTGTGCATCGGTTGCCTTAAGAGCAGGGCTTTGAATCTGTGCTTTATTGGGTGTCTGGTATTGACTGTATGTAAGCAGGGTAATTTAATGTTATTTTTCCCATCTGTGTAGAGGGACCAAAATGGATATTAACTAGAATTAATGTTTTTTAATCTTTCTTACCCAAAATGAAACAAGTTTGTTTCCACATGGTTCATTTAAGTCCATATAGGCAAGACCAGCTGTTCCTTAAACAAAAAAATAATTTTCAGATCTTTACTGAAGGAGGCATTTGCCTGCAAGGCTTACTATCACTTCATAGTGAAATGCTATCAGAAATTCATTATTTAAATAATAATAAAATACAGTTATGTTTCCTGACTCCTTCAGCCCAGTTTTTGTAAATTCACAGAATAAGGACCAGATCTCCCTGAGAGTCTTGTGAAAGTTAACTGTCAGCACTTAATAAATATATGTCCCAGTATAGATGGTAGGGAGAAGTGCTCTCTACTATAATGTGTGGAATATCTGCACTTTTCAAAACTTTGCAATGTGGAGTGAAGATTTATTGGTTAGAGAGAAGTCTGCATAAAATGTGTGGCTCAAAGGCAGTTTTGAACTCAATAGTTTCATATTAAAATTAATATATTTCATCTACGTCCCATGAAAGTCTGGCATTTGTTTTGATTGCGTTTGTTTTTATGGTATTTATAGTTTTTTGCAAATGTATTTTCTCAATAGCTCTAACCCCCAATAATGCCTTAAGTGCTTTTTTGCTTTTAAATCTAATATATTATTTAGGGGTGGGTTGTCAGTGTTAAACTGTATCAGTGTTGGTTTTATTATTCTCATGCTTGGAATAAACAATAGCTATATTCTAACATAAACTTTCTGGTCTTACATCTTGTAACCAGAAATCCTAATTTCACTGAGGCAGTTTTTTAAATGTGTACATTCAAATTTTTATATCACAAACGACAAAAATGTTGGGGCTTACCTCCTTGTAGAAAAAAAAATGCAGATAGCATTTAATGAAAACAATCAGCTTGCAAAAGTGGTTTGAGCACTTCCCCCCCCCCCCACACCTCTCCTGTTGTTTCTCCGAAATGGGAATTTTTCTGTGAGAAGTTTCCAGCTATAGGATAGGAAGGACTTTCATAATTAGTGCTGCATATAGTTGAAAAATATCTTTTGCCATATAAACTGTGGTTCAGAATTCCCTCCCCCCTTTGTTTGGCACATGATCCCCAGAGAAATAACTGTTCCTTTTGAAATGGTGTATTAACTAATTTAGAGATCCTCTGCAGCTGTGTATTGTCTAGCTTGCAAACCATAAAAATAACACCATTTCTACACTCAGTGAATTGAAAGTACATGTAGGTAGCAGCTCCTGCAGGCAAAGTCCTCTGCCAGATGTACTCAGACAATAGCTGCACAGGAGCAGCTTCTTCACTGTGGATTGATTAGTTAATATTACAGGAATTCACCTTTTTAAGTATATTCCTGGTTTGTTTATTGTCTCCCTTTAAAAATCAGAAACATTTTGATGGCCAGGCACCTCAGATGTTGTGGCAGGAGCTGGCTGATGCTGAGGTAGATTTTGTTTGGCACATCCTGGCTCAGTAATTCCCAAGTGAACTGCATTCTGTGCTCTTGCATGCCAAACATCAGAACGATGAATCTTGAGAGCAGCAGTGAAATTGTATCGTGGCTAAGAACAAAGAGGATTGAAATCCCTTCTGTGCACACTCTCTTGTATATCACTTAATTTTATTATTTGACTCTCAGCTTTGCTGCCCTTGGAGGGCACTGTGTAAGTGTGTTTATGATGCTGGGTATATGTTTTATCTGACAGATTCTAATATTTCCTCTTGGTTATGCAGTCTTGAATTTGGTTTTGTTTCTGTTTGATTCTAGCTCTTGTTGTCTAGATTTTTATATTGGGTAAGTGTATAGCAGCAGGTTATATGTCTGGTTTTGTTTCAAGAAATATTCATTATAGGTAATGGTACTTTAAACGTAAGAGTAGGAAGCACTGTGATGAGTATTTTTACTGTAAGGGCCTGAATTTGTCCTGACTTTTTACATGAAGACAACATGAACCACAGAGAACTGGCTCCTCTAGGGGACTGAGAAAGTGATAGGGGGTGGTCTCATGTTTGAGGATTTCAACAAGGGCAGGTTGCTGGTGAGCAAGAGCTTTGTTGTTTCTGAAGAATAGGTTGGTCCCAAAAGCTGATGAGATGTCAACTTTGGCCCCACAGCTGAAGGAGGTTGTTCTGGGAACAGAGAGAGAGCTCCCCTGCACCAGTACAAGTCATTTCAGTGGATTAAGGTTATTGATGAATTAGTGCAGCCTCTGCCAGCACACTTCTGTAATTGTATGTGAAACACCAGCCTTCCATACATAACCTCTCTGAAAGTATTCAATGAGCAAAATAAAAAAAAAAAGATATTTTCTAGGAATGGGTTAAGAGACTGCTGAACATTTTTGCAGGCTTGGATACCACGTACAAAGTTAAGGGCTTTGGTTTATCCACCAAAGAAAGTACTTATAAACTAAGTTAAATTACTGAGGTAATTTAGTCATTATTGTAGCATCTTGCCAACCTGTATATTTATTTGGATAAAATAATTTTATACTTATTTTTCCCTCTGAGGCTTAGCAGTGGAGGTCTAAATACTGACTTCATTATTTTACAAGATGAACTAGAGAACATGTATTGTCAAGTACTGTAAATAAACTACAACTGTCAAAATAAACACTGCACACTCTGGAATTCAGAGGGGTTTGCTTGTTTCTCTTGCCAATTTGCAAATTTCAGCAACATGCAATGGGTTTTCCAGGGCATTTGTGGAAAGAGTAGTGGTTACTACAGTGCATGTGATACATATTTTCTGTGCATGAGGGGCTAATTGCCATTACCAATAGAATATATTGCACATTTGTATGCTTAACTTGCAATATCCAATGTGGAATGTTCTTTTCTTTATTAACTTGGACTCCCTGGGATGGGAGATAGGGGAGAAAGGGAAAGTGGGGCATGCAGGTCGTAGCTCAGGGCAGATGATGTGATGTTTGATGCCCTCCTCTCCCTCCAGTCTCTTCCATGATTTGTCGACTCAAAATATAGATCAGGTAAGATTAAGCTGAGCTTTTCTGAGAACTGGGCTCAGGCCAAGTTTTGGCAGTTCTTTTGGCTAAGAGAAAATACAAAATAATTGGATTAGAAAAGACTCTATGGTTAATGATGTAGGCTACTGTTAAATTTCTTTGCTTCTGTGTTTCTGTGAATCAGTGTAAAATTCAGGTCTTGATTCCTTCAGGGGCTTCAACTTCTGGAGTCTAAAGTGAGTGTAAACCAAAATCAGCATTTTAGTCATGGTATTTTGTGCTTTCTTTCTTTCAATGTAAGTGATTCCTTAAGTGATTTCTCATCTTTCCCTCTGAAGCTGTTGGACTTGCTGGAAATACAGAAAATTTTACACTTGTTCTGAGAATTGTAAAGGCAATGTTAAAAGCTGTGGGCTAAAGGGGAGGTGCTTCCCAGTGCAGGTGGGGTGCTGATACTTAGTGCTCTTTCTGTTAGGGGTTATCTGGGCAGTAGATTATGCCAGAGAGGTAATTCCAGAGTCTGATAAGGAGAAATCAGGAGAGGAGTCTCAGGGTCTTTCTTTTTTCTTTTGATGCTTAGGATCCTAGAGATTTGCAAACAGGAGTGAAAAAACCCGCAAACATTAACAACTAATTCTGAAATCCACAGTGTCTTTTCACACTGTGTAAACTGATGAAAAGAAGAAAAATACTTCTGGTGTAGAGTTAGAACTTTGTCAGTTTTTGGAAACAACAGGAAAGCTTCAGGGCAATAGTGAGTGTTATACATGGAAGTCTATCAGGGTAACTATCTCAAAGGTTTTACCTGCAGTTTGAATATCTTCATTGAAATGTTAAAGTGTTAATTTAGTTAATCAGATTTTATGGGTAGGTCTTATGTTTGAAATTTTCAGGTGAAAAGCCTGGAAATTCAGTGTGCTATTTGGTATTCTGAGCAAGTGTAGACTGTTCTGAGAAGTGGCCCATAGTTGGTGGAGAAACTGCAATGTATTTAATTAAAGCAGTGTTTCACTATTGCAGATGGTTTTGAAAGATTGCTAAAATGCACACAGTTGTAATAACATAGTTTTAAAGCAATTATATCAATACTGTAGTATACCACAAAAGGTCATTTCATCAGAAGCTTCTAATAAATCAAACTGATGGTTGTAATACTATATTTGCATGTTATTTCCTGTATGTCTTGGTAACCTTTTTAAAGGAGATAAATTAGATGATGCATGCAAGCCTTTATAGTTGGTGTCCTCCTTGACTTCTTTGTAAGTTGTTTATCAATAAGAATTTTCTATTTTTGGATTTAATGGGGTAATTCTCAATTTGAGAATCTCATCATATTTTGTAGTGTTCTGACTTCTGTTATTTATGCCTACTTACATGTGGAGAACTGTGGGAGAGAGGGAAAAGACTGAAGGTTTTAAATAGCTGTGGCAAATAAAAGCTCAAAATATCACAAATCTGACTGGAGTTATACTTTGCATTAAAGCTGTAGCGATAATTCCTTTCTACTTCAAACTGAGCTCGCACAGCACCCTTGTGATCTGGGAATGCAGGCAAGAAGTTGTACATCAGCAACAAGAGTGACCTAGGAGATGCAGGTTTTGAATGTAGCTCACTTCAGGCCTTCAGCTGCCCTCTTGCTTGTCTTTTGTTTGCATCCCAGGATCAAAATCTCTAGTGAAATTTTAATACTTCCCTTAGAATATGTTTTTTCATTTTTTTTTTCTATCCTGTCGCTTCATTTATGATGCTTATTGGATTGATAAGACCGAGAGAATGAATGAGTTGGAGATGAGGGTATTACATTTCTATGGAAAGCAAGATTGTGCAAAGTGTTAATTGTGAATTCGAGAGGCAGCAGAGAGCTGGGGCCCATCAGGATGGCTGTGGCAGTTTTGCAGTGGTGACTGGAACAGATGCAGGAAGGATGGAAGCAGAGACAGGATGATTCTTTTTTCTGTTCCTGCAATACAACCCCACTTTCATATTGCCTTTTTTAAGCGGCAGAAGAGACAGGGCACCCTCTTCTTGAATGGGTCATCTCTCAGAAGAGACAGGGCACCCTCTTCTTCAATGGGTCATCTCTCAGCCAGCCTTTCCTTGGACATGAATGAATTTTTACAATATTCAAGCTGCAACAATAGTTCTTGCTGGGCTTCATGTATTACACCCACACCTGGGAGACAAAATATTCATACAGCAATAAAGACATGTTTATACATTCTTAGACAGTTTACAAAGCTCTGTAAACGTAGAAAGGGCAACCTGTACTATACCTTGAAGAATACAATTCATGTAGCATGCCCATCTGTATCTTTTCTGTCTTCCTTGCACCACTGCATGAGCCACATGCAGCTCCTGGCCCATAGACTGTCCTCTTATAGCTATGAAAAGTGCATGAGGGAGATGTGAAAAACCAGCAGTGAGCAGTGCAAGAAAGGAACACAGGGAGAGAAAAGCAGAAGTAGAAATGGAGAGAAGAAGCACAAGGGGAGAAAGAAAGAAGTAAGCAACTAAAAAGTGTAGGAAAGCTCAAAACTCAGTCAATACCTGCCAAGTAAATTAAAGTATTAAAGACAGGAACTTGCCAATTTTATTTGTTGAAGGCCCTGTAAACTTGCATCTCCCAAAGAAGAACACCCTGTCTTTGTGGCAAGTGGAAGAGAGGCATAACAAGAACTGTTAGTCAGTAAATTTCAAGATGCTAAAACTCGACATTCAGTGACACTTAGGAGATCATTTTGGCACAGATGAAGCTCTGTGGGCAGTGGAGTTCTGGGAACTGTTGCTGCAAGAGGTTGTGGAGGCAGATAGTATCAACACAGTCAAAAATGGGCTGAACAAACAAATGTCTGCAGATCTGTAAACAGGCAAAGAGAAACAGGGATGTACCCTTTAGCATCCCTACTCCAGTGGCTGTGGATACTGTGGGAGTACAAGGGGAATGGATTGTTTCCTTGTTCCACTTGACATTGCATTTAGCCATACAAAATGTTCAACTTCTGCCCTTTATGGAACAGTTCCTGCCTCTCTTCTTTTTATGCTTTGCCATTTAAAGCAAACCCTTGTTTCCAGGTGCACCGTCACTTCTCCTTGCTTTTGTGAAGAGTTATCCTTCATGCATTTGTCTTGCTGAATTTAGACTGTAAAATTTTCAGGGAAAAGGATTTCTTTCATTTTGTGTCTGTGTTTACAAAGTGGTATGTAAGTTCCCAGCTATGTGTAAATATTCTTTAATAACAAAGTGTGCTTAGTCCTTGGGCTTGTAGATGTCTCCTATCCCCCCACCCCCCTTCCAAGAAAAAAAATTCTGCTTATGGTGTGTCATTGCCTTTTTTCCCCCCTTATCTGACTGAGGCAAGTAAGCAAGTTGTTTTATTCAGCAGCTATTGTATTATCTTGAATATGTGATTTGGTTATTTTCCAGTTTTATGCACATCGAGGTTATCACAAATGTTGCTTTGTGATACTACTACATTGTAATGGGATAATGTGTTTTGAGGTATATTAGTGTTGGGGTATTTTTCCTGGATAATGGCAGAGAAATAATAAAGGTGTCCAACTGCTAATCTCTTTCTTTGCTGCCTTAGAGCTCCTACTTCACCTTCCACCTCAAAGCTAGGAGGACTGTAACTATTTGGGAAATATTAATTAAACTGCAGAGCTATTGCATGTGCTAAGACAATCCAATTTAAAGTACTTAGTATTCCATGTGTATGCTTAACTCCTAATGACTGTAAATATTATGTTACATTGGAGGTTTTGTAATATATCAGCTGTGTCTTGCATATTGTTTTTTCCACAGAAAATGAAAATTTTCTAACCCACAGAAAGTACAAGCTGTGCTTTCTGCATTGCTTTGCAAGGACTTTTGCTTTGCTTTTCACAGTAAACTCTTATTTATGTGGAGATAGAAAGTTCAGACAAATAATTTAGCATTGAGATTGTTCAGGCGCATGTTTCATTGCCATTCTGAGTAGCACAGAACCAGCCATTTAGGACATATTTAATAATTAGTAGTGGATTTTGTCAGGAGAGACTGAAAAATTGGATAGTGGAGTGCTTGTATGGTATCATTTTGTAGTGGGGATGTGATGAACTGGCAGGGTCCAGCCGTAAGCTGGAGCAGCAGAGCAAAGGGATGAGGGTAAATGGGGATGTGCTGTGACCTCTCTCATGGCTGGATGAACAGCTGGATGGGATTTATTAGTGATTCACAGCTTGGCTTAAAGAGAGATAAGGAAGGAGTGCTGATTTGGGTCTGAATCTGGGAAGGAGACTTGTCTGTTTACAGCATTCTTCATGGATTTAGAATGAATGAGGGGAAAAAAAGCTGGAGTTAGAGCTCATGGCTGAACTCAACCCATTAGGAAAGGGTGAAAATACAGGGCAGTGTTAGATGTGACCCTTAAAAGCAAGGAACAGGAAAGAAATGGTTTTTCTGAAATCCCTTTCCAGTAGTAAACCTGTTGGTCTCACACACACATTCTCATCTGTCTCTGTACTTCTTTCTTAGTCTCTCTCTTCATTGCAATCCAATGTGTCCTAAGTCACCAGGATCATGTACCTTCTGCAAAAGAGATGCCAGTGGAGCTGGGCCTCTTCCAGCAAACCATCACAGGCTTGTAAGGAATAGTGCAAGTGTCTTCTGGCTCCTTATCCTGCTGAGCCGAGCAGGTTCTGCCCCCTGCTCTTTCCTGATGGCTGCACTGATCCTTCAGCAGTAAATCATCACATCTGTCAAAATCTGCAGCCCGTGCCTGCAGGGAAGTGAAGAGGCAAGGTTGTACTGTTGACAGAAAGAAAACAATTATGAGGAATTAAAAAAATAAACAGACAAACGATTCTTGTTTTATTAATTTACCTGCAAAGGAAGCAGCACTTATCAGCTAAGCTGCTGAATGTGTATATAGATTTATTTTTTTTTTTGTCAGTGCTTTGGTATTCAAGTCGTGAATCGGAGAAGCTTGATGAAAGGGAAAGTGTTTTTAGAGTATTTAAAGCGGCATTTGGGATAATCTGGAGTGCAAGGTATATATAAGAATTGACATTTGTCATCTTTCTTTATATGGTACTCTTTGGTCAGTGGAAAAGTGTATTTTATTATCTTGAAAGGCTGCTCGTCAAGAAGATGCACCTAAATCTCACTCTGTGGTTATGGGGACCTTTGACATGAGCAGTGTTTACTCAGCAGACAGCTCTACACCAGACAAATGCAAGACTTTTTGGTTGGTATTTTTACTAATCTTCCTGTCATGTAGATGTACAACAACACATCTGAAAAGTCATCTAGCTGCTGTTTTAGCAAATGGCTTATTTTTGGCAGAAGAATCTCGCTTTCTGGCTATTAAAATAGTAATGGAACTGAGATGTTTGCTTAGATTGGCTTTCCTGGAAGATAATGTGTCGTATCCTAATGACATATTAGGTCAAATACTGAATTTCAGTCCTTGCTGAAGAAAGTGAATGAGCTGTGTCCAGAAATAAGTGGTTTTGTATGTCCCTGTTCATATTACTAGAGTTCAAGGTCACTAGAAGTGTTGTGGGGTTTAATGTACAATATGTATTATTTAGCCATTCTTTCTTCAGAAGTACCAAGCACTTCTAAGCATGTCTTTCTTACTTTTTTATTTATTAATAATGCTGAGATAGCTGGGTGGAAGAGTGTCTCTTGCTTTTGGCTTCTGAAGTAAGTATCTGCCCTTTTTTTTTTTTTTTTTTTTTCTTAATTTTCTTAATTTTTTTCTTTTTTTTATTTTCTCTTTTTTCCTTCCTTTTTTTTTCTCTTAGTGTGCTGGATTTTATACAGGGTTATTCTCTAGTAGGTATCATATAATACAATTATGAAAGTAGCCTTTCTTCCAAAGAGTGATATATGTGATATATTTTCAGTAGGGAGAAACTCACATTTTTGACCTTTCTGTCTCTTTGGACCCATCCGTTGTTGGACATAATGGTGCTTCAAAAATTGCCTAATTGTTCCAAAGAGATCATTTGTGCCTTCTCCAGTACTGCTATTTGATGCTATATCTCTAGAAGCTGCCAAAACCCTTCTGTATAATACTTCTTTTATTGTTATGTAAAGCTGCTGTAAAACACAGTGTGGTTGTTTAAATGTCTTTGAAATCTTTGGTATTGGCTATTTCATTTTTTCCCTTTATGTCTCTAACTTTTACATTTATAGTTTTGCCACCACAGGGAGCTAATGAAAAGCAAGTATATAGACTGTTTGTTTAAAAATAATAATAATAATAATGTCATGCATGTTGCTTCCTTGTTCATATTTATTATTCTGTTTCACAGTATGAGAAAGGGTAGGGGATGCTGTGCAGGGTACTGTGGGGTTTTTTTGGTGGGAGGATTGGGATTTTTTGCATTGATTTGACTGTTGCAGTACTCTGATTTTATGAAACTTCACCATTCCTAGAGCAAGTGAGCACAGAGGGAAAAAAAGGAAAAAGCTAAATGCATGTGCAACAAATCATTGTATCCAGATGAGGGAAGGGTTGTCAAACTATTTTGGTTTTTTTAATAGCTGAATATCTGTAGGGAATCAGTCCCAAGTGCATCCTTAGAATGCTCAGGGGATTGTGGAAGGTGATTTATTTTGTGTGTTTAAGTTTCTCTTCACAAGTAGCACTGAAGAAGCCCAGGGCTTAAATTATTCTATTTTTTTGATTCTTTCTGTACCTCTTCTGGTATGTAGTAGAACTGGTTGTCTCAGGAGTAAAATTATTAAATGCATATATTTACTAAGGGTCTGGCTTTCAACACTAGCTGTTTACTGTAAGAGTACTTTGAGATGATGAGTCTCTTGATCATTCTTTGCCCTAGTGGGAAAAGTGTAAAAACAGCATAACAGCCACTGGGCAGCCTCTCTCACAACTTTTCATCCCTCTTGGTCCCAGCTGCTAAGGCAATTTTCATAGATTTTTCTTAGTTTAAGCTGTTTTTCTGCTTTATTTGAAGCTTGCATGGCTTAGATCCTGCTTTCCCATCTGTTCAGAAAGGTACCTGAACTCAGTTGCCACTGAGCCAGAGCTCCCTTCCTTCTGTAGCCTGTGCTGTGGAGACACATGTACTTGTTGGGGGTCTGCTTTACTTGAATACAGGAACAGAAACAAAATATAAAGGTGGCAAGATGCTCAGGAATGGAATGGAATGTGTACTTGGGTTTTGTCAGCAGTTAAAGGTAAATCCTTTACAGTAAAGAAGGCTCTGGGGGTTGGATTAGATGACCTTTAGAGGTCCCTTCCAATCCATATTATTCTGTTCTATGAAATAGCAGTAAATTGTTCAAGAAGAATGAGAATGTAATGCAGCCACCAGACTTCAAGTGTTAAATAAAGGAAGTAGATTTTAGTTTGGTTTTTATTTTGCAAATTATGAGGTAATTAATAACAATTTACAAATGTTAAACCCACTAGATATTATCTGTACAACAGCTCTAAGGGAACAGTGTTGCATCAGATCTGCTTTTTGTGAGTGATGTGTTTAGAGCATGCATGTGTGAGCAAATACCCCTCTTGCATTCACTTAATGGAGTGCTGTTGTATTTCTGAGAAAGCAAAGGATTATTTTCTGTTTACTTTCCCCATCATTCCAGTCTCCCAAAAGTGCAAAAATAGCTGTGTGTGTGGAAAAGAATTATTGTAAGATCAATTTTCCTCTTTTTTTTTTTTTTTTTTCAGCATTTAACTTGATTTGCTAAAGTTGTCAGATTACATGTTTTCCTAAACTCTTGAACGTTGCATCACCCAGGAAAAGCACATGTGGGAAAGTCTGTGGAGTGCAGGCAAAATAGGATAACACTGCCTTGAGATGTTAGCTGGGATCAGTGCTGCAATATTGGATATTGTTTTAATAATTTTTCAGCAAAAATTAAATTTCTAAATCTGTGGGTGCAGGAGACTATATGAGTGTGTGTGTGTGTGTGTTCTGAACAAATACCTAAGCACAGGGGCTGAAGTGGTCAATTTTTTGTCAATCCTAGATAGTCCTTCTGCACTTCTACAGCGTTATTATGGTAGCAGCTGCTGTTCATTTTAACAGCCATTGAACTGCATTAGTGTACCTATGGAGGCATACAGAGCTTGTGTGTGTACATATGCATATTTATACACACATGCATATGTACTCAGATTTTATATATGAAATAAGATGCCTATGATTTGAACTAGGTATCACCCCACCTTTATCAACCAAGTTTGTTAAAAGATGTGTTACATTTTTGGAAAACTGTGTCTGAATGTCATCACACTCCATTAGGACACCTCATTTTGTATTTCACCTGCCTGGGTTTCCTTTTTCCATCCAATCCTTCTGTCAGCAAGTAAGACCTAATTGGACTCTTGTGCCCTTCGCTAATCTTATCAGACTGGTGGCTTTTCCCCAGTCTTTGTGGAGTTTTGACTTGGGAAAATGAACAACTTAACCATGCAAGAACACTTCGTCTGTTTCACAAACCATTTAATTGTTGAAAATATGCCTCAAAAACCAAAACAAACCAAAACCCACAACCTGATCCAAATAATGTGTATTGTCAGCAAGAATTTCTCTGTTCCAGAAATTAATTTTCAAGTCCTCAAAGCTGGTCTCATATAGCTGGAGCCTTTACACATAACTGATGTTTATTAATGATGCTGGTGTGAAGATCAAGGATCCCATGATACTGTAAAATGAAGCATTGCAATGTAAGCATATTTTTCCTCAAGTACAGTGTCGTTTCCATTAAACATAGGAACAACCCAGTTAGTCAAAAAGAGGAGTCTGTAGTCCTCACTTAAATAGCATAACATGAAAGGACTATGATCTTGGTCTTCTCAGAGCAGTTGTTTTTGTGTCTTTTCTTCTGATTTACTGTCTTGTCATGATTTTCAGTACCTAGCCTGGGGGAGAGGTTGAGCCAGCCTCATGCAGGTATCTTTCAAGCATGCTGTGTGTGTACTTGACAGGTGGTGGCTAAGATTTCATACAGAAACTGCCAGACTTCTGAAGTCAATTTTTTTTCCTGCATTCTGAGGCTTTATTTGGGTGATTTAACAGGAGTTTGGACACAGCTAACTGCAGCAGTGTCTCAGTCATTGGAAGGTGGGGGAAATTGCAGTTGTGTTCAGTAAAGCCACAGTGCAGGCTGGTATTGGATCTGAGGGTAGGTAAGCTCTGTATTTAGGTATCAGGCTGATAGCTGAGGTAATACAAAACCTCTGTAGTGTCACTAAATTGTCCTTTTTTTGTCCTGTAGTAACTAAATCGAGCAAGGTTTTCACTGAAATTGTAACATCAATGTCACCAGTCTGTAATTCAGTGAAGTGCCTTTGAAATCTGCTTCCCTGCTTTTATAAATTTACTGCCTCTACACAGAGATTCCTATTTTATGAAATAGCCCATTTTATGTAATGTTTTGGTTGAAGTCGTGCTTGTGTCTGGTGCAGCTTTAACCCAGATAATGGTAGTTACATACAAATACAGAGGTACACTCTTCCTGCAAGTGCCCAGAGATGTCACTGCAAAACTGTGGTATCAATTCCTTTTAAGTTTTGGTTCTGTTTTTTTGTTGGTTTTTTTTTAGTTGTTGGTTTTTTTAAGTTTGGGGTTTTTTTATTTGTTGTTGTTTGGTTTTTACTTCAAATATAGGTGCACTGGTGTTGATAGGGGATCATTTTTTTTACACCTCATAAGCCTCTTGCTCAGAGTTGATAAAGTCTGGGTTAATTCACTTTCTTGACTTATTTGTCTCCCTGGTTCTAGTAGGCAGGCAAGTTTGCTCTGTCTGGAAGAACACAGCCACAATGAAATGCTTTTGTCATTTATTAAACTGTTCAGTTGATGCTACTCTGAATAATAGTGTAAAAGAAAATAAATTGGAAACATCTGTTTTCTTAGAGGAACAAAGAGATATGCTTTATTGAAAACAAAGGTGCCAAATATAAGGGAGGTAATA
Source organism: Calypte anna (assembly GCF_003957555.1). Classification (NCBI taxonomy): domain Eukaryota; kingdom Metazoa; phylum Chordata; class Aves; order Apodiformes; family Trochilidae; genus Calypte; species Calypte anna. Next base: position 38,682,040 of record NC_044245.1, read on the forward strand.
TATGTGTCTTTCCACATATAATTGGTCTATGGAACTTACTGTCTCAGGAAATTATTGAGGCCAAGAACATAACAAGATTTGAAATAGAATTGGGCAGGCATGTGGCTATCATGAGTATTCAAAGTCAGTCTTATTAATTGTGATGTTGTAAACCAATGCTTCTAGGCTTAAGCAAGTTTATTTTGAGATGTATCAGAGGAGTATGCTTTTTTGCATTCCTGCAAATTAAACTTAATGATCTAAAACTTATTTGAATTTTGAGCTTTTCATGGAGATACTTTTGTCTGGTCCTAGCTTTTCCATCGGCAGTAATTTCTGTCCTTCCTTTCTTCCACATGCACCCAGACACATAATCTGTTTTACATGTCTTTGGGACTGGATATCCTCCTCACATATTTCCTTTGTCCCTTTCTATACCCCTATTCCACATCCCTCCCCATATCAGCTCATCCCAGGAATGAGCATTATGCATCATGGCTGATCGGGTTGCACAGGAATGCCACAGAAATGACCTACAAAGTGAGGAGTAGAATCTGAGGACTTGTGAATGATTAATGCCTACACAGAGCAAGAGCCACACTGTTGATTAAACTTGAGTATGCTGTGATGAGTGAAATCACTATATTTCTCTAAAGGAAGTGATGACAGCAGCAGGCTCTTTACCATATCTTGGCTTTTAAATAAGTGGCACTTCAAGTTATGGAATTAATTCCACAGAGTAGAAAAATATCAAGAGTGAAGTAATAAATATGTTAAAAGGTTTGACTGTTGTAGTTGACATTTAGGCCTGCAAACCCCAATAGATCCTTGAACCACACAGTGCCTACACATTTGGGCCAGGTAGGAGAAAAATCTTCTTGATATGCTAAAGCTGCCTTTTGTTCTTTTGTTGTTTTGGGGTTTTTGTTTGTTTGTTTTTCAAAGCAACAAACCCACAGCTGTAGTGTCAGGGGAAAAAAAAACCCAGAAAAAAGTAGTTGAGCAAATGCTTAATAGAAACAACAAATAGAAACCCCCAGGCATTAGCCAAAACACTCACTGTCTTTAAATTCTCTTATTAGGAATTTAGGAAGTTCAACTTGAATAACTCACGTGGCTTTAAAGGATAGAACCTTAAATTGTCTCCTTTAGTGGAGCCCAGTTCTCTTTACAGAGCTGTGTGCATTCCTTTGTAAGGTTCTGCTTTTCTGTAATTATCTAAAAACTACAGATTAATGACAGAAGCAATGCTTGTTGCTTGTTGCCACGATGCTCAGCTTCATCACTGATAACAAACTCTTAGAGTTTATTCTTCCGTAAAGAATGCAATATCCTGCCTTTACAGGTTGCAGAAGTAGCAAAGATGCTTTCAAAAGTGTTCTTAGCTGACAGGTTGCCCAGAGGTGATAGATGATGCCCCATGCCCAGAAACATTCAAGGTTAGGTTGGACTGTGCTCTGAACAACCTGATCTATCTGAAGATGACCCTGCTCACTGCAAAGGGGTTGGACTAGATGACCTTTAAAGGTCCCTTCAAACCCAAACTAGCCTATGACAGTGGGAGAATAAAGAGTGGCACAATTCCTAACTGAGCTAAGTGACATGAAGCAAATCCCCAGTCCAAGTGCTCTGCAGCAGTCTGCTTTTTGCAGTCACAGCTGCAAAACTGTTTCTTTTTCCAGTTTTCTGAAAGAGATTCCTCTGTGTTCTGCATTGCATATGAATTTGTTCTGCTTAATTTGATGGGAGTTTTGTGTGTGACTTAAACTAGCCCAGACTAATACAGAAGTACTAGCTGCTAGAAAGACACCTGGAGAAATATATTTGCTAACAAGGCAGGGATTTAACAGTGTATGGTCTGCTGCAAACTTCTTTGAAAGTAGAGAAGAAACTTATCCTTCACTGATGTAGTGCTCATTAAGGGCATACCTATGGTGATAAGTCTTTCCAGTTTGGAAAAGGTAGGGCAGGAAGTATTTCTGGCATGTGAATGAGAAAAAGTCCTAATATACATACATACATACAAAGTAATGTCTTTTCCATCAGCTTTTGTACAGTGCTGTCCACTTTATCTCATAAAGAATATTGGGGAAGTTGGTGGATTTTGGAGGGACGAAGGTTATTGAAAAAGAAACTGGAGGAGTTCTCTTGTGAAGGTAGATTGCTTTCTTCAGAAAAATAGACTGAATATTTATTTTCTTTAGTTTTCTTCTCTAGAGAAAATAGGAGGCTTGTTTTCCTCTGTCTTCTAGTACAAGAACGAAGTCTTACGGAATGAGATTAAAAGATAGAGAAATGTAATTTAGTTGATTTTTACAGAATTGAATTAGATGTAGGGATTCCATGCTGAAGCCAGGAATTTTGCAAGCTTCAAAAAGACTCAGAGTTCTGTGGAGGGCAAACCCAGATAAAATTACTGCAGCTTATTGCAGAACCACTGATTGCAGAAGGAAAACACAAGAGGCCTCTTTTTGAATCTCAATCAGTTACCATGGAGGAGATTGCTAATGCAGGGAAAAGCAGGAGAGATGGCAGGAGCCTTCTGCTGCTGATCTCTGCCTCATTTGATACTGAAAACTGGTCAGATGCTGGGCTTTGGAATAGGTGGCCTTCAGATCAGATCCAGTCTGGTGTTTTCCTGTATTTCTTTGGATAAGCTAGTAGAAGAAAAGAGTTCTGTGACAGAAGTTGCATTCGACCTGTGATTGAAGTCTTTCCAGTAATACTACTTTTATTATAGTAATGAGTGGGTGGAGCTTGATTTTAACATTGATTTATATGGGAAAACTGCATTTAGAAAAAATATCTTTATGTCATGTTATAAAAAGTTTTGTGCATTTTAAAACACACATACATGTGTATATATGTGACAAAAGCACCTCTAAGAGTAATTTCCAGAAGTTTTTTGTTTTCAAATTAGTATCTCTCTCAGAAAATTGAATCTCAAATGAGTACATTCATGCTTTGGTGTGTCTTAGTCTGGTACTTAATGTTGACTTCACCTAATCAGATTTCATGTTTATGGCTTGAAAGTTACATATGTGAGGTGTAATTTTCTATCTATTTACACAGACTGGACTAAAAAATAATTTTGGGATTTGTCAGTTTGCTACTCTGTGAATGATACTGCCATTGGATGATTTTTGTGTCTGTGATCCTATTTACCAGCACAAGCTCAGCAGAACAGAACTCGTTTCAGTTTGTTTGCCTTAACTGGAAAAGGAGAGTTGTCTCATCACAACTTTTAAGAACCCAATATAAAATAAAAATGTAAAAAATTAACATTTGTTTTAATGATGGGAGTGTCAGCTACCTTTGGAATTTGTCTGTTCTTCCTGATTAATGAAGAAAACTGTACGGCAGGGGTTTTATTTACTGACCTTTCTGAATCAAGATCTTTGCATAGTAACTTAAATGAAGAAATATCTCCTCATTATTTTATCTTGAGAGTTCTGATACGATTGCCTAGGCTGGTTGAGGAAATTCCTAGCATAATGTAAATACTGTAAATGGACTTACATTATAAACATATTGCTGTTTAAACAGCTTTTTTTCACTAAAAGGAATATTTGAAATGCCTTTTAGTGAGAAAATCAAAGTGGATGATGCCATAGTGACTGAAAACAAATAATTTTGCTTTGTTCATACAGTGCTTTTCCCTACCTTCATCCCCCAACTGCGTGTGATTTCTAGCTAATGATAGATTTATTTCTCTTCTTATGTTGACACGTATGTAAAATTACATCAAGCATAGGTATTAAAAAGTTGCTGGTTATCTCAAGTGTTTTGCCATACTACTGTACGCTATTATACTGATTTCATATTTGTACCTAATTGTAAGATGCTGTTTTTTCTTCAGAAAAATTAGCAGTGTGAAATTAAGTTCAGACAGTACATTTATCACTGTGTCAGTTTTAAAGTTTTGTAGGCTTGCCTATTAGTTTCTGCTGCCTTTTATATCAAAATGGTTCCAGCATAACAAAAGGGATGCACAAACCTCAAAACCCAGGAACTCTCTCCTCAGCATGCCAGTTTTGCTTTCAGGTGTTACTTTTAACAATACTAAGGTTAAAGGGGTTGAAAATGTAACTTGCTTGTCCCTGAAACAGTGCATGTGTCTGAGAGATGTACTTTCCTCCTGTCTCTGAAACACAATAGAAAATCTCATGTGGCCATTACTAGAAATTCTACTGTCCAATAAAAAAAATGAGAATTTTTACTAAATGACACTAAAGATTCTTCTCAGGATTCTCATGAGCTGCATGGGAAGCATGTGTGGAAAATATATATTTAATTTTTTTTGTGACTAGAAATGCTTCCAGATCATGGAAGATGCATGAAGGATTACTGAACATAAGTCTTTTCAGCTAATTGCAGTTTAATATTAGTGTGTTTTTTTTTTTTTTTTCATGACAGCAAAAGGTTGCAACTTAGTTTAACGTAAGAATGTCAGGGATCAACTGAAGGAGCAAAGTTTCCAAGCTGTGTGGGACCAGGAGTGATGTTGAGGAGGGTGGCTATGGGCTACTTGTGCTTCCTGGCAGTTCTTTTACCTGCCACCACTTTGTGTCATTTTCCAAGCTTATTAAATTATTGTTAATCCTTCTCTCTGGTGGAAATCGGGAAGGAGCAGTCATCTGTGTTGGCTTTTATCTGCGTGAATGTGATGTGCTTTTTATAAAAGGTGTAAGTGATGGAATACCCTGCTTTGAAACTCTCACTGCCTGGCGTTTCTTTGTCTTCAATCTTTCCTTACATTCAGGACATACTTCAGAAAAAAAAGAAAAAAAAGTCTGTTTGAAAGAGCTTTTGTTTTCTTTGTGGTTTTGTTTTTTGTTTTTTTTTTTTATTATTATTTTTGGTTTTTGTTTGGTTTTTCTCTTTGCTTTGGGAGTAAGTTTCTTAGCCTCAGTTGCCAAAAAGGGGTTCTGGAAAAAAAGAGAATTTGTGAAGGACTATGTCAGTCTCTTCAAGTTAAGGTGTGCAAGTTGGCCCTAAATCTCTATACAGTATTAAGAACACTGCTTAGTCCTCTTGTGGCTCCTTATGTGTATTAAATGTAGTGTTCCTAATACTTTGAAAATAAAATAAAAATTAAAAAAAAAAAATTAAAATTACAAATATTTTAAGCCCCCCAAACTTTAGAAGGCCACTTCAAATTCCTTTGTTCTTCTGCATGTGAAAATGCTATCAAGAAATCAAGAGCCTATTTTTGGTTTTAAATCCCTTGAAAGATTGTTGCTGCTTTGTTTTGGTTTTTGTTTTGTTTGGGTTTTTTCCAAGCTTTTGCCATCATGTCAGCTTCAGAAAAATATTTATGTCACAAAATGCCACAGTAAATACTGGTTAGCTATTGTGACTGGCTCGTGTTTGCAACTGTTACTAATGAGAACAACTTGTAGTGGTATATAAACAATTTCTAGCTGGCTGGCAGCTGTGCTATATTAAAGTGTAGGTAATCTTGTTTTACTTAAAAAATAGTAAACTCACATCTCAGCTCTCAGATAAAATTTCCAGTCTGTGCATGTTAAAGTGCTAAAACTCAAAGGCAGTGCTTTCAAATTACTTTTCTCTTAGGCAGCTTGGATAGCTTAGAAGTGTGAAAATTGGTAAAGAGATGCTCTGAGTAGTGCAGCATAACTGATGGTGGGTTTTTTTGTTTTGCTGAGCTAAATTCTGTCTTCTTGCTGGGTGGCTTGTTTGATTTTGCTGTTTTCACCTGCAATGAAGTAGGTTAATCCAAACACAGTGATTTGTTTAGTGAATGGCAAGGAAAGGAAGTTAATGCAGAAGTTTTAGTGTATATACAGAAGAGAAGGACATCCAGATTAGTGTGCTTTTTTTTCCTTTTCTTTTTAGGTTTCATGTATCATTAAGATACATCCTTCTAAACAGGATATGTTTTGGCTAGCAACATAAGGTTCATAGAATCATAGAATGGCTTAGGTATGAAGGCACCTTAGAGATCATCTACTGCAACCGAGTTGTTGCCTTAAATTACACTCTTGATAATTTAAAGTTGCATATAAAATTTAGCAGTCTTAAAATAGTGCATCCTTTTTTCTGAGTACAGGCTTTGAACAAAATTCATGTAGTTCAGTGCAAGAGAGGTAGTAGTACAACCCTAGCCTGGCAATTTGTTGTCTGCCCTCTTTAAAAGAGCCCTTTTCCTGCCTGTAAGTAAGAAAGCTACTCAAGGAGACAGTTGAGTGAAGCCACAAGAACCATGTCCTTATTAGTTTGAGGAAGTTTGAGAGTCTTGTCTGCTTTCAATTTTCAGCATAGCAGGGGCTTTTTGCCAAATGTTACACATCATCCTTCACTTTCTGGGGCCAGTTTTTCCAAGCTAGTTTGTAGCTGCTGTTGCCCTTTTGATCTAAGTTATTTAGCATGCGCATTTCTTGATCTACAGAATTAGTAGTTAAAGAGAAACCAACAAACTGATGATAATAAAGTCTAAGATAAGCAGTCAACTGTATTATATCAATGTCGGATAGGTAGTCTTATGAAATAGGTGGGATCCTTTGCTTTGTTGTTTGGTTTGGTTTGGTTTTTTTTCCCTAAACAGAGCAAGAGATTTTTGAAGAGCCAGAAGTCTCCAGATCACATTGGTCCAAACTCAGCAGTTTTACAATTGATGTCCTACAGGGCGCCTAAAATATTTATGATGTGCTGGGCTTTTTTATCTGCTTATTGAGACCACCTTTCAGATTCCCATGCTGATATGGACAGGACAGGAGGTGGGCACCAAGGACAGAAACACAGATGACTCTAGCTTACATTCAGCCCTCTGATCACTTCAGTGTAGCCCAGTTAGGGATGCTTATGGGAGGGAAGGGGGCATTACTGAGCTGTTTTGTTTTCAGAGAAAGTAGTTTCTTTCCCATGTGTGAAGAACCTACTATGTCCCAATAAGTACCAGGAGGAAGTCAAGCTTTTGTTTTCTCTTGATAAGTACACTACATTTGAGATGAGTGACACAAGAACTTTCATATTTAATAACAGTATTGATTCTCTTTTATGGTCTTTAAATGCAGGCTTGCCTGTTTCATGCTGGGCAACCACTTTAAGAGTATGTTTGCTTTATGAAAGAATTAAAATTACAGAAACAAATAGGTTTGCTAATTATTTCTATACCAACTTAAAAAAACCTGTTGGAACATGAGGAGTCCCAGACCAAATGGTGTAGCTGCAAAAATGCAGCATTTGTGAAACTGCCTACTGTTGCTTACCAACTGTAAATAACACATCTGTGCAATAAATACTAAATTTGGAAATGAGGTCTGATGATGTGAAGGAATTTCTGTCCTCACATTGGCAGCAATTAGGCCAGTTGACAAATGGCAGGAAGGAAACCAATGTAAAAATAATACAAGGTTAAGTTGGCAGAGCATCACATCATCTTATAATTTTAAATAAGCCATTCCTAGTTGTTAGGCAAGTCAGATTCTCTCTTACTCTTTCCCAATTTGTTTTATTGTTTCTTGTGAAAGGTTTTATTTAATGGGAGATGCGAGGTCAAATACAAGCCAATAGATTTTAATTTATTTGATTTTTGGCCACACTGTCAAGCTATAACTATGAGGAGAAAAGAAAAACTGATTTACATACAATTAAAATAATTTCATTGACTACTTAGTCTGACATTTTCTGCATTTGTGTACTCTACATATTAAAGCCACAGTCAGTTGGCCTGTCTGTAGTTATGTTGGACACTGTAAGTGTTCCCTACATGTAGTGGGACAAAATTCCAGTGCTTTGAGGTAGAGAAGGCTAGGAAGAAGCTTCTGCAAAGAAAAAAGAGAGCCCTTGAGAGCTGAGCAGACTGAATTTATTTTCAATTTTGCAACCAATGCTAAATGGATTAATTTCTCTTGAACCTTTTTATGAGGACTCGCTCCTAAATTGAAGTGATTATTGTTAAACTAAATAGAGCTGCAGCACACTCCTGAGAATATCTTAAGTCTCCTTCTGACCTCCCTGTTAGCTGAGATTTTATTTTAAATCTTTGAAGCCTGGTTGAAAAATGAAACTCTGCAGTGAAATGATTCAAGAGGGTTGGCCTTTTCACCAAGTAGTTTAGTAACTTCACAGTAATATTTTGCAGAGACTGAAATATTTCAGGTGAAGGTCCAAAATTTGCAAGTACTCCTGGGCATTTCTCTTCCTGTTGTAACTGAGAAGAGTGAGATTTTGGCAGCGATAAGGCATGTGGGGTTTTTTTTGTGATCATGCTGCCAAGTATTTTTATATAAACTGGAAAACCTGGTCTTTTTTTTTTTTTTTCCCCACAAAGAAATCCACCTGAAACAGCTTTCCTTAAAGTCTCATAAATCCCTGCATAACACCTTATCAGCTCCATTATCAGAGCTATTTAGTTATTTAGTTCCTTTTTTAACCTCGTAAGAATGTGATTCACTGCACCATTTATCCTACGGCTTAAGCTTTGTGGAATTGATGTGCAATTTTTCAAACCTCCCCTCCCCAGTTTTGCATTAGTCTGATACTTAAGGGAAAAGCTTTCCTGGATGCTAAACCAGAAATTTTATACACGCTCCTCTGTGTCAGAAATGTGGTGGGATTTGTAAGACGTTTACCTTTGTGCAATAATATTGTGACTGCCATTTTAAATTTAAGACGGAAAATACAGTAACTTCAATGAGTTACAAGATTTACTGCTTTGGGCGTGAAAACCATGCCCCTTAACATGCATTAGGAGAATTAAGTTGTTTTCACAATTTATAGTTTGAATTGCTGTAGTGATATGATGTTTCATCTTTACTTGTTTACCCCGTGTTCCCCTGCTTTGTTCCCTTTTTTATGTTTTAATTAGAGTTAGCTGCAACTTTTTATCCTGCAGTCCTTTCTGTGTGTTTCTCATTGAGCTCGTAGGCATTTCACCTATGGCAAATCTGTCATACTTGGCTAATGTTAACACGGAGGAGCAGTGTGGCTGTGTATGTTGACAGTGGGCAAACAGTGTCACTGATTCACACAGTCCCATGGTAATTCAGTATGTTACATTTAACTTTCCATGGTTTCCCAGGGAAGGGGTTTTGTTTTATTGTGAATTTTTTTTTTTCTTTTCCATTCTTTGAGTTAAAATGGGAGACAGGAACTTGTATCCCACTTTTAACCTACTTAATTGAAAAATGGCAATTAAATGGATGGTATCTTTTTCATAGAATCAAAGAATTGGCTGGGTTGGAAGGGACCTCAGAGATGATCAAGTCCAACCCTTGATCCACTACCACTGCAGTTACCAGACCATGGCACTGAGTGCCACATCCAGTCTCTTTTTAAATATCTCCAGGGATGGAGATATTAACTGCTTTCATCTTGTCTAATTGAATTTCTTCGTCATAAGTATGAAGTATTTTAATGCTTATTTTCTAATTGAAAAGCATGTACGCTGTGTACATGAGTCTTTGGATTGCCTTGTAGCATGCTTAGCATGGTGACATTCTGTCTGTGAATGGAGTGCCTCGGTATGTAGTAATAATAATAATAATAATAATAAATTTTGGTAGCTAAGGCATGTGCAGAAGGTGACAGTTCATTTCTACAGTTAGAACTGTGCAGAAGTGTAAAGTTTTAGAAGGGACATTGTGGACAAAGGATTAGCTGCTGCTTTTTTGTTTGTCTGGTTTTAACTCTGCTTGTTGACATTCGTGGTTTTAGTACAGCTTGCTTAAAAATCTGTAGAGCAAAATTTCTTTGAATGAGGGGTTTTGTAAGTGTGCGTTTTTCCATGGCTAAGCTCAAGCTGTTCTGCTTCTTTGTAGACCCCACACCTGCCTCCCATAGTACTTCTGGGGTACCTTTTCAACCTCTGCACCAGATTCAGCCTAACAGTGCTGGTGAGATGGTTCATCATGGACCCACCTGGTGAACTACCAGAAAAGAAAGCACTTGTACCCTCAGGTCATGAGTGGGCTGGGTTAGGAGGCAAAATCAAGGTGCACAGAACTTCATGGGAGAATGATATGCTGCCTCCCTGCCAGTCAAAATTTCTAATGCGTTTTGAGCTTGCATCTTTGAAAGAAAAAGAAGGAAAAGAGGAAAAAAAGAAAAAGTAAAAAACAGACCTCCTACCAGTCAGCTAAAGACCAAAATGCAATTCCATGTTCAGTCATTCACTGTTTCTTACTACAAAATAAAACAACAGAAACAAAGAAATGAAGTTGCTATCAGTTTGTAATGGCACATCTTTACATTGGAGATATTAGATTCTCTTCAACCTTGGAATTCCCATGAATTCCCTTGTGCCATAAGTATGTTGTTTGCTTTCTGGTTTGAGCTATGTCCCTTGGAAAAGATCGTGTCTGGAACATATTTTGGAAATTACATTTATTTTACACAACTGTGCAACTTCGAAACAGCTTAGCTACTCACATCAGATTCTTCCTGTTCAGGGCAAAATAGCCTCAAAAATAGCATCTAGGGATATGGAGTAGTTGAAGTATGAGCTTGTGGTTTTGTCACTTGCGGTTTTAACTGAAACATATTGTAGTTTTTCATTATCTGTTATTTATTTCAGCATACCATAAAACAGCCCTTCCTCTCATCGCCTTGATGAGAGGTGCGCCATCTCCAGCATTTTCTACTACTTTCTACTTTCTACTACTACTTTCTACTTTGCTAAATTAGTTAGCTTTTCAAAGGAATATGCAGTGCTTTGGCATATGAGGGTATTCATTGGTCTGCAGCATTGACTGATTTTGATCCATTTATCACTACAGTCATCTGCTATCGCTGGTTTTCTGTATATTAAAGAAGAGAAGCTGAAGTAATCACCTGGCTGTATTTTGTCTCGAGGGAAAGTTTATGCTATCATTTGGGCAACTATAGAAAAGGACAAGGTAGTTTCCAAAGGTTGACGTAAGTAGTGGGCTCTCTGAGTCACTCTCCTGGAAACCATCAGCAGTGTTTTCTCAGGGATTTTTGTACATTAGCTATATGTGGTGAACCCAAAAAACCATTGCCTTCCCTCCATGGCATAGGCATACTTAAAGGGATTTGCCAAGCATGGGTGGAGGAAGGAGCTGACTTTGGGTGTGCAAAATTCTGGTATCACATAGTGCAGGCAGTGTGTGGATGTTATGGTGGAGGTTGTATCTGGCTGGCTTAAAATGAAAACACTACAGGCTGGCTGTTCTTGCAGGCTATAGGCTGTCATTTCAGCTATTAAAAAACTCTGTGTGTGTGTGTGTGTGTGTGTGTCTCCTCCGTGTACACTGCATATCTATGTTCACAACTGCTTAGTACTGCAAGGCATCTGAGAATGCAGCCAGTTCTGCCCAGGTATCATTCTGCTCCCCAGCCCCTGCTGCAGAGAAGGTTTCTCCAAAGCAACACAAGACTGGTTCTGACTTGGCCCAGGCCCAGAACTTCTAGTATGGTGTCACCTGTGCTGAGTCTTTCTCTATGTCTTGCATTTTCCAAGAGGATTCAGACCACTGCTTCTAAACTTGGAAAGTTTGGTATTTCTTTGATAAAATCTACCTTGGCACTGAGCAGTTTCCTAAGGACATCACTGTCACAACATATGTCCAGAGGATAAGCCAGAAACAACTTGGGAATGATCAGGAACTGTTACAGTGAGTGCAGACCATCTTCAGAGTATATTCCTGTATTTCCAGGGAAGAGAGGTGACGGTAGCACTGCTGTGTAACACTTGCTGCCTGATACCTCAGTGACGGGGAGGGATTTTTTTTAAATCTTCTTTCAGATGTCATCTTTCACTCTGCATTACTGGTCTTTGTCTCATTTCTTCCTTGTAAATGAAGAGGTTGTGGGCTATTGAGCTCAATGTAGAAAGCTGTTGTTCTCATACTCTTGTCTTGCAGTGGAAACAGTTTCTGTTTAATTGTTTAGCATTGTCTTCCAGGTGGTGGTATGTTGGACAGCTTCAAAATGTTGCATTAGCCCATGTAGACTCTTGATCTGAGCAGTGGTGAGCATCAGGCAAGATGAAAGCTGTTCATGGGAGCCCTGTATCTATGCATCAGTGAATTTCTTTTTGAAACAGATAATTGCAAGGATTTAAACAAAACAAAAAAAAGAGTAATATTTAACCTTTGACAGTTTTTCTGTCTCCACCAAAAGTTAATTCTGCTGCACTTATTCTGTGGTCCAGGATTGTTGCTTTTCTGTTAAGCATTAGGTCTTCTTGAGCTTCTTGGTATTGGCTAGTCCTAAATTAAATCCAAGCAATATTGCACTCTGAAGATCGCTTGCATCTTCCTCTTTCAGTCTTTCCTTTATAAAAAATCAGTTAATTTGTCAAAATTGGACATCTAAAGCTATTTCACCCTGTTAATTGAATTATGAAAAGCATAAAAGGTAAGCTTAGAGCATCAGTGTTCAAGCCTATGGATGTCTTACAAAGTTGTTACACTCTTTTAAAACAGAGCTTTAGTAGTATATTACTTATATGCAGTGATAGCACTAATTGGAAATCTAACAGAGTACAAGAGATTTCTGAGACAATTGCAAATAATATATTATTATTATTTAAGTCTGTGGGATTTTTTTATTGACAGTCCTTTGGGTTGAAGCTGGAAATAAATGCAAAATGTTGAAATATTTCTCGTTGGTTCAGAAGGCTTGTTCAGTCCTAATCACACATCAGATTTTCTTGAGTGCTGAAGTGCACCCAGTGGGCAGCTCTCATTATATAAATTCCAACAGTAAATTGGTGGTAACAAAGCTCAAGTACTTAAGTACTTGTTCTATTTAGAAGCCCCCTCTGAAGGGAAGGGAAAGGGAAGGGAAAGGGAAGGGAAGGTGATCACCAGTGCAACTTGGAGCAATGGCACTGTGTCTGTAGGTTGTTAGCATGTACCTAAAGAGGGGATTCCTTGGAGTGGTCACTAAGGGTGCCTCAGAGAGTCCTTTTCAGTAAGTTTTCACAGTTAAGCTGATGTCTTTCAAGAGGTAGAGCTTCCTGTCAAAATATAGTGCTTTTCCACTCTAGTGCAGAGGTATTAGCTGGAGAGTACTGAATGCCCAAATATATATAGACCTGTATGGAAGAGGGACAAGTCATTACAGTAGAGAGGAATGTTCAGGATGGAATGGCTTTTACTTTAATTTAGTACTGATCTTGAAATTTGTGGGGTTTTGACTTCTGAGGAGAGAAATCTTTCTCCAGTGACTGTTTTGCCACTTTGCAGAGAGCTTGTCTCCCTTTACTGCTTTCTTATGTGCTTTCCTTCTCCTGGAAGTGTGCTTTTAATCATAGCTTCACTACTGCTGGACTATTTACACCAACATTTTTGTGAACTTCTATTTTTTGTTTAACCTGAAAATAAAATTTCAGGTTTTATAATAGAACTAACTCCCTTTCTTTTCTCTGATTCCCCTGCTGTCAGGAATGTGTTCACCTGTGCTGCAAAGAGCAGGAGAAAAAAGCATATCTCTGATCCCTGTTGTTACATTGAAGATTCATGTTTTTCTAATTGTATTTCTATTTGTAACACTGTTACTATTACCTAGCAATTATTCTGGTTCCCTTCACATTAGTCAAATGTATGTTGTCATGTATATATTCAATTTGTTGGATTGCTTTCCCCCTCAAGTAATATTCCTCCATGATTGTTATAATATGAAAAGAGCCTTTTTTTAAACCTTCTGTCCTATATTAGCCTTGTTAAAAGAATAGGGAAAGAAGAGCTAGCCTGGTTTTCATTGTATTAGGGATGTTAAAATCTGGCCCCTTACAGAACAAAGGGAGAAGAGATTTCTGAAGTCATAGCACATCCATGATGGAAAAAGCTGTGTCAGCACCTCCCTTTATGCAAAGGGAGTTTTCAACTCTGGCATCTTACAGATGAAATACTGCCACAGCAGCATAGAAAGAAAGAAAGAGGTAGCAGTAGAGTCCTAAACCATTAATGGTTTTATCTGTTGAGCTGTACTTAGAAACGGTCGGTGACATATGGCACACTACAGAATACCAGTGTCTAAGGATATCAGTAAAACTAATTTTCAACAAGCAGACATTTGTGTTCTGCAACACCTTTAGTTCATACTGCTCTTGTGAGCTGCTGGCAGGTTAGGGAGGATCTAGAATTAGACAAAAGGTGGTTTGAGAAAGCACTGTTGTAATTTGACAGTGCTTACAGAAGCAGTTCCACAAACTGCTTTTACACACAATATCAATGGGATGAGTTCATATGGTATTGCTTTAGGAATCAGTGGAGAAAAATGTTAGATGTAGAAAATGTTGATATTTAAGAATATCATCATGTATTTGGCTTCTTTCAACTACACCACGATCCTTCATTTAGCAGTAATACAAGAGTATGTTTTAAGTTTAAGAATATACAAGATTAATAAAATTAATGTAAGGAAGCTTTTTACTATAGTTGTTGTGGTACAATTAAGGTTGAGCTGGAAGAGCTGTTTTTGAACTACAGGAGGGAACTCCTTTGCAAGTTGACTTTTCAGTTGTGTGGAGATTGTGTAACACGTTTAGAAGTAGTGCTGGGCAATGCTTCTCTTAGAAATCTCAATCTACTTTTAATCCTTGTATTTACTTAAGGTGGTGTGTGAAGTCTAACACTGAAAACTTTCTTCCATATCATACTTGAAGAATGTAAAAGGTCATATTTATTTGAACTGTGGTTAATATTCCTTCTTTTTTTTTTTCTTTTTTTTTTAATCTCTTAGTGCTGGACCCAAAGGGGATAACATCTATGAATGGAGATCAACCATTCTAGGACCTCCAGGCTCAGTCTATGAGGGAGGTGTTTTCTTCCTTGACATCACATTTACACCAGAATATCCTTTCAAGCCTCCAAAGGTAAGAGACCTGTAACTGACATCTTAAGTCAGAAACAACAGACTATCTAGTATTAAGCACTGTTGATGGAATGCAGCTCATTTGAAAGCCACTCTCTTGAAAAACAAGCTTATTTCAGACATTACATCAGTTTCTATTAGTGAGTGTTAACAGCTTTTCCAGTCCTCTCCATCGCTATTTTAGAGCTTGTTTTCCTTTTCCCTGCTTCTGTTTATAAGAGTTCCTAAGCAATTAGTGCAAGCATCCGGACAGGACCGAGACACTGAAAAGTAAATAAACTTGGGGAGAGGAGGAAGGATACAAATACTTGTTTCTCAAACCACTCCATTACCATAAGCATAACAGTTACGTGTGTTTTGGCCACTGAAGTAGTATTTAATTTTTTAGTTTTGGTGGATACTTGTGTTGTTCAACTACTTGTACAGTAACAGAGTTTTTCTGTGTGTTATATTTGTGAAGCTCTTGTGTTCCAATGCTACAAGGCAAATACCAGTGCCAGTGAATGTTATCTTGTGGTTCACATACTTGGCCAGAGGAAGAGTGTTGGGTTACAAGAAGAGGTGGTTGTGTATACACTTCAGGTTTGCCTTGTATCTGAAAGCATTTCTGTGCATGTTTAACTTTCTACTTAAAGGCTGTTGCATTGATGAGCTAAACACCAATGACTGCCCCATCTTCAGGCTTGGGTCTAGTCTGCAGTAGAAAGGACTTGCCATAGTAGAGGCCACCAGTCCATCTTAGAGGAGGCAATCCTAGTTAGCCATACCAAACAAATTAATACAATCTTCCAAGATTAAGGAAGCTGTTTGACTGTGCCTGCTGGCATAACTTCAGGGTTTCTGGTGGTATCAACAGGATTTTAAGTTCCACCCCTAAGCAGGGGCTTCTGTTCACAAGCAGCATCGGGACATCTCCAGTGGTTTCATGCTGATTTCTGCCCATCCCTCTTTGGAGGTGCTCTGGCAGCAGAGAGGGTTCTCTTGTGTTAGAGCTTAATTTGGTTCAGAACTGTTTTTCATTATTTTGGTTTAATTAGTTTTCATTGGGTAGTTCATTGTCCACCCAAATACATTCACTATCTTATGTTATGAGCCCAGTAAGCCTTTAAAGAGGGAGGTTTTGCCTTCCTGTCTACACTTTGCTGCATCTTTGCTTCCTGCATTACAGGTCAGAATTATTTTTCATTCCAAGCCTCTCCAACCTTATGAGACCATATTATAACTACCAGCACAAAGCAAGTTCCCTAATGCAGAACCAGAGATAAATTTTTGTTGTTCCATCTCAGCTCTGCTTTCTGCAGAGCTTTCTGTCACTTCTGACAGGCAACTCTTGGCCTTTATCATTGGATCTAAACCCTCACTCATTTAAAAAGAAGAGTGGGATTAAATAAAATAGGCACCACTAAACTTAAGTGGAGATTTAAGTGGAGGTTCACTGTATTGCAGCAGAGTTGCATTTAAATGGAACCTTTCCTCTAGCAGGGTCCAACTGGTTTGCAAACCATCTATATGTATGGACATAAAATACTTATAGGTTCAGTCACATTGAAATGGAATATAGGAGAAAGCGTAACAGTGCTCTAATAGAATGTATTTGTGCTAATTGGGTACTTCAGGTTTAAATGAAAAACCTTTCCTTTGCTGAGAACCAAAGTCTTATAGCATCCCTTGTGTTAACATCTACACTAGCGTTAATTAAGGACAATGTGGAAAATGCAATTATCATATTGCTCCTGCTTTATTCCTCCTAATTTGTCAAATGCCCAACTGCTTGCAGTGGCTGATAAATATTGTTTGTGGGTCATCTGGAAGCAGTAGGACTAGTGTAATTGCCACAGCGTTCCTATAATTGTCTTTTAGGGCAAGAAATAAAGAAACAGCTGGTTGAAACAAAACCATGTGAATCATTTTGATGATAAACACTAGTAGAGTACCACAGTAGAGTGGTTGAGGGTAATTTCAAAAGCCTTAACCTCTGCAAAGATTTAAGCTCTCTAAAAGACTGGTTTCCCCATGAATCTCACTTGGGAAGCCTTGCAAGAGTGGTGAAAGAAAAACTCTGCTGCCTTTTTGACTCCTCAATAATTCTTATGAGGACAGTCCCCTGCTGTGGGCTGCCCTGTGGTGAAGTGCCTCTAGTAGAACACATTTCATAACCTGAAAATGAAATGTCATTAAAGGATTTACCTTCTTAAATAAAGTGAGGTGAAACTGGTCATCCTGGCAGGATTCCAAGCCCTCAGGGATCTGTGTGAGAGAAAATGTTGAGGCACAGCTGCTATTGACAAATGCTGCGTGGCTGATGAGCATCCTAGAGATGTGTGATGAAGGATGTACAGGTGCAGCCTTTGAGGACTGGTTCTGGCTCCAGCTGAGGGCTGGAATCAGTATGTTGGAGCAGACTTTGGGGGAAGGTTCTTCTTAAGGTGACAGGAGAGCCAGAGGACCATGCTGGAAGTGATACTAACAGATTCCTGGAAGGTTTTAAAGAGGAACTGCACTACTTACTGTCCTGGAGGCTGGAGAAATTAAAGGTCATAAAATTTGACTTGGAAATGCATTGTGCAGTAAAAGGAACTTCAGTGGCAGAAATCTGATACAGGGACACTCTCCCTCCTGTCCTAAATATGTATAATGGAGTTCTTTTTACATTTATTGAGCATTTTATAAAACACTCTGAAGACATTAGTGTTAATCCATTCTCTGCTTTTATGTTTTCTCATTCTGTGTGGTGTTCTGGTTTTGCCTTTGTTTCAGACAGCAATTGTGTCAGGCACATGCTGGGTGGGCCTGGATTCAGGAGAAGCCAATAAACAAGTATAATTAAAATGTAAGAGTTTGGTACTCAGTCCTCAAGATGCTTGCTATTCTTTTGCACTGTTACAATGGACGTTTTCCCAAGAGGTACATTATAGTTGGGTTACATTTCATTTATTAAGGTGAAAACAGTAGCTTGTGTTGACCTGGTGTGTGCTTTGATCATTTGTATTAATGACCTCTAACCACTTCCTTCCCCCCCTCCCATTTTGCTGCTTGTGTAAATTAACCTTGGCTATCACTTCAGGGTAAGGCTGAGATTAGATTCTTTTATGTCTTTTCAAAAGCTGTGCTCGACTCTGTGTAGTTACTACATTAATGTAATCTCAGGTGGGACATTTCCAAAGAATTGTTCAGTTACACTATATTTTTCTAGTATTCCACATGCTGTTCTCTTGACCCTGAATACATTATATTACCTTCTAAGTAACTCAGTTTTCGAAGTTCTGACCACCTGAGTTCTGACTTGATGCTTAACTGAAAACAAAATGAGACTTTTCCCACAGTGCTTTGGTTAGGTAGAGGTCCTCGAACTGGAGAAAACTGCTTTTGGTACCATGGATATAAATGTTAGGGATTATATTTTAAGGTTTCTTAAGAAACCAGGATGTTCTCTGGTTATGGGATTCTTTTTTTTTTTTTCTCCTTCACCTCCTTCATGAATAACTAAAAATTCAGTCTTATTCAGAAAGGCAAACAGGATTCATGCTTTGTTATCAGTTATTAGTCAACTGGACCAAGAGACTGCATACAGAGTATTTTGCTTTTGTGCTCAGAACCAGGATTAACAACTTTCTGTCTTTACAAATTAGAACTCTTGACCTCTCTGTTAATTTGGTCCTCATTGTATCAACTTGGAAACACTCCATGCTTCCTCTTCTGGAAGTGTTTAATCTGTTAAAATTATTACCTCACCTACATTTAGAAGCCTTCTTGGAAGGAGACCAAAGCTGCAGGTCAAATAGAGAAATACTGAGCAAGCAGTGGGGCTGGGCTGCGGGCTGCCAGGGAACCCAAGGCAGTGCTATTGCCAGCAACTGCAAATGCCACAAACTTCTGTTTTGCCCTAAACAGTATAGGTTGGGGCAGGTACCGCAGAGTCAGATCCACCCTCTGCCCAGGCTGGTGCACGTGGATTTACACATGACTGTAGGGAGTCATTGCTGCTTTTCTCTGAAGATTAAATGATCTGGGAAACAAAGGTCGTTTTGGTTTCCTACCTGCCATGCCTTTAAAGTTCCTGAGGTAGAAAGCAGCAGGGGCTCTCGGTTTTGGAGTTGCAGATAATTGCAGAAGGTGTGGGATGGGGATACATTTTGCTCTTCCCACCAATAATACGTGAAAGTGTAGAGCTTTGGGTTTTTTTTGTTTGTTTGTCTGCTTCCCATTTTAACCTGAAATCCAAGCATCTTATCAAGGAACAAAGCAGAAAGTCTCCCCAAGCATACAGCGTGGGTGTCTCCTGTTTGACAGGCAACTGCTTTTGCAAATATGAAAATAGACCCTGTGTGCTCTGTGCAACGGGAGAGTTCTTGGAAACACAGAAGGATGCCATGCACGGGGACACACCAGGCACTGGGGTTTTGCTGTGTCACCCCACCCCACGCCTGCTCCCTGAGCTTGCGAGTGGAAAGGTGGCAAAATTTTTGCATCAGGAGGAAGAATGAGGGGTTGGCTGGCAAGTTTTATGCGTGGGGTAGTCTGACGTCGAGAGAAAGCACTCGCGTGTTCTTGTCGCACCGCACGCTTACCGAGCGTGTTCTGCAAACACCCCCGTGACCTATAAGCAGACAGTAAAATTTGTGGGTGTGGATAGCTGACAAATTCTGAGGATTTAGGGCATGAACCCCCCAACCTTTATTCATGCAGATAATCCTAATTCCTGTGAGTTCCCCCAAGCTTGTTGTCACTCTTGACCCAGTGAGTCAGAGTAAGGCCTTTCTGCAGGTCACGCATTCTCCTGGAAATGGCTCCTGGTCCTTTTGTTTCCCCTTAGGGGTAACTTCTGTGGCAAGCTGCTTGGCTCAGTCACATCTCCCAAACTTTAAAACAGTAAAATCCAACCAACTCCTTCGCACATGGAAGCTACGATTCCAAGTGCCCTGGCCTATCTGGGGGATTTTAAAAGT
Source organism: Calypte anna (assembly GCF_003957555.1). Lineage (NCBI taxonomy): Eukaryota > Metazoa > Chordata > Aves > Apodiformes > Trochilidae > Calypte > Calypte anna. The sequence goes on from NC_044245.1 coordinate 38,701,773, forward strand.
GCTTGGTACCCCTGTAGGAAAAAAAAAAAAGAAAAAAAAGCTGGTGTTAAAGCCCCAGACCACTTTAACACCGGGCTCTCTCGGTTTGCCTCCAGCATTGAAGATGTACCCGGGCCGTTCCTGTGATTTTACCCGGGAATTACCGCAGAGGAATGGCTGCGGTCGGCCGAGGTGGGGGTGCCGGGGACCTCTGGAGAAGCCCGGCCGTTCTCTGCGGGGCGAAGCGGATCGGACAGGCCCCGCCAAGCTCGGCCCAGAGGCGGGGGGAAGGTTGTGGTCCCGGCAGGGGCCGCCAGAGGGCGGCGGAGGCCCGAGGAGCTCGCTCGGCCCTGCCCGGCCCTGGATCGGGCCCTGGCCTGGCGGCCCCGGCTCTGCCACTGCCCTGAGCCCCGGCCTAAGGTCCGGCCTCCGCGCCCTCTTCTCCCCCTCTTGCGTGGGCCCTTTTCCTCTCCCTTCCCTCCTTACTGCCTCTCCCGTGGCTATGGCATTGCCACATCGCGTGTGGTAGCCCAGCAAGCCCGCTGACAGCTGTTTCTTGCAGGTAACGTTTCGGACAAGAATCTACCACTGTAACATTAACAGCCAAGGCGTCATCTGCCTGGACATTTTAAAAGACAACTGGAGCCCAGCATTAACCATTTCTAAAGTTCTCCTCTCCATCTGCTCCCTTCTCACAGACTGCAACCCGGGTAAGTTCCCCCGAGCAGCCACACGAGCCGCCGGCAACCTTGCACCCCACCCTGGTACCTTCACCATTTTGGCCTTCATCTTGCTTATCCTGCTGGCTTTGTGCAGCACGGCTCCAGCCTCTCCAGCATGGCATGTTTCCCTCTCCAGGGCAGCTGGAGAGGGAGGGACTGGAGGTGGTGGAGGTGATACACCCTACCTGCCTGCTGTTCACCACTCCTCGGGCTGACCCACGAGGAAAGCATCAGTCCTGCACATGAATCTCCTTCCCCTTCCAGACCAACTCTGGTTTTGGGTAAGGGTTAAACACTTCAGTCCTACAGACCAGCGAAGAGTAATTCAGGAATGGAGCTAGAAGCACCACACGCAGTTCTGAAGGCAAGGGGATTAGCCTTTGACTTCCCTTCATCCATTTAAAACCAGTGACCAGCTATGCCACAAGTAGTCCTCTCTGCTTCCCTAACCCACCTGTTATCCAGTCTGGTCAAGAGGACTATGTCTTGGTTTCCAAAGCTGATTGTACAGATAGTCTTTCTGTATGTGTCTTAACGATGAAATACCAGATTTTACACTATATTATGTGTAATAAAAATAAACTTCCTGGGAAAATAAAAGCTCTCCTAGAGATCTGATCTCTCCCAGAAGGCAGATTTCTACTGATACAAGTACACTGAACAATGAGTGTGTCCCAGGAAATTTTAAAAGGCCTAAAAAAAAAAACCTCTGAATGCATTGATCAATGAAAGTCCCCAGTGATACAAAGTTATGACTATTTGATTGTTGTCTATTATCCTTAAAACATGAGTTGGCATTTTGCTCTTTATTAAGTAATAGATTATTATGTCACCACAAAAATCAATGAAGATACAGACCATCAATTTGGTATATTTAGACTGTTGCAATGTACCTTACCCGTGTGATTCCCTTATATTAAATTCACACTTCAGCTTTAAGTTTTTATTCAGTAACTTGTCTGAAATGTGTTTTCTTTTCTTTTCAGCTGACCCCCTGGTTGGAAGCATTGCCACTCAGTATATGACTAACAGAGCAGAGCATGACAGAATGGCCAGACAATGGACCAAAAGATACGCTACATAAGTTGGATCTTTGTCAAATTCTTACATTATTTGTCTGTGATGGAAAGAGCTGCTTATGATTTTGAAGGGGTGGGGGGAGGGAGGGTGCTGGTAAAGAGTAGGGTATTTCTATAACAGATTTTATTCAGTCTTTTATTTCTTAAGATTTTGTTGTTGTAACTTAAGGTATCTTGCTACAGTAGACAGCTAGGATTGGGAATAGCATCTTTTAAGACTGTAATTAGTTCAGCAATATTAGCTCACATATAGTACCGAGAAGAATGTAAACTTCTTAGACTTCTTTGGTTTTCAGTTTGCTTGCAATATGTAAAGGATTAAAACAGCTTAATTTTGTACAGGTGCATATGTTGACATTTATGTAAAAGTCCTTTCAAGACTCTACACACTGTTTTTGCTTTTTGTTTTGTTTTTTGTTTGGGGAATTTATTTTTTGTTCTGCATTGGGTTTCTTGGGGTTTTTTTGTAAAAAGATGTCGGGATTGTTTTCCCCTATGGAGGGCACATTGGTATTTAACAAATCCTTTTTAAAGACTGTCATCTCATGACCTGTGATACAGAGAGGTGGCTATATGGCCTCATATACGAAATGAGAAGTAGTTAATGTATTATTTTATAAGCCAATCTATCTCTGTGAAAAGAATAAAGGGTTTAATCAGGACTTATGGTAACCTGTAGTGAAATACCTTAAGCTGTTTAACTGTAAGGCGTGGAATAGGAGTCACTCAGTGGATTGGTTGTATGTTGTGGGCTACTTAAGTCTGCATTTGTTACTGTGCTAATAAAAAGATGTTTAAAAAAAAAAAAAAAAAAAAAAAAAGGAAGAAAAGATTTCTGCCTTGTGCCTTGCTTTGTCATTTTGCCAGAACAGTGTCTGCTGGTATGCTTTAAGAGTTACAGTATGGACAAGAAGGACGAGGGAGCTATGCAGGTGAGTACATTAACTACTTCTGTTTTGGGAAGATACCACTAGACAAGCTACAATGAATGACAGTCAAGACTTTTTCAACTTTTTACTTTGTAAGTGAAGTAGTTGCAAAGGTTGGCACGGCCCATGGGGAGACAACCTGACACAGGGTTTTTTTTTAAATCAAGTTTTCACATTAGTTTTTCCAGGACTGGCATGTTATTTGAAAGTACTACTGCATAAGTGTGAGATCTGGAAGGGAAACAGGTAGGAGGTAAAAGGAAGAAAAGAATGTCTGCATGGTTTTCTGTTGCAGTGGTGTATTCCCTGTTCGAAGAGGAGACGGATCCGTGTCTCGGTAAGCTAGCAGAAGACACCTTAAAGGACAGTAAAAGAGACTTAATCTGTAGATCCTTTAACTACCTACAAAGATTATCTCCTAGAGACATGGTGTTTAAACTGAAGTGTGTAGCAACAGGGTAGTTAGTTGTAGATGTGGCATTTTTGACCACTCCCTTAAGGTAAAGGCCGGAAGTACAGATTCATTTTCACACAGCAAGCACTTCACCTCCCGACATTCTTCCAAGTGCCTTGTGGTCAGCTATCCCCTCAGGTTTATTTTTGTACTTCAAAATAAATTATGTATATATTTGACTTATATGTTTCTCTTCCTACCTATATATAGACCAAAGTACTCTGTTAATTAGAGGTACCCTTCTTTTGCTGGGTTATCATGGGCAGTAGTACATTAGCCTCAGCTGCTAAACTGCCTTCTTTTGAGACAACATATTGTTTTGGTGTATGAAGTCACTCAGCTGTTTGGCTCACCCCAGGAAAATTACTGGCATACAACTATATCACACCAGGAGCATCTCTGGTAAGCCCTTCCTCCTTCCCTCTGCTGAGTGAGGAGGTAAATGGCTTCATCTCAGGAGGTTTCTGTCATCTCCTTGCTTCATGCTATCAGGGCATGCCAAATTGGTTTAGCTGGCAGGGGGGAGGGAGCTGATTTTTAGTGACTGTTTTGCAGTGTTTACTCTGCAGGATAGAAGGAGACCAGAGAAAGGTGGTGCAGTTTACTAATATTTTTCTTTTTTTTTTCCTAATAGTTTTTCTGTATTATCTTGTGAAGGGACTGTCTAGCTCTGTAGTAGGTAAGTGATCCCAGTGACCTAGGTCAGGTTTTGAGGCAGTGGAATAGTAAGAACAAAATACGTGTTCTGCCCTTTGGCTACTTCATTATACTCTGTACTCAGTAACCCTATGTATAACTGCACTACAATAAGTTTTCATTTTGATTCAATACCAGCCACTGTGTATATATTGTTTGTAGAGGAGACACTACATTTTCCATCACATGTCAATAAAATACTGAGATACTTAGAAAAGACAGTTGATGTGAGCGTTTGAAAAGCATCAGAATAAGCTTATGAAATAAAACAGTGGGAGCTGGTTTTTACATGCAAATGCCAAAAATTATCTAAACTCTTTTCTAAAAAAATTAACCAAATCAAAGGTAACATGTTTGCCTTTATGTAACTTGTTTGGGAAAATGGCCTCAGTCATTCTCACAAGATCCCTTTTCCTCTTGCCTTTCTTAAAACATAGTTGAGTCCTGAGTGCCCCGGGGAACGAGTGAGCAAGCTGATCTCACAAGACACGGCTCTGGAATCCTACAGGTGACATCAGTTTTGGCAGTGGAATTGGCACAGAGTCTGCAGGGTGCAGAACTGGACAGGAACCAGTTGTCCCCATTCCTTCCATCTCCACATATTTGAAGCTAATTCTGAGTCGTCAACTTGCAACCCCCTTGGCACAAGCATCAGTGAGGCCGTGCAATTAGCAGAGGTCTTTGCTTATTTTAGTTGACCCAAAGCTAAATCAAGTCCCTCCTAGAAGAAAGGTTCTGCAGAGCTGAAGAGAAGGGACATAACCTTAATTCCTTAGTGAGAGGCTGCATCAAAGGGGTGAATTGCTGCTGTGCCAAAGTCACCCCTGCTTCCAAGCAGTCAGGCAGATGTGGAATCTGCTGCGTAGGGAGAAGTCTTTGAGCGCACGTGTGTTTGGTAGGAAATGAGTGAGGAGGGAGTGTTGCTCTGCAGCATCACTGGGGACAATGACTATTACAAGCCAGGCTGGGGGATGTCGTGCTATAGTGCTTACTCAGCTGCAGTGTTGCAATGGAAACAATTGTATGTTTCTAGCAGGGCATTACAAGAGCTTGCTCATTCATAATTGTGCTCTTATCTTGCACTTTGGCCACAGCAATCCAAACTACATTGAGCAAAGCACATAAACAGTTTCATCTACCTTCATTATAGGAGTAGGAATACCTGCTTAATTTTTAGTGAATTGTACTGCTGCTCTGACATTAGTAATGCTGACAGACTTTATTTGTCATTATTCAGGAAGAGCAATCCTATAAGCAGACAGCATAATTGTGATCATTAAGCACACACAGTTTAGCAGGTATGATATGACAGCAATTTTGCTCGTGATTTTTCTAATTCACAGTAAAGTTTTCAATATTTGATCAAAACAACATTAATTTAGTGGAAAATTAAGGATCTGGGTACTTCAATTCACTCCCTTTCCCCACTTTTGTCTTGAAATAAAAGGAAAAGCTAATATAGTATAACAGGTTTTTAGAGGCCAAAAGCTGGCCACTCTCCCTGGGAACAGTTGTTCATTCTGTCCCTCTATAAATAATTTTGTTTAGCTTACTGAAAAGCTGACTAGGACAGCAGATTCCTGCAGCACAGGTTTACCAGTGTGGAGGTACCCATACAGCTGTTCCTGCTGCTGGACAACATGCCGTGTATTATTAAGACCAAGGCCATTTGTACAGGTGTTTCTGGGCATTTGCTGTGGGGATGTTCCCAAAAGGCAGCCTCCTAAGCAGCCCTAGGCCCCCCTCACAAAGGAGTACAACACTTTGCACCAGTTGTTATCTATCCTGTAGCTGTACTGAGGGTGGATTACTGCAGCTTGGCAGAATGGCTGGGTAGGAGTATTACACAACGCAGAGCCCGGGCAGTACCTCCTGCGTACAAAATTGCTCTGTTTAATCTTTCAGTAAAATTATCACCTATGCGAATGTGACTGGTTTGTACTGGACATGCTGGAAATAAACCACATACAGCTATGTTGTCCTTCAGGTGGCAGTTAAATTAATGAGCTTTTCTGGTTTGTGCCAATAAATTCCTGAGCGGAAAGCACTACTTCACCAGACTTTGCTGACAACTTTCTTGTCGGGATGGGTCTGTTAGAGTACCTCCCACAAGATTTGGTTCTTTTGCTTTGTTTTGTTTTTTTCTTCCAGACACTAGCAGAACCTCAGCAGATAAATCTTCTGGTAATTGTTCTTCCTGCTCCAAACCCTTCTCCTGCAACAACACGCTGACCTCAACCTCTTGCAATGTCAAAAAAGCCCTGTGACTCTGTTCAAGGACTGTTGCCATTTCATATATATCCTTTCTCAAAATTGAATGCTTTACTGCAGCTAGTACTATTTCTGACTAGAGGCTATAGATTTGCAGGGGAATTGCTTAATGGTAAGCTTGCTGATTTGTCCCTCAACATGGCTGTAAACAGACACAGTCAAAGCCCCTGCTAGAGAAGTGTCTGTTTGTCCCTCCCTCCTCCATAGCCTTTGTTGCAAGATAACTCCTCTCATTATGTGCTTTTTAAGGCTTTTACCACCAGTGAATTTTTCAAGTCAGGTCCATGAGAAGGAAGGATACCTCTCGGCCATAAGCTTGCTGATTTTATTGCTGAATGAGATTATTGCTTTAAGTGAAATTGTGAGAAGCAAATGGCACAGAAAGGACATAGGCTGTGACCCAGCAGCAGCAGACAATGCTAAAGTAGCTTAGTTATCACAGTTATTCCCTTTGTTCTTCCTTCCAGGCAAGGGAAATGTTGATTTGTTCTGGGACTGGGAGAGTTTGCTAGCTAAGTAGGTGAAGGGCTCAAGCAGTGTTTTCCGATCTGTCACAGTCACTTCCCACAGTCTCACTTTCTCAGCCCTGGCCCATTGCTGTGCTGCTTCTGTATCCACTTGCCTTTGGTCCAGGAGGTCAGTTTTGTTTCCCAAGACAATAACTGTTACCTACAAACAAAAGGAAAGAGTGAGCTTTCTTAAAAAAACCCTAAAAATTAAGCATCCACCACTCACAGTGATTTTAAACAGCAGGAAAGTAAGTAGCAAAACAATTCAGACTTCTTCAATACCTTAGCAGTGGCACAAGGTAAGCTGCCTGTAGTTTGGAAGATCAGGGTCTGGGATATGATTTAGCCTCATCTACTTGTGAGCTGGAAGCTGATTTTAATCACAGGATATGCAGAACTTCCCTTTCTCTCCCTGCTCCCCCTCTGCAATTGCTTAAGGGAAAGCAATACCTGAGACAGCCAAAGTTAAACAGCTCCTATTCTGCATTCACTTGGCAATTGATCTGCCCTTAGACAAATGATAAGAGCATGACATCTGAATAGGTCAGAGCAGCGGATGCTTGAGAGGTGAAAAAAATGCATGGCAGCAGGGAAAGCCTGGACCTCACAGCTCTGGATTTTGCCCACCTTCTTTTTTCTGAAGTCCCAGCATGCAATATAACTGAAGCTGACCCTTCCTTGCAGCCCTGGCAGGCTGCTGGACAAGTTGAACCTGTTCAGCCCCTGTCCCAGCTCAGCTGCTTGCTCCTACATGCACAGTAAGCCACTGGAGGGACCTAAGTAGACAGTCATATGTCATTGAAAAGGTCGGATAAGCATCAGCACCATCCTCTTGGAAGTAGCTTCAAGAGCAGCCAGTTAGCACCCAGAGCAGCCCAGCTGTACCAAGTCAGATCCTAAATTGTAAGGATCAATCAAGTGACTTCTGTGTCACTGTGACAGTACAGTGTGGCTGAGCTCAGCAGCCTGCCTGGTAATTCAGTTCTACGAAGTGCTGAAAAGAGTGCTGGCCACTTAAAGTTACTGCTCCTGCTTATTTTAAGTTAACCATTTTCTAAAAATATTTTACCAGCATCAGCTTTCGGGGCAAAACAAGCCTATATTTATAGTTCAAGGTCCTTGGTCAAACTCTGGTCTCATCTCTACACTAGTGGTTTGACAAAGATCAAGTGACAAAGTCCCCTCATGCTGATGATTTGGGGGTTTTGCTGTGACCACATCTGCTTGCTCTTTCCTGTTCATCAGTCTAACTCCAGGACATCCTCTGTTTCTTTCCAGCTAGAGATGTTTGCCTTGTTCCTGTGAGGTCTGAGGCTTCCTTTTCTATAGCCATGGTGCCTGGAAAAATGTTTTTTACCCTCTGAAGAGGCTTTGAAAGAAGCTACAATCTTCATGTATATTTATCACATGCTTCAACTGATTTTTACCTATGGTTAAGCTCTATCAGTGTGAGAGAACACATCCTCTATTGAGTATAAGATTTGGCCAGGCTTTAAGGTGCATGCTGGAGATCCCCTACAGCCAGCAGAGGCAAGGAACCAGCCATCAGTGCAGTCTGTCAGCTGTCACACAACAGGGGACTGTGTCACTCAGCAAGGTGAAGTTCCGCCAGGTCAGAAGCACCATGAGTGGATACACATCCCTAATTCAGCTAAGGATGCATTCTAACAGAGCCCAAACTTTAAGCCTCCTGATGCTACCTTAAGGGACTCCTGATCACAACTTCTTCCCACTTGAAAGCATATTTTATATGCACTAGAAATCAGAGGAGGTAAACTACCTAGCTTATTGTGGGCACTGCTCTTTTGACACTGTTATCCACAGTCAAAATCACAATGTTGAGCTCTCCCAGAAGATAAGGAAGTGGGCTGATTTCTAAAATGCATGCATGCAACAAGAGAGGAGAGTTTTAGCAGGTAACGCAGAGAGAGGGATGCAGATCCTGTTGTGGCTATGACTTCCCCTCCACATTACAACATGATGTGGAGTAACAAATCAGAGCCCTCACAAAACACAGCGCCTGGGAAAAATTTCCTGCTCGTCCACCTTTACTTGCCCTGCAGGGGAGTTATGAGTGACTCCCAGATCCCTGATAAACGTGATAGTCTGCAGCTCATACCAGCCCTACCAGCTAACATACCTCTCCTGTGACTGCACATTTAGCTGCTGTCAAACTTGAAGCCTGCCTTCCTCCACCACCCTATGTGCTGTCAGTACTAAGTTACATTTTTGGGAAGTCTCTCCCTACCATTATCCAATTAATTCTTCATGAGCTTTTATACATATTTTTTTTAACAGCATAAAACAGACATTTGGAAAGCTGTAGGCTAAAGACATTTAACAGGAAAAACTACTTGAGAACATAAAGATACTGTAAGAAAAGCCATAATGGTAATGCCACATGCAAGTTATATTTGTTTAGCTAAGCTGGAACACTGTCAGCTGAAAACACTAGCTGCTTTCTAAGGGAAAATAGAGCAGTCATTTCACACAATTGAATTGATTCAATATGGTTGTTAAAATACATTAAAGCCGCTTTGCCAATTGACTAATGTCTGGGAGACCCATTGTCAATTACGTTAGTTTGTGAGCCATCAAGTACATGAATACAAAACAAACAAAGATAATGCCCTTCCTTATATTTTCCTATGCACTTGACTTCCCGTGTACAATATCTAAAAAAAACATATGAACTGCACTGCTGTAGACCATATGTTTTATTAGTCATAAGTGTCCTGGCTGGTGCATTCAGCTAACTGAATTTTAGTTGTATTAGAGGAATTAAGGAGGAGGAAAAAACACACATTCTTTTGCATGACCTGCGTGGCATGTGAATTAGGCTCCCCCAGCATGAGAACATTTCCTTGTGCTAGATTGCCCAAGGCTGTGGGTAGGATCGTTTTCTTTTGTATGAGAGTTTTACAGAAACAAAATACATGCTTTGCAACCTTAACTTCCTATCACTGATACACCGATAAGGCAAGCAGATAAGGCACCATGCAGTTACCTCTTTTTTGTCTCTAAAGACATCGATCTCCTTTTTGAGCAGTTCGACTCTTTGGAAAGCTTCGAGGCTGGTCACAGCGTACACCAGAACGAAGCCATCAGCCACAGAGAAATAGTGTTTTGGCAATTCTACTCCCTCCTGTAGACCCCTGGTGTCATAAAGCCGTAACTGTTCCTTCACACCTCGGTCTGTCTCCACTGATGCCAAATAGACATCTTCCATTGTGGCACCCTCTTCTAAGCCTGTTTTAAAATAAGCAGGCAAGTTCAACCGGTGTAAGTACAGCACCATGATAAAAATAACTTGCAGCACAGCAGAATTTTACCCCATAATAGCTTTCAGTTTTCCAGAGTGACTCAACCTGGACTTGACCTCGCTTGACATCTCCATGAGTGGCTGTATTCAGAGATCACCACACCAGCTACTTAAAATAGTGACATCACATAAATGCAACCATCTAATATATAATCACATTATTATGTCTGTAAAATTAATCTATACAACACGCACACCCCGGATGGGATAAGATATCCCCAGGTTCCCAAAACTCCAACCACCCAGGTTATCAGTTCTGCGCCAAACATGCTGCAAACAGGCCTGCCCAAACATACCCTCTTGGAAGAACAGCCAAGGAATGCCAGATAGTCAAGTACTAACATCTTGAGTCTACTTCTTTGCTTCATACTGAGCTGGATCGTACGGCTGAAGTAGAAGCCAAAGGAATAATTCTGGAAATGAATGTGTACTGGTGGTACAACTAACCAACAAGTGAAATCAAGCCAGAAAGGGAAGGGGATGTTTGCATGCAAGCAAAGTTGCATGCTATATTTACTCAAATACACAGTAAGCTTTTTCCATCCCTTAGGGATTTGAAATGACTCATATTTGCAAATTGGAGGAGAAGGCTCATTTACTGCAAGATAAGAGCATGCACAAGGTAACAAGCTTTCATCTATATATCACCTGCTCCATGGTAACTAACTGAATACTGGCTCTCCTGCCTTCCTCTCCCCATGGTAAATGTGAGGCAATTCAAGGCAGCTTACTTTGAACTAATTAAAGATTTTTTCAAGCCAAACCTGAAAACACATAGATCACCTTAGCTTTGTGTTCCCCCTGAATGCAGGTGCAATAAGGCTTCAGATTGCAACAAACTATGTATGTTGTTGCTGGGCCACTTTCAGAGCCAGTTTTAAGTATTCATATAAACCCTCTGCAATCCACATATTGCCTTCACGGCACTCTATACACGAATCATTTGCTGTAGCAGGGCTGCAATAACGAGTCCTGCATTATTCTCTTTGTCTGCCAAAAAGGGACCATATTAGTGCATTGTTTAAGAAAACACGAGGGATTATCTGGCCTGTGAAAATAAGGGTTTTGCTAAATTCAATGACACTGTTCAAAATACTTCACACTGACAACAAGCTAAAGCATTCCACCCACGCTGATGGTTTCCCATGATGTATGCGGCATTCCTGTGCAGGAAAGTGGCACAAGCTGTTCTTTTTGCCTCTCTCTGCAGTCTTTATAGATCAAACTGTTATTAGGTTTGCAACAAATTAATTTATCTCGCTTCCAAGTATAGCCATGCTAACGTGCAGGAGGAAAACTAAGAGCAGAAGGACAAAACAAAGGTTAAGAAAAAGAGGAAGGACGAAAACATCTTGTGTGGTTGGAGAACGTGTTACAAGGGCATTTTGAAAGACTGAAGTAGATGAAAAGAGTCCTTTCTGAACACAGCACTGTATTTTTGTTTTGCTCTGCCTCACTGCACTGCACAGACAGGTCAAGGAAATACCTAGCATCAGTAAATACTACTTTGGCAAAAAGGAATGCACCAGAAGTACCTAAGTTTTCTTTTTAGAAAGCAGTGATTAATCTTGTGCAGGGTTTCAACATCTAAATGCCACACTGTAACTCAACAGTCTTTAATAGATCCACATCCTCCTATGACAGTTTCTTCCTGATGGCATTAAAAGTAGCTGTGAAAATTATGTCTTTTAACATCCTACTTGAAAACGAAGAGGAAAAATTAGGATCCTGGATTTAAGTCAGCAGAACACAGCAACAAATTTTGATGTGAAACGGGAGGGGGACCTGGAATTTATGCGTAGGTATCCGATACCAGAGGTGAAATTTCACCTGTGTATATTGGGAGAGGGAGTGTGTTCAAGTGGATCCCTAAGCAAAAACAGGTAACTTTCAGACATACCTGTGTCATCTTATTCTGGGCCCTGCTTCCAAAGCCCAGACTGTGTGCTAACCACATCTCCCTGGCAATGATACTGACACTTCTTGTCAGCACCACCCCCTTCGCCTACTTTCCCAGTCTCCATCCAAATGTGTGCTGGGCAAGTTGTGGCACGAGCTGCAGAACTACTCAGGAAAGCCCAGTGTCCTAGGAAGGTGTCTGGAACCATCCCAATCTCCCTGTCACAAGGACCCCCTTTCCTTCACTGCCATTCCCAGGCATCTTCCCATCTTTGCTACCCAGAGGATCAAGGGTAGCTTGTGCTGGGAGTTGCCCTGCAGACTGCTGGTAGCTTGAGTAGGTTTTGCTTGGAGGAGAGCATTATCATGGGCCTTATCTCCCTCCTGCTACCAGTTTTTCTAAATGTACAGGAACATATTTTGAGATATCTACTGCTGCAACACAGATGAACAGCGTAGATGGAGCTAGCTTTCAGGTTCAGAAGCCATGGGGCAAAGGAAAGGGGAAGTAAGACAACAAGTGAACAATCCTGTGGTTTCTTTGGAAGCTAGAAATGAGAAAAAGTTAAGGAGGGAAAGGAGGAATAGACAGGAGGCTGGTGCCATGCTTCAGGCCCTCCTCAGCCAGTGCAAGCCTTGGGAGAGGCAGAAAGCTCTTCATCTATGTTGCCCACTGCTGCCACAGAGGAACTGCAAGAGGAAGCCTTAGTCATAAATTTGGTAGTGTTTCAACCCCTGGTGGTTTCCCAGTGAGGAAAAAAAAAGCTCAATATACTAATGAATACTCCACACTCAGACCAGACAAGGCAGAGATACTGCAAATACCAAAAAAACTCCCAAACATTTCAAGATGGATGGCATTTCAGAAGTTCCCAAGTGACTCTCGAACATAAATGAAGCACAGATTTTGTGTCTTCCCAAGTACTTTTGAAGATGTCCTATGTAATCACTCCTTCCCTCTTTCCAGCAGGAATTTATCACAGAGTTCCTAAAGCCTGCTATTCATTTTTTTTTTCCTTTGGTAAACTGTGGAATAGTAGGCCTTGCTTAGCTCTCAAATGACAGTGTATTAGAGGGTCCCTGTCTTGGAGAAGAGCTGGACAGGCCTCAACAGAAGCAGGTCTATTTAGATTTAGCTGCTAGTTAAGTACTAGTCCCACTCAGCTACATTTTCATCTGTTTCTTAAATGCAAAGCCGACTACAAATTCATCAAGAGGTAGTTTTTATTTAAGAAACAAAGATCTAGGAATACACAATTTGGTTAATTAGCCTCTGCATCTTTGGAGCCATGACAGCCAAAACCTCAAATCCCTCCCAGCTAAGACGAAGCAAGGCAAGTTCTCTCATTATGGGTTCTACCACAGTAATATATAGTGTTTACATTCCCATCTAGGAAGATGATTTGAAGTAACTGCTTATAAATAACCTGACCATACCAGCTATTTACACAGCTAGAAGGCAGAGATAAGGAAAGCTGAGTTTTCTGCAGGATGAGTCCTCATCTCCTCCTGTTGAGCTGATAAGCTTTACCATAGTTTAAAGGACTGAAGATATTTTAAAGAGAAACTCCATTCTGCACCATCACTTAGCAGGAACACTGTTCAAGGAAAAATACCTAGCCTCTTTACAGACATGTCCTGTGCCAAAGTTAAGCAAGCAACTCTCCCATTAGCCCTTTCAAGAGGTCTGGCCAAGCACTGCCAGGTATCACAGAATAGTGGGACCAAACCTCTGCTACCAGTTAAGGTTCCATTTCATGACCAATGAGAAAAGATTCAGCTGTCTTTCTTAGGAGTGCAAGAGAAGGTGGAGGATTTGGACAACACAACACTGAAGCCACAAAAGAGAGATCATCCCAGGTATCAGGCAACCACATATACATGTGCAAGCCTTAACAGCTGTTTGGCCTGACCTATGGCAATACAGTCCCTACAAGAGTCAAAGCTAAATCTATACTCATTTCAGACACCACCTTTCAGATTTTGTCTGATTCCTTGTATCAGTTTAGCCAGAGGCTGCCATGCAATACTTATGTTACTTTACAGTACTCTGTCAGAGCCTCTCATCTTTTTGCTCTCTCCTTTCTCATCCTAGGGCCCAAGGCACACAGCCCTTCCCACAGTCTTGAAGCCTAGCACAAAGCCCAGTCCCATACACTGTTGTTCACATGCTCCAACAACACAGATATCTATTTTGGGGGGGTATTCCTGCCTCCTGGGTTCATTTTCCTCTTTGACCTTAAGCAATCTTAGTTCCTTTGCAAGAGTGCTGGCTGCTGACCATGTAAGCAACTGGCAGCACTTAGGGACTTCAACCACGATAAGCTGAAGGTGCACGTTTTTCTAGGAAAAGAAAGAGACAACTGGGCTTACAGTACCATTACCAAGCACACAGCCAGGGGCAATGGGCTCAAAGCCAAGGGCTTTAAATAGCAGCAAGGACACTAATCACTTCCCTGATAGCTGCTGTGCCACTACTCGTTTTTACAGGAAAATCAACAGGAGGCAAACGAGCCCTGACATAGACTCATAGCTGATTTACAGCCAGAAGGAGACAACCATGTCTGTGGCTGGGACATCTTGGAGGATGGCTCCAGACCTTGCGCTCTGAGCTTGCAACCAAGTTTGAGCATGCCTCTTGTCACCAGGAGGAAGATGTGGATGCTGTCAGGAAAGGAAGGACGCTGTGCATGGGCTTAGGAGTCCTCCCCACAGCTCCCCAGCCCTAGGAGCAGCCTCAGAGTTGCTCCTAACGTCAGTCAGGAGGTTTTGAAACGGCTTGTGTCCATGTTGCCATACCTGGTGAGGTGCCTTGCTAGCTGGCTTTGAACAGAAGGGCTTTCAGCAAACACACTTGTCCTTTTTGTTTCCCGCCAAAAAGGCCAGCGACCAAGATGTACATGTCAGCTTTTTGGAGCTCACAAGCTTTAGAGAAAGGAGGACTAGGATTCAGTAATTACGTTTTAAGCATGGAGGGGCCACCCCTGCAGTGGTAGCACCAGCAGCAGGTCTGTGCAGTTTAAAGCCACGCAGCTGAGGAGCAATCACGGACTCACCAGTCTTCAAACTCTGTCCTTGCCCAGGGAGACCCTCACAGCAGTGTCTTACCTCCACTGTTTGAGGGTTAAATCAACACAGATTGGAGCAGTAGCTAAAGATCCTCTGGGAACTGTTTCCATTATACTCCAGGCATCCTCTGCCCAAGAACTGAGGGAGAGGCAGGTGGGATAGTGGCCTCTCAGTGACACTGCCAGAAACACCAACATATGAGTCCACCTCCCAAACTGTGCCTGTTTGACACACAGGTGATATCAAAAGCACTAGGCTGTGGTTGCTCATCCCTTGGAGCTACAGTGGCTCCATACAAGCCCTCTCCTTAACTCTGCTCTGAACTCTTCTGCCTTCTGCCTGCTCTCTTTCTTCCAGTGACTTGAAACTAAGATTTTACTGTTTCAACAGGACGAGGAATAATGGTGAACTAGCTATAAAGCAGAATTTTTTTACAATGAGGGTGGTGAAACACTGGAACAGGTTGCCCAGAGAGGTGGTAGATGCACCATCCCCGGATTTATTGCAGGTCTGATTGGATGGGGGTCTGAAAAAACTGATCTAGTTGAAGATGCCCTTGCTCACTGCAAGGGGATTGGACTAGATGACCTTTAAAAATCACTCCCAGCGCACGCTCTTCTACAATTCCATGAAAACCATGAAAAAGTGTGAGACTGTTTTCTTCCCTTGCTCATATACACCTCCCCCCACACTGTCAGCTGCTCCCTCCCTCACTGATAACTTGAAAAAATAAGAGAGCAGAGCTGAAAGAAAGGAAATCTGGTCTTTTTGAGAGAAGAGGAGGAAAGACTGCATAGCACAAATGCTGAGCTGGAATGGAGTTCAGGAGCAACAGAGGGACACCTGCAGCTAAACCCTGGGCATGAGGCCTCCCTCTGGTTATGTCAGCCAGTATCCGTGATGTTGTATAATCATGTACATGGCTGGTTCCATAAATAGCTCCTCCGATCAGCAACACCCAAATATCCTTCCTGCCTGGGTTGCTAATAGGAGTTCAGGGCAGGAAGTAATGCAAGGCAATAAGATTTAAGCAACGTGGCCCAGCTCATGCTGCCCAGGTGTCTCTGACAATCACCAGGCAGAGTGGAGAGGCAGGTGGGTAGCGAAGGGGAAAACTTCCAGCCTGCAGGTTTTGCAACCTTCACGCTGAAAGCTACACAGGGCTAAATGCACAGGGCTTGGTAGGATGCTGGAAACAGATGTTGCTGCAACGTTAGAGGAAATCCTCCTTTTAAACAAGGGCATTAGCACGCAGCCCTGTATCACGCTTTGCCAGCAAATTCCTCCCATCCACACATTTTAAAGGCACAGTGCCTGCAAAGCTCTGCTCCAGACATCCTGGTTTCTATCCAACCACAAACCACAGCATTTTATTTACCAACCCAAGGAAAAGGTACAAATGGACTAGACATCTTTTGTCAAAACCCTGAGATTCAGCCCTGGTGCCACATCTTGTTTCTGGCTGAGGCAGGAATAATACAACAACCTGCTGATCGTTGTCCTTCCTCCCAAAGCTGTCATGTGGAAAAAGAGGGAAACAAGCTGGCTTTCCCTTCATTCCCTTTCTTTTGTGCACAGCAAGTCTCAAACATCCCATGCTCCTCTCTCAAGTCCATTTTCCACAAGAGAATTTCTCTGAGAGCCAACAAGCTTAGTTCTTGAAGCTCAGCACAGAATGTGGGACCTGAAGCAGAGCCGTTTTTTTGTCAGCGCTTTGATTAAATATTAACCAAAACCAACCAATATGAAGCTTTAAGAAGATGGAACAAAAGTCCAAACAGTCTCTCTGCTCATCACGTGGTATCTATTTATTTTTCAGGCACCTACAGCATCTTTCAGGAGACATTATATAAATTGGCAGTGAGCATCACCTACTTTCTGTGTTTGTTTCTTTTCAAACATAATGTATTTTATAACTGGGAACATCAGGGAAAGTGTTCTTCTCCAAGCCTTTTTTAAACATCAGTAAGCAAGGGACTACAGTTTTAAAGAACTGCCTAAATATACAGCATAACTACATTAATTTCTTCGCCTCAGTGCAGTTCAGAGTGCAGTTCAGAGTCCTTGGTTACTGCTTTTTGGGGGACACTCAGAACAAGATTCTGGAAAAGTAAACAAACACACACACACACACCCAAAAAAAAAAAAAAAAAAAAAAAAAGGTAAAAGTATCTCACCAACAGTATGTTTTCCGTAGAGAAGCTGTTCCAAAATTGCAGTCTTTCCCACTGAGGCCATTCCACAAACCACGACCTTGTAGCCCTTCCCCATCTTTCCCACGAGGACAGAGTCAACTGGCGAGCCCTGTGCAGACACAGGAGTTTGTCAGTCTGGATGGGTGGCAGAGCTCAGCACCAGACAGAAGCAAAGCCCCCGAATGGTGAGAGGCAAAATGAGAAGCAGCGGGTGACACAGAGGCACAGCTCCCTCCCAGACACTCACCAGTCATTGGTATTTTTAGGACTAGAGTTTCCTCCCACACCATTTTTTAAGGTTTTAGGCTGCTGCCATCGGTGCTGATGCTTGCCTGCAGCCCCTGTCCCGTTGGGTTAGGGGGATGGGGAGGACTCTTTGCAAGGGCTGAAATGTGTAAAGCCACTGGGGCAGGAGCTGTGCCTGCTGGCCTGTGTCTACACTGCAAGATTTATTGGGCTCCGTGTTTTTTGCTGCAGGCCTGATGGCATCCAGCGGTATCGAGATGGCTTCTGGAAATGCGACAAAACAGTGGATCCCCCCCTTTTATTTCACATACAGAAAGGGGGTTTTTTAGCTTTTACAGATTACAAGCTAGAAAATAGGAGTGCTAAAGGCAGAAGCACAGGAAAGCAAACACAAGAACAGGGTATTTGGTCTGTTTTGAGGGTTGTTTTTAGCAGGAGGATTCCAGAAGCCAGGGCAGTCCCTGCTGCCAGTGAGACATGACAGGGTGGCAGGCCCTAACCCTCATATTGGAACAGTTTTCCGCAGAGAGCAGACCAGTACCTTTTTAGGATCAGGAGGGGCTGGCGTTGTCTTGCTTCAATTCCAGTTTAACCAGGTAAGGCTTCAGAAGCCCGGGTGCTCTGCGAAGCAGGCACTGAAAAGCAGAAAGGTCACCCTGCAGGGGAATGCCTGGTTCCCATTCCCATTCCCATGCCAGCGCCTGATTCAACCGCAGCAGCACACTGGGGACACTGCTGGGATCCAGAGCAGGGGACAGAAGCCTCCTCAGCACCAGGGTCTTTCCCTGCTCCTGCAAACCCACCTCTGCGGGTACCGAGGAAGCACGGGGGGAGGCACCAAAATGCTGGGGCACCCGTGGGGCCCTGTACGGCCCCACACACCGGACGGGTGCGAGCAGAGGGGGCTGAGGGACCGCCGGCACCTGCTGCTCATGCTCCCCTGGGCTTGGAGCCCCCTCCGGGGAGCCCCCCCGGGCCTGCAGTACCCAGGGCTCCCGAGGACCCTGCCAAGGGCTCTGCAGTGCTCCCTTTCCTCTCCTTCGAACAGGCCTTAGGGCCATTTTTAAGGCTTTTTTTCCTCCCCCTTAGGAGTTGCCGTTTCCTTTTATGATTTTATTTTAAATCTAATTTTCCTGTATTTTATTGCGGGCTCTTTTCAGGATTCCCTTTAATGTACTGCGCTTTTTTTAGGTGTCTTCCCCTCCCAGTCCCGAGTTATTTTGGGCACTCTCATGGGAGGGGGAAAGAAGAGGGAGGGGGTGTTTCAGACGATGCCCCTGCCCCAAGGACAGTTCCCACATCGCCCCCACCTCCCCCCAGCCGGTCCCCAGCCCTGCCATTCCCGCGCCCCCGCCTGCAGCTCCGCACACCCCCGGGGCTTCCCCCTCCACCCCCCCCCACCCCGGGGCCCCATCCCCTCGCTCCCGCCCCAGAGCCAGCGCGCACCTGGGCCCAGATTCCCCGCCGCCCCATTGAGCCGCGCCGGGATGCCGGGCCCAGACCCGCCCCGGGACGCCCATTGGCGGGCGCGGGGGCCGGGCCCGGGCGGGGCGGGGCGAGGATGGCGCCCGGGTTCCCTCCCTCTCTTCCCTCCCCTTCCCCCCCCCCGATACCTCCATCCCGGACTACATCACCCATGAGGCACCGCTGCCAGCACCGGAAGCGCGATGCCGCCGCAAGGGATTGTCGGAAAGAGGCCTCTTCCTTTCCGGTGCTGGGCGCCATCAGGTGAGGGCTGGGTTCTCTTTGGGCTTTCCTGCAATCCGCTCCCATCCCGGGCCCGGGGTGGCTGCCTGCCCGCTACGATGCCGTCCACGTCCTGGCGGGGAGGCCGGGTTGCTCCCGCGGGCTGAAGGAGCTCTGAGGAGCGGGCCACGGGGCTGGGAGGCCAATGGAGGGCCTGTGGGCTGCGGCTTGTCGAGGCGGGCTGTCCGGCCGGGATGTGTGGCGGGGAGGGGAACACTCCGGCCCGGGTTGCGTGATGTGAGGGGAAGGGCTGGTTACGGGCCGCACGTCCTGGTTTGGATCTGCGTTTGCGTGGGGTTTAGGGAGTTCAGTGCCATAATGCAGTCTGTTAAAGAAAGGTAGCTTGGGATGCCCATGGCTGGGCAAAGAGGGGTATGGAAAATCACCTCATCGCGGCTTTTTTGTTTGTTTAATTCTGCAAATAAAGTGAGTACATTTTATGATGACCGTTTGGATAGGGGTTTGTTGGAGTTCACTTGTATGTGCTAATTGCTGCAGGTGTGTGATACCGCAGAGGTTTTCAGAAGTCATTAAACGACGTCATAAATAAAGACCACTCACAGTCACATGCTGTATAAGTATTAATTTATAAATTAATACTCAGCTTGGTTCCCACGTTAATTGTCGATTTTAGTGGTATCTGGGATACACATTTGAAAAGCTCTCAGCTGAGGAGTTCAGCACTTTTGAACATACATACATAAACACTTTTTTGAACACACATATGTAAACACAGCACTTTTGAACATACATAAAAGGAAAAAAAAATAGTTGAAACCAGTAACTGGCTTATGTCCTGTTGGAGGCTGAGAAGTGTGAGCTGTGTTTCCAGGTGTCCCAATGGTGTAAAGAAGCTTGAGAGCCCCATGTGTGTCAGTGGTGTCAAGCGTATGATTTTATGCAGCATTTCTGTTGAAAGCTGTTGAACTCCAGCATGAGATTTGGTAGGATTTTTTTTTTTCACTGACCTCTCCTTTCAGCAGGTAGACAAACATGGGTGCCTACAAGTACATCCAGGAGTTATGGAGGAAAAAGCAGTCGGATGTGATGCGGTTCCTCCTGCGGGTCCGCTGCTGGCAGTACCGCCAGCTCTCTGCCTTGCACCGAGCTCCTCGGCCCACCAGACCAGACAAAGCTCGCAGGCTGGGATATAAGGCCAAGCAAGGTAATGCGTGGCATCAAGAGGTGAAGTCAGTGTGCTTCATGGTGGAGTGAACATCTTGTTTTATGTCAGCTTGCTTCCTTCCTTCTTGAGGTGTTTGTAGAGTAACAAAATCCAGGGCTTGAATCTTCCCCAGGGAACCTGAAGCATCCTGCATGAGGTGAACTTGATGTTACGAATCTGTTTAAGATGGTAGTGCTGCCCACAGCCTGAAACTCTACTTCATGTAATTTGGATTTTGTGTCTGTTTCTGTGGCCATTTTGGCAGTTGGAGATCAGGTGGGCTTTGGCTTTAGTTCCTGTTACCACCAGTTTGTTACTTACCACTGCAGAGTTGACCAATTTAATCTCCTGGTTTCAAGGGTGTCTCTTTCTGCCCAGATTTTATCATGCATTTCTTTGACTGTGTTACAGCTGCACGTGCTTAAGTAAGGAAGATGACGTCGTTTTTGCTGTCATTAAAAAATAGTTCATGGTCAGTGAAAGAAACTTGGGGAGAGTGGCTGCCCATCTGTAGTCTGAGCAAATCCTTGAGACAGCATTTGGTCACCTTCAAAATAAAAAGGGAAGAGTCTGTGCTTCTGTTGGTGAAGTTTGTCTTCTTTCCTCATTTTTAAGTGATCATGTTTCAGGAAGAGTTTGTGAATGGCTTGTGCTTTGGTGCTTTATGAATGTTACTGTTGGAACACAGGTTTTTAGTTTTGGGGTGGTTTTATTGGGTGTCTCAGGATAGAGTTTTTTGTCTTAAAATGTAGCTGTAGTTCTATTCTGCATTTGAAACTGCATAGTGAAAAAGTGCCATAAGCTCTGGTTTGGAAGCAAAAAATAGTTGGAAGTTAAAAAAAAAAACAACCACTCAGTTGTAATGGAAGTACCAAAACCATCTTGTGGTAGCTGTAGGTTTTGGTAGAGTGGTATAGTGACATGCTTTTCACGTGAAACTTTTGGGGTTGAAAATGCAGGACAAGCATGAAAAACTTGCCTTGCTGTGATGTGCACTTGCTACACTACAGAACTCTTAAGTCATGGTTTCCCGTAGGTTACGTTATCTACCGTGTCCGTGTTCGCCGAGGTGGTCGTAAGCGCCCCGTCCCGAAAGGTGCAACCTATGGTAAACCTGTGCATCATGGTGTTAACCAGCTGAAGTTTGCCCGGAGCCTTCAGTCTGTAGCAGAGGTGACTATTTTGTTTATTGCTTAGAAACTTGGTGGTACGAAGGTCTTAGTCTGAAAAAGTTGAAAATACTCAGGCATATCCCAAAAAACCTTTTTTTTAATGTGTTGGGTAAAAAGGTCTTGAGTACTGGTGGCAGAAAAGCACCACAGTGTCTAGAAAAGGTATTTTGAGACAACTGAAAAAATTAAAAAGCCCTCAGGTTTTACAAATGGGGAATAGAGAAGTGTTACTTAAATGCATTGTTGGCATTCATGGTGTCTACTTATTCTAGAGTATGCCACAATATTTGTAATGAAAAACAGAAGTAAAGCTAGCATAAATCCCAGTGAAATAAAGGGTTAGGCATGAGAAATAAAAAATCTGCTAGGGTGGCTGACTTCACTCATCACTAAATCTCATCTCTGATCTCTGTGTTCCCTGCCATGTTTTATGTAATACTGGCTTTAGTAATGGTCCTTTCAGAAAGTGGAGATGTGTTCCCATCTTGAAGTCTTTAGCACCCGTTTGTGTAATAGCAGTGCTGCGGTGTGCTTGGCTGTACCACAGGATCCAAAACCAGCATGTTAGAGATCTGCTGTTATTTTATGAAAACCTTTGGAACCTCACAACCACAAAGATTGGCGGTTAACTTGTTTTTGTAGGCGAGATGCTACCCTCTGAAATACTCAAAACGAAAACTTACTTGGCAAGACTTCAAGTTTCATGTCACAGTAGTAGTGATAAAGAGATGTAGTCCTCACCTTTTTAGAAGAAAAAGCTCTTCCAGTCAGGTAGAAGTAATACTAGTCTGCACTCTCAAAAAAAGAGACATTGTGGAAGAATGGAGACTGCTCATTGCCTTTGCATCTTGAAGTGGATGACTTCTCTATTCCCAGGACTTGAAAAGTATTCATAAGTGGCTTATGCAAGTTGAATACAGTGCTTATTTAAAAAAAGACAGAACAGATGTAAATGGGAAATGCCAATTTAAAAGAAAAACACAGGTGATGAGTTTAAATAAAAATGTGATTATGTTGTCAGTACTCATGGCATACCCTTCTTGCTTGCTGTTATCAGCTATCTGAGGGCTAATCACATGCTCACTTGTGATCGCATGGAAAATGTTATTGGCTCTCTCTTTTAGTTTGAAATTTTTTTAATCTGACACTTTCCTGGAAAACTTAAATTTTTCAGAGAGAAATGCTATGAAAATGTAAAACCTCTGTAATAGCTACCATCTCCCTGTAGAAGCTGGATAGAGCGGCTGGCATTTTAGTGTTTATTTTATGTGTTGCTCTCACATTCTACAACAAAGCAAGGTCTTGAAAGAATTTTAATACATGAGCAGAAAATAATCAAGCCCTCTTAAGTGGAAGAATGTAGCATTAGGTTGGGATGGCGTTGGGATAGAGGGTGGGTGGGCTCTATTGATTCATACTTTCCCACAGTGGTTTTAAGTACTAGGAATAAACCCATGTTTAGTATTTCAAATAAGGAGCATTCTAGACAGGAGAGTCAGATGAAGTTGCATAATAGGTATTTTCTGCATTTTTTTTTTCTAAGCTAAGACTCCGCTTTCCAGCCACAAGTGAGAACAGGCAATAGCAAGCACTGATACACCAGCAGTGGAACAAAGACTTGTTACATCAGCTGTTTCTTTTCTCCTATCAGTATTGGCTTATTCTCTGTAGAAATGTCTTTCTCCCCTGTAGCTTTGGATGTGCAAATCGATCCGTCTTTCATAACTCCCTGCAAAAGATTATTCCATGGCCCCAGGTTCAGTTTGTACTCTTCATCTTTAAGCTAAAGTTGTTTTAATCTCTGTGTGTTTCCTTATTGGGTGCTTCTGTGTGCAAAGTACTTTTCTTTTGTCAGCCAAGCACCTTCCTAAAATTCTTTAAAACACATTTAATGTAGGAACAGAGCTGTTTTTCTGAATACAACATTCCTTTCAGCGCTTATTTTTTCTTGCAACTTTGCAACTGAAAGGGAAACAGTTCTCTTACAAAGACAGAAATTTCTAGCACCTGCAGAATTTTAGGTTTGAGTTATATCTTTCAGCATGAAGAGTGCCCTGCATTCACGATTTCAAACCTTTGCATTTTTTTTTTCCCCTCTAGGAGCGTGCTGGCCGTCACTGCGGGGCTCTGAGAGTCTTGAACTCATATTGGGTGGGTGAAGATTCCACTTACAAGTTTTTTGAAGTCATCCTGATCGATCCCTTCCACAAGACCATCAGGCGCAACCCAGATACCCAATGGATCACCAAGCCCGTCCACAAGCACAGGGAGATGCGGGGGCTGACATCGGCCGGGAGGAAGAGTCGTGGTCTTGGCAAGGGCCACAAATTCCACCACACCATTGGTGGCTCACGTCGTGCCGCCTGGAGAAGGCGCAACACCCTGCAGCTGCACCGCTACCGCTAGTTCTTGTCAATGTAACAACTTAATAAAGCTGATGAGGGTCGTTGAATTTAAAAAGTGCTTCTGCTGCTTCTTGGTTTATGTGGAAAAGTGTAGATTTCTCCGGGAGTTCAGTTGTTTCCTTTTTTTTTTTTTTTTTTTTTTTTTTGAAAGTTCTTTAAAAACATAATATGATAATTGTGAAGATTGGAGGCCCTGAGAGCATAATTCCGTGATGGGTTTCACTTTTGGTAAGACTGGAAAGACCTATGCAGTGTGAATTGAAAGCCAAATGGCTAATCTGTGTTCTTTTGTCAGTCTGAGTGTACTTTTTCACTGTCAGTAAGTTGGGGTCCCTTTGCTCTGTGCTTAAACCGAAGGCCAGCTTTGATCTTCTGTGATGAGATGTGAACTGAAAGTGCTAGTTTATTATTCTTTACAGGTGATTAAATACTAATGGCAATTTTATTTTTTCAAGTGCTGTTTTTTTTTTATGTCTTCAGTGTGAAACCAGCTCTTGACCCCATGTTATTTACAAATATTGTCTAAATTAATTAAGCACAGAATAGAAGGGTAGGGCTTGCTCTGTTCCTTCAAGTGCACAGTATTTTAAATATGGACGCTTCAGGAAGACCTATGCAATAATTTAGGCTGACTACTAAAATACCGACTGTAGAGTTGGTATTAATCTGAGCAAGATCCCAGGCTGTTCATTTTACATTTAGCAGGAGAGACTTTCTTAAATCTGCCTTTTGATACCCAATCAAAGAACATTTTTCTGGTGTTAAAAGAGATGCATTCTGATTTATTCTGCGTGGTTAGGTGGTAGAAATAATCACATTTGTGTGACAGTTATAAATGAATGTATTTTAAGTTACATTTTGTGAAATTGCAGTGTGACCTTTCAGCATGAAGTCAACTTGCACATAAATGCTGAGAGAAGAGTAACTACAATTTCTGGTCAATTAACTACACAACTGTCACAGCTTCCACAGATTTCTTGCCAGATCTAGTGGGTAGTGATAGGAAAAGGGACTGATAGAAGGCCCAAGAAGTAGCTGTGTCTTTCTATATCTACAGCTTGGGACATGGAAAGGTTTTTAAAACTAATCCCAAGACAAATGTCCCAAGATTTGCTCTTTGATTGAGAAATGGACTTACTTTGCTCTTTAAGCTCTTACAGGAGGATTGTAGTCTGAAGAAGAGACTGCAAACATGTTCTTAAAGCCAAGAATAGCTCAAAAGAGAAATCCTTCTGTGCCGTGTTTTGTTCAGCTCAAACAAAAAATTCAATTGTAGCTATGTCAAAAAGTGTGCTCTGCTCTTCAGGTGGTGAGACACTTGAACAGGTTGCCCAGGGAGGTTGTGGGTGCCACATCTCTGGAAGCATTCAAGCCCAGGATTAGTTGGGGCAGGGGGGTTGGAACAAGATGATCTTTAAGGCCCCTACCAACTCAAACCATCATATGATTCAAAGGAAATAAATCATTTTTTATACCTTTCCTGTGAGGGAGGAAGTATTAAAGGAAGAAGAGAATACTTAAAAGCAGATCCTGTGATAGTGTAGGACAGGAAATGGAAGTCCCTAAGAGCAGACTCCGGGAGTCTCAGGATGCTCTATTGGAGCTTGTCCAGCTGTTGAGGACTGTGCTGCTGACGGGGCAGAATGACTGAGCAGCCAGCACAAATGCTGCATCACTTGCCATGGTTAAAAAAGTAGGGGGGCAATGTCTTCAGTGAGACTTACCTGAGGTTTCCCCTCGTGGTCCTGTGGCTTCTTTAACTTTAAAATGGGGGGGGGGTGGCATTAAAAAATTTGTTGAAAACTACTGGTGAGCGTGTATGTAAGAGGGTATGATATGAGTCTGACTAGCTAAGGAATAAGAAACAGATGGATTTGTCTTCAGTGAAAGCTCTGGGTACACACAGCTCATCCTGGGTCTTAAGGAGAACAGGTTGCCTTAGCTTCTACACACACTGCAAGTGTCTTATGCTCTGTCAAACAGTCTTTTGGGTAAGATGGAGGGGAAAATTGCAGTGCAGTATTTGTGTGAGGAGGAAAATCTGTCTCTTATCTAAAAGGCAAAACATTAAGGAGAATTTTTTTTGTTTGGATTTGCTAGCTTGGGAAACCAGGAATAGAGAGAGGTGGTGATCTCTGCTTTTCCTACGTGATTTTTGAACCTGCTGGGCAAGTTCAGAGATTTCAGGTCTGCGTTCTTAAGAGTTTGGTGAAAATCAGTTGCTTGAGACAGCAGTGAGAAGCTGTTATCTGTGCTCAACCTTCTTCACACCTTAAGAGTCTTGAAATGTGGTTATGAAGCTGTAGGTAAAGGGAGCTGGGGGGAAGGGAAGAGGAAGCATCAAGAATTTCACTGGTGGTATTTATTAAAACACAGAGGAATGAAAACATTTATTTCTGAGAATTAAATAATTTCTTTCCAAGCCATCAACTTGACTTTGCTTGCAGGACTGCTTGTTTCTCAGTCTGAAAATGCACGTTTTAGTCAAAGTTAAAAACTGTCTGGTTACTAGGCAAGACATAACTGGTACTACAGCTAAACTGCAGAGAAATGGGGCCATACGGTACCAACCTATCACAGCCTGGTAACAGGTGCTGTTGAAAATAGTTGACCGTGAGCTTTCATGAGGCTGGATTTCACTTTTGTGTAAGCTGCCTATATTAAGTAATCACGTAGCCTTTGGTAGATGGCCTGGCAAGTAATTCCGCTCCTGTTGGAAACTAATTCTGTCCTGAGCAGTGGGATGTGTAAAAACACGTTGTGTGATTTACCATGTTCTTTAAATAAGCAAGTAGTAAACTCCCACTAAGCTAATAGCACTGCTCATTACTTGGCAACACTAAGTTGTCAAGTACAGACCATGCTAATCAGCATGGAGTGTAATTGTTTACTTAACATTGTTTCCAAAGCACTGGGAGTCTGCACGGCATCTGTGTGCTGCCTGTGGTAGGCACAGATGCTGATGGAGGGAGTGTTGGGCTCCTTCCTCCCAGCAGGTGGTCATGGAATGTCACTGGGGATTTTGGGGGGAGGTCTCACAATAGAGTAGTTAGTGATGGAGGAGATGGAGGAGAGTAAGACATCTCTCTCCTTGTAATGCAGTAGCTGCTCACTAGCCTTGACCCAGTGAGGAAAGTGACTGCACGTGACCAGTCCCATCCAGCTAATGAATTAAAAGCTACTCTAAAAATAGAGCCTGATTCCTGCTCTTTTATCTACTTGCTCTCCAAGATGGGAGAAACTTTTCTTGCCCTTGTATGTCGCTTTTCTTTTGCAGTGCACACAGGTCTAGTTCTGAGAGTATAAAGCCAAAATACCCAGAGTGACAGAAACATGGCTTATGCCACAAGAAAAAGCAATTTGGATTTGAATTTGAATTTGAATTTGAGGTCTTTTCTGAGGCTTCAAGCAAGCACCAACTTCTTGATCTAGTCCTTTTCAAGTAATTGCTTGAAATGTAAAGCTGTAAAAAAGAATGGAGGGCCTGTGGGTTGTTCTTCTCTTCATGTGTCAAGGCTCTGAATCAGCCTCAATTTAACGATTGCATTAAGAGTGTTTAGGTTGCGAAGTCTAGCTCCTTAAAGTTAAGAAGTGCCTGAGCTATAGTGCTTATGTAATCTTTAATATGGTGTCTATCCTAACGTGATATCTTTCCTATCTATCCTTACCTAACGTGCCAGAAGAGGCCTCTGGCAAAGCCAGGACTGCATCCCAGTTCTTCTGGGCCCCTTGTCATTGAAATTCAAAAGAGCATGCTTTTCTTCAGAATCAAATGATGTTCAACGATACCCTATAATTAAAGGCTCTTATGTAATGAAGATGACATTTAATCTCATTAAAAACTGTCAACTCTCCATCATTCTGGGAAAAGGAGATCTGGGGTATTCCGGTGATCAGGGAGCTCAGTGCGAGCAGATGAATGATTAAATTAAGCCTGACTCTGTTAAGATCAATGATAGCTGAGAATGCTCTCTTGGATGGAAGATAGCCCTCTTCTGAGCCTGCCCAGGTCTCCCCACGTTGCCTTTGTGGTGCCAGCCTTGAGAAAAACCCTTGCTAGTTATGTTGGACTGGAACTGGCTCCTAAGGGGTAATGCAGCCTGTACCTTGCCACAAAAGGGCTGTGGAGGCAGACCTCTGAATCCAAGCTGAATGTCCACATTTAAGTTGAGAAGTTCTCTTGAAAACACAAGAATCAAGAGACACATTGGAAGAAAAAAAAAAAATGGTTGAAGAAAAGGACAAGTCATCTGGCTTCCAGCTGGGCTTCTCAGTAGCCCTGTGCTGCCCAGTGACAGGAACATATTGCAGAGCAGGCTGTGGCTAGCCAGAATCCAGCAAGGTTGTGCGATGCAGTCCCCAGGGTATAAACCTGGCTGGACCTGTCTCAGCACAGAACTAGCCCTGGATTCCTGTGTCTCTGGAGCCAACCTGTAGCCCAGACAGACCCGGCAGTGGCTCCACTTCACCAAATCCAGAGCAGAAGGACATTTCTCTGTTGGTGCTGAGAACCACAGGCTGTGAAAACCACTGTGTCCAACACTCAAGCCCTGCAACTCCCAGGTCTCATCACCCACTTGTGTGTCAGTAGCCAGAAGAGCAGGCAGAAACCAAGACTCTATTACACTCTGCGTGGTGTTCACACGTGTAAAGAAAATGAGTCGCTATCCCCAGAGAGCTCACACGCCAAGCAGAGGAAGTAGCTTGTTAGTCTGGTGTTCACTCATTTATTTATTCATGCATTTTTCTTCCAGCATTGTTTTTCTGTGACTAACGAGCAATTACTTGAACCCTTTCCTTGTATGCAAATCGCAGCCCTTCAGTTCAGCCGCTGCAAGGATCCACCTGCCTCTTTCATGGGTTTCATGATTAGTCAGGTAAGTTTAGATAGTGAGTTACACAACCTTTATAAATAATGTGTTTTGAGCTTTATGTTTTCAGTTCATTCATGTTTTATAAGTTTGGATGTTGTTTGCAACTACCTGGAAAGCAATTTTGTCAAAGTAGTGATAAACAAAGTCATAATAAAGCTTTTAATATAGAAAATTTTGTATTATTTTCACTTTCTTTTGAAGTTCTTGCTACAGATGTTGATAGAGAACGTATGCTTATGATTTTTTTCACAGAAAAAGACACAAAGTGCAATTCAGCTACACAATGAAAATCAAGGATGGATATAAATCAGTTAATATTCGTAAATTTAGGAGAAGAGATGGAAATATAAGTAACTCCCTTGATTTTTATATTAGAGTTGCACCTACATTATTTATACAAGCTACATTATTTATGTGATTCCCTGGAGTCTGGAGGATATAGTTTCCAATCTGAATGTAGGTAGTTTTATTTCTGACAGGTGCCTGGTTGTCAATTCTTAACACATACAGACTAAAAACTCTGAGAAACTGATCAGGACATACCAAGTTTTCCACCTTAAGGCAAATTATTTGTACTGGGAGGATGATAACTGCCCATTATGTGTGCTAAACATTTTAGATTGCACCTGTTGTTTGGGTTTTGGACCCTGTTTTCACCAAGCAGCAATTTTAAAGCAACAGTTGCACCATATCCATGGGAAACAAAAACCACATTCATTACTATGATAGGTTACACTGGAAATCACATTCTTGGATTTCTGATTTATATTGCCAAGAAGGAAAAAAAAAAAAAAAGGAGAAAAGAAAACAATCCACTGTGAACAACTGAATCACTCTGATTCACATAGTCCTGAGGCTAAATTAAAAATCCACTATAACTATAATAACTATAACTATAGTTATTATTTTCATTGGCCAGTTTAATAAAAATACAGGAACCATAAAACTATGGAAAACATGTGGCATATATGACTTCTGCTTTCTCCAGTGATGGTCCCAGATTTTAACACTGAAAACTTTAAAATGCCTCTCTCATAAATGATCTTGCCTTCTAGCAGGTGCCATTCTGCCAACATTCTGAGGTTTTAATTTATTATAAGAAAGAAAAAATTTAAAATTAGGAAATAAGAAATTTGCTTTGAGCCTGAATAATTATTTTAGCCAAATCATGAATGTGCAGAAATTAAATGAAGAACTGAAATCTTGTCCAGATCTTAATGAACATTAAAACCTGATGGATTCTCCTAAAGTCCTATAAATTGCAGTACATTTTGACTATTGAATTATATGGGCCTTTCATAGGAACTTTGTAACAGCAAGGAAGCAATTTCACCACATGCAGGGGAGGGAGATGGGGACTCCGAGGAGTGATAGCCTTCCATCTTTCCCCACTTTGGCTGCTGAAGTGGTAACACATGACCAGCTCTTTCAGCACCTACCAGCCAACCCAGCCTGACCCATCTTGTTTCTCCTGGGTTTATTACAGCCCTATGCAACAGAGGTCTGCTTGCTGCTGACTCGGTTCTTTACGCTGTTGTTCAATATCACTGAGACTGCTGAAGTTTGTAGTCTTTTGGGTTTGGGAAAAATGAGCTGCTCGTATTTGTGTGCCAACACTGTTGCCAGAAGAGTTGACCCCAGCTGCCTGTCAGGGTCAGGTATGGTGGGGAGGAAAAGAGGTGGGAGAATAGTAGGTCTGAGCTGGTCCTGCCTCTGAGGCAGAAACTTGCTAATTCAAAGATAGGCCCAGTGTAGTATGTCCCACTGAGACCTGTGACCCGGGACTGGATTAAGTCTTGGCATTGCCTCAAAGTGAAAAAAAAAAAAAAAGAAAAAGAAAAGAAAAGAAGTGTGAGCTAATCAAGACCCTGGCCCTGCTGACAGGAGCAGGGATACATCACTGGCCTCCTGCCACCCATGCGGGGACAGTCTGGAGGTCTAAGCACAAGGTCTGCTTTTGGTGGGGACCAGTGATGGGTGTTTGGAGAAAGGCTGGTGAGCACGGAGCAAGTCCAGCTCCACACACAGCATCTTGGGTTCTCTGAAGAGCAAGTTAAAGATTTCCTTGCATCCTGGTTGCCCTTAAAACCATCCTGCTCAGTAACTGCATCTGGACTGCATGCCAAGAGCCAAGCAGGGCAGCTGGAAGCTGCCAGACCCAGAGCTAGTTGGGAACTCCCACGGGGCTTCTGGCTCAGCAGGAGCAGAGGCTGGATCTGTACACAGGATGGCATCTGAAGGCAGATAAGAAAATTATTGCCTTGACTCACAGGTACGTCTTGTAATTTGAAATGGGAAGTGGAATTACAACTCGTTTTGATGGTCTGCTCCTGGAAGCTCACTGAACCAGAGACTTTCCGGCTGACTCAGAGCAAGACAGTTGCTCACTGAGGATTGCTGTGTCAAGGATTATATAACAAGCACTTGTCCTTCCTCTCTGTAACGTGCCTGCCCCAGCAGACTGATGCTTACAACTGACCAGTTTTCAGGAGCTGCAGAAAAACAGAATGGCAAGTGCCTGAAGGCATTTTCAGGATGCAGCTGAGCTCCTGCCTGGAAAAGAGCTGTTACTGGTTTCTGGACAGTGTACTACAGTTGTTCAGGAAGAGAAGACAAAATTTCACTGCTAGCCTCATGATGCTCCCCGTTCCTTTAAGTGGTCTCATTTAAGTTGTGTTTGGCATGGCATGCCTTGCTTTATTTGGCAAAAGCACTAAAACAAGTTTGCTGAGAAAAGACATGTTTCTTTACAGTTAAAATAGCTGAAGTTCAGCATGTGATTTTTTTGCTTTTTGGGAGCTGGGACAAAGCCAAATTCTTTTGTGCGATTGAATTTTTGCTACCTCTCTTTCAGTTTCCCTCCTGGAAAAGACCACATGGGATTGAGGGCTGGTGAAAACCTGACATTGTAGCTGGAGGTGAACAAGATCCTTTCTATCCTCTGGAATAAAATGCTTGCATTCTCCCAGTTCAGAAAACAAACATACAAAAAAACAAACAATAAACCAACACAAAAATAAGAGTAATGTTCCTTTTTGCTAATGTCTGATATCACCTTTGGGACAAGTTAATTGATTGTGGCAGGCAGCTCCAAGAATATTTTCAGTCCTTGCAGAAGTGTTTGAGACCCTGACTGGGAACCCCATGTATTCACTGATGTTCACATAACAATAGATGAAGGGATCATGATGATTTTATTAAAACTGTAAGTGCCTCACCAGGAGGTTTTGTTGGTTTGCCCATGATCACTTGAAGGAATGAGAGAATTTGCTTCATTCCTTCCTATTTGTAGTGGTTTAGACCAGAAAGCTCTTACTCTGACTTACTGTTGTGAGCCAGTGTTGCCAGTTGTGAAGCTGGCAGCTGGATCTGACAAAATTCATGTCTGACTTCGTTCAGGAGGCTGATAATATCCAGCTCTGCTTCCATCACATCACATCCGAGTGGTCCCTTAACAGGAATATTACTGTGTCAAGAGTGATCTGGTCAAGTTGCTGAGGCATAATGCAGCCAGGCCCAAGGCTCAGGACAGCCAGAAAGGTCATTATTTCCATAGCTCGTACAGCTGCCCAAACTACAAGTGTAGATTAGTTTGGATCTACAAATGATGTTTGTATCCAGAGATACCCCATAAACATATTTGTAAGATCCTCAAATATATTTCTAAGACCCTACAAAGGTAATTTGGATTTTACACTGGTGTTCCAAGATCACAACCCTTTTACTTTTGATAGAACTATTCCAGATTTATCTGGAATCTGAGTTATTTTAAGACGCGTTGTGTATTTGCAAAATAGCTTGAATACCTCAGGAATCTTTTACTCTTGTTACCGATGCCCTGCATGAGGTTTTATGAGAAAATTTACATTTGTTTTAACAGTTAAGTTTTTATAGCTGGAAGCAATTTTCTTTAGTGTAACATTTCAGAAGTCCTTTATAGCTGGCAATATTTCATTGAAAGCCTGAATACTGAGACCTACTACATGACTTTATCATGTATAAAGCTTATTATCTGACATAATTTGGTGCATAGCAGGCTTATTTATTTAAAAGGTCACACAATCATATTTCACCACTGGTAATGGCATTTTTATCCATTTAATAGGTTTATCCTAAAGCATATTTATTCCTAATGCATTTTATTCCGGAGCCAGTTAATAATTTTAACTCTTCAGACTCTTAGCAGAATAGAGGAGCCAGCTTTTCAGAACAAGATTCTGACCAGTTGGGCTTAATACAGAAGGACAGCACCTGAAGGAGGTTGATACATAAGACAGAGACAGAGGGACTTTTTACAAGGGCAGACAGTGAGAGGACAAGGAGAAACAGTTTCAAACTGGAAGAGGGTAGATTTAGACTAGACATTAGGAAGAAATTCTTTACTGGTGAGGCACTGGAAAAGGTTGCTCAGAGAAGCTATAGAAGCCTTATTCCTGGATGTGTTCAAGGCCAGGTTGGATGGGGCTTTGAGCAATCTAGTCTAGTGGGCTGGGGAGTTTGAAGTAGACGACCCATAAGGTCCCTTGCAACCCAGACTGTTTTATGATTCTATGACAGAGGTTTAATACAGTGTTCCATGCATCATCTGATGCTACTCAGAACCTTGAAGCATTAGGCCTTAAATAGTCTCTTGACCTCTGAGTTAGCCAGGCTGAGATGATGACTGAAAAAAAACATTGCACTGCATAGAGTTGCTGAAAGTCTGAAGCAGTCCTGGCCCTTTAAATGGCAGCTATCCATTGGGTAATTACAGGTAGTAATTCTTGGGGCCAAAATATGTTTTTGTTTATTCCCCAGAGAAATTTTACTGATTTGAAAACAGTTGCCTTCGTTTTGCCTGGAGGTAAAAAGGCAGTCCTCTCCCTTGAAGCAAATGCACAGGGACCAATGGCACCAGTAATGAAAATATGTTAATTTTCTGCTGTCTTTGGCTACTCAGGGCCCAGATGGTGGCATTTACCTCTGTTCATGACTGACCCGAATTTTCTCTGGGATTTTCCTTTTAAAATACGCCAGTAATCACAATAAGCTTGTGCTGCTTCAGAAGAGAGAAGCAAGGGTGATACAGAAAACCTTGCAGGAGCTGTGGCAGACATTTCTGACTTTGTGTCCCCTCTTTATGACCTGCAGAGTTTTCCCAAGATGAGGAGAGGGCATCATTTGCATCTCTGCTCTTCCTAGGACTGAGCTTTGTGTTTGTGTTATACTATATCCCTCGAAGGATTAATGTAGTTTACAAGGAAAAAAAAAACAAACCCTGGATTTATAATTTTGGTGGCCTGGAGGGTTCAGAAGGGAAACGGTGGAGCCAAACTACACGACCTCTGAAGCAATGGTTTTGATCTGGTGACAGCAATGCCACCACACTTGGGATGTCCTGGCCAGCACCATGCTACGGTCACACGATGCCAATGTGATCGCTGGCAGCCTGCAGCTTAGCTAATTTCCTAGTGAGTATCTGTGCTTTGAAATAAGATGCTCTGCAGGACACTGTGATATCAGAGAGAGAGGTTGAAAAAGTCAGAGGAACATCCAGTCCTAGAGGAATGTTTATTACAAGAGACATCAGAAGGAGAAATGCAGTTGCCCCAGGAGAGGACTGGGTGGTGGGGAGAAGGGACTGACAGCTGTCAGAGCAAAAGGCAGCAGTTGTCTGCTGACTGTGTCTTCAATACAACACTGCTGGTGTTCTCTACAAGTCAGTAAAATGTGGCACTAGAAATCACCTGCAATTAAATCATGTAAGTCTTGATGGTTCAGTGAAAGGGTAGCTCTTTGTGCATTCTTTGCACAATCATTTCAGCTTCCCTCCCAAAAATCATGACTGGCCCAATCAAGCAATAAATACTCTCAACTTTGTTTCATTTGCTGATGATTTTATTTCTGGATAAACAGAGAGTGTACCAGCAGATTAAGAAACAAGAAGCGTAAAAAGGAAAAGACAGGCAGTGCTGTTATAGTATAGGCTTAATTAATGCAAAATGAATGCTTTGTCTTTCTGCACTAAAGGTCTGAGTGCTCACTTTCCATTAAAATCTGCAGGAGCAGCAGAGGTTATTGCATGAGGTTATTTCTCCTTGATTTGACCAGCCTAGGAGGCCACGTGTATTACCAAGCTATGTGAACAAAAAGCACACCTGCAATAACACTGGGTAAGAGAGAAAAGCAGAAGTGTTACCTGCTTCAGGCCAGAAACCAACTGCTGAAGAGCTGAATCAGGAAGAAAGTTACCCTATGGGCATGTTAGTATATAACTGTCCATTATGAGCTTTTATATCTTCCTCCCAGGCTCTGATACTTGGCACTGAGAGGCAGGATGTGAGTGTGGGGGAGCAGTTTGTGAGCCAGTTCCTGTGTTTCAGTTTATACTTAGCTCCGTGACTACACCACTCCCGGTACCTAAGCGAGTTGCATTCATGTCATGTAGGCATGCCCTTAATGGGTAGGCTTTAAAATGATTCTATATTTAGCTTTTGCTCCTTCTTCAAGCCTTCTGCACACATTCAGCCTATGAAGGGATGTGATGACAAGTTGAAGACCTCTGGGACCTCTTTATCAGGATTTCTCTTCAACATGGATGGGAAAAAAAAAAAAGTGCAGCATTGTGAAGAGCTAGATACATATGCGGAATAGAAATGGAGAATAAGTAGGGCAAGGGGTCAGAAAACACTGTGTAGGGCTTGACCCAAGCCGACTCAATCAATAGAAAAATTTCCACTGGCTTCCAGAGGCTGAGATGAGTTATTGCTATTTATATCGTTTAATGTAGGAAAGAAGTCACGGTTATAGCTATCATTATAATGACTTTTAGAGGGCAGTTTTTAGGCTAGTAACTGAAGATAGCAAATAAATCTTTGCTTCAAAGAAACTGGAAATTCAAGGATAGGTTTGGTATCAGTTGCCTCACCTAAGAGAAGTGGACTCGTATGAACTAGTTGTATATGCAATTTTGGAGCACAAATTATTGGGCAGACAGATGACTGAAGGTTTCAGAAGGATCTCATCAAACCAACTGGCAGGATGGAAAAACAGTGGCAAAGTACTTTACATGGGGGAAACATCAGATGTAAATCATCATAAGCTGTAAATGACCAGGGAAGAGAACTTGGACTTAGCTGTAGATCTGTGCAAATGTCAGCGTTGTTCCGAGCATCAGTCAAAAAGACAAATAAGAGGTTAGGAATCTTTTCCTGAAGTAATAAGGAACGAAGGACCAGAAAACATCAGGAGCTGCTCCTTGATGCACTCAAGATGCTGCTCCTTGGCACTCTTCATGTTAACACATTTTTTTCTCTTTGCAAGGTATATGTTTGGGGATCAAATTAATATTATTGTAAATGTGCCAGCTCATCCAAAACCAAAAAATTGGCTGCAGATGGAAACTCCTACATTCCTGGTTGTTGTGTGAATTTTTTCCTGGGATTTAGGAGGCCCTCTCCATAGGGACAGAAAGCTTCAGACATTCTGTCCTGACCTGAGCAACCACCAGCATTTCAGGCCTGAGGAAAAAGAGTCATCAGCCTCCACATACCTCTGGTGAGGTGAGCAAAGCGCATCCTGTCCCACCATCCACCTATCAACTGCACTTAACAGTTAAGTCAGCATTAGTTGCTGCAACACTGTTGTGCCACGTCCCATCCAGAGTCTGTAGCACAGGTGGGAGTCACTGAAACCTTTGGAATTTAAACACACAGCCTTAACTGCTCTGCATGTGTGGAGTGGAGGACAAGGGAGGAAACATTTTTTTAACATCCCAGGGTGGCAAGGGGGTTGCTTTCTGTCCCTCCTTCTGTGCTTTTTTCCCTCGTCTGCCCCTTCACGTGTCAATGTCTCACTTCAGCCTCCTCCCAGACCCGCAAGACCTCTGTGGAGGGCATCACGCTCAACAAACGGAGGCTGAAGGTTTCAGAGGACTGCCTAAACACAAGGACTCTCAAACACTCTTCAGGTGGTTGTCCTAGTGCCTGCCTGACCTCCAGGCTGGAGAGGTGCCACACCACCATCAGTGCCAGCAGTACACAGCCTCGCCACAATGCCAGGATTTGTTTTGCCCTGTAGGGAGGTGCAAACAACACAGAGGGAATAACAGCTCTTCATGGAGCTCAGGGAATATCCACTGAGCCTCACATCTGGAGAGGAAATAGCAGCTCATCAAGTAACTCTAGAGCTTTAGGGTCTTAGAGAGAAGTTGCTCAGTAAGAAGCCCAGGCACCATGACTTGGTCAGCACCCAGAGCCACAGGTTATGATGTCAGGTCTTTGCTTTTGTGGGGTTGGGAAGAGAATCACAAAATACCAGGTTGGATGGGGACCAGAACTGAACACAGTATTCCAGGTGTGGAGTGACAAGTGAAGAATAGAGTGGTAGGATAGCTTCTTTATCTTTGCTGTTGATGCAACCCAGCATCCTGTTGTCTTTCTTTGCTCCTCCAGCACACTGTCCTGTGAGCCTGCTTTTCACCAGGAACAGGCTGGTCTCTTTCCTCAGAGCTGCCCTCCAACCACTAGGATCCCTGTGCTGCACTCCTGGATTGATTTTTTCCAGGTGCAACACCTTACACCTGTCCCTGTTGAACTTTATGAAGTTCTTGTTAGCCCACTCTTCAGCCTACTCAGGTCTTCCTAAAAGTTAGGTAAAAAGAACCTCCAAGAAAAAATTGGCTTGCATACTGCAACCCATTAGCAGAGCATTGTCTTCCTCCAGGCAGATGTAAAACCCCTGATGCTCTCTGAGACAGGTTTGTCCTTGAAACACTGAGGCATCTCTCATGAACTACTGTGGCAGTCCCTACTTTTGTGCTGACTAGCAGGCCTATGGCACGAGTGGACAGGGCTATTTCTAAGGCCTTGTCCATTAGGAATTCCAGGATGGGAGTTACACTGGTTGCACCATCCTGTGGCTGCCAACAGCAAGCTCTACCTGCTAGATCTCAGGGAACATACCTTTTGGTGTTGTGGACAAGGATCCTGAGGGGAAGGATTGGTGGTGAGTCCATTACTTGCTTTTGCCAGAATCTGTTCCTAAGAGAAGTGTTTGGTTATTGCAGCCCATGTTCATGTGGGGAACCACTTCAGAAAAGGAACCAGAGAGGATGTAGTATGGGAGCACAGGGAGTAGCTCAAGGTCATCAAGGAAGGGGTTGATTTGAGATATGAGAGAAACAAACCAAAGGCATTCTTAAAGACAGGTGTTGGGTGGGTCCAGTGCTGCAAAGCACAGTGTGAGGTGTAAGAGCAGGCTGAAATGGCTATAATGATCCCCGAGAGTGTCCAAAGCAGATGGTAGAAGATATTAGAGGCTGGAATCCCTCTGGGAGGGACAAAGTCCTGTCCTGGCAGTAAGTAGGAGAGACTGAGATTGGGAGCAATAGCGTGATGGCCTCTCCTTATGACATCCAACGAAGGTGCGTAAGTTGCTTTTCCCATTTATCCCACCAGGCAGGAGCAGCAGCATTTGTCCTTGCCCACAAAGGACACTTTGGCCACTCTCAGGAATGAAGTCCATGGACACAAAAATCCTGGAGCCTCCCTTGAGCATACCAGATGGCCTGCAGGCCAGGTGGACCTTTGGTCTGAGTGCCAGTGCCTGCATACACATCTCCGAGTGCTTCCACCACCACCTGCAAATTGAAGTCTCCTGCCTTATCCAACAGAAAGAGCCTGAGTTCTGTAGTAACTTTAGCAGTGAATATCTAGGGCTGGTAACCCACTTATTAGTAAATATTAGATGTATCTTCTTTGCTAAAATCCAGAAATAATTAAAAAACAAACAAACAAACAAAACCCAGAGGCACAGAATGCATGGGCAGAGAAGGCTTGCTCTGCTGTTATTCCTGATGTTCAGGTTGGTTTCCTAAGAGAATGATTTATACACTTTTCTTCTTCTTTGAGTTTGCCAGCCAGTTTCAGCTGTTTAGAGGTACACATGGAAGGATGGGTTGACATCCAATACATCATATTTGTGCTTGGTCCATGAAGACCAGCAGCCAGACAGAAGAGAGCAAGACAAAGACCCAGCCTGGTGACCTGGAGGGTGGGACATCACGTCCCTTACCCAGTGTGCTTGGGGCAGGCAGGGGCTGTGTGAGAGAGCTGGGGGGACACACAGCAGGGCTTAGGAAATGTAGCTTGGAGTCGGTAGGAGAAGAACTGAGAATGTGAGAAGGACAAGAACCTTCTCCCCTAGGAAATTCGGGCAGGGGGATGGAGGGCCTAGGGGGGGTTGCTGCATGGGGACTCAGAGCGATGCTGATTGCCTCCTGGCTGCTGGTCCACAGGCAGGAAAACGGGAAAACTCACCCGCTTACCTTATTCAAGCAGCTTGCCCAAACTGACCTGTTTACCTCATTTGAGAAGAGAGGAAACTCACCCAAATTAGCAGGCGGTAAACTACATTTAGCTGCGTTTAACCTCACCCTGTTAACCTCATTTAACCCTGCTGCTTCCCTCTCAGCCTGGAGGGCAA
Source organism: Calypte anna (assembly GCF_003957555.1). Classification (NCBI taxonomy): domain Eukaryota; kingdom Metazoa; phylum Chordata; class Aves; order Apodiformes; family Trochilidae; genus Calypte; species Calypte anna. The sequence goes on from NC_044245.1 coordinate 38,740,969, forward strand.
ACTACACCACAAAAAGATGCATCTCCCTCCCCCTGCCCACCGGGGCTGAGGGACGACTGAGCTTTATTTTGGGGCTGTGCGTACAAACGGGAAACCCCCTGCCCCCCCTTGCCTTATTGCTGCCGCGGTGGGTTTTCTTTGTGGGTTTTCCTTCTGGAAATGGGGGAGAGTGCGGGGACATCCCTTCTTCCCTCCCCCCCTCACCCCCACCCGTGCAGTAGGTCCTCTGGGGGCGCAACCTCAACAGGGGGGACGGTGGTGGTGGGGGTCAGGGACGTAATCGCGGATTTTTAGGCTGACGCGGTGCGTGTGCGCTCCCGAAGGGGGTCTCCGGGATTTCTTTCCCCCTGCAATGAGACAACAAGCGGCTGACACGGGGACAGAGCGCCAGCTCTGGGACCTGTCAGATGTCGCGGTCGGGACAGGAGAGAGCTAATTAGCTGCGGCAATCAGAGCAGTGGCATTTCCTGCCGGTGCTCGGTGGTGGAGGGGCCCGCCGGCGGATGCTGACACCACCGCCCGTCACCCTGCCGGGAGGCGACGCAGGGCGCGTCCTCACGCCGCAGCCACGGTGGGCGACCCGCCGCACCGACTGCAGCAGCGGCGCGACCCAGTCCGGAATGCGGGGAGGTGACTTCCGCAGGACCCACCCCGCACCGCAGCGCCTGCCGAGGCGGTGGGCGACGACACCGAGGCGGTGGGCAACGACACCGCGGCGGGGTCCTCCGCGCACCCCCCCTCCCTCGCTCTTTCCCTCCCGTTGCAAGGAGGTCCCGCCGGCCCCGCCACCGCGGCAATCCCCGCCGGCCCCGCCACCGCGGCAATCCCCGCCGCCGCCGCCGCCGCAGTGCCCCCGCCGCCCGCACGCGCCCACCGCACGTGAGCGCTCCCGCCCCGGGTCCGGGCGGCGCGGAAAGTGTGTCACTGGGTGAGGGGGGCGGCCGGGGGCGGGGAGGGGCGGATCGCCGGGGCGGGGCTGGGGCGGAGCGGGGCGGGCCGCCGGCGGTGCCGCAACTCTGCGCGGCTCCGGATCGCTTTTGTTGTAAAGGGGAGGGCGCCGCAGCGGGGACGGGCAGCTGCCGCTCTGACAGGAGACAGCGCGGCCGCCTCTCTCCTCTCAGCCTGCCTGCCTCCCTCTTTCCTTCCTTCCCGCCTTCCTTCCCACCCTCCCGCCCGCTGCACGTAGGGCTGCGGCGGGGACTCTGTTGGGGAGACGCTGACCGAGCGGAGCCGTGCCGAACGCAGCCGAGCACAGCCGGGCCGAGCCCGGCGGAGCACAGCGCGGCGCCGCTCCTGCCCCAGCGGGAGGAGGCCGCCATGGAAGTCAGCGCGGGTAAGCGGCGGGGCCGGGGGGGGGGGGGGGGTATGGGATCTGCAGAACGCTCCCGGCGAGCCGGGCGGATGCGGGTGAGGGTGCAGGCCGGGGTCGGCCGGGTCGTCGCGGGTCGGGGGAGCGCGGCGGGCGGCGGCGCTCCCCGGTCCCGACCCAGCTCGGGTGTCCGGGACGGCCGTGCGGTGCCTCACATGGACCCGCCGGGCGAGCCATGTGCGCCCTGTGTTTACGTTCCGCGCGGCGTGCCCGCTCATTGGCCGTGCGGGGCGGTGACGCGCGGATTGCATAATAGTGCCGGGGCGGCGGCGCGGGGCGGCTGGCGGCGCGGACACGTGAGGCCGGCGGGCGGCCGCTGTTTTGGTGACCTACATTCGGGGCGGCGGCGGAGGGGCGCGCCGAGGACACGTGGGGCCGCGCCGCTGCGGCTCCGGAGGCTCCGCCTCTGCCCTCCCTTTTTCCCCTCCCCGCGGCCACCGGCTCCGCCCCCGGGGGGAGACGGTGGGCGCGGGGCGGGGGGCGCGGGCTGCGGCGGGGGGGGGAAGACCGGGGCCGCACGCGCGCCCCGCACGTGGACCGTCCCGGTGCGCGGAGGCGGCGTTGTGTAACGGGGAGGGGGCGGCCGCGGACAGGACAGGACCGGGCCGGGCCTTTCCGAGCCGGCTCCGCGTGAGGACAGTGAGAGCCGCAGCCACCGGTGCGGCGGGTGCGGCGGCGGCGGGAGGCGGGGAGGGTGACCCCGCTCCCCGCGTTGCGTCCTTCTTTGTTAGCGATGGCCGTGCACGGTGTCGGGGTGACGGCCCCGGGGGAGCCCCAGCTGCAGCAGCCTCCTGGGGGCCGTGTGGAGCCAGGGCTCCCGTAGCGGGGTCGCCTCCCTTTTACAGCCTCTGCGGCGTCACAGCTTCACACGTCGCTGTCGAAACGAAGTTACTTGCCCGCCGCGGCCCCCGCAGAGGTGACTCCCGAGAGGTCCTCCGGTCTCTGCCTCTGTCTCACCTCCGCAGGAGCGTGTTGCAGCATAGCCAGGGTGACGTGTTTGACCACCCTCCACCGGATTCCCTCGGCAAACCCCAGCATTCCATAGGTCATCCAGGGCAGCCTCCTGCACCGAGCACCCTGGTCCCTCCTCGGCAGGGTGCCGGTGTGCGGGAGTGTGCACGGAGGTGACCGTGCCTCTGGTCTTTGTTCCCAGTTGTCACCCTGTGCTGGGCATGAGGTTCAAATTTTAACCGCTGATTGATACAGCAGAAAATAGGAAATAGGGTTCATGGGGAAACATAAGTTCCAAGATAACGAGCTGTGAGGAATCTCAGCTGTGACACAGTCAAGATTGCTGAGTTCTCTAGGGGCCAGCAATCTGGGGCTCCTCAGGCTTTCAGAAGACAACGGGTGAGCCCCCCCCCGACATCCTTTTTACCATGTCCCTCTATGACAAAGGTGTTGTTACCCTTGATGGAAAAGAGCATCTCCTTTTTTGTTTTGTTTTGGGTGAGGCAAAGTTTAAAGAGAGGGGGACAAGGTGAAAGCACGAAGGAAAACGTGGAGCTCCTTACAGGGGCTGTGTGTTGTGTTGTGTCCTGGCCTGCCCTTTGCAGATAAGGATGGTGCCTGCTGAGGAGCCGGGTGCCTCCCTTGGACCAGGTGAACTTTCGAGCTTTGACCTGGCACCTGGCAGCTGCACGTGCAGCTCCTGGTGACAGCAGGACCTTTGTCATGTAGGTGGTGTCTGGCACTAGCACGGGGGTTTGAGAGTGTCTTCGTTTTTCATTTTGGTTTTTTTTTGTTTGTTTGTTTCTTTGTGGGGTGTTGGGTTGTTTTTTGGTTTTTTTGTTTGTTTTTTGAGGGACTCTTTTTCCCCTCGTAATTCTCCTTGCATCAACAACGTGATCCTGGATGTGTGATTTGCTGCGTGGAGGATTTAATAAAAAAAAACAACAACATCTGTGCAGAAGTGACCGCTGTGGTGGGGCGTAAGGACACTGGTGTCCAGGAATGTGAGAAGCAGCCTGTGTGTAGCCACATGTGTCACATGGCTGCTTGGTCTGACTTCTGCTTAGGGGATGCTCTGCCAGGGGATTCTCGGATGCACTCTCTTTAGGGTGTCAGTGGTGGTTTCCTTAGTAAAAAAAAATTAAATGCTAAAAAGAAAATGGGCCAGGAAACCCACCGCAGAAATGCTAGGAGGACCATTAGAAACTAACGAAAATTTCTAAGTCAAGAGTTTCTACCTGCAGATAATGGTATTTCCAGGGTTGTGTGACACCACTGCCTAACAGCCTTAGGCACTAACACTAACCAGTCCCCTTCATCTGGGAAGAGGGGATGGCTGATAAAAGGGGCTGCAGCCCCAACTTGCCATGGCAACTCAGTTGATGATGGACTCAGCAGACACAAATGCATTTTCCCTCCAAAGGAAGCCAGTGTGTGACTTTCTAAAGTTTTTAATTCTTACTGTTGTGTGGAGTTCTTGCTACAATGTCCGGAGTCATCTGTGAAGAGACTTTACAGAGCAATACAGGCATAAACCAGAGAGGATGCTGAGTGTAATTTATTTAAAGAGTTGCCTGGCTTTTGATGTTGAAATTCTTGTGTGAAATATTAAATGCTTTTGTATTGACTTTTGAAACGCTGAGTCTTGGAGACGAAGTCAAATGAAATGGAAACAATTTCTCTTGCTTACAAGCTAGAAAAGGGAGCCTGTGAAAAGCCAGAACTGCTCCCAGGTCTGCCCGAGGACAAAAAGCTGTTTCATCTGAGGGATTCTTGAGTGTGTCAGATTGCAAAACAGGACAGAGACTGTTTGCAAATAGCAGCCTGGCAGCCAGAGTTTAGCTGCTGCTAGGAATGCTACAAAGGCTTGCAGTCAGACAAATGGTGCTCAGTAGCCTAACCAGGCTGCAACACAGTTTTGGGTTTTTTTTTCCCTTGCCCCCTTCCCTTCTGCGTCGTGAGCACCTTCCAGCCCTTCCTTTCTGTGTCTTTGGCGCGTGGCCTGCCTAAAGTCTTTCTCTCTGCCCTATTTCTTTCCCTAACCTACCTTGTTTGCATTCTGGCTCCGCAGCACTGCAAGATCCTGTCTTTGCTCTGGAGCTGGATGAGCCCTGCTCAGAGGGCAGCTGGGGAAACCCTCCTTGGGCCACCCCGTGCCCTCTTCCCTGCTGCCCTGTTTTGCCACTACCAATGGCTTGTGGCTCCGTGTTTCGTTTCTAGCCCTTCATCCTGGCCTAGATGAGAGGAGGCTGATAAGACAGGAGAATAGGATGGGGGCAGACTGGTTGGGAGGTCAGGTGTCAAAAACGAATGGAGAGAAGCAAGCTGCAGGGAGGGAGGGAGGGAAAGAAGTGCGCCCAGGAACACGTGACAGCTGAGTCTGGCGGTGCTGGGTCATGGCATGGCTCACATGGCAGTGGTGCATGTCTGCTTGTTATGTCACTACATGCCGCCTTTTTTTCTCGCCTTAGGGGGTGTGATAGCTTACATCAGCTCTTCAAGCTCGGCATCTAGCCCAGCCTCATGTCACAGTGAGAGCTCAGACAGCGGTTTCCAGTCGTCCTCTTCGCCTGTCCCATCTTCTCCGAACAGCTCCTCCTCAGAAGGTGGCTGCAATGGCCGGAGCGGCGAGGGCTCTGACGGGGCACCCAAGAGTGATCGGCTGGAAGAGACTATTAAAACAGCCCAGTCGAGTGTTGCTGGCTTGACAAAAGGCCATAATGGAGTCACAAGTATGTTTGTTGCCAGTTCCTGAAATCATAGTTTTTGCCCTTATGTATTACATGTGGTGATACATATGGTATTGCCACAGAAATGCTAATGAATGGAGGTCCCAGATTTACTTCAGATTTTCACTACTGAAAGCTGATCCTAATAAAAGTTGATTAAAATGATGTGGTGAAAGGAAAGGCAATATTAGAACTGCCTTCAGGAGTATTTCTGGAACTGTCTTGCAAACGTAGTTTCTCTGTTTTTTAATACTCTCTCAGGCCCTTACCTCCTCTCTCCCCAGATTTCTTTGAGGAATAAATAAATAAGTTACTAACCTAGAATGTTATATTTATGTAACTGTACCCCTGGGCCTTCATCTTTTTGATTCTAAGTCTCAGTTTGTGGATGTGGAGAACCAAAATACTAATAAGATAGAATGAAAGGGTACTTTTAAAAATGCAATTAACAATCTAGCACCAGCTCTTTGCTTCATACTTTTTTTGTTTTGGTATTCAGAATATCAACACTAAAGAACTATATTTGAACAGTTTTGTAAGGGCAGGAATCAGACTGAGTAGTGGAATGTGTTTTCAGCAAACACTCAGCTAAAGTGTTAGACTAGTCTTTTGACCGCTGAATTCTTTCATTGGCAGAATTCTTTTATCATTTTCAATTGTTACAAAGCTAGAGTAAGTATCTTAACATTTTAACAGTTCTACCTTAAAAGTCTGTCTTTTTTTTTTTAAAGCATTCCTACCCTGAATTCTTAGTAGGAACCCTTACTTCCTCTTAAAAGTTTGCCAGCAAGTAGGTTTCTGGTATCAGCATAGAGTTCTGGAAGATGAAACTGTCATAAACTGTTTAGATGCATACATAGATAGGTAACATTTTTAGTTCATTTGGTGGTTTGGTTCTGTTTCAGAACCTTGCATAAAAATAATAAAATTAGTTCCTCTTTACAAATGAAACCCAAATGTCAAACAAACTGCTTTTCTAGTAGAGTATGGTTCTGCTGGGAGTATTTCCAGCTGTCTCTGTTGCTCACTGTTATGGTAACACGGTGGTTTCTGAAGTCACTGGTAAAATTCCCACTGGTGTCAGTGAAACCAGTGTTAGACCAGCACTTAGGACTTGCAGAAAATCTTTATTGACAAACAAAATATGTGGGTAAAAACTTGAAAAAAACCCAAACCATAAGCATTGGGCTGGCAAAGTATTTTCAAGTTGTAGTGTGCAAGCATGGCGTTCTGGATATTCACTCAAACACGTGGGCTTTACACAGGTAGATGTGACTGAGTTTACCAGTCCTAAGTTGTTATCACATAGGTGGCATGTATGGTTTGTTTGCAATATATAATACAGTGTCCTTTAATACTCTGATTTCTAAGAAATGTTTATTCACCATTGGGAAAGCTGTTGCCTTTCTATGGGCTTGTCCTCATGGAAAAAACAGGTTGTGCACAAACTTTGGTCTAGTTAACTAATAGTCCTTTTAGAAGTGCATAAAGGTTAGCAAACTTAATTTTTTCCCTACAGTTGACTATAATGCAACTGCGATTGGAAGTCCAATGAATACATCCTTTCCCCCTGTTCCGTAGAGTGCTTCATGTTGGTCTCTTTTCCCCCTCCCTTGCACTGGTACCTTCTGAGTTATTCAGGGCTTTTGTACATTCCTGTCTGTTTCTCTGCTGTGTTTTTTTGTATGTTGAACTGATGACAGATTTTGCTTTTAGTCCAGGTTTTAAACATGTTCCTGCAATTGCTGTTGGTTTTCTATATCCTTGACTTCTCCGTTCTGATTCTAGAATTTAATGGCATGGTTCTTCTCTGCAAAGTCTGTGGAGATGTTGCTTCTGGATTTCATTATGGTGTTCATGCCTGTGAGGGCTGCAAGGTGAGCTCTATTTCTGCTTATCTTCCTGCTGTTGAAATGTTCTAGTTTTCTCCACAAGGGAAAAGGAGTGATACTGCTGAAAAAATATCTGTATGCTTCTCTGTTAGTTCTGAGAAATTGCAGACAGCAAATAGGTTGTAGGCAAGGCAAACCACCTAGCAATACATAGCATCTTCCAGATTCTGCGGTATTTTATGTGCTCATGCCTTGTCCTGTCCTGCCTAACCTGGAGTGCATGGCAGAGAACAAGAACTGGAGACAGGTGGTAAGGACCATGCCACACTAGACACGTGAATATTAATTGCATTAAGAGATAGTGGGTGTGAGTTATCACCTGGGCTGGATGCAGAACAAAACAGCTTTGGAAAAGCAATTCTTTACCACGGGGAAAGACACAACTGGGTGCTTGTATCAGTAGATCTGTGTTTTCTGATACTGTAATACTGCAAATTTTATGTTCTTTGAAGGAGTTTATTAAGAGTTATGTGACAGTACCACCTTTGAAGGTCATGTAGTTGGTAGGATGGTTTTGTTGCCAAACTAGGCAGATTGAAGTCAGATCAGATTTTCACTTCCATCATTGCACTAGATGTCATAGAAGCTCAGGTACATATCTTATAAACGGTTAGTACTGCTAGAGGTGATACTGGAGATATTTTGCTCTTCTGTGCTGACTGCAGGGAACAACTTGGCATATTCTGTAGTTAGAAATAACTAGATTGTGATCAAATCACACATGAAGGGAAAGTAAATCAAGAGTAGGAGCAAGTTCTTTAAGATCACTTGGGGCTGGTGGCTCTGAAACAGCTCATGAGACACAGGGATGTTTTCTGTGCTTGCAGAGAGGTGATTCTTAGCAGGAAGATTTGGCATATGATGTATTAATAGGTCTGGGGTTTTCTTGTTTGTTTTTTTGTTTACAGGGTTTTTTCAGAAGAAGCATTCAGCAAAACATCCAGTATAAGAAATGCTTGAAGAACAACAACTGCTCTATAATGAGAATGAATAGGAACAGATGCCAGCAGTGTCGTTTCAAAAAATGCCTGTCTGTTGGGATGTCAAGAGATGGTACGTTGCTGTACTGAGCAGTGATCTTCTGAGAGCAACTGTGTTGCCCACCTCAAAACTGATTGCTGAAGGTCTTAACAGCACAAAATACAGGCAGCCCTATTTTCAGGGACAGATCCCCTGTTCAAGAGTGTTTAGATCCATTTGCTTTCTTGTTCTGTGATTTTCCTGAACTGGTAATGTAACACTGGCTGCATGAACCATCCTCCTGCCTCTGGAGGTTAATGCTGAGTGATATGCTGCAGTGGTCTGTTAGGGGCATGTTTATAAAAGGACTCTTAATGAGTTAATATTTTAATGGTATACTCCCTGAATATAAACAAAAATTTTCCCTTCTGTTTTGTTACTGTTACTTTTTTAGTGATGGGGAACTGTGCCTGAGCTGATAGACTAATAATTATAGAGCATAAAGGCTTAAGTTTGGGTGCGTGGAATGAGCATCTATCTGCTCTTTGGGTTTCTTTTGTCTTGGAGGGAGGGGGAAGGCAAGGAGAAAAGGGTCATGTTGAGCTGTGTCTCTGACCAAGTTACTGGCTACCCACTTTTGTGACTTTCTTTAAAAATGTAATGCTGAAAGTGTAGTTCACTAGTCTATAATAACTTACTGTCACAAACCAGAACTCTTCCTTCTATTTCACTTTTTAATTTTCTCTGTGTGTTTATTTCACAAGAACTTGGAATGCTGGGCTGGTCATAATTTAGTGGGTGTAGCATTAAAACTTATTTTAAATAATTGTTCTGAGTTCTTGTCATGCATAGGAGTTATTCCATCCCCTAGGCACTTGTTTATGCGTAAGGTTGCACCTGCTTTAATGAAAGAGATTAAGTTACATTAATGAGGACTACTGCATGAACCCAGTTACATCAGTCGAAACTGGTTCTAAGCCCTTTTAAGGCTGTAGTTGGACAGGATGATAAAGTTAGTTGTAGATTCTCTAGGAAAGGGTCAAAAGTGCTGCAGCCACAATGATGCCCATCCCCTTGCCAGCAGAAATGTCCTTGCCAAGTCAAAGTTATCAGGATAATTTGCCAAGGTAAGCTTCATTCAGTATTGATTCTCTTAACTGTTTTGGCAAGTTGTATAATTGGTCCAGGAGGGGTTGTCTTGTAGGAGTTCTATGCAAATATGATATAAACTGTGTTTAAATTGAGCTAATTGTCAGCTCACAAAGTTGTACTGATTTAATTGATCCAGTCTTTAAGCCTGACAATTAACTAACAAAACTGGGTGTACAGTCCATAGCCAGGTTTGTAGCACAAGGAGAAAAGGCTTTGGAGATTATGTACTTTAAAGCTGCCATCTCTTTGCATGTAAGCAGCAGCATACATTTTTTTATCTTGCACCCGTTCAGGGAGCCCAGGGAGCTCCTTGACTTCAGTGGAAGTACCCCTGCAGTAGCATTGTGAGGGCAATTAAAGCCTTCCTTTAAAAGGCAAGGTTTTGGTTGGGATGTAAATTCTGTGTGAGTGTGTGTGAGTGCTAACATTTTCAGGATTGACTTTTTTTGTCTTCTCTCCACTTTCCACCTTGGTAGCCGTTCGATTTGGCCGTATTCCCAAACGTGAAAAACAGAGGATGCTGATTGAAATGCAGAGTGCCATGAAAACCATGATGAACAGTCAGTTCAATGGTCACTTGCCCAATGAAGCACTAACAGAACATCAAGATCAAGCACCCCAAGAAGACCTGTCCTCCAAGCCCAAACAAGAGCAGGAAACCATCAAAAGCCCTTCTCCTCCTCCTAGTGCTGACATGGCTAAGGAAGAAGTGATTGGTATGGTCACTAGGGCCCACAAAGACACTTTCATGTACAACCAAGAACAGTCCCAAAACCCAGCAGAGATGATGCAGTCCCAGAGTGGGGAGAGAGTGTCGAAGAACACTGAGCAGTACATGTTGAGCAGTGAGCACTGTGTTAGTGGGCTTGGTGGCCCTCAGTACCCTGAAAGTGAACAGCACCTTGGTGGACAGTACAAAGGGAGAAGCACAATGCATTATCAAAGTGGGCACCCCATGTGTTTCACAAATGGCCACTGCATGAACTTCACCAGTGGTTATACTCCACGACTGTGTGATAGGATCCCAGAAGATGGTTTTTCTCCAAGCAAGAATGCCACTTACTCTTGCAGCACGGGAGGAAGAATGCATCTGGTATATTGATATCAACTGTTTGATTTGACTTAGTGGAAGGCTTAGTGATGGGTGTGATCCAGCTGTGTCTCTTTAGTCCATGAAGTTGCACACAGTTGGCACAACTGCTGAAACTTAAAAATAGTGACACAAGCTTGATAGCACGGGGAGAATAATGGCTCAAGTTGTGCAGAGGACTTGAAATCATACAAGTGATAGGTTTTTTGGCTCAGTTTTTAGCAAACTGATGGTAGATAACATCAAAGAGCACTGGTTGAAGAAAACATACAGGGTTGTTAGCTGACTTGACTCTAAAAATGAAAATGCATATAAGGGGTTTTATGAATTCCCTTCTTCATTCAGTCCTCTTGAATGCCTCACTTTAAAATAACCTACACAGTCAGATATGCTCTACTTCCCTTAGAGGTATTCAAAGCATGTTTCTGGGCTGAAACCTTGGTACTAGGATTTGAAGGCAGTCTGCATGCTTTGCTAGTGTGTTCCAAAATCTCTCCTGCCGGGTAGGCTGTTTTGAGGGGAAGGGCTTGTTCTGTTTTAAGGGAGATAGGTTGATCTTGAGGTTGATTCTGGTACAAGCAATGTAAGATATAAGCTTGGTGGGACTCGCAGGCTAGGCATCCTTCTGCCCTTGAACATCTCATTTGAACAGAGGCAGGAGGAAAATGCAGAGCTAAACTGCATGAGTTGTTCAGGGTCTTTTCTGGAGTAATTTCACAAGTGAGGCTTAGAACACACTTCTGAGTACCTTAGATGACTTTGTTACAGTGTTTTCTCGCTGAATTCTTAACAAGGATGTTCCATGTTACCTTGCATATGGGTTGTTTGTTTGGTTTTTTTTCCTTTCCTTAGCAGGTCTCTACTGTTTGCCTTGCACCTGCCATTTCTCTGCCATTCAGGCAACCAGTTCTGTAAGCCCCTTAAAATAGATTGTCCTTCTCTTTATCACTGGAACTGCCTGGGATGAGGGAACATAACATCCTGGTTCTCTTCCTGCGCTCCTGTAGAGGAGTGCAAGCCTCTGACCTTTCTGAAGTACTTGAGCTGCCAGTGTTTTTCTTCTTCCTACATTGTAAAGATTCTTCACATGTTCTTGAAGGCCTCTGAAAGTCTCTATGCAGTGAAGGTGGTTTATTTTATGCTGGATTTCCCTTTTTTTGTTGGGTGTGGTTTTTTATTTGCCTTCCTAAGCTACTGCATATGTGGACTGTGCCATCCCTAACAGGCTCTGACCTTAATTGTAGAATCCAGGCATTACACCATAGCAAGTTATAATTCCCAACCTTTCTTCCTTGCAGAGAAAGTATGTAGAGTCACTACAGCAGAATTCTTGGCACTCCTGAGAAGCAGAGGTTAAACCTGTCAGTACAGGTAGGCAGGGAGTGGCTCTGCCTGCAGCAGCTGAACCAGTCAGTTTGACCCATGCATAGCAGCTGCAGGAAAGTTTAACACAGCTGAAGATGAGGAAACAAACCTGAATCCATCAGAGCACAACAACCCCACCCCCATCCCTAACATGAGTGTGGCTTTTGCCAGAGAACTCAAATTACATCAGGATCCAATCAAAATGAGTCAGTAGTAGTAAGGGAGTGTAATTAGGCTCTGAAGCAGTATGGAGACAGATGTTCAGGGGTTTGGTTGTTTTTGCTCAATACCCTTCCACCCAGAAAAGCAGAACAGGTCATTCCTAAAGAGGTTCCTCTAAAGAGAGCTGCTAGTGATTGTATGAGCAGACAGCTGCTTCCATAGGAAGCCTGTCAGGGTTCAAGGAGCATCTGGATGAGACTCTTAGGTAGTTCAGTTTTATGGTGTTTTGCAAGGAGCTGACTTGATGATCCTTACAGATCTCTTCCAGTTTGAGATACTCTGTGACTCTTGGGCAGAGGTATCTCAAGAGAGCTTAGATACAATACAGAGGGGGATAAGGGGGAAGTAGCAGTTCACCTTTGGGACCAAATGCATGGGGTTTAGGGTGAACTGTCGTAGTATGAGAAGTTGAGGTCCTTTTTGTGTCCAATTCAGAGTGTGACGCTGAACCAAAAATTCCTTATTTTTAGAGTACTGTATTTTTAACAGTGCCTGTGTGAACCATTGCGATATCATGGACAGAGAAGTGATTAGTGCCTGTCATGTTTCTGGTTGTGTGCCTTTCCTTTTGCCAAAATATATAATAATTTTCAGTATATGTATGGAAAAGGACACTGTATTAGTAGACTTGTAAGAAGTACTTACAGGAATTCTTGTCCTTGATGATGACAGGTTAAATGAATATTTAAAAGTTTAAACTTCCTTAAAAGATGTAAATTTTAGAAAGCAGAACTGAAAGCATCTCAGAGCATCTGGTTGGGTTTTACAGAGGGGATTTATTGGCGAGCTCCCTTGAGTTCTATGCCTGATCTCATTGTAATGAATTCAGACTTTCCTACAAAAAAAAACCAAACCCAAACACCACTGTGTGTTTGTATAAAAGAAAGGGCATTTTATCATCCTGTGAGAAAGCAGAACTGAAATACCAGTTCCTTGGTGGTCCTTCTTTAGTGATACAAATAAAAGCAAACACTAGGATAGCCAGGTTGTCCTGGTAATGAGAGAGCAAACCTGTGCCTTGGGAAACCAAGGCTTGGTTCATTGCTCAGGTTTTGACACCTTTGTCACCTTGGCTGAATCACTTTAATTGTCTGCACAACAAAATACATGAGAATGAACGTAGTAGTGACACTGCGATTACAATCAACTGGTTGTGAAATCATGTTTAATTGTGAGATTACAGGGATAATACAAGTAAGAGAGATCCAGATGTCAGGCACACATTGAGATCTGGGAAGAGCATAACCTGGATTCTCTCAAGTCTTTCGCTGTAAACAGTGTTGGAGTTTCCAAGGTCAGATTGCTAATGGGCCACTGTGGGTTTTGCATTAGTTGTTTGTTTTAAAGGGAGGGGGAGAAATCCAGTTTCTTTGGGAGCTGACTGAAGAGTACTGATAATTTTTTTTTCTGTGTCATTACTGCAAAGCTTTCTTGAAGAACAAACCTGCTTCTTTCAAGTATTTGTCAGTATTTTGAATGATATCTTTAAGAGTTATTTTCTGCATATGTTTTGTAAACATCAGGTCTGCCCAATGAGTAAGACTCCCCATGTGGACCCAAACAAGTCTGGCCATGAAGTCTGGGAAGAGTTTTCTCTGAGTTTTACCCCTGCGGTGAAGGAAGTGGTGGAGTTTGCCAAGCGTATCCCAGGTTTCCGAGATCTCTCCCAGCATGACCAGGTTAATCTTCTGAAGGCTGGGACTTTTGAGGTGAGACCACTGTGTGTAGATTGCAGGGCTGATAAGCTGTGTATTAGTTTGACCTCTTTAAGAATAAAAATGAACTGATTTATATCGGACAAAACCAGAATGCTTATGGGTGTTAGCTCTGAGCTTTCCTTAAACTGATGGTGTCCATTGTTTCTGTTCAGTCAAATCTTGGTGAGCTGTCCAAGTAGCTCAGAAGTGTTCGTCCCTTTCACCCTTTCCCTGGGCATTAATAAATAACCAGTGAGGAGTTTCACATAGCAATGGTTACTTTGATAGCTGCCTTTCTTTAGTCTGGAGAGAAGCAGGCTGTGTCTGGACAGGTGGGCAGCTTAGAAAGCTATCTTTTGACTTCACAGTTTTGTAGAGGAAACAAAAGGTAGAGGTTCCTTCTACCACTGTGTTCCCTGCCATGGCATCCATCCTGACCAGTTATCACTAGCCTTTGGTGGCATCTGGAGGCTGTGGAAGCCTCTATCTCTAAAGCAGTAACACTGATAACTGTAGCTGTACTGCTGCAGGGCTGGGGATGCCATGTACCAGCTGCATCCTGGCTTACTCGGGACTAATCCCACCAGGTCCTCATGATTGATTTCACCCACTGGTAAGCATGACACATACATAAATCAGTGGTGTTAAACTTGGAATGATACCAGAAAGCTCAGTGTTCTTTTATAATTGGTGACCTTCACCAGGGGACCTTGACTTAAGGTTTTAGAAGCTCTTCCAGACTCTTGTGTCTGCTGGAGGCCGTGCACATTTGATAAATATTCAGATGAAAGGTTTAAACATAGAGGGCCAGAGGTGCTGCAGTCCCAAATATTCAGTGTTACTGTCATTTTCTGGAGAGGGCAGGGTTGGTGCTCCTTTTCCTCTTGTTTACTTGCTTTATCCTTTTAAAGAAGGACACTGGGTTTTGTATTTACATAGCTGAAGACATTTCTGATATTGGGTCTTTTATTTGCATTTATACAGCCCAGTTCTAAAGTGGATAATTTTGGGGTTGGAAGGTACAAGTTATACTGGAACTTGGTGCCTAGAGTGTGTCGGTTTCTTTGTTTTTTCCATTTCACTCTCATGTATTTTTTGCCGTTATACTTGGCCTTTTAATACCCATCTACAACTCATGTAGCTATAAGGGCTACATTCACTTCTTCAGATACAGCCTCTTTCATTGCTGTTCACATAAAATAAAAATGTTGTTTCCCTCCTCTGCAAAGTGGTACACTGTTCAGTGCCCTCAAGGAGGGTGGAAAATCAGACTTTTTCTATAATGTAAAGCCAAACCTTCATGTCTTGCAAGCAGGATGTTTTGTCTTGGCTTTTCTTCACCTCAAGCTTTTCTCAAGCTTCATTTGTATGCCTTTTTGCCAGTTGCAAGGACTGCTGATAAGAAAGTTTTTATATCCAGGGGAATGAATAATAATGTTTGGCTGCATGCTTATCCTTACTTATGTATAAGAAACATTAAGCGTTTGGGTCCTTGAAGTTAAAGGCCTATGTGTCAGCTTAGCTATAGACAAAAAAAAAAAAAAAAAAAGCTGCTGAGCAGTGGAAAAACCCAAAAAGATTAATTAAGCCATTGCAGTCGAGGCAGAAGTGTCTTGAAAGCCTGGTGCATACAAGGTCATTTCTGTCTTCTGGGTAACTAGACTAGGATATTCCAACATGTGCATGTTAATAGAAGAACCTGAGGATATAAGCAGGTATAAGCAGGTAATATAAGCACTGCGTCTGAGCCTGTTTTGGCTCCCTTGGGCACCAGTGGATGGCCATTTTGGCACTGTGCTTAGCTGTGCTCAAGGAGTGCTGGCTCATTTTGGGGTAAGAATGCATGGAGACAATGTTGGTGTGTTAAAGCAGCATAGCTATATACACTCACACATGTAAGATAAAAAGCCCTCTTAGAAACGTGAGTACTGGGCAGCTCAGTATATCATGGGGGCATTTGCATGGCTTTGTCTGAGAGCCAGCTGAGAAACAACAATGAGTGTAAAATAAGGAGCTCAGCTGTACTTGGGCAGGATCTTTCTCCACCTCCACAAACCCCCACTCTGTGTCTAGGTGATTGAGTCTGGTGACTGCACAGACTCACAAACTTGGCAATTTGGCTACAAGATGGTGGGGAAGTGAATTGAAGTGAAATGGGCCGAATTAATCATGTGCTATACCAAAGTCTAAATGGCTCTTCCTTGGGGTAGAATGGTGACATTGTAATTACAGGCAAGGTTGTTGCCTTAGTACTAAGTCAACACAACTTCATGGTCTTCAGTTTTAAAACTATTTAAATAGTTTTAAATAGTTCAGTTTTGAACTATTAATACTAATAGTTCAGTATTTGCAGTTCATGTTTCCAAACCCAGTTCTTTAAGGAGAATGCAACTTTGAACTGAAAGGTTGTTGAGTACCTGGTGGCTCCCTGCTAACACACAAGTTCAGCTTTGTCTGTCTGCCCTTTGTCTCCTTTTGTATTCTGAGGGCTTCTGTGGCTAGGTTTCTGCACTCTGTAGTTAATGTCATCAAACGACATATAACTTAGCCAACAAAGGTGAATAATACATAGTGCTCACACGTCCATTACGATTGCTGCATGTCATTTGGCTGTGAAACTTTAGGAGCAGGTCATGTAATGTGCATGAACGGTGTTGGAATTATTTTCATTTTTCTGAACCCTCCTTTTGCAAGCTTGTCAAAGGCACTAGTCTTTGCTGAAAACCTGGTTCTCATCTGTAGTAAGCATTCAAATCAATGCAGTTGTGTAGGGTAAATGAGAAGAGAGATGACTGTCATACCAAGAGATTACAGCAAGTCTGAAGTTTTATTTAGTGCCAGTTGGTTAATTTTCTCTAAATAAGAAGGCTGTTGTGTGCAACTTAAACCTTGAAAATGTAAATAAGGTTGTTGAACATGAGCAAATGAAACTTTACAAGCCATTCCAGAGGGAAACATTTCACAATACGACTGAGAAACCACAAGAGAAATTTCAGCCCAGAGGGGTAAGTTCAGCACATGTCAACTGCTCCAGCCCAGGTGCTTTTACCATAAAGGGTATTCCCAGCTGCAGCTACAGACCAGGTGCCCTTTCAGGCCCTGCTTCCTTAGCCTTTTGAAGGCTGTATATGTCTCCTTTCTGTGAGAGCTCATTAGCATTCCTGTGGGAGCAGCAGTGTGGCATGGTACTTTCCCAAAGAATGCCTACTGAGCCAGATCATCAGGTGGTGTAAATCAGCACTGTTTGCACAGAGCTGCTCCAGTTTACACCAAGCGAGAATCTGGTTCAGTACCTTTGTTTTGCTCCTCATAAGTGTGGCCAAGAAAACATTTCTTTTAATGCTCTGTGTGCCTTTGGCTGTTGGGTGGCATAAGCCAGTTGTCCTACTGACATATTTATGAATGGCATTGTCTTTGTGGCTCAGGCTGTCTGAAGCTTAAATTTTAATTTTCTTTCCTTTCATGTGCCATAGACCCTCCCCTGCATCTACTCGCTAATTTTTTTCTCTTGTTTGTTTCTCTCAGACTACTGGTCCAGAGCTTGCCCTGGTTTTTACAGCTCATAGCATGCTGACAGTTTCTCTATAGAATGCTTGTACAGCAGTTCATAAGGCAGTTTGAATGATGTTAAAAGGTTTAATGTTTTTCTTCGGCTTTTCTGGAAATTCACGTATATTTATCTGGGTTTTTTTGTTTGTTTTTTTTTTTCTTTCAACAGGTTTTAATGGTACGGTTTGCATCTTTGTTTGATGCAAAGGAACGTACTGTCACCTTCCTGAGTGGAAAGAAGTACAGTGTGGATGACTTGCATTCAATGGGAGCTGGTGATCTGCTCAACTCGATGTTTGAATTCAGTGAGAAACTAAATGCCCTGCAACTTAGTGATGAGGAAATGAGTTTGTTTACAGCGGTTGTCCTGGTATCTGCTGGTAAGGAGAGAAAGTTAACTTACATCTTTGCCAGACTTTATTTATGGCTCTCTATTAAAAGATGTCTGTAATATATGTACCCTGTTATTTTACTTCTTAAGTGCAATTTAGTAGGTTTTAAGCTACTAGCAGCCTGTAATTGATTTTTTTACATACCTGCTGTAATGATCCTTTTTTTCAAAAATGGGGCAGTAGGCTTAGATTTTCCTACTGCTTTCTACAGGATGCAAAAATACATCTCATAGCTGCCTGGTGGCTCTTTAGAAGCTATTTGTCTGACTCAGAATCTGAGTTTCACAGGACAGCATCAATGAAATTACACCTGACTTGCACAGCCTAAGTCTTGAGATAAGGTGGTATTTTTACTTCCAGGTATTGTCACTGTAGTCTATCGCATGTTTTGCTTAAGTCTAAATCCAAGAGTTTGATCTCTGCCAATGTCAGCAAGAAAGCTCTATTCATCTGCATTGTGACTTCTTACCACTCAAGGTCTGCCAAGCCACTGACATCTTCACCAGCCTCAGATCTTGTTTCAGTCCCTGGATAGACAGAACACCTGGCCCAGATTCAAGGAAGGATTAAGCACTTACTTCTGTAGTATTATCTTTAGCCTCAAATTAGGCACATTAGCTCTGCATATAAAGCCTGGAATGCGAGATTCAGAATCCCTGCTTGCTGGGTACGGAGCTCTCTTGAGGAATGCTAGAAGTGTCCACTTTAAGCCAGGGTTTGAGCACCACTTCTTGAACAAGTGCACCTCTTGCACACAAGTGGTTATACCCACATTGTTCTTATCAGGGAGGGACACCCCAGGTGTGGTGCTGTAGGCACATGAAGCCTCTGTAAACAATATGACAGCTTTGTGCTGAGATGGGATAGCACAGGATGGCAGGCAGCTGTAGCCTCTTCACTTTGTAAGTGGTGGGTAAGGAGCTGAGAGTGGTACAGAGCTGGCAGTCTTCAAAAGCCAGAATGAATGGCAGAATGAAAGATGCATGGCACTGTAGTCTGTTAGTGGAAATGTTCAGATAGCAGAAAGAAACCTGGGCTTAAGTTGCTTTTCCAGGCTGTGCTTTACATATTTTATCTTTCAAAAACTAAACTGTTGGGAACTGGAGACAGCCTTTAAAATAAGGACTGAGAACCAGGCCTGTTCCCTCCTTTTGCAATGTCACAACTAGGCTGCAGTCACTCTTGCCTGCCCAGCTGCTGAGCCCTAGCATATCAAAATCTGTGTGCCACCTGTTTTGAATGTAGTGGCTGTATTGGTTCTGTTCAGTGTGCTTCCAGCACAAAGTTGCCCTCCCACCCTGCCCTGGCCTTCTAAGCACTGCTCTATGCCTGTTGCTAGTTCCCAGTAGGGTTTACCTTAGGGATGGTATGCAGCATACACAGTACAAAATGTTGGAGCTGTGCAACAGAACAAAAAGAGGAAGTGTTTAGTATTCTGGCTGCTTGCAGTGGTTGAGGATTTTTCAGATCTTTGTACACATTTTTCTTCGGAGATTATTGCTACCTATCTTGTCTTCCTTCCAGTCTGATCACAGCCTTCCTGGATGTCTTCACAAAAAGCTTCTAGAGACTTGAAAATCATTACTTCATTGGTCTTCTAACATTTGGGCCCAAAACAGCATTTGTACCATATTTGAGACATGATTGTAACCTTGATGGTTCTTGTGACTCTTGGCAGTTTTCTGATAAACTCTGCAGCTTGCAACTGAATCGGAATGCTGTAGTCACCACTTGCACAAGCAAGTGAGCAAGCTTCATGCTCCAGAAGGTACCTAAGAAGAACAGAAGTGTCCCCAACAGAGCTTCTGGGGAACGTGCTCAAAGTTCAAGGGCTTTCCAGGAGGAGGAGGTGTCTGTAGAACTGAAAGATTGGAGGCATTTGTTAATTATACAGATCTTGAAAGGCAGATCCTCTGCTGCAGTCTATCCCTGTAGGAAAAGGGTGACCCAGGGAGTCATTCCCCAGTGGAGACAGAACTCAATTAAAGAAGGAAAAGCTGAGGGAATGACATCAGCAAGAATGACATGGAGATGCACGCAGAGGTAAAAGATGCTGTAGCTTGAAGAAGAACTGAAGGTGGAAGAAGAAGGCTGTTAGGCCCCCTTCATTTCTGACTGGAAGTTACTCGGAAGATTGAATGGAAGATGATGTAGTAAAGATTCACGTTTGTTCCAGAAAGAGGAGTTATGGGGAGATAGGAGAATTGGGACTGTTGAGTCCCAATTAAGTGATCCAGGTTATAAAATACCATGTTGCACTGTTTAAAAATCTTTCTAAAAGACTTTAATTTGTTTATTTTTTTAAAACAAAAATGCCAGTGCCAGCAAAAAGAAGAAGTACAACTCCCTAAATAGTGCTAGTGGGGAAAACATTTGTCAGAAGCATCTCCATGCTGGGTGAATAACTACTATTATAAGTAGTTACAAGTATATAAGTATAAATATAAGTTTATAAGTATAAATACTATATATTACACATGCAAAAAGAAGAAGAGGGGTAGTAGCAAGGAATATGTTTAACTGTGTTCATGATCTCATTTTGATGTCATATGTCAAAGGAAAAGCAGGGCCATAAAGTGGAGATACGGAAGTGTGTCTGAGGAATTACCTTGGTACCTTTCCAAAAGTAGAAAAACTATTCACCTCTGACTTCAGTTAGCTGAATCTGTTGAAGATGAAGGGGAAGGAGCAAGAAGGATCATGGATGCTGAAGAAGGAGAGAGCAAGGTGGAAGCAAAGCTAAAAAAATGTGGTTTGTGCACATCTGGAAAATATTCTTTTAATTGAGGGTGATGCCTTGTGGTAACATAAAAGATAGACACCTTTTATTACTCCTATTGGGATAGTACTGACAGAAACTTCTGCTGATCACTGGGAACAACTGGAAATGAGTTGAGAGGGAGAAGAAAGACTTGGACTAACTGGAGAGCAAAGGCCATAGTAACTCACCTGAGGTGATCAGGAAAGACTGGACTGCCTTCTTCTGCCTTTAGAGATGTACTGGTGCTGTACAGAGCTCTTGGGAAACCTTATGTGGCATAGTGTGTGTAAGTGTCATCATCCTTGCTCAGGGCAGAGCAAACCTAAAGGTTTTGCCAAGTGGGGGGCAAGTGGTATTGTTAGCTTAACCAATAGAGGCAGAGAGGCTTGGAGAGCAGCTGTTAAACCCAATGAACAGTCTTCACAGAAGAGTAGAAGAGAAAGACCTAATAAACATGGTTTGATGTTAATCAGAGTTCAGAACTGCTGGAGCAGAAGGTTCTGGAACAATCTTTCTGAAGGAAGACAAAATATTACGTGCTTCAAGATGGATCCTTAAGTGGATTATATAACATTTTGCCCCATAGCAGTAGGGAACTGCAGCAAATACCCCAGGAGGACTTCCTAGACTCTCTTGACCTGAGAAGTCCTTTTGGATTCACACTGACAGCATAAGGAAGGGATTCCTGCTCTGACTCAGTGCTGCTCCAGAAAGCTCTTGTCATTCTGTGTCCTACTTCTGCAAAGTGCTTAAGTACACGTACACATCAAAGCACATTTCTATTCATGTCCATCACTTCTGGATGTGTGTGCCCTGATGAATCTGCATAGCATTTAAGAAGAGAGGGTACATCCTGGAAAAAATAGCTACTGTGCATAGTTATTAGCTGAGATGTTTTCCTTAAAACTTCATCCTTTTAAGCTGCTTACTTAGGTTCCACCTAAGGACAGCAGGCATGTTTCTTAAATACAGCTGTCTCAAAAAGATGCTTCAGGCGTGGGGTGAGTGCAGCATGTGAAACCATAATACTTCTCTTGATGTTGAAATTCTTCCTTTCTTTCTCAACTGGGATGTTTTTTGGTGCATCTTTTTTTGTTTTGTAAGTGCTTCAGAACACACTCAGAAATACAGTGCCCAGTCATGTCAAAGCCTGTGATCCCTTTGCCCCTGGGGGTCCTATTCTGCAAATAAAAGTGTGGCTTGTCCTGGGGAATTTCCTCCTCAAATGTGAACCTCCAATTTAAGTTCAGGGTTGTGTGTCAAGCCCTGAGAAAGGTTTGAATTTTTTACTCCTTTGTGCCCTATCTCTTTTTTTTGCATTGAAAGTTGTGATTCAGCAAATTTAACCATGGCCTTTTCTTGAGACATGGGTAAGTGATCACAGAAAAGTTGAGTGTATGCTGCCAGTTTGGCACGAACATAATGCTTCACAAAGCTGGTGCTAAATAGTATTTGAAAGACTTGTGGATTTGAAACTTCTGTCATAAGTATTTAATTTTTCTTGTGCTTGTTAATTTAAGTGAGTAATTCTTGCAATGGCTTTATGTTGTAAACTACTTCTGTTCAGTCTCGTCTTTATTTTAAATTTTCTCCCTCTCCTGTTTTGTTTTTTTTTTTTTTTTTTTTCCTCTTCTCTCCCCATCCCCCCTCCCCTCCTTTCTCTTCAGATCGCTCTGGAATAGAAAATGTCAATTCTGTGGAGGCACTTCAGGAAACACTAATCCGTGCACTAAGGACCTTAATAATGAAAAATCACCCAAATGAAGCTTCTATTTTCACGAAACTTCTTTTGAAATTACCTGACTTGCGTTCCTTGAACAACATGCACTCTGAAGAACTCTTGGCCTTTAAAGTTCACCCATAGGCCTTTAGGTTTCGTTTGGACTTGGACTCGCCTCGTGTGAAACTCTTTTGTGCTAAAATAATGTATTTATACAGTTGTACCACTTGTTGAAGAGGGAGAGTTCACAGACTGTGAGCAGTTGATAGCTGTCCCATAACCATGCAATAATGCTTCAGCAGGTGCTTTCAGCTGCAGGTGGCACAGCAGAGGCCTCCAAGCCATCCATCCCCATCTGTGACCCTCTTCTGCAGAAGAGGTTTGCGATGAGCTGGAGTAAATATGGACTGTTCTTTCACTTACTAAAACAGAACCACCACTGCCCTCTCATGTAAACTGAATGCAAAATAGCTGTGTATGTGCATACAGAGCATGGAACGGGGTGGGAACAATCCTGTGCTATTAGGGAAATTGAAGAGCTGATTTAATTGGTCTTTCACTTATCTAATAGATGTATGTCTGTGTCTCTTGATAACTCACTCATGGTTTCACTGTTGTTATTCCATTAAACCCGATGGAATTATTTCAGCCTGCACCAACTCTTCACTGAGCATGTGTTCATGCCATGTGTATATAATATAAATATCTAAGTAATGAGTGTCTATGGCTATATAAAGTACAGAGTTGTGTGTATATATGTGTATGTATATAAATAGTTCTATACATAAAGTATACATATAATTTCTTCACAATATTTTAAACTGTGAAGGAATTTGAACTTAAAACAGAGGGTGATCTATGGAACGAACCAAACAGATGCACTTTGCATATTGCTGAACTAATTATCTGAGCATTTCTAATTTTTAGAAAACATCAAATTTGCATTAATATGCTGTGTTTGTTAATTTTAAAAAAATAAAAACCAACAACAACAGAGTGGCACCAAAGGGGCAGAGTCAGATTCAACTTCCAGAAGGGGTTTGTAGAGAATCTCAAGTGGAGATGGTTGGTTGTGGCACTAGTGAGTTTGATTTGCCATTGCCACTGAGGGTTCTTAGTGTTCTGCTAAAGGTTAAAGAAGCAACAGATGCTCTTCAAAAACTTCAGCACAGCCAGAAAGAAACTATCAGATGAGTAACAGCATCTATCAGATAAAAAAAAATTAAGGTAAAAATGTATCCATGTTTGCGTTTGGGTGTATGTGTGCTCTGTGACCATTTATTTCTTGCAATCATTGTGGTGCTTCAGTGCTAAATGAGAACTGAACACGGAAATGTGAGATTCCCCAGGTCTTTCCACAATTCAGGCTTTGTGGTTCCCATGCCTGTTCTTCTGGAGCTCTCCATTGGTGTGAGTGGGTGTGTGTGTGTATGCAAAGAAGGTGCATGGGATGGTCTGGATTTTTTTGTTAAAAAAACACCTCAAAAACCGACTAAACAAATGGGACTTTTGTTGTTGTTTATGCCAGTGTAAATTACAAAGCAGCTCCTCAAGCCTTGAAGACTTTTCTGCTTTTCCATCAAGGAAAGGCAGCTCTCTATGGATTTCCTCCATTTGTAGCATGATCTGGCAACAGAAAAAAAAAAAAAAAAAGATTTAAAAAAAAAAAGTCAAAGCAGTTTTGTTAATTAGTTATGTTTATGTTTTGCTAATGTGGGAAGAAGATGCTCCCTTACCCCTTGTGTTTAGTGAACTTACCTATGAGGTGGCCCTCTGGGTCTCTGGCATTTGGTATCACTACTTTGCAGCAGGAGAGATTTCTCCGTTTCTTACTGCGTTTTGACAGACGTGGTAGTTGAGGGCAGGAGCCAGAAAGCTGCCAGACCACAGAGCTCCTCCGAAACCCCTCCGAGCTCCTCCTTGCCCTGCAGAAGCCGCTCTTGTGCCGCAGCGATTCGGTGGGAGCCCCGGTGCTTCCTGTGGAGCTGGAGCATCAGGAGCTGGGAAGAGGAGGGGATTCTTGCACCCTGCCATGACTCGGGCCTCTTTTGGGCTGGGGGTTTCCTCTGGGAAAGTGGTAAGGGATGTTGGCCAGGGGACCAAGAGCTGGAGGGGGGTGGGTGCTTGCGTAAGACCTGAAAAAGATTTGGCTTTATGCTTGCCTGAGAAGCAGAAGAGCCCTCTGATTGCCCTCCTCCCCAGCTGCTGCAGGGAGAGCCGTCCTGCTTCAGGCTACTGAAACTACTGGGTGATGGCCCCTTAATACAAGCAGTTTTGCTATCCAAATGTGCTGTCGGGGCATATTGTCCTAATTTCTGCTAAAAGTCTGCATCCTACCAGTATTATTTGTTTGAGAGCTTCACCAGATTGCTCATTGAACCATTCAGACGTCAGGGACGACACAGTCACATGGTTTGTATTATTTGGGAGCTGAAATTACTTATTTGTAGACCCTATTTCAAATGTGGAAAATACAGTTAACCCTTTGTTATTTCAGGAGGGAAGGAGGCTTCTTACAGATTGCCACCCTACACCCGTGTTTTGTTGTGGTTTTTTGTTTGTTTGCTTTTGTTTGGGTTTTTTTGTTTTTTGTTTTTTGTTTTTTTTCTTCAAACTGTGTTATTAAGCCTTTAGGAATGTATAACCAGGACTGAGTAATTACTGCTTATTAAATTTTTAGTTAGATTGACCATGTATGCCTATAGATAGATATTCTAACTCGTGCAATTTCATTTGAAATAATCTTCCTGTACGTAATGGAAAAAAATCATGTAGCAAAAAAAAAAAAAAAAAAAAAAGCCCCAAACAGATTGACTGAAAAAAAAATACTTGATAAAAGTACAGTTCAAAAGTGACCCACATATTACAAACCCTAGCTGGACTGTTAGAAGAAAATCTAAACTCATCGTGTTAGCTGTGTATTGTGAGCTCTTCTTTACTGTGTCACTGGTTATACACTTGTTAAACGCTGAGATAATAGACTTCATGCCAGGCATTTGAGTACTGTAGATTGGGTCATTGCTGAAAGATTAATGTACTGTATGACTTAAATGAAATTTTTATTATTGATTTTGTTCTTGATTTTGTTCTCGTTTCAAAAAAGTAAATACGGGCATTATGTCAGCAAGCTGAACTGTGTTTCTGTGTTCTTGGTGTATTTCTGTACGGAATCTGGGACGACAGCACTCTGAGGTGAGCAAAGCACAGCAGTAATGGAGGAGAGCATCAGCTGCTGTAAGGGCAGCTGGAGCTGCACTGGGGCACGGTGGTGGAGCCATATCTCTGTCTTCTTGTGGTACTGACCTGTCTTGCCAGGTGGTTGGATGGAGTTTTCTGATGCACTTGACTGACTACAATGAACGAGCTTTTTAGGTAGCTTCGTTAAAAGAGTAATTTTAAACACCTTAATTGCATTTCAAGAATCATAGAATTGGCTGGGTTGGAAGGGACCTCAGAGATCATCGAGTCCAACCCTTGAACCACCGTTGCAGTTGCTAGTCCATGGCACTGAGTGCCACATCCAGTCTCTTTTTAAATATCTCCAGGGACGGAGAATCCACTACTTCCCTGGGCAGCCCATTCCAATGCCAGATCACTCTCACCGTAAAGAAATTCTTTCTAATATCTAACCTAAATTTCCCCTGGCACAACTTAAGACCATGCCCTCTTGTCTTGTTGAAAGTCGTCTGGCAAAAGAGACCAACGTCCACCCGGTTACAACCTCCTTTCTGGTAGTTGTAGACAGCGATGAGGTCTCCCCTGAGCCTCCTCCAGGCTGAACAGCCCCAGCTCTCTCAGCCTCTCCTCATAAGAAGATGACCATATAACTGAAAAAAAAGGTATATGGTTTAGTTTTTTTGTAAAAACCATCCTGGAGCTAGGTTATAAGAAAGGCATATGAAAAATGGCATACAAGGGGCAAAGATTGATTTTTCCAACTGTTTCCAACTTTTAAGTGTTTACTGTGCTAGGAGATAACTTTCTCTGGGAAGTGTTGTCTCCGTTGGTGTTTTTAAAAAAACCCCACAAAATAAAACAACACGAAAGCCAAAATTAAAGCAAACAAAATTATGACTGCCAACACTGGAAAAAACAGCACAAAACTCCTTTATTTTTTCTTGGCACATTTTCTGTGTGGCATGTTTGCATACAGCTCACCTTGTTGCTGCCAAGTCTGAGCCCCTGTGAGTGGCACTGTGAGCCACACAGGTCCTAGGTCTTGGGAGGTTCTTAGAAGAGCTCTTTCCAAGCTTTTGCCTGAGTGCTCCAGGTGGGCCACGAGTTAATTTTTTCCCTGCTTGACTGCAAGAGCCTTCCCACAGCAAATGGCAGGGGGTGGGGAAGGGAGGGATGCTTCCCACTAAAACACAATTCCTTTCTCCCTCTCCCACCCTCCCAGTGTGGCAAGATGCTCTGGGGATGGGGACAGAAGGCACTTGTGGGAAACTCACTGGTCTTGGGGTTGACAGCACTGATGACTCCCAGGTGTGATCATGCCTGCAGCAGCCAGCCCAGGGTTTTGTCTTTGCTCCACAAGGAAGTGGCAAACGTTGCAAGGAAACAAAGGTATGGGTGTCACTGTGTGAAGGTATAAGCTGCTGAGGATATGGGCAGCCAGCTTGTGGTGTGTGGGATGGGAGGAAATAGGCATTCCCACATTCCCAACTGAGCCACAGAGGCCTTTGATTCCAGAAAGAGTTTGTACAAGGAAATAATTGTCACTTCCTTTTCTTTTATGAGTGCTGTGAGCAGCTGTGGGAGCCTTAATCAGCAAATATCTTCATCTTTTTTTTTTTTTCTTTTTTTTAAATCTTACTTTAAGGTAGAAATTTGGAGTAGGGAGAGAGGACATTCAGGAATGGGGAGGGCACTGAGACACCAGCTCCTGACAGGCAACTGGGCTGCACCAGGCAGCTTGGAGAAAAGCAGAAAAACAGTGAGGAGGCTGCTTGCTGGGCAGGAAAGTTGGTCAAGGACATAGCTGTGTCATGAGCGAAGGGAGAGGAGTGAGGCAGGTGTGCATGGAGGCTGCAAGGCTGGAGATTTCTGGCTATCAGGAAGAAACGGGTCCATCCACACCATCAAAGCTTCCCTCTGTGCACACACTGCTCTCTTGTGCCAAGGTCCTTCACAGAGCAGTTTGTACTTGCTGCAAAGCTACGCTCCAGCACTTCTGTCTGAAGGCAGAGCTTGCAGTGATGGAAGGCTGAACCTTGCCATCTCCTTTAGCCATAGAAACAGACTGATCCTGCCTGGCCTAAATGGCAGACTGCGGGGTTTTCCATAATGGTTCCCTGCAGTGCTTTCTGGAACAGCCTGGGGGTCCTCCTCTGGCTGGATGAGGACCCTCATGGGGTTACTGCTAGTGTTAGATCTTTCACATTGGAGGGAGTGCCTTCTCAAAGGACCTTTCTCTCTGTTCGGCCCCTGTACCTCAGTTTGGGAAGACTGTGGCTCAAATTATTGTATGAAACAGAGCTGGGTGCAACTTAGAATGTGGTAGCTAGGCAGAGGCAATCGTGATGTGTTTAAAGTGCATCTGGCCCAGAAGGTACATCTGGGAATGAAGCAGGAGAGGGCTGCCAGGTTACTGCTGTGTGATGTCCTGTAGACCTCGGGCAGGCAGCCCAGGAGTAGCTGCAAGTCCAGGTAGCTGTCACCTTGGTTTTCATGTAATTAATGCAGATACTCAAAGCTATGTGATGCACACCCAGTGATGATGGTTTATCAAATGAAGTTGACACTAATGCCCCCTTTTATGCCACTTTGGTAGGTTCAATTACCTACACAGAGCTGAAGATTGCCTCTGACCTAGGCTGATTTGGTTCCTCCACAGTCCCAGAAGATGGGAGGATCTTGAGGAGAACTTCAGGTACTCCTTGGTTCCCTTCTCTTTTCTCCTTTGGCCCAAATGCAGGTACAGAAGCCCCAGGAAGCAACCCAGATTTGTGCACAGATGTGACATCCTGATAGCTGACTTCTTTTCTGCACAGCACTCCAGGTCAGGGAAAACAAATGGATAGATGTCCACCTAACATTTGTGCCTGGGTCCCCAGTGGCAAACACAAATTATTTCACAATGCTGCATTTCCAGAGTCTCTAAACCAGTACCTCTTAGGATGGCTTGTGGTGCAGAGATCAGTCCACAGTGCATGGAGGATTTTTTTCTTTTTACCTTTTTCATCATTGCCATCAGAGCAACTTCTCTGGCCTCCTTTTATGCTGCTTAATGGTGTGTTTGGCTTGGCCAGCCCTCTTTTCTACTGTGCCCTCTGCTTGCTCACACACAAGCAAGTGTGTGGGCAAGTAGGTAGGTTGGTGTAAGGCCCAAGAGACCCCCCTAACATCTGCAGGGGAGCATCTGTCCTGTTAGTCCCTTTCTAAGAGTATAAGCAAAGCCACTGGGTTAACACGGCAGAAAGCAAATGTTGGTTCTTATATTTCACAAGGGGATCAAGTCATAAATATTTACAGTCACTTGCTGTGTGCTTAGCAGAGGAGCTGTGCTAAAATAATGATGTATTTGGAACCCAGGTCTGTTGCTTATTGGCTGCTGTTGTTTCACTTACCTGCTCACAGTAAATTCTGTGATAAACCTGGGCATAAAAATCCTGTCCTTCTTATAGGTCTTTCACTACAGAAGAGGTTCTTCTATCGCTTTCTGCAGTGGGGTCTCACTTTCTAACTCCATTTGAAACAAAACTTCCTGGGTAGCTCACTTCATCACGTAAGCCCTTCACGGGTTTGTTCTCACACAGAAGCCTCTTGTGAACGTGGGTGGGCTGCATTCAAACACTTCTGCCAATAGCCAGGAGGATCGCCTGCCAGCGATACCAGGAATTACCTGGCATCTGCAGCCAAAAATTCCTTGGCATAAAGGAGCAGGCTGCAGGGAGCCATGTGGGCTCAGCCTTTGCTCCTGCTCTGGAGGCTGTCAGCCTCCTCCAGCTTCCCCAGGCACCACAGCTCCTGGTCCCCACTCCCCATGTACACCTGGCCTCAAAAAGCCTCCCAGTGTGCTGGAGCCAAGGCAAGAGAGTGTCACGTTCAGTGGGTTGGAGAGAAGACAAACAGGGGATGGGTGGGGTTAATAAGGCCAGGCGACTACATCCACAGCTAGTAATTATTTTCAAATCATGGAGAAGGTCCCTGTGTTTGCTCCTTCCCACCCGCCAGGTCTCTGCGTGTCCTCAGCTGGGTTAGGATCTTTAAAAATAGTTCTGGAAGAAGCTGAAGAGCAAAGTGCTCACGTGCTCTGGTGTCCTTGCTGTACTTGTCTGTGGTGCAGCTCTGCAGTCGGGGCTTGGCCACCAGCTTATGTTTGGCACCAACCCCAGAGAGCTACTGCAGCGAGCGTTTGCTTTACCCTGCATCCCCCCAAAAGGGACAGAAACATTGCTGTGCGAGTCAGGACAGACCTCATTTTGCCTTAGTGCCACCATGGTTTCCTTTTATATCCCTAGCATTGGGTTGGGAATACAATAAATAAAGGTTTGGCCACCCATTCACATATGCCTGCAGATGTCCCCGTGCACCCTGACTGCCACGTCTGGGTGACAGCAATGACTGCCTCTTGGCTTAGGCACCGGTGTTATTCGGGCTTGGTTCCGAGTTCAGCCCAGTGACCTATGCACCCTTTACAAACCACCTGATGTCCCCCAGCTGCTGAGGGAGGTTTCCACAGCTGAGAGATCAGCTTTCCCCTTGTCCTGCTGGGGTGAAGCTGGATTTCCCTGCTGGTGCTCCCCCAGCTCAGCCACGCTACTGAGCTCTGCCTTCCTGCAGGCTGAGGCTGGGCAGCTGTGTGGATGGGAAGGTGCCTCCAGGAGCATGCATCACTGTCCGGGATGGTGGTGGAAAGACCTGAATGAGGGCAATCATGCATCACATTCTCACTGTTGTGGCAGCTATGGCTTAAAATGATAAGCTGGGCCAGTAAACACAGAGGAACAGCTGGGTTGTAGTCTCTGGTCTACCCCACACTTGCTGTGTGCTCCTGGGCACGTTACATACCCTTGCTCAGCCTGAGCTTCCCTTGCTGCATAGTGCAGTGCTTACCATGGGGTTTCATTCAGTAATGTTTGCTGACTGCTGAGAGATCCTTGACTGGAGATTTTTTTGTTGCTGAAGAGCTGCTTTGTCTCAGTAAGGGATCTTCCTGCACTGGAACTTCGAAAAAAAGTGTCTACCAGGATGGGGTTTTTCTCCTCTGGAGGGTGTTAAAACACATAAAGGAACAAGACTCCAGTGGCTCAACTTGTTCATACACTGAGGCTTTAATAAAGTCTAAAAGGAGTGCATTGAAGGAAAATGGTGTTTCTCATACATGAATGAAGTCTGACAATAGTAAGAAGAATATTTTAAAAGGACTGCACAATCCGTTCTCCAGCAATAATATAAACATTGAGCACTATCAGTGCTGGATGCAGACACTGACTGAAAAACATGTTTTTAATTTCAGAAAGTGCAGTTACTTAGAAGAGACTTAACTGAAAAGTAAAATTACTAAAAAGAAAATTTATTCTGTCCTGAGTCAAACCAGGACAGCTGTTAACTTCACCATAAACTTAGTGTTGCAGTTATGAATGAACTGTATGTGTTCATACCTCCCTGAAATAAATCATAGACAGAGTTTCCCTCACACTTCCTCTCAGTACAGGTACAACTACAGCTTTCCCTCTGCTGAGAATACTTTTACCATGAAGGTCTGGCTCAGTGTCTGTGTTATGGCCTTGCTTGGGCAATGCCTCCAGCACAGGAGCTTTAGAAAGGGCTGTATACACAGGGCTGCTGGACTGAATTCACACATCAAACCACAGCTCGAATTTTTAGTCATTTTGTTGGTGCAGAAACCAAACCAGTCATGTGAGGACCTTGCTTCAGAGAGAGCTGACAAGGTAAATAGTACTTAGCCACCCCAGAAAGCAGGCTAAGAGAGCCTCATGCTCCTCTGTCCCCTTCACCCCTCTACCTTCTATCTATCCACTCTGCACCTCCTCCAGATGCAGCAGTGAGACTGCTCCAGTGCCTGGCCGTGCCTCCCTACTTCTGCACAAAGGCAAGAACTCAGCTGAAACCCATCTCCACTGACCCATTTAAAACCTGAGGCCCACAAGATGTTCTACTCATGCATCCCTGTGCTGATGCCCTAAGAGTGCCCATTCCCTCCCTGGGCAGGTGGACGTG
The DNA here is from genome assembly GCF_003957555.1 of Calypte anna. Taxonomy (NCBI): domain Eukaryota; kingdom Metazoa; phylum Chordata; class Aves; order Apodiformes; family Trochilidae; genus Calypte; species Calypte anna. Next base: position 38,772,004 of record NC_044245.1, read on the forward strand.
GCCAGCTCAAACAGTCTGAACTTGCAGAGCAAGATTGCTCAGCATCTGCCAAAACAAAGTCTCAACTAAACAGAAATGAGCTACTTGGGGTGGAATAAGCTATTGCAAAGGGAAAAAAGTGCTTTCCTGCAGAACCACCTTCCCATACAGTGTGAGTGCACAGTGGAAGAGCCCACTTCCCCAACTCACTGCCAGGCTCACTACCCAGGGCAGCCCTTCCCTGTGAGATTTCAGCTGGCATGGTCAGGAAGCAAGTGTAACAGAGGAAAATGCAAGGATCTCAGGGAGAGAGATGTGTAAAACCCAACAGAAAAATAGGCATTCTCTCAACCTGATGTAGAGCCCCCCCCAACCCACATTTTTGTTTAACACACCATTTACAATAGCATCCTTTCAGCTAGTCTCAACTAAATACCTGTAGTGTAATGCATAGTCTTTACCTATAATCTCCTTAGTCTGGAGAAAGGGAGGCTGAGGGGAGACCTTATGGCTCTCTACAACTACCTGAAAGGAGGTCATAGAGAGATGGTTGTTGGTCTCTTCTCCTAAGTAACAAGGCATGGAACTAGAGGAAATGGCCTCAAGTTGTTCCAGAGCAAGGTTTAGGTTGCATATCAGGAAAAATTACTGAAAGGAGCCCTGGTCAGGCAGGCTGTCACTGACTGTCCAGGGAAGTGACACCATCCCTGGTGGCATTTACAAGATGTGTAGATGTGGTACTTAGGAACATGGTTTAGTGTTGAACTTGGCTGTGCTGGGTTAGCAGTTTGAAATGATGATCTTAAAGGTTTTTGTTTCTAACCAAGACGTTTCTGTGCTTCTATTCTATGATTCCATGGCCAGACAGTTGAGCTGTGAAGTCCTTCCTGGTTTTAATTCCCTCCCGCTACGGAAAAGAAGCTGTGTTATTCTCCAGAATTTCTGGAAGGGGGCACTCTGGTTCCAGGATTGCCAGCCCAGCAGGCTGCTGGGGCTGTCCTCTGCTGCTGTTTGCTCCTCAGGCCGAAAGGGAAGCTGTTAGGAAAAAAATAAACAGCTTATATCCAGCTTTGAGACAGAGACATTAGAAGAAAAGGATAAACTGCAGCTCTAGGGACAAAGATAATGTAGCAGTGAATGTATTGAAATGCCAGGGCAAATGGGAATGACATAACCAAATAATCAGAAGGGGGAAAGAGAATAAAGTAACAGAGATGATAAAAAATTAAAATGGCAAGCGCAGCACGACAAGGAGCAATTACCCCAGGCTGGAAGCAAAGGAAATGTACAGCACAGAGACATAGAGAAAGTAGCGGTAGAGCAGAGCTCGAAATGAAAACAATAAAACAAAAATATAATTAAGAACAATTCAAGCCACCCAGATGCACACAAAGTTCAGCCAGGATGCCAAATTCGTTTAATAACTGCTTCCAGCTGCTCAGCCATGCAGGGCCACTGCTGACTGCAGCCTCTCTTAGAGCCAGGGAGAGCATCAGCCCTGCAAACACCACCATGCTTACAGCTCAGGCCCTGGGAGAGGGCAAGGGAGGGAATTAAAAGTGCCCTAAATCAGTGCTGAGTGTAATCAGGGCTACAGCACAGTCTACTGAACCCCTCCTGGGGATGGGCACGTGGTGGTGGGAATGCTGCAGCTTTGGAGTCAGTGTATGGAAGGGATTCCTCTGCGTGGTCTCAGCATTTGCCCTCTGTTCCTGCCCCTCATCTCCCTTCACAGCCACAGTTTATTTCAGAGAAAGATGAGGGCATGAGACTTAAAAGCAAGCAGCCCTTTACAGAATGTGATTCAACAGCAGCCTTTATGCTTCCTCTCAGTCTGGCAACTGATAATAATACCAAATACCTTGTATTTTGTCATTCATTTTTTCTAATCTGTGTATTAGGATCCACCTTTTTCTGATTTTTTTTTTCCTTCCCAAACCAGGATGCCTCACACACACCTGCATGTGCACACACATGTGGATGCTCACACACATGCACTGCTCTAACATGGTTCCAGAACCTGGAACTTGATGGAGACCATCAACAGCAGGCATGCAGGTGTGAACTTGTAGCATTAGCAAATCCTAAATTTCCCAAGGGATGATGTTTTTCCTGTCAGACAAACCAGTCCTAACAGAACCATCTAACCTTTCTATCACTGCTGGGAGACAGGGCATTAAGTCTGTCAGCAAGGGAGAGATAATAAAGCACAGACAGAGAGGAGGCACTTGGGGGAACTGGATAACATTTTCTTTTCCCCTCCATCCCCATTTTTAATTAGCAGCAAGTCTACTCTGTGGTGCTGTGTTTGTTAATCACAGCTCATTTGGTTGTGTAGAAAGATATAAACAGAGCTTTGTGTGCAACTGATTGGAGCTGCAGAGCCAGTCTCCTGGATTGTTTTCACTGCTCCAATGAAGAGCAGCTCTTAACTGGCTTATGCCAGGTCACAGCTTCAGAGGGTGTTGCTGGACTCTTCTGTGGTTGGGACTTAGTTGAGAGAAATGAGAAATTCAGCTGTCCTGTACCTGTCCTCAAGTCCTTGCTATGCAGTCCCACACAGAGTCATCTTTGCCAAATGATGTCACTGCATTTGGATTGTGCCTTCTACAGTGTATCTTGGCCCTGCTTTACCCACCTGCTGGTGAAAGAGCACAGACTTCTGCTCTGATCTTCCAGTATCTCTGGTCATCTACCCACTCCTTCCCCAAGCAGCTCCCTACCTCCCCTCCTCACCCAGCTGCCAAAAACCATCTAGAAGCCAGCTGGCAGGTGTGCAACCAGCTTCACCCCCCTCCCATTGCATCCTGCCTGTCTGCCCACCTTCTTCTGTTCATGTTGCCTGACTCGGGTCTGTTGGAGCTTTCTCCCTCCTATTCCCACTTGCCTGCCTGATCAGCTCCATTTCCCCCTCCTAAATGAAGGCATTCCTCTCCAGCCTCTCCCATGCCACCAGGCCCTCCATGCTGGCAACAAAGGCAGCTCTTTGTGTTTACACTGAGTCCAACTTGTGCCTGGGAATCCCAGTAAACAACTGATAGTGTTTTGTTAAAGATAAAGTCATGAAGGAGGGGAAAAGAATCAAGGGTTGGCTTATGACAAGGTCAATAAAAATGGTATACTAAGGACTGAACAGAATATATGCCTGACAGCTCTGCAATACCACAGACTCACCTATTTCAGGTACAGCTGTTAAGCTATTTAAGATGTTAACCATTTGAAGCATCTTGGTTTCTCTGTTGACTCAACAACAGACTTACTCTACTAGAGATTTATGAGCTCATCCTTTCAGGTGGGAAGGCAAGAACCCAGTTTTTCTCCATGTAACTCATGCCAAGACAGCAGATCCAAGTGATGGCAAACTTGAAAGAAAGTTTGTGAGTGGTTCTTCAGGACCAGTCTTGCATTTAAGATCTTCAAGATACACTGATCTTTTACTTTATTCCTTATGTACACAGAAACCTGGTTCAGCTGATGAATAGTAGTAGTGGATAGGAAAGTCTGTCCTTCAGACAACCTGTGACTCCAATATTGCCCCCTGGTCAGCTCAAAAATGGTTTCCATGGGAAAATGCCACACATCTGTCACAGGGCTGTGCTAGTGCTGCTGAATAACCACAGCTTTTAATTCATCTGAAAGAAAGTAAGGCAAGTAAAGCTTTCAAATTGGACTTCTCTGAGGTCCTCCCATATTTTCTGCTAACCTTCACCTACTTCTGGCTCTCTGTGGCCTGTGCTCCATCTCCTTTGGCTTCTGGCCACCACGAGGGTTGCGAAGGGTCTGGAAGGAATGACATAAATCAACACTTGGTGACCTGAGGTCATGTGGATTGTTCAGTTTGGAGAAAAGGAGGCTGAGGGGTGACCTTGTTGCAGTCTATGGCTTCCTCATGTGTGGAAGAGATGGGACTGGCACTGATTTCTTCACTCCTGTAACCAAAGACAGGACTAGGGGAAATTGTAGGAAACTGAACCAGGGGAATTGTAGGTTAGATATCAAGGGAAGGTTTTTCACCCACAGGGCAGTTGAGCAGTGGAACAAACTCCCCAAGGGAGTGGTTGCAGCACCAAACCTGCCTGAGTTCAAGAAGGATTTGGATGACTTTCTCAGGCACATGGTGTGACCCTTGGGGTGCCCTACACAGGGACAGCAGTTGGACTTGGTGATCCTAATGGGTCCCTTCCAACTTGGCATATTCTATTGATTCTATGATTCTAAGATTTTTGGTGTGTGTATCACAAGATCAAAAAGATTGATCCTTAACTCCCCAACCAGTAGACATTCAGATGGAAATTTCTGGCTCCATATAAAGATGATTCAATATCTCCAGGAAGATTTGCAAAGATCTGAAGAATTAATACTTTCCTATTTTGGTCTAACTTGCCATAATCACCTCACACCCATGCAAGAGGTGTTTTATTAGGGAGCTATAAGAATTATCTTAATCTTATTCTTATTCTTAGGAAAACCATTATGCGTCCCTGCTAAGCTGGTTGCATTGCTTTTCTGCTAGTAGTGAGTGAGCCAGATACAATCTCAGATACATTTCTCAGCTGAAGATGGAGGAGGAACTGAATGAACTTTGGTGGTACACTTCCTATTTCTCTTTCACTGAGCCCACAAGAAAATGTTTGGCTGCTATGGGAGAGATGGGAAGTAACCACTAAAATGAGTGACAGGTTATGAATTGAAACACAAGGCATCTTCACAGAGAGCTTTGCTGGTTGCTTCCTTCTCTGCTGAGGTGGTGTCACGGTTTAACACTGGCCCAGCAATTAAGCTGAACATCAGATGCTCTCCATTGATCCCCCTTCCTGATAAAGGAAGGAGAGAGAATAACAGAGAGAGAAGGACTTATGGGTTGGAAACTAAACTACACAACTTTAATGAAACAGTAATGATAAATAGGAAAAATTACTAAATATATACAAACATAAAAATAAATTAATATCACATTCCTCCCGCCTTTCCTCCAATAACTCTCACATCACCACTGAGGCTGCAGGGCAGCCCTGGTAAAGTCCAGGCTGGACTCCTGGAGTTGGAAGCAGTCGGGAGCTGGAGAGAGGAACACACAGGCATGGATCAGTACCACAGGCAGAGGAATGGATGGAATCCTCCCACGATGCCAAAGAAAAAGGGAACAGGTGAAGAAGGGGAAGCAGGAAGGGCAGGAAGGGGTTTGAACCTTTTTATCCCTCAAATTTATACTGAGTATGATATGTATGGGATGGAATACTCTGTTTGGTCAATTCTGGCATCTATCTTGTCCGTTCCTCCCCAAAGGAGGGCTGCAGGCGGGACCTCTTTACTCCTTCTGGAGGGCAAAATTTTCCTCAGAGCTGAGCAGTGTCCTTGGCTCTGCACACCAGTCTCTAGCAGTAACTATAAACATCGAGTGTTATCAGTCCCAGAAGCACACACTGACTGAGAAACTTGTTGTTAATTTCAGCAAGTGCAGCTACTTACAAGAGACTTAGCTGAAAGCAAAAGTACAGGACAGAAAATCACCTTTATCCTGGCCCAAACCAGGACAGATGGCAGCTGCGTGCTGCACTGGTGTCTGCTTCTGACTGAAGAAGGCTCAGGGTCTCTTGAAACCTAGCTGCTGGTGTGTGGCCAGGGGGATAGCATCCCAAAGTGAGCAGCATGAGTTTTTATCTGAGGCTAGAAGGAGGGTTATTTAAAGTAATGCTCATTGGATGGTTGCAGATGAGTATGAGAAATCACCAAAGGTTTTGAACGTGTGGGTTCTCCAGCTGTGCTGATTCATGGCAATGTACTCTGAATCTATGCCTGAGAGAGACTTTACAACAACAGGAAGTTGTTTGGCTCTTTTTTTTTTTTTTTTTCCTCCATCATGCTGAAGCTGTTGTGGACCGCAGACATTTCAATACCCTCAATGACAGATGGCCAAGTCAAAGAGACGATGCTCAGCTATTTAGTAATATATGAATGTAGTAATATAATTGTGCAGGGCTAAATATTTCTGCCATGTACTTTTCATCAGTGTAATGAAAAGCAAGATCAAGTCAATCAAGCCTAATAGTGATTATGCATCTAATTTTTGTTCAGCCAAAACAACATCAAGGACAAGTTTTTCAAGAGCTCATGACTATGGCAAAGAAGTGCTAAGCCTTTTTTTCTTCTTTTTTTTTTAATTTTTATTTTGGTTTTTTTTCTTTTTGGCTGCTTCTCTGGCTAATTAGCATAATTAGTGCTTTCATTGTGATAAGAAACACTTCAGAAATATGCCCAATACAAATATAAAAATTAACAGCAAAGTGAGATCAAATCAGAAGATGCTGGCTGAGGGAGGCACAGCTGAGCTTTCCCACACCATCCCTTTATTTTATTCCTGTCTGTTGCTGGCCTTTCTCTACAGAAATCATATATCCCTCAGAGAATAGTGGCCTTACTTGAGGCTGCTTATCTGAATAAAGGCTGCTGAATCACTGCCCTGGCCTCCTTACCTATCTGCAGAATATCTAGACCACTTTGAGGTCTGGAGTAAATTATGAAAAAAATGCACCTGACAGTTCAATTCTAAAGCTCTTCAAAGATAAATTGTTTCTCAGAACTCTCTGGAACCACAGAACTGTGCAGGAAAAGTTTTCAGATACAGTTCAAAAGTATCCAAATCCCTCTTCAGACTCCAAGGTCTACCACTTGGATGCCACACACCCCTCAAACCCCCTACACAGCTGCATGGACCCATAGATCACATACCTCTGAGCATACCCTACAGCTATTAGTTTGAACCTTGGAGGTGTAGTTCAACCATGAATCCCTCTTCTTCTAAATCTTCCTGGCATTCCTTGTAACACCAGGGTGTGTCATGCCAAGTACTGTAAACAGCTCACATCATACTTATCAAGAAAGAACGTAAATAACAAATTCAAAACGACGCCTAAATTCTTAGAATATCTCATGAACTTCCTTTTCCTCTTCTAATTTTCTTCCCCCTGCAGAAACTTATACCTCCATCTTGTCAGTCCAACAGCCTTAGAACTAAATTATGTACATTTTATTTGACTTTACTAACTGCTGAAAAAGAATATATTCCATGCTTGCTATTAAGAATATAACATGGGCTGCAAAAAGTCTTGAGCATGTTGATAATAATTAGCTGTGACTTTATTTAATCTAACTGCAGCACTTCTGCAGTCTGGGCATTCATCCACTCTCCCCTTCTTTCTCTCACTCCCACGCAGAAGCTTTGCTTTTGAATAAGCAATCCTTTGCCTTGAGGCCTCTTGACAGGCACTCTGAAGGTTTCAATTCCTCCAGAAAACACCAGGAATCAAAAGCTATTGATGTGAGGGAAGCGTAGAATCAACAGAGTTAGACAAAAACAGAGAGGGAAAGTGAGAACTTGTGACATCAGGACTCTAGAATCCTGAATTTTAAAAAAGGAAATCTAGAATTTTTAAAAAGGCAATAATGTATCATTTTGGTGTGTCTCATTTCCCTTCTTCAGTTATTCATAACGCCTGTGCTGTCCTTCCCCATCTTCCTGGTACTTGGAGGGCAGAATTAATTTTGCTGTCCTACGCAGGACACCAGTAAGAAAAGACAACTGCTCCATGCTGCCACACATTCAAGCCCCATTAACACTCAACCTGTAGCATTTTTGCCTTCCTCCAACTCCATGTGTTAGAACTCACACCAAGCACAAAGACTTCTTTCTTGAGAAGGCTCATCTTTTCCTGAGCTAAAACAAGTGGCAGCAATTTACCCAAGCTCCTGAATGGCAGAATGATGAAATCATTCTGGTACTGAACTATGGACCCTACACTGCCAGCACTGTTAGTCATCAATTACTGTAATGACAAGTACATCCTGAACCTAAAACTCATACTGTAAGCATTTCTTCCTCAGCATTAGTATATGCTCATTAATGGAGCAGCCCAAGGAATCACAGGGAAAATCATGGTGGAATTTATGTTACCCAACCTGTGAAAGGAAAGTACCACGTGTAGCAGAGGCAGGAGCAAACTTTCTGTTCCACATGGCTTTTTCCTGGCAGTAAGACATGCCAGCAAGATTGGAGCACATTGAGATGGGAGAGCTGGAGAGGTTTAAGTAAAGGTTCCATCTGCTACAGACATGACAAAGTGGGTGGAGAACAAGGACCAAACCACTCTCTGCCTGGAAACCAGAGCTTTTTTTATTTCATTGCTCCTGCTCCCTTGTCAGAACAGCACACCTCACTCCAGAATACCTGTACTTGCCAGAAGAAAAGGTCTTGCCCTCCGTGAAATTCTATTCACTCTGTTTAATTAATTTTATTAACACCCAATAGACTCAGTCCTCAGCTCTTCAGAGGAAAATGTTTCATCAATACAACTGTTCCACAATAAGAGCCATGCAAAACCTACTAATGCTTTGTATGTGCTGCTATTAATTACCTTGTCAGAAAGCCTAGGGAAGCCTGACAAAATGAGCTGTATTTAATCCGCTACCCATCAGAATTCATTCATTCAAACAAAGCTGACTCAGATTATAGGGAGGTTTTGCTAACAATGCTGTATCCAAAGGGTGACATTCAATGTCACAGATATGGAATAGACCAGGCTGACCTACGCTGCTCTTGAAAGTGTAAATATGACCCTCATTATTGTGCTATTTCTATCATTGCTGTCATCAGTGCTACAGGAAGGCAGGAATATGTTATTTCCATTCTGCCAGCACTTCAGCTTAAGATCCAGGCACAGGATCACAGAGAATACCCCTGGCTAAGGTGGGAATGTACTGGAGACCTCTTGAATTCCCATCTCTTTCATCATCAACCCCTTTCCTATCTGAGTCTCAATTAATGCCATACCCGCATGGACACAGGTGTGCACTGCAAAACCCAAGCCAGGATTTCCAAGAGGACAAGGGACAAGTGGTGGTGCAGACTTCACCTCCTGGTGTGTCTTAAGAACTGCAGGCAGAGAAGCTTGAGATCGGGGAGCTGAATTCCCAGGAGCTGGTTGTGGCCCAGCAGATGAACGAGAAATTTAGGAAGAAACCTCTGCTCAAGGAATCTCTCACTAAACTCCATCCCTAGATTCCTGTTTATAGACAATATATTTGAGACAGGACAGCCTCATCCCCCCTCTTTCAATACTCATTTTGTGACAAGCAGGTAAGTAAGGCAACAAACAGGATTGGATCTCCAGACATGGAAGGCTATAAGGAGAATTCACGATACAGGGTGCAGTACTGAACGCATACCATACACAAGATGCTGTGTGGCCAACTTCAGCTGAAGTTCAGAATATTTATGGTTCAGAATATTTAGGCCTTTGAAATTTTTATAGCTCCCTAATCCTTTTTTTCTACTGGCTGAGGCAAAATTTCTCTATTTATACTAGCAAAACTTGTGAAATCCAAAGACTGATGAGATGAAGCAGAAGGGTAAACATGAATGGGTAATTTCTGAATCCTATCATATAGTCTGGCATGCTTCTTGTCCTGGGGTTTGCTGTAGTTTGGATTAGCTGGAGGCACAAATGAAGATCCAAAGGAAACAATATAAAAACTATCTGAGCTTCTCAGTGCATTTCTGTGTCTTGAGTTCTCAAAGGGACAACTGCAGGCTGCATCCTACAGCCTCTTTCTGGAGGCTGTCACAGATACCCCTGTGACATTAGATTTTGGCTCAGTAACAAGAAACTTTCCAAGATGACTCATTAAAGCACAGGCAACATTTTTGAAGCAGGGCAATCAACCTGTTACGAACTATGTAATCAACATTTGTATTGTAAATACTGATGTTAGGCTTATAGGGAGGTGTTGATACCATCAGGCCTGGAACAGACACCAACATGGTGATGCTGGGATGATCGATCTGGGTGTTCTCTATCTATCCTGGGTGTTCTCTTGCTGGCACATGGACCTCCTGACTCTAGAAACAAGTTAGACATGCATGGTATGATCAGAATAACAGGTTTGGCTCTTTGTCCTGCTCCAGGCTGTGATGATAAAGGGCAGGTACCCATAGGCAGCTGTGATTATGTCATTTACATCTATTAGCTCTTTTCCCTTGTTTCGATCCTCCTTTCTCCACCCTAGTCTCCTCCCAAATAAACAAACTACCCCTAATTACTTTTTCCCCCCAAATCCAAATTTGGCTACATCCCCATTCTGTACTTCTTCTAATGATACATAGATTTTCTTGAACTTATATGACATAACTGCTACTCTTGCATGGGCATAGGAGGCCTTGGCAGATTCCATCTCCCAGAAGGTCCCCAAGTCTCCCTTACAGTTAACTGTGAAGTCTTATTCCTCACACAATTCACTTTTAACCATCTGTGACATCCATCCATTCTTCATGTTGCTATATTTAACGTTTGTTGTCTTCTCACACTGGTAGCTGTCATGTCTGGCAATTGTTCATGTCATGCCTGGTGGTTTCTTATGTCCTGTTTGGTAGCTTGAAGGCAGGTCAAGACATAGACATCTGCCTGCAGCCTTAAAAAAATACTACTTGTTTTTCAGGAGGCCCATGATGTCCCTGCCATCTGTGTGCTGCAAGAACCATGAAATGGTATGATGAAGTCTGGGCAGAATCAGATTAAAATCATCCTGGACCTTACAGAAAATCTGACAGGAACCCAGAAACTTGCATCCAGGCTGTATTCCTCAGCAGGGAGACTTTAGATGATAAATGCTTTCCTGCATCCCTGTATAGGTATGTCTGTGACAAAAGCTGCTGTTCATTCAACATGTAGGTGCACAACGTTCACAGCATAGTAACCAGACAATTAATTTGAGAAGAACTTTCTTGAACAACAGGTACAAATGCTTTGCCTCACAGTTGCCATGGTCTGATCAAGCACCAGCTTCCTAGTCACAAATCACAGCTCTGTGTCAAGGGCCAAGTCAGGCTTCACTGCCATCCACACTGCCACTTCCTGCCACTTTTTGCAAAAGCAACAGGCAGTGCTGGTGAGGCCACACCTTGAGTCCTGTGTCCAGTTCTGGGCCCCCCAGTTTAGGAAGGATATCAAGGTCCTGGAGCAGGTCCAAAGGAGGGCAACCAGGCTGGTGAAGGGACTCAAGCACAGATCCTATGAGGAGAGGCTGAGGGAGCTGGGGGTGTTCAGCCTGGAGAAGAGGAGGCTCAGGGGAGACCTCATCACTCTCTACAACTCCCTGAAAGGAGGGTGTAGGCAGGGGAGGGGTTGATCTCTTTTCCCAGGCAACTCTCAGCAAGACAAGAGGGCACAGTCTCAAGTTGTGCCAGGGGAGGTTTAGGTTGGACATTAGAAAGAATTTCTTTACTGAGAGGGTGATCAGGCATTGGAATGGGCTGCCCAGGGAAGTAGTGGATTCTCCGTCCCTGGAGATATTTAAAAAGAGACTGGATGTGGCACTCAGTGCCATGGTCTGGTAACTGCAGCGGTAGTGGATCAAGGGTTGGACTTGATGATCTCTGAGGTCTCTTCCAACCCAGCCAATTCTATGATTCTATGATTTGTCTGACTGTTTTTCTACATGCAGTACTTTTAAAGTGATGGTGTTTTCCATTCTGTGGAGAGCACTGGTATACACAAAGAGTAGCCCCCTTCCTTACAAAACCTTGGCACCTGACCTCCTGTGCAAATTCAGGAGCTACTACCCCTGGCCAAGAAAGCAAATGTCCAGGATTCAGGGTATTCCATGCATACGTGTGAGCTGTAGAAATGAAGGCTAAATGGTCAGCACAGAGCACCTCCCCTACAGGTAAATCTCAGTGCAATATTCACATTAAGCAGAATGAGAGTGCTTCATCTGCAGCAGACATCACAAAAAGGGATTCCTCCCTTCTCAATGCTCACTGTTACAAACATCAAGAACTGAGAGAGGCTCACTGGTGGAAGTAAAAAATTCTCTAAGTTCCTTCTGAAGCCTAGAAAAAGAAAAATCTTTTTCTCTTCCTTAGTAAAATCAGGGACATCACAGAAGTACCCCTGAAAGTAGCTCTGGACTTGGCTTGCTGCACTAGCTGAGTAGAAGTGCAGCACTGAAGTTGCTGCCTTGTGAAAGGAACTCTGAAAAATGGCATTTTAGTCTTCTTGTCCTCTCTCAGACATCTATCTTGTCTTCACATCTCCTGGTTAAAATTCTTATTACCACATCCCTCTCCACCAAAAAATTAGAATAGGGTAGGTTGTTACCTTTGTTCTGAAGCTGAAAACACTGTCATCATGCCCAGTGCAGGAAAAAAACACATGCGTGGGAATAATGAAATGGGTAGGTGCATTCAACAGTCTGAAGCCAAGTCTAGAGGCAAATTGGATCAGCACAGCTAGAAGTGGGATAAGGTATAATTAACATTGGATGATTACTTAATTTCACTATTGATTTCTTTTTGTAATAGAACTTTTAAAAAAAATTAAATGAAGAAGAATGCCAGGAGTGGTGTCTGTATGTCATTTTCTCTCAGAGTTCAGACCATCAGCCAAGCCCTGGTGCTGGAGCTGGGATGCACCTTGAAGGGCTCCAGGCTAATTGGGTTGCATGCCCATGGGCTGCTCAATGCACGTGGTGATTTCACCATGGATATTCCCAGCCTGATGTGTTCCCTCCCCCTCGGTGCAGAGCATCCTGAGACTTGAAGCTGTCCTTGGCTCTGAAAATGAACAGTCATCCCCAGAAGAGCTTTAATACAGAGGGCAAGCAGAAAAATCTGAGGGATGTTAAGTACAACAGCTACCTGGCAACCTGCCACACAGCAGTCATAAGCTGCCCAGTGTCCCTCTGCTCTCCATTTGGCCAAGCAGCATGAGCCTGGCACTTCCTTCCACAGGAGGGTATGTCCTAGCTTTTCTTAGACTCACAGAAGAGCTGTGAATGAGCCAGTAACTCAGTTAATGCTTTCAATGATGAGAACTCAGGGAGTTAACAGTGTGCACAGTCAAGGGCATCTGATACAAGCACAATGCCATTGGCCAACCCAGGCTTCAAAATGACCCAAGCCTCACAGCATTTGCTTGTGTACCAGTTAAAAAAACTGGTCCTCAGATTTGGTTCCTCAAGGAGCTCAGCGTTGCCTTTGCCCTGCATGATCTCATAGCCAAAGAGTGTTTGGTGAGAGGGATTTGGGTCTCAGGGATGAAAGGGTCATTCAGAGTGAAGTGAAGGGCTTCACTCCTTCCCATGAAGTGATGCTGTCAGCCCCTCATGCCTCTGGACAGGACCATGAAGAGATGGCTCACAAAGCACCTGGTGCCTGGGGAGCACGGGCCTCTTCCCACTTCCCTCAGGTGCCAGCACAGAGCAAGTGACTTGCACTTCCAGCACCAGCTTCTCCATTTGAAGGACACCTTGGGCATCGTGGAAAAAGGAAAATGACACTTGATAGTGGTAGCAGGAGCGTGCAGCAGACCATCAGCTGCTGCCTTGCTTCAAAGCAGCTCCTGTAGCTTGGCCCAGAGCAGCTCTTTTGCTCATGGTCAGCAGATGAGGGGTTGGGACAGGACTGTTTAACTCTGCTTGATATGCACAACTCAAGTGCTGGCTGAGTCCTTTCACTGCCCTTCTTGCTGTCCATCTCAAGTCCTTCCTGACGAACACAGGTCTTGCAGCCCTGCCCTGATACTTCCTGGAAGCCCCTGCAAAACTCCCCCCACTACTTTTTGGAAAACACAGACCTCACCACTACAAACAAAGCCTAAAAATGCCACAGACAATTCACTGGGGTCTGTGGGAAGAACATTATTACTTCACATTCAGTAAAGAAGCTCTTTCATTGATCCAAAAATGGTCCTGGAGGGCCTGAGCAGCCCACATCACTGCTAAGTCAGAGCAACCCCAGCAGAGGCTTTGGCAAGACCTCCTCACTCAGGTGCCTGAACTGACAGGCTTGAAGGGATTTAATTTCAGGCAGGGCATGGATTTCATGCCTTCCTCAGGCTCCTCAGATGGAGCTTCTGCCTTTGAAGGCAGGCCTTGTTCCCACGGGCAAGAGTGGGAAGAAACCCTTGAGGGGTTGGCACAGTGCTCCACAGGGACACCAAAGCTGGCGTGGGAAAGGCTCCCACCAATGCCTGGCAGAGGGAGGTCAGTATCCATCTGAAGTCTCCCTGCTCCTCACGTGGAAGGGGACCAGGATCAGGAGCTGGGCAGTCAGCCAGTAAATGCCTGTGGAAATCAGTGTGAAGCAAGAGCCTTAAAGAGGTTTCCATGTGGGACAGGCCAAGAAGCCATTTTTGATCCAGGTGCTGGGTTTTGCTTTTCTGCCTGAGGGGAATGGTAGAATTGGAGAAGAAGTCAAAACTGCAAAGGCATCTGAGAAGAAGAAGAACAGAGAGAACATCTGAATGAACCTTTGACAACAGTAGACTCTAAACACCTGGTTTGGCAGTGAAATATATCAAATACAGAACAGTTGAAGCAGAAACAGACTCTTTTGTATTCCTAATACCTGATTCTTCTGTAAATGAAGAATGTAGTTTTCATATTTAAATATCTCTTCCTCCAAGCCTTCATTTAAAGGTAGTTCATTCAATACACTTATTTTTCAGCTTGATTTCTCTAAGATGCTTCCTTTCAATACTTGCTTCCTGCAACATGGTAAGGTCAGATGCCTGTTAGAGCTGCTGGGGCTTCACTTTCTGGGGCAGTTCTGTACATCCACAGTGCTGTGATGATAAAGCCAATGTGGATCTTAAAAGACAATGTCTGTGAAGATGCCAGCCAGTAAGTCCTAGCTGTATCTCATAGAAGCATCTTTCAAGTAAGATTAAACAAATATTTACATGGATGATCCTAATATCTCTTAATCTGTGCTTCCTATCTGCTTAATCCTGGATATATCTTGGAAAAATACTGCAAAAAGTCTCTTGTTGAATCAAGTTTATTTGAGTGGTCCGTGTCACATGTACAAAGTACATCCTGAGTTCTTGTCTTTGAGTACTACCACCCAGTGGACATACTTCTTGGTAACATAATGTAAAAGGGCCTTCCTTCTTCCCTTGAAAAAAGGATCTTCCACCTCTGACAACTGCTTTGTCCAGATGGAAATCTGATGTATGTCTTTATAGATGACAACAGCAACATCAAATTTGGTCTTGCATTTGTATTTGGAACCTCTAAACAATTAAAATTATAGAAATTTTTTTGAAAGACCTGTACGACACAGTATGCAGCACCCTAAATAATCTTTATTTAAGACATCCTCCAGAAAGCAACTTGCAAATCGACTACTGATTGAAAATTCTCCTAAACTACCACTCTTTGGGAATTTTAGCTGCAGGCCACATCTGTTTTTGTAATAAGGTTTTTTAAACCTCTTACTTTCTAACAGCTGTTGATTACATAAATAGTAATTGCACCACTGAACAGTAGTTGTCTCTATTGATGAAAAGAGACTGCAGACACTAGAAAGCCCATCTTCAAGTTCTTCTGTATTGCTAAGCATTTCTATTCAAAAGGTTTATCCTTTACTGACAATAATGTACTCTTTTATGATAATAAGTGAAAATTACTTTACAATTACTTCAAAAGCAGTAATTATGTTTTAAAAACAATGCCTGATTTCTACTTAGATTTGTTTATGTTTGTCTGGAGCCATTTTCACTAAGGAAATGGTATTGTCAGACTGCTGGCAGAACTCTGAAATCAAATGAGGATGCTCATTTCTGTTACTATCAACCTCCATTTCACTTCCAAGTACTTCACAGTCTCCAGCAGCACATTGTGGAAGGCCTTCAAGGAAAAAAAGGTAGAATTTAATGAATAACAATATTTTTAGTACACCAAACATTTTCTAGTACATTGTGTCCCTTCTCTTTTCCAATCAGAATACTAAGTGTACTGATAAGATTTTTAAAATGTAAATATAAAGGTTAAGAAAGATACTTAACCAGAATGTAGGATCACGGAATGATTTAGTTTGGAAGGTATCTTTAAAGATCATTTAGTCCAATCAATCCCTTTCCCTGGGCAGGGACACCTTTCAAGCTGGAAAAGCCTTCTATGGATTGAGAATAGAAACCAGAGTCACACAATGTATCCATTTATATGTACTCAATCCTTGGAAGATTCTAGTTTTTGTGTCTTCAGCTCAAAACCACTGGCTTTGTCTGCCTAGCTTTTACATTGCTGTAAATCTGTTTATTTTATTTATGTAATTTTTTCTTGATTTGGGCTAAAAAAAAGGGCATTCACTTTCCTTTTAGCAAATAAGTTGCTGTGGGAACATGTTTCATTATCCAGTTAAAGTTATCTTTTTGAGATATGAAATTATGCCATAAAGAGTCATGATCTCTTAGGCTTCAAGAAGAAAAATGATGAACAAATTAGATACTTAGAGCCTGTGTTTTAGTTCAGAATGTCACAGAATGCCAAGCCAGCATTTTAGTATTCTCTCCATGTCCCCCTCCTCTTTTTTGTCCCCCTGCTCATTCTTCTTACTTCCTACAAATATCTACCAACTTCCTTCCAAACAAACCTCAAAAAGCCCCCAAGGCTCTACAGGTTTGGGGTAGAAAAGGACTTCACTAGACTCTGAGGAACACATGCTCAACACAGTCCTGTTTTTATGGTATTGTTCATCTGTCTTCATCCTATCACCCCACAAAACTTCAACTCTTTTTTACCCTAATAGTTAGGCATATCCCTTCATACAATAGGCACCAATATTTTTCTGTGTCTCCTTGCAAACAAATGTCTCAAAAATTATCTGGTTGATTAACAATCCAATCAGACTAAGCTTTCTGGTTCTTCCAGCCAAACAGCAGCTGGTCTAACCAAAATAATACATTTCCTTATAAACTTTACGTCACTTATGTGTAACACATTTTGCACTTGGGCAACTAGCAATTAGAGGTTTCTAGCAATGCTGATAAGGTCTTTTAGCCATTAGTCATCCATTTGCTTGACACAAATACACTGACTTGTATTAAATGAACTGTGCTTGATTTCTTTCCTCTTGGCTGTCCGGAGGCAGTCCTATTTACTCAGTCCTTTTTTCCCCCCAAAATACACTTATCAAGAAAAAAAAAATCACATATTTTTTTTCTTGCTTCTGATATTAGTGATTCTGAACAAACTGTGCCCATTTCTAGATTACTCATGTCTTAAAACATATGTATTTCTTTGTTACTCTATTAACTAATCTGCAAGATACCTCCTCTGTATTATTTGGTACTTTTATAACTAATCTTCCCAAAGAGTCATAAAATTGTTCTAACTCAAGTGACTCACTACTGTAAGAAGATTAATGTTTTTCTCTATGAAGATGATATTACATTGTGTCCAGGTTGGTTTATTGCAGGTAGGTGTATTCATCTGTCAAAAGAATTGTTAGAGTGACTGGAGTTGTTGGTGGGTTGACCTCATCTCAGGTTTGATCTCACTGTACTAACTCAGGTGGATGGAGTTCCATTAAATTGAAGGACTTGTGATTATGGGAGCATTTCAGACACTTCTCATCAGAGTTCAAATGAGACGATACCTGCTGCTGTCCATCACATGCTTCTAGAGGTCTAAGTGAAGTACTTTGAACTCAGAAAGTTGTTTTACCCATCTAAGTGAGAAGCTGGACCTGAACCAAGCAGTGTTAATTAGGTGCTTTAGTTGCTTCCGTGATCAAAGTCTTCAAATAAGTGAAATTGTAATATTCCTATTGGATGTTTTTCAGAGAAATTGGTAGAAAATTATTTAAAGATTGTTGCTGGTTTCAAGAGCAGGAGCAACTTGTATGGCTTTGTCAGGCCAAACGATCAGACCCATCGTGTATGGTTTTGCCAGCTCATTTTTGGTTATGTCATTGATCCTGTAGGGAATGGCTGGGGCAGAAGGGCCACCAGGCACGGGTGATTGATATCAAGCTTGTGTTGATGCAGGCAGCTGGTTATCCTCCAGAAACTCAGCTGAGATCCCCCACCCATGACATCAGATGCCTCCCGCCCTGCGTCAGGCAACGACAGTGACACCGTCAAACCATCAGGGTAGCTC